>NC_135747.1:35624928-36233389 GCF_041903045.1 Epinephelus lanceolatus | reverse complement strand
ATCTCTCTTTATTTCCCATCAAACAATACGGCAAACCCTTGAAGCTCGATGTATGTGCATGTGTGTGTGAGAAGAGAGGGAAAGATCTGAAAGGCTCTGCTCTATTAAAATGTTAAAAGGCTAAAACTCCAGTTGAACTTCCTTGTAAAAAATATTATTGGACAGATAGGATTAGAAGACATCCAAGAGGTGTAAAGTGGATGTTTACTCAAAGGGAATCTCTGATCAACTCAGAGTGCAGAAAGCGCACAGCACCCTGATGTCATTTAGGTTAGATCTTAATTTCAAATCATATGCATGCTTCCTTAACTGTCACGCTCTGTAGGACAGCGTTTTGAAGTCAGAGCTTTGAAAATGATTCAGCCATGTGTTGCTGTTGTTTTGTTATTGTTGTAAGTGCTGAAATCCATCTCACATATGTATGCCACATAGGAGCCAGACAAAGGGCCGAGCGCTGCCTGTGTGCCAGTTGTTGTTTGAGTTACGGAGCTGACTCCACAGGGTTCCTCCTCGCTGGGAGCCCGTCCAGCCTCGGAGGCTTCGGGGGAAGTACCGAAGCTTTCATGCTGTTTTAACTACAGATGTAGCCATCATACATAGTTCCACATTTTACTGCTCCAGCAGCGTGTTGCAAGAAATTACCTCCAAACTGTGGCACTGCCCCCAAGTGGACGTGTTTGAGAACCTTGCTCTCCTCCAAGTCATTAGAGGAACTGATATGGACAACAGATGACACTTTGAAATACAGTGAGTCGCAGCAAACATCAGAGGTCAATAGACTTTTTTCACAGAAGAGCACAAGTGAAACAAATTTCAAGCAAAAAGATGGCTCCATTAAATGTTCCAGTAACCAATGCCAGTGAGCCAGCATGCAAAATACAGGGGTCGAGGAATCACCGAAATGGAATGTACTCATTATTAATTTTATTAATTACACCTGTGCTGTCCTGCTACGATATGCCAAAATGTCCGCTGTGAAAGTCTTATATCAGATACACTTACATGTAGTACATAGCGTATACTATCTACTTCCTTGCATAGTATTCAGATTTTGACAGGGTAGTGTCACGAACCATTTTTGGGTCCATGTCATTGGTTCGACAGCCCATAGGTTCGACATCCCATTAGTCCGACTGTCCGCGGTGCTGAATGGCTCGCGGCGGGCGTATGGTGCGCCGCAACCGGCTTGAGGTGGAGCAGGCTCACGGCTTATGTGTTTGTCACTTTCTTTTTCATTTTAACCCACACCATGATCTTCTCCTAACCCTAACCAAGTGGTTTTTGTGCCTAAACCTAACCAGACCTTAACCACAGGGCATCATGATGATTTCGGAACGGACTTCGGAACAATGAGTTTAATATGGTCGGAACAATGGGATGTCGAACCAATGGGCTGACGAACCAATGGGCAGTTCCCCCATTTTTGGCCATAGAGCACTTACCAAAAATATCCATTGCAAAATTCGACAGCTTTTCTTCTGCTCAGCAAATTGCAACCAAACATAACCCATGTCCACTGGTCTTATAGCTAATACCACAACACATGTAGCGTCAATGCCTGATGATATAATGTGCCACTGTTAGCTAGCTAGCAAGCTAACGTTGGCATTCGTGCCATTGTTCGACGTACCAAACTATTACAAAACTAACCCAATGAACAGTCTGATGGTTTCCATCTGACAACAGTTTGGTAGTGGGAAAAAAATAAAGGTGTATAACTTTACAAGGCTTTACTGTTCACTGTGGTAGTTGCCTTCTCTGCCACCATTTTACCACGTTTAAAATATGTTTGTGGTCCAGTCTCTTCCGCTACGTAGGCAACATGGTGAGCATTAAAAAGCTACTAAGTTGGCCTTTAGTTAAGATAATGAGGGATTTCATTTTAAAACAAAGTCAGCTTGCTAATTAAATGGCATTTAAATAATAATAATAACCTTTCTATCACCAGCTGTCTTGTAGTTTTTTGGGGGGAATTATGCTTATTTTATTTTCTTTCTGAGAGAGAGATTAGACGATTGATCTTGCAGACCAGTCACCTGAATGCAATGTTGGCATTGTACGTTTCTGCAAACCGCAGTTCTCCTACATTTGTACATTTCATATGAATTATATCATTATAATACATTATATTATATCATATCACGTTTCTAAAGTGAAGTAATATATGAGCTGATGTTGTCATCAGGAGGTGGAGGGGATGTTGGATGGCATGACACCTAGGTGAGACACCTGCCAAGCCAGACATGTATAGCTGCAGACACACTCCATTTGTAGTGTACATGACACGCCCCTACAAACTGTGCCCACTACTATTACAAGACAAACCCACCAAGATGATAGTTATCTGAACCCTGCCACAATGGGACGAACAGGGCCAAACGTAGCAATAATCCGCATTAAAAAAAACAAGATGTAACCCTTACCATTACCCTTACCCTTACCCTTACCTTAACTACTTCTCTTTTAACTTAATACTTAATCGTTAGCTAAGCGCTAACGTAGCCTGACTTTTTTCAGGGTTTCCGCTTCCAGAGCTAAGGGGCCTAATGGTGGACTGATGTGTAGGTATGGTGGGTGAGTCACTTAGCTAACAGGCAGGTTACATAGCTGCTCCAGCTGCAGTTATACCTACTCATGCCAAACATAGACTGTATGTAAAGATGGACAACCTGTCCCCACTTCCCCCCACTATGTGTTAGTGAAGCCAAAATACCCCGGATACGGCTGATGCCATCTTGCGCTTGTGATGTCATTCGGAGCCAGAGTCTGCGCAGTAGCAATCTCCACCCAAACAACTGTCCAACCAATTGTGAGCAGTACCATTGAACGGCACACACAGTTGTCAATTATTGCGCCAAATCCCCAATCTATAGCAATAAAGAACTACTTTAAACCAAACTTATCAGAAAAACAAACACTTGAACAAACATCAGGGTGATAAGAACCATGGTATATGACAGAAACCATCTTTAAGAAAATTTCTTCGATGGCGTGATGACTTATACTGCAGCCAGCCACCAGGAGGTGATTGGTGCCAATCTGCAGACCACAGTTTGACACCAACAAATGACAAAACTGGTTGTTTTTTAAGCAAGCCATTACTGCATCTTAGCTGCTTTTTAGCCATCAAACGTGGGTGTTTTTTAGCGTTGCTGTGCTTTCACTGGGGATTGTGCTCCGAAAAGTGTCAGAATTTTTTTTTTGCTGAGACGTTGCTGTGTGTCCAGCCAGGATAGAGACAAAAAAACCAGGTAGTTTAAGCCAAAACACTATCTTTTCCCAACAATAACCAATTGGTTTTGTGCCTAAACATAAAGACATGTCAACCACAGTGTTGTTAAAATGCAAAAAAACAAAGTTTTAACATATCTGCCACATAAAAACATACAAATGTGATGCATTCAAGGTTCGAAGAAATGTAAAACGGCAGCGTTTATTCTGCTGATTGGGTTGGCATTCAATCTCATGTCTAAGTACATAAATGAACTGTGATGTGGTTAGTTTAGCTTAGCATCAAGACTGGAACAGGGAAAAACAGTTAACATGGCTCTGTCCAAAGTAATAAGTAAGCAAACAAAAACAAACACAAGTTTTTTCCTTCGCCCAGCACTTGTGTGCAGCCTCTCCAGCCTCAGTGGGGGTTGCCAGTTGGTGAGCACGGGGGTTTTGTTGTGGTTGCTGTATAGGCACAATTGTACCATACCTGGCAACCTTAGTGCAACAGCAGCATTTAGAGAAATTGTCTGCACGTAACTCCCCAGGAAATGACATTTTTTTCATATCTGTTTGTCTACAGATTTAACAAACATGGTATGATGTTGGACAAACAGCAAAGATGTTGAACCTTTATCTGTCGCCCGTGGATACTGAACAAATATCCCTCTTTAAAACCTTTGAACACAAAAGCAAACCAGGTGGTACTGCAGGCTCTACAACAATGCTAAATAGCTGCATATATGAATATAATTTGTAGGAGATAAAGCTGCTTTACAGGCTTATAGCTGAGTTTATGAGCAAGCTGTTTGATGTTATTCCATATATTTTCTCACATCTTCTCTTTATCCGTTTTGGTATCTCAGATTGAGGTTTTTATGGCGAAGCTCACAAAAGTGTCAGACGCCGCCGCAAAAAAAAATCTCACATCACGACTTTTCTGTACTGTTGTTCTGAAATACTCTCACTCTCTGTTTCTCACTCACCCAGACACACCAGCGTGCATACATCTGTACAGCAGGTTGAGTATCAGGGTGCTCTGCTACATGTGCAACATCAATCTGCCTTAGAAGTCTGCTCCACATGATGTATCGGCTGGTGTTAATGTGTGTGTGGGAGAGTGTGTGTGTGAATAATATTAAGTGAGTGTTGGTGTGTGTGAGTAATAGAGAACAGGGAGTGTGTAAATGGTGATATGATGCAAATTGTACCAGATTACGGTGCTGTGATTAAGCAAATTAGGCTATAAAGAACCAGAACCTGTTAATATGCTATGGTCTGAATGATTTTATGTTTGTCACTGTTTCTGCCAAATAGAAAGAATCTGACATAATCTGTATGAAAGTGATTAAATGACTGATCTTTCTCCTCACAGTACACTTATCTCAAACAATATATTATCAGTTTTAACAAGGGGTCTTAAACATTATTCAGGACAAGGACCCCTAAGGTCAAAGAGAGACAGAGCCATGTATTGTATAAAATTTGCGGTGTTGTACTGACGTGGTGCTTTTATTTTGAAAGAGACTGTACGTAAACGGTACATTTCCTGTGAAAACAGAGGTGTCTTTTGAAAGAAGACAATGCATGTAACAGGCTGAAGTTGATACAGTGTCCCAGAACATCAACAACCAACACACCCAGGGTGCCTTTCACGTCGTATGTGGACGTGGAAAATCCACGACCAAATGTCGATATGTGACGAGGTAGGAGTGAGAATGTGTTGCCAAACTATAATTTGGTAGACCCACTGCAGTAACTCTAAGACCCCCTGTTGAAGACCGAGGTATCAATGATCCAATTTCCTCTGAATTCACTAAAATATTACTGTATACTTATGTTTCGAGTTCATTTAAAATTAATTTGAAATACAGGCCTCTCATCCTCATGCAAACTGAGTTTTAGGTCACAGAGAACATGAGCCTGAAACAGAAACAACACTGGTAGAGTATCTTTTAGTTTACATTATGTTGTATGTTTACAGCTGTATGGGGCGTCGGTGGTTTAGTGGTAGAGCAGGCGCCCCATGTACAAGGCTGTTGCCACAGCGGCCCGGGTTCGACTCCAGCCTGTGGCCCTTTCCTGCATGTCACTCCCCCTCTCTCTCTCCCCCTTTCACGCTTGTCTGTAAAGGCTAAAATGCCCCCAAAAATATCTTAAAAAAACAAAACAAAAAAACAGCTGTATATATATAGACAGGGCCTTAAAAAGAGAGATTCAGTGTCAGGAAAAGCATGTTTACAGCTGTCTGTGAAGACACTTTCTTTGTTAAAAACAAATGCAAACTTTATGAGATCCTTTCTCATATCATCAAGCAGTCTAGCAAAATAGCAAACATCACCCAGTCCTGTACTCTCTGATCTTTACTCTGAGTCAGTTCAACTAAAAATCCTCCTCATCATGCAGGACCCCTCACACCCCCGTCCACTCCAACATTAAATCCTTAATTCCAACTCCCATTAATATTATGAACAGTTGATTAAATACACACCAACCCTATGTCTTCTTACATTTGATTTCTTGTGTATTACTTTATATGTGCTGTGTGTATTTATTTATTATTTTTTAATCAGCACAGGTTGTAAACAAAAGAGTTTAATCATAATGGGCTGAGTCTGTATAACCATAATTCATACAGTCAGAAATATTATGGACTTGGTCAGCACATCAGTATTTGACATTTGCACGTCATTAGAGAAGCTGTATATTCTGGTCTTTGCACAAGTCAGCGTATAATGCAGACCAGGAGGGAGGTCAATCCCGACTCATTTACACTGCTAAAGAGGGATAACCACCGTGAGAATCCTGGTTCCTCCTGGAGGAGAGAAAATAACACTACACCTTGTCCCTGGTCCCCGGGGTCTGGCCTCCACAGTGAAGTGAGAAGAGAGAGTAAACGCACCTCACTCTCAGAGGGAGCTCCGGGAAGGAGGGGGGAGGAGGCTCAGCCCCGGGCGGTCTGCTGCCAGCCGAGGTGAGGGATTGTACGGGAAAGGAGACATGGCAGCCTCACTTCCTCTTGGCTCGACGGTGGAAGCCAAATTAGAGAAAAAGAAGGAGAGAGCGTAGTCTTTGCCCCGTCTGTCATATTCCTCTCATCTCTCACTCTGTTTGTCTTTTTTATCTCTCTATCTCTTCAACCCCACCATCAGCCCCACCCCTCCTCCTCCTCCTCCTCCTCCTCCTCCTCCATCCTCCCTCCCGCTCCGTCTACTGGTTTCCAGTGTATAAATATAATCCAGATGATGGCTAACCACAGGTCATTGGAGAGCAGAGGGAGACAACCAGAAATCACCAGGCCTGATAATCAGTGTGTGTCTTGATTACGTTGGCCAGTTTGGGTTGGTGTTCGTGAAGTAGCTCTCTTTGGTTGATGCTGCTGACAGCTTGAACTTCTGCACTGACTTGTGGAGTCGTGGACAGTATCCAGGATTTTGTTTTCTCCACTTTCTCTATTTTTGTTTCTTTCTATCAGAGGCTTTTTCTCTCTTTTGGCGCAATCACACTCTTGAAATTCTTCCTCCATCTTGACTCCTGGCCCTCTTGGACCATTACCACTGATTCGGCTCAGTTTGTCTTAATTCCTTGAATATTTGTCTTTTCTCTTTGTTGTTGTAAATTGTTTCTTTATCAAGTTTGCATCTCTTTTGGTAAGTCATAAATAATTCTTACTTGATTTATTTTTGATGCAATTGGAGCTACTCACGATAGATTTTTGAATACTGATATCAGTATCAGAAAATGATCTCTCAAGGGATATTTTTATTTCTTTTTACAGTTTTGGTAAGAATCCCTCAAATAAATACGTAACCCGCAAAATTACCCTTTGGATTTCAATGACTCGCCACGTATTGCATTAATTTTGTCTCACATACCATCACAGTGAATGCAGAATTCAAAAAAGGTGAACAACCTTCATTTGAAGTAAACATGGTTGGCATTTAACAGCGCAAAACTATATCCAAACATCCTTTTAAAATTCTCACACAACGTGCAGGATAATAGAAGTCTTATTTGTCCAGTTGTGTGCTCAGTACTTTCCAGAGACATGTATTTTTGCTAAAACAATACAATATAAAACCTTATAGTGCGCCCTGAGTGTGCCGAGGCATGTGCCTGCATTTTAACGAAGCAAAATGAGCAGGGAGATCTGGGCGCTGGCAAATTGAAGGGATGTTTAACATAGTTCATTTACACATACTATCCACATTGCTATAGAGTTGAGTTGTGATACTTGGATGACACAAGTATCCAGTACAGGTAATGTAATTTTAATGAATACAAGTATCATTCAAGTAAAATGTGAAAAGCCATGAACTGATGAGGGATGAGGGTGATGAAGGGAGATCCTTGTTGTGTTCAGTCTCTTACTCTTGTGATCACAAATGAAGCTCATTTCTGAGGCTGTTCTGTAGGTTGTTTTCTAATAAATAATGAATATAGCAACTTCTAATCAACCCGGTCAGGTTTAAAAAACAACTACTAGTTATGGCCAAACCACGTCCGGTTTAAGCTGCGCCGACTTCTGGATGCAAAGAATTAAGCAGTTTGAACAGATACAGACACAGACACAGATATGGAAAATGGTGTGCTTGTTCATTCCTCGCTGAGCTCCACAAGCCGAGTGTCATCTAGATCCATTATGTTGGAGAGAGGGCAGACATCTCTACAGCTGATAACTCAAACCAAATCTAGATTGATAAGTTACACTACAGGTCAGAGGAAAATATACATTTTTGATTTTTGGGTGAACTGTCATTTTAAGCATACTTCACATAGACTACATGCTAGTTTTAGTTCAATTAATTTCACTTTGATCCACTTTAAGGGCCTCATATAGTAGCTAAGTTGTCAATGAAAAAAAATACACCTAAAATCTATCATCATCACACAGTAACAATATAAACTACAGAAAACACTTGATATTCCTGTTAATATCTGACAACATATTAAAACTATACCAAACAGTTTCAGTTCGTGCATGCTGCTCAGCATTTGCATTTAACCTTTTTCAAATAAACCAGAAACATCGTTTCTAGTGTGGAAAAGTTTTCACAAAGTCGATAAAACCACAGTTGTATTGTAGTAATCATCAAGAGAAGGTGTGTCAGATCAGGAAGTTACACTTTTCCCCATTATAACCTGAAGTTTTCTTCCTCTGTCAGCAGTCAGTGTTTCCTTCTTCCTCTCAGTCTGGATCTCTTTCACTTACATCTACAGCAACTTCACACAGTGCTGTGTTTCTCTCTTATCTCTTATCTCCTGTCTTCAGCCTCTGCAGTGTGTGTGTGTGTGTGTGTGTGTGTGTGTGTGTGATGCTGACAGTTCGCCTCTCTCGTGTCCAGCTCTTGATGACCGGTCCTTCCTGGTGCTGACACACACATCTGGATGACGGCTTTGAGGTCTGCAGTTTTCATCAGAAATCAACACAAGCCATCAAGTTACATTATACTTTAGGCTATTTTAGCCGAGACAACCTGTTGAGACTCCAGCTGTTTTTTTTTTTACTGATGGTGCTAAATGTGTTGCTAAACCGGGAGCTGATTACAGTAACAGCTAATTTCACAGTGTCATGTTGGTGAGAGACGTGACATCTGGTTAAGACAACAGCAAACAAACTGGAGGCAAAAGTAAAAAATAAAATGAAGCTCAAAAATGGTAATCATGTTCAATCAAGGAAAAGTTTCATGGCCGAATGGAGGCTTATTTTTGTGTACTTCATCCAGTAATTTATTGACCATAATCTAATTTACATTTTCACTAAATTGTCTTTGAAACAAAAATTCTAAAGTGCTGTTACATTTTTCCTTCTGTCTTTCTTTATTTATTTCCACATCTTGTCAACATCAGTTTCCAACAATAGGGCAGTAAGCGTGTCGCAGGGCTGCTCCACCAACACATGCAACAGTTTTCCAGGGCGACTGTTAGCTGCAGAAGAAGTGCATGTTTCAGATCAAGGACCCGATTTGTGGTTTAGTGGCACTTTGAACATAGTTAAATATACAAAGTAGAAAACACTTGAAAATGGCTTTGTAATTTCCATCACAAACATTTGTTCAAAGATGGCACAGACAGAGAGATGCCTTAAAAATAGCTGGCAGCACCACAGCCGGCGTTTGATTGGAGAAAAAGTGGCGAGCCAACAGAATGAAGCGTTTTGCCGCTGTGGTCAGTCGGCAGAGGACGAGTAGAGACAGAGGCTCGACTGCTGACAGGGTTTGTTTGACAAGAGATGCCTTCAAGTTCATTTTAAAATAACTTCTTCATCCAAAATGGCCAGTGTGTCTCTGTCCAAACTGAGTTAAACTTTAAAGTGAGACATCAAATGAAATCAGTCAGGAAAAAAAGAAAAGGAAACTAAGCTGGAAATAGATAGTTTATAAATAAAGTTTAAAATGATCGTCTTGCTAAAATTAAGTTCCCTTTATCCCTTTCCCCCTTTTTAATTAAAAAAACCAAAACAGTCATTTTCAGACATAAGTCAAACACACACAAAAAAAGTAGTAATAATCCTTTACTTTTGAAGCAGTGACAACCAAAGCAGGTTTTGCTGTCTGAAAAGGTGTAGACAGAAGCCTTAGCTTATTACACATTCCCCAGGAGCGTAAATACAGACAGTGCAGGCAGGCAATGTGATTGCACCCCTGGGGTGGTGGGGCCCATGAACAGAGCGGCCCTTGCAAGTGATTCAGATTGCCACATATGAAATATACCTGTGTTCAAAGATAAATGATTAAAAAAAAGAATGTTATAAAATTTAAAAACGGTGCCATTTGCTATAAATGTCCTCCAAAAAAGTCAAACCCTTCTGCGTCTTCTTTTTTCTTTTTCTTTTATTTAAATAGTCAGTAGGTAGTTAAAACAAAATTATATGCTTTTTCTTTTTATGCTTAAAATCCATTAATATACTATGAAAATTGTTCAATTAAATGATAAATTTCTTACTTTCTTTGATATTTTTGCCAGATATGTGGGTGATGATTGTTGGGTAATATTTATGTTAATGTCTAATGTCAAGTCTATTTCTGTCAAGACAATACATGCACAGTAGTGTTCACTGGGGCCAGTTGTAACTTCTTTACACCACTGACCTACCCATTTTACATTTATAGTTTTGTACTGTACCCTTTAGATTTCTATAAAGAAAATTAAAGAAACACAATATTTGCCAATCATATATATATACAACAGTCCCAAACAAAAATTCATATGCACACACTAGTGTTCATAACTCGTTCATAACTAACTTTGTTAGTCATCTAATTTTTTTTTATATTTTGAAATATTTTTAAAATCTTTTCAAGTGAAAGACTGAAACACCTCTTTGTGTTGGCTTTAATCAGTTGGCAGCAGATGGGACTCTTTAAGGCCTTTGCACATTGAGTCTGTATTTTTAGTCTGTAATTGCTGCACATTAAATAATAAATACAACCTTGCTTTTTGTCAATCGCTTACACATCATCTGGGAAACCTTCATCCATCATGAAAGTTTTTGCAACAGGGTTAATTTTCCATCTGCGTGTCCCTACCTAACATAGGCTGAGAGCCACAGTTCAGGATCAGTTAGAGTGCAGATATCGATGGCGTTCTTTTTGAAGTGTGATTCCAGTATTTCTAGCCACACATCAAACTGGACCACAGACATCTTGAAACAGTCACCTGGAAACAATGATGAGTCCACAGCTCCTCTATCAGCAGGTGAAACCCTCCTTGTTCTGGACGCTTTCTCAGGATTTCTTTTTCTACTTTCAAGAAGTGAGACGACCACAAAGTCATTCTCAGTGCTTGACAACTCCTGACTGTCATATTGCGAATTTCAGTTTCTGTTCATAACAGCTTTTATAACGATGGATTAAAAGAGGAATACAGAATAAACTGACTTGGTGTGTTAAGGCTTTGAGGCTGGATTCCTGTGACATAAACAGGAACGGGCCCAGTGAAACTCAGATTACACCTATCCATTACACCCCAAAAGCCCCAGATCTGATGTGTGTCATTAACTTTTTATTAATTTGATTACTTGAATATTTGTTTGGGAATTTGCACCACTATAGTACACTGACCACTGGCCCTGCTGTATTGTACAGTGTAATCAAAGTCTACTTCTACCATATCTCATTTCATTTAATCAAATTACCACAAAACTAACTGACATACGGAAACCCTTGTGGTAGGTAGTATTCTATTATAGGAGTAATAATGTGTTGCTAGTTCTCTTTGCAAATATAATTAAGCTGTCATCTGCAGTGAGCTGCCCAATGGCCACTAACAGGTTAATCCCGTCATGCTTTCAGCAAATGTCCCCACAGACGTTGAGTCTGAGTGATATTTGTTTAAACCAACACTCAGGAAACTGCTGAGCATTTCTAAAATGAAACTAAATATTTGTGACCGGGTTTTGAAGATTTAATTCTTCGGTAGGAACCAGTGGGCTTCGGGCTGACAGCCTCAGTCAGGGTTGGGAAGTTGGAAATATTGAGAGTCAGACTGACACGGGATTTGTGGACAGTCAGAATAACACATAATAACACCTCATCTGCATTCTCTCCATCAGTTGCTGCAACATGTTGGATGTTTGAGAGCGATCAAACAGCGGTCAGTGCAGGTTCTCTCTCCCTCTTCCTCTCTGGGTCCAGTGTATAAGTGTTTTAAAGTTATGATAAATACTGAAATGGCCTGCGTTCTCTCCCTCTCACTGCACACATAGCACAAGAGCCGCGCTCCACTCAGTGGGTCTGGTTTCAATTTCTGGAAAATGAAGAGGTTGTGAGAAGGAGAAAGGAAAAAACTCCTGCCTTGTAAATCCATTATTGTTCAGGATATATCAGAAATCCAGCTTTAATAGCACTGTTTGTGTAGGATCTACTCTCAATCCCCCACTATATAATCCTATTCGCCGACCAGGGCTTAGCTGCACAAATAAACACGGTAATGGATCCCCTCACATACAGCAAAGAGAAGAGGCAAAGAATGAGGCACCCTTCGGCCCAATCTTTTCCAGATGGCACCAATAGATCACATTATTTACATCGGCTGTGTTCGGGTTCCCAAGGCAACGCTGCTCTGTCTTACAATCGTTGCTTCAATGACCCGAATCCTTTCTCTTTTTTTTTGTTACCCGGGCCTTGATTAGCGCAGAATCCAAAGAAGATGAATCTCCTTCGTGGAACAGTACGCTACTGATGCACAGATGTGGTGTCACTCCAACGCACCTTCTCGAGAAGATAAACCTCCCATCTCCCACCTCCCCCCATATGGGTTTCCTTATGACATTCAATCCCCGAGCTGGGCGTGCATTATGCACTGATCAGCGTGCATCGTTTCCATTAGCGTAGCTCGCTCCCCTTCGTTCACCCATGAACTGCGGTATGATCTTTGGGACTCATTACTCCTCTGCTCTCAGTGCAGTTACGGATAGTTAGCTTCGTTCATGACCCTTAATTGTTTCTCCTTGTCTTTTCTGCTCAGAGATGAGCAGCCGGGTGGACGAGGATGTACGCTGCAGCATCTCTCCGGCAGGCGGAGACCTCTGCATGAGAGAGAAATCTTTTATGAGTTTATGAGTTTATGAGTTAGCATTCTGATTCTGCCTGCATGTAACCTTTTTAATCATGGTAACAGTCAATCTGGAGAGATCTGGGGCAAACTGCTGATGCATGCTGCAGAAACAGAAGGATCTCACATTGAGTATAAGAGGTCAAAGGACATTCAACGGACAGATAAGTTTTCATTGCTGGTAGCAGGGAGGGGATTCCTGTGAGGATTTCAGCTGCCAGAAGTATCTCTTGCTTGTTTATCAAAGGTTAGTCAGCTGTGGAGTCTGGACGCAGCATCTCTGAAACCTCAAAAAACAGCATGAAGGTCGTTCAGCCTCATGAGAACGGTTCAAAGCTGTCGTATTTTCCCTTCCATCTGAACTGGAAAGGTACAGTACTGTAGTAGTGTAGTGAGGAGATCTCTCAGCCCCTGCCAAATCTCACTGTCTTCTTCTTCCTCTGCTGCTTCCTCTTCCTGGCTGGGAGTCAAGCCTTCAGGCTGTTTGCCTCATGGGTCTTTCCACTTCTAGCAGCGAGGGAGACGGAGGAGGCTGGCGTCGGGTTCTGACATGACGGAGGAGAGCAGAGAAAAAAAACAACAACAACAGAGAGGTCGGAGGATGTTAAGACCTGGTCGTTCTCTAGAAAGTCTGCGTTTTCGGAGTTTGTTGCCGTGTTGCTGCCAGATACACAGTGTGTGAGTGCGTGTGTGTGTGTGTGTGTGTGTGTGTGTGTGTGTGTGTGTGTGTGTGTGGGCATAAACAGTCTGTGTTTATGCGGGATTTGGCTATTACAGGTTGTGAATGCCATGGTTTCAGCAGTGATGTGCCAATAGCCAAGTTTTGTAGCAGTACTCTATATATTAAGATTTGATGATTCTAAAATCTGTAAAAATGTTCCTCTAATCAGACTCCTGTGCAGTTGTACAGTTTATACCAATCTTGGGAATTACAATTGCGTATTTTAGTCTGCAGCTTGTAAACACTGTACTATAGCCAACCCTAATTATGCCGTGGTTAGCATTGTCGCCTCATAACAAGAGGGTCCCTGGTTCAGACCCATGATGGGGTGTTCTAACCTGTTGGTGTAGGAGCCCCTCTGTACTTAGCTTGCATGTTCTCCTTGTGGACTGTGGGAGGAAGCTGGAATACCCAGGAAACCCACGCTGACAAAGACATGCAGGTTAATTGGTGACTCTAAATTGTTCGTAGGTATGAATATGAGTGTGAATGGTTGTCTGTCTCTGTGTCAGCCCTGGTGACCTTTCCAGGGTGTAACCCACCTCTTGCCCAATATCAGTTGGGGTAGGATAGGCTCATAATCGCCCATTTAACATGGACATCTTCTACGACCCAACCCCTCAGGGGGTCTTGGGGGGAGGCATTTTTAGAACCTTAACAGCTAACCATATTAGAGTTTTGAAACAAAAATGTTAGATCAGGGGTTCCTGAAGTTTTGATAACTGAGTGCCATTTTAAGGAGCCAGATATGATTGAGGGCCGCATGGGGAAAACACACACACTATGACTTTTTTAACGAGATGTTTTTGACAAAAACTATAACAGTCGATAGTCATGTCGCCAACATAAAACTCATACTACATATTAGTTTTCCATTTTTAACTACATTTGAAACTAATGAAACAGAGAGACAGCACAGTGTTTGACATTGATTGTATCTACCAACAGCAGTCAATTAACAGCTTCTGCTGGGGTACGGCAACACCACCTGGACAAACAACACGCAGAACTGCTGTAAACTGTAATACTGGAACCAGTAGTAATGATGATTTGTTAAGTTTATTTGTGACTATGTTTACATTTGTTAATGATTATTTTGGGTGTTGATGTGTGGTTGCCTGTCGAAGCATAGCAAATGTTTTTCTTGATATTATTATCAATATATTAGTGGGACACTTTGAGCATAACTGAATATTTGGGGGGGAATTACTCCCTAGTGATGTATCAATATTTTGATAGTAACAATGGGTCACATGACTATGTGTATGTCTGACTTAGTTGTTTCCCTTACCTCTACAGAGGTGTATAGTGTTTCTAGTATTTTGGTTTTTCCAGCCGGCAACTTCACTGTTTTGGTTCATTCTCACTGCTCTTATCATTTTGGGCTGCAGCTGTTTTCACTCTAAAAACTCAACGTACTCTACTTGCTCAGCTCCAAACTGCAGACAGACACAGTTAGCAACTAGCAGGGGAACATAGCTGAGCATTTAGCAGCTGAAGTGACAGATATTTCTCTCAGGAGTTGGTGGAGAGCACGCACAGAGCTAAAAGAGAGTGAAGACTGGACTTAGTATATTTGCCAGGTGATCAGAAACATTAGTCCAGATAAATGCTAATATATGCAGCTTTTTGCTAACATATTCACTATATCAACTTAACAGGTGTAGACATTGGCTTCTTTTTGCAGGTTTAGCTAAATAAATAATAAAAACAAAGTGGTTACAGGCATGGAATAATAAAGCTCTACAGATATGTGCAGGGGTGAATGGAAGTCATCACGAAACAAAAGATTAAATGAAGTGTAAACGACATAACAGCTGTTAAATATATGTATCATAAGGCAATGATTGGAAAACATTCAGTATATAATAAAAGGCCAGTGGTGGGACATGAACATAATCAGTATGAGGTAAGATGTAAATTATTGATCCCTGAAGAGGAAATGGTGTGAGTGAAAATTATGGATAATTTGTTGTCATGCAAATATAGAGCTCCTGTGGGCTGAGAGCCGTCTCACTGTGTTGACTATTGACAGATTTACAGAAGAACATGTGTTTGCAGTTCTCAGATATACAAATTTACAGTCCACTGCAATACCAAATGTGCATCACTGGCGACCTTGCAGCTGGAATTGTGCAACCTTTGACAAAGAAACACATTGATGAGCCTGTGTTAAACTCCCCGGTCACTCAGCCAGTCCAACATCGACCGCAGAAGTGTCTCTCCCCCCTCTCCCGCCTGGAAAAATGCACTCCGACTGCGTGTGTTCGATTCCTGGCTCGACCTGCGCTGTCATATTTCTCTCACTCCACACGTTCCTGTCTTTGGGGCGATAAAAACTAATAAAACATTGCCGAGAAGTGGCTGCCCACCGCTCCCCTTCCAGAAAACTCAATTAAAACAAAACAATGAGCAGTTACTGCACATTATTCATCCTGTAGCTCCCTGACAGGGATAAATCATCCTGCTTAATGACAGATCGGTGCATGATTCTGGCAAATATATGAAGTGACAGTGAGCTGTTTTGAACAGATGTAAGCTGAAGACAAAGAGGAGGAGGAGGAAGCTGGAAATGTAATTATAATTAATGTGGGTGGGTTGGAGGCCGGTGAGTTCGGACAGTAAGCAGAGGCTCGTCAGTCTGAACCCGGATGGTTGCGGGTGCGAATCCCTTGTTGCTGAGGCCGCTGAAGGCAGCTGAATAAACCCAGCAGAGGAATGTAGAGGCAGCAGACAGGCAGCAGAGAAACTCATTAGGAGAAAACTCTGTAATTTCAAGGATGTGGTATTATGTGGGACAGGCGTTTTCAGGCGCATTCAATGAGTGCTGATGTTGAAAATAACATCAGTGGGACTTTTAACTATCCATAATCACTTGGCTTTACAATTAACCATTAAATAGCCAACATTAATTGTTGTTGTAACAAACTTTGTAGGAAGGAAGAAAGGAGGCCTGGGTACTTCACTGCAAACCCATCCCGGTCTCTCCGAAGTCATCGAAATCTGGTACTTGGTCAGTGACTTCCAGCATCAGACACTGACAAAAAAAGCCGTCCTTTCGTGTTGGCATGTTAGTGGCGTCAGGGGGAAATGTGGCAGGACAACAGCAAAAGTTAAGGCGGCAGAAGTCCGAGTAGGGTGGGTGGGAGTTGTGTTGGTGAATTGGTCCAACAACCACCGACTTTTACCAGAGGCCAGTGTTTGCGTCCTGTAAGATTTTCCTAAACCCCACCATGTGCTTTTTCACGTGCGTGTGTTGGCTAAACATAACCACGTGCGTTTGCTGTAGAAGGAAAAAAATACGTGAATTTGCATTGTTGTACCAACGTAGTGCTTTTATTTTGAAAGAGAATGTATTTAAATGTTACATTTCCTGTGAAAACAGAAGTGTAGTTTGAAAGAAGACACTGCATGTAACAGGCAGAACTTGACACAGCGTCCCAGAATGTCAACAACCAACACACCCAGGGTACCTTTCATGTCGTCTCTCGCCTTGAAAGTCCATGACCAAACGTTGATGTGGGACGAGGTCGGAGTGAGAATATGTTGGCAAACATCCAAGTGTGCTCAAATGACATCAGCCATATTGTGCCGATACTGTCTGATCAGAACCATGTGGCCCCGTGTTGTTAAAACGGGACAAACAAGGTTTTACATCTTTGGGCTCTTTAAATATTAGCAGCCAGTCACCAAACATGTTTGTGCACTGTTAGAGCAAAGATTTGAATAATGACCAGCCCCAGAACATGCCAGGTAAGCCATGTGTCATATTGATATTCTCATGGGAAAGGGTTTTGAGTGAGTACTTGATGCCTTCAGGTAAAATGGGACATTTATCTGAAGTGAAACTGTGATGAAGTGGGTGAGAATGTACCTTCACTCACCACTTGTCCCTTACATGTACACAGTATACCATGTTACTTTTACATACGTTTATTTTGCTATAATTTACCATTGCTTTCGTAACATTACACCACTTACTATCCCGGGTTTGTTTGTGTTCTTGTTATGTTACAGTTAACATCAATGCACATGAGTAAATTAAAACAAACACACAGTCATAAGTTGGTTTCAGTTACTTTTATTGTGTTTCAGGTTTGAACTTTGTCGAATTGTTTGTTCCTTTGTCTGTACTTACCTCTGTTTGTTCCTTTGTTCCGACCCACCATGCAGGATTGTTTGAAAGGCCGCCGCCCAGCACTTCCTGTCTTTTATAGTTTTAGTGATGTCATCAATGACATCATTGGGCTGAGCTAAGTGGAGGGGTTTTCTTTTTGTAGGAATATTTCTTTTGTTTAGTGCAGTTTAAAGTAACCGGTTAGAATTATTTACTTTTAGTAGTTCATTTAGTGATGTAAATGCGCTTGTAAGTCAATCCTAGGTGTTTATTTGATTTCCTTGTGTTAAGTTTACTGTGTATTGCAACCTCCTTTTGTTCTGGTAGGGGCTGAGGCAGTCTAAGTGTGAGTCAGTCCCTCTATATAAAGGCAGTTGAGGTTTGAGCTCGAGGCTGAAAGGAGAGGCCCTGCTGCTGTGAACATGTGCCCTTATGTTTGATTTATTATGAGTTAATTTTCCTCAGTTATTTGCTTGGCTTTTTGTTGGGGTTTTTGTTTGTTTTTGCCTAATTTGCACATGTAATGGCGAGCACTGTAAATAAATTTACACTTTGGTGGAGCCAAGAAGTCTGCTGAGTCTGCCTACCTACCACCTTCCTTGACACCCGAGCTAAACTATCTCACAGAAACCAGCATGTTTTTAGTCTGCCAGCTGCCCTTTAAATCATGACTCATGCTATGGTGTGTCACCCTGTTATATAACAGACATTTATAGTATTTTTGTCACTTAAAATAATTAAAGATGATGCAGTGATGATGCAGTGAGTCCACATCAGCCTCAGTAGTCCAAAATTAGTCATCATTGTTACACACATTCATGTCCATTGTGGACAATATGGCACCAAGGAAACTGGCAGCAAATGAACAAGGAAAGACAATGTTTAACAATCTTTATGAACAAATAGCTATGGGTTACATTAATAATTTACTGAATTAATGACTGAACTGATAAATGGATTTAACCATTTACAAATCAAACATGACTGTCCCATTTTACCTGAACATGTCATTGGAGTGAGGAAGGGGTTCTCGATGTGTTTGGAGGTCCAAAATTTCTAAATTATTTTGCTTGGCAACATATTTTCTTTTTAGAAATATAGCAGAGATCCATAACAAGTTATAAAAGTAACACTCAAGGTAGTTTTCAGAATTTTAGGTGGTTTTCTTGGTAATCAACCAAAAAGTGTCCCAAATGACCTGACTTCACCCTGTAACAAGTAACCAATTTGACAAGATTATTTTATTGCAATTAGACCAAAAAAAAAAAAAAAAAAAAGATTTTATTTTTATTTTTATAAATCTACAACAAATATGTATTAATTTAGAAATATTGCGATGATAATAATACAAAAAAATCCCATATATAAAAAAACTAAAGTGAAATATAAAATTAAATATAAATTAAAGGCGCTGTATGTAAGAATGTGGCCAAAACGGTTACTGCACTCAAATTCAAAATACTGCCGCGAGTCATGTCCGCCCCCCCTCCCCTACAGATTCGAGGTTGCTGGACAGCGGCACGCTGGAGACTGATTTGTTTGCCGCGTCGCCGCGTCCTTGATCTTCGGTTTTCCAGCGGACTGTTGGAGCAAGTCCGGCTTCTCTGCTGCGAACGCTGCTGCCAGGATACAGCTGAGGAGGAGCCGGCTGCTAATGCTATGTACTGGGACACTGCTAATGCTGCTTGCTGTGCTGCTGTAGCTCAGTCGTAACTGTAACTGATGCTGAGACTCTACTGACTGCGTGACTGGTAGACGGCGGTGGGTGGCGCAACAGGCCAAAACACAAATTCAAAACATAAGCATGATTTGCGGACCGCAAATTTTTTAGATACAAATATTCTGGCTGTACTATTGTTGTCGGTGAGATCAGTATGTTATATGAAAATTATTCCTTATTCTCTGTGACATATTAAGATGATTTTATGACTATTTGCTTTATATTTCTTACATATAGCTCCTTTAATTATTGTCAGATCTTAAATCTGTCTCATTTTTTATAATGGGAAAGATAATCCTCTGAAAATTAAGTCTTTCAAGTGTTTGCAGTCAAGAGGAGAATAGACCCGAGTCCTCAGTTAAAACATGACAAGCTAAAACTTTTGTGGTACAGATTTATCTGTATAACAAATGACCATAAAAGAAAGGAGAAAAACATCCCTCAGAGAGCAGGTGTTGACAGGCCCACAGTCACCCATTGACTGTGTGTGCCACTAATTATGCTGCTAATTATAAGCTGATGTTGGAGTTTCTGTTTTTGCTCCGACTGTCTTTCTCTGAGTCAACGAGTTTCTAATTTGGCTCGTGAGTATGAAGAGTAAATATAGCGTATGTATACCATACAGCTAGGTTTGACATTAGCTTTAGCACAGTGTTAGGGAGGAAGTCAGGTGGGCGCGAAAGAAGAGGAAGACGAGTTGAAGTGAAAGGCTCTGCTCATGCTGCAGCTTAAGGTGTCAGAGTTATGAATTATTATCCACAAATGTATTTTTTATCAATAAAAATAAAAAAAATAATTTTTAATTATGAATATTTACTCAATGCAAAATAGTGTTAGGACACACCTAGTGTTTTACTTGGAAGTCTCCTGTGCGTCGTTATTGTCATTCTGCAGACGTTTGAAATTTAATTATTGGTTTTTGGTTCCAACCCAAAATAGTTGCCATACAACAATCATTTAGGGAAAATCAAAAAGAGTGTGACACCACGTCGCAGTTCAGCACGAAGGTCTGCAGTGGGAAGAGAGAAGAGAGACACAAATGAGGGGAAGTTCCCCGTGGATGACCTATAATTTCACAGACGAGGAGCATCTTTGTGTCACACCATCTCTTCTTAATCATGTATCTGCTCATAAACATGTCTGCTGGGAAGCACTCGTGTCTCCTCTCATGGCAGCGACGCATTACTCAGGTCTTTTCATGTCCTCGGATGTTGTTTCCAGATGGAACCACAAGGGAAAATGCCACACTGTTAGACTCAAAAATAACTTCATAATTTTACACCCTTGATAGCTTGTTGGCCCCTCTGATCTACGCACTCTGTATACATCGCTGCGCCTCTTACGTAGATGTATAACATGACTATTATAGTGCATGAAACAAGTTTTCCCTCCTTTCCAAATTTGATCACAGACACACACACACTTTACTGAGCTAATTTCCAATTTGAATATGCAGGAAAATTAGTGCCAAGCCGACACATTGCACTTCACGGTTACAGGCCTCCATGTTTATCACAGTGTGTAAACACTGGTTGTTCTGCTCTGCTTTCCTCTGTGTGTAGCTCCGTGTTCGCTGAACCTGATCTCGACTGCAGCTATTCATGCTCTTTGGTGTGTTTGCAGCTCCAGCAGGACTTGACCCAACATCCATCTGGGCCAGACCCTCTTGGCCTGGGCTGCAGCTGGAGAGCACACACACACACACACACACACACCAAGACACAGACACACACACCAGCACTCTATAATGTAGACACATACATACACTGTTTATTGACACACACATATGCAGAGCTAGAAGAGGAGGCAGGCACACACTGATCTCTCAAAAACATGCTTACAAACATTCATAAATACACATGCATGCACACATATACATACATTTGGAGGTTTAGTTATACCACTTGTAAAAATTGTTCAGATTTATTCATTAGGATGGTTAATTTCTATTTTTATTTTTATTTCAATTTTTATTTTTGTATTATATTTTTAAAAAATGGTCTGGTAATACTTGCTTATCATGACAAAAAATTGTGATTTTTTATTATTATTATTATTATTATTATTATTAAATATAGGTTCCTAAGTCATACATTTGTTTTGTCCCTTCTCAGAATTTAAAAATAAAAAATCATATGCAGCATTACTTATTTTTTTACTTACTTTTCTTCTTCTTCTTCTTCTTCTTTTTCTTCTTCTTCCTATTCTTGATAATAATACATTAAATTATTAATGTCAAAATTACAGACAGACATTTTTTCTTCTAATTTTTTCAAGTCATATTTCTTAGACTTTTTTTTCTTGTATCACCATTTGATCATTTTGTGGACAAAAAAACAAACTTGATAATGACAAAAGCATAGGAGGTCATTCTTAGAGGCAGACCTGGGCCTCAATATCATACATCTACTTATACAAATAAAATCATAACCTTACCCCAATCCTGCTTTTTAATCATGAGTCAATATTACTTTTAAAAAACTTGACTTTTGCAAACCTGAGACTACTGATGTTGCTCCATTTTGTGAATTGATGCTTTCATAACTAATTCACTGGTGTTGTATCATAATAGTGACACACAATGACCTTGTTTCATGTGCTCTACAAAAATAATTGCATGTCTGGTTTCCCCCAGTTCTTAAAAAGCAGTGTAATTGTCCTCCCATCCCACAGGAATCCCACAGGACCCCAATTAGACACACAGACAGACACTCCACATACATTCACACTCATAGATGAGCACACACTCAGCTGTGCACTCCCTCCCATTCACAAACACACTACACTCACGGATAAACACACACTCTGCTGTCTCGTTGACGTTTCTCTGTTTTCCACAGCGAACCCGAGGGTGGCGAGGCTGAGATGAAAACGAGCAGAGGGTTCGGCGGGCGGTTCCAGCTGCATGACTTCAGTAAAACAATCCTCCGTCACACACGCTGAAGATCTGACGTGCTGACAGCAGTGATGAGGCCTCGGAGCAGATATTACACATCTATTACACATGTGAGCAGACCCGCACACATGCACTAAAACACACACTTACATATGTGGTATCACTGCGCCTGCCTCTTCCTCACATATGCACATACACACGGGGAAAGGACATGCAGATATGGCTAATGCTTTGGGAAAATGTTGAACTTTACAGTTACCACCAACCAGACAGACAAAACAACATTAAGAGAACACATAAGGCAGCAGACTGAGAAATATTTCTGAAAGTTTAATAATACATTTTGGCTATTTCTTAAATGACTGTAAAGATCAAACAGTGGCCCTTATTTACCTCTGCTACAGAGAGAATCCAGTAGGGTGCATAATTTACTTTTAATTCAATAAATTAATTCAGTAGATTCAGGATAATGCATCGCTCTGCTGCTCTCTGATTGGACCGAAATACTGTTCTCACTCGCTAATTAATTGCAGTCGATTCTACTTTGCAGTTTTTACGTCCAGTGTTAAGCCAGTGTCACTGAACCCACACACTTCCTGCACAGATGTTTCACATTAAAAGCCTTCCAGTGGCTCAGCAGGTAGCGTTCCACGTGCAGAGAGTGTGTTTTGTTGACAGCGCTACCAATTGAAAAAACAGAGCAAATAAAAAAACCTCCTCCTCTCCTGACAAATTCATCTTGAGTGCTTTATGGCTGCATTGATATTTGTTCTTTTGAGATCCTCCCGTTATGTTATACTTTATGAGTTTACGACATTAATCATATCACTGCGAGCTGCATAAGCCACAATTCATCATATGTTTACAGTTGTGGGTGTAATAGTGCAGTCTGTAAACACACACAGAAAACAGCTGTGACAAAATGAAACAATACTAAAATTAAAAAGTGTGTTTTTAATACAGAGAAGCCCAATCGGCTTTATAGATTAAAACATAGAAAGAAATATAAATTTATTACATGCAGGTTTTTATACACATACATACTTATATAAGTATTAATGCATCCATGTATGTACATAAACATACATACATGTACACCAACCCAGTCACCAGGAATCTGTAAACCACAGATATGTTACAATTGCACAGTTATTTTGTTTTCATGTGGATATGTTGAAAACTTTACGTTTCTTTATGTTTCAACAATGCTGTTGTTTACATGTGGTTATATTTAGGAACAAAAACCACTTTGTTACAGTTAGGAAAAGATCATGTTTTGTTTTAAAATACCCAGTTTGGTGGCACAATCCCAGCTGGAAACACAGTGATGTCTTTGTAAAAAAAAACAAAAAAAAACTGCTTTTCATTGCACTATCCCGGCTGGAAACACATCAGTGTCTCCGGATAAAACAATTACTTTTTGAGGCATTATCCCAGCTGGAAATACCATGGTGTCTTGGAGTAACACAACCACTTTTCGTTGCACTATCTCTGCTGGAAACACAAAAGTGACTTGTGGCATTACCCCACAAGGAAACGCAGAGATGTCTCTGTTAAAAGCAACTGCTTTTTGTGGCACTATCCCAACAGGAAATACAGTGATGTCTTGGTATAAAACAACCACTTTTTTGGCTGTATCCCAGCGCAAAACATAGCAATGTCTCTGTAAAGAACAACTACTTTCTGTGGCACTATCCCAGCTGGAAACACAATGATGTCTCTGTATAAAACAAGTGCTTTTTGTGGCACTATCTTGGTTGGAAATACGTCAATGTTTCAATGAAAAACAACTGCGTTTTGTTGCAGTATCCCAGTGGGAAACACAGCAATGTCTCGGTAAAGAACAACTGCTTTTTGTGGCAGTATCCCGGCTGGAAATACAACAATGTGTTGGTAAAAAGCAACTGCTTTTCATAGCACCATCCCAACGAGAAATGCAATGATGTCTCTGTAAAAAGCAATCACTTTTTGTGGCACTATCCTGGCAGAATATGCAGAGATGTCTTGGTATAAAACAGTAATTTTTCGTGGCACTATCCCTGCTGAAGACACAGCAATGTCTCCTTGAAACAACCACTTTTAGAGGCAACATCCTGGCAGGAAACGCAGCAATGTCTCAGTGAAAACTAACTGCTTTTCGTGACACAATCCCAACAGGAAATGCAGTGATGTCTTGGTATAAAACAACTGCTTTTGGTGACACTATCCTGACTGGAAACACAAAGATGTCTTTGTAAAAAGCAACTGCTTTTTGTGGCACTGCAGCCGGGGGAAACACAGTGATGTCTTCTTGGGGAAAAAAAACTGTTTTTCCTGGCATTACCCCAGCAGGAGACGCAGCAATGTCTTGGTAAAAAGCGCCTACTTTTCCTGGCATTATACCCGGTGGCAACACAGTAACAGGTTGCCAAAAAACATCCAAGTGCGATGGCCAAAAAGCCGCTAAAAACACAGCAGTGAGTGGATAAAAAACAACTGGTTTTGTTGGTTGTTGGTCTTGAACAGTGCTCTGGAGCTTGGCAGGAGTCTTGCCTTGGTGATATGCCATCCACTAACCCCTTCACCTCCCAGTGACAAACTTAGCTCATGAGAATTGTTGATATGATACATATGAAATGTACAAATGTAACATATCAGTGCCAACATCAGTGCCAACATTTTCATCTGGTGACCGGGCTGCGTACACATGCGCCCATTTAATATACACTCTCATTTCTTCCATTACCTCAATAATTTCAATTTACATGTCTAAATCATTTAGGCCGTTACATTTCCAAATAGTCATATGTAATTTTGTCCATGCTATTTATAGGCACAAAAATTATGCAAGCCTCATCCTCTAATTTCTGATATTCTCACCCAAAAACCCTTCAGATTGCCCCTACACAAAATCATGTCTTTGCAGAAGCATTTGGAAGCCTGAAGCCCACATGGTGTGGCTGCTTCAGTGAGTACACAACAGTAAACATTTTTTTACGTGAGCTGTAGTATAGTAATAACTGATAACTTACTGGTTACTGTCCCCTCTGATACTGGGAGGTTTGGGGTTTGACTCCCAGGGAAGTCAGAGCAAATCATGACATGAATCCTTTTTTCTCCACTTAAAAAGAGGAGACTCTTTCAGCTCTCCGGGCTGTGGATGTGGGTGTTGGCATTGTGGTCATGAAACCAGATGAAACTTGTGTGATTGCTGTGGGAAAACGGAGCAGAGAGACCGTCTCATAAACATCATCATCCATCCATCCTGTCAGAGTGTCCTTCAGCGTCTGCTGGTTACCTCCCTGCACGCTGCTCTGGATTAAAACATCAAGTGTCAAAAAATATGAGATGTCTCCTCCAAAAAACAAAAAATCATCATACTGTAATCGTCACAATATTGGAGCCAGTTTTTGCTGCCCAGGTGTAATTTTCTCAGATAAGCAGCTTCCTGTTTTCCATCTGTACGTAGAGCAAACACCAACGACCTCTCCTTCACTCTCTCCTGCTTCTAAACGAGAGTAAATTAGGTGTTATAATGTTGCGGCTGTTTTTAGTGGCTGCTGAGAACACACACACACACACACACACACACATATTTGTACACACCCATTGGATCGCTGATATTTGGGCAGACAGTTTATTCAGTGGTCTAACTCTTAATCAGTCATCAGGTTCAAGGGGTAGTGGGCGATATATGCAAACACACATACACACATACACAGCTAACTGGATAACAAGGTCACATTTGGAGATCAGGATTTACTTTGGCCCGTGTTGCCGCTCTTTAATGATTAAATCATGTATTGGTTCAGTTTTCATTACTTGTGTTAGTACATATCTGAGGCTGAGGGACTGACGGCGGCTCAGCCTCACGTGGAGCCAGTGTGCAGTCAGTACAGGTAAATAATGTGACCATAATGTCTCACACTGTAATTATATAGTCAATCCTTTCTCCCTCGGTTACTGGCAGTTACTGGTTTTGCATTCTAGCAGAGCACTGGTGGAGTTTACAGTGATAACAGTGACAGATTTGATTTTATTTCTTCTTATTTCAGACAGAACTAGACTGTTTTCTCATTTTGGAGGCTGAGATGATTCAAGTAGATTTTATTATCTGTAGCTGATAAAGCTGCAGCTTGCAAAACACCTGCTGTGACTTGGTTAGAAACTTAATATCTGACTGATTTGAAAATGAGAGGCCTGCAGAGGAGGCTTAAATATGCATTCATTGGTTACATACTGTTATGCTAAGTTGCAAACCCCTTGCCCCTGCCACTTGGCCCTTACCCCTCTTACCCTGTTCACATCTTGGGGTAGGGTGTCCCAATTTAACCCGGTCTCACTCTGAAGACCTTGAATATCGGGGCTTGGTCAGTGACTTCCAGCATCAGATAAGGCATCAGGGGGAAATGCAGCGGGACAAGAACGAAAGTTAAGGCGGCGGAAGTCCGAGTAGGGTGGGCTGGAGGGGTGGTGGATGGGTCCAACAACCACGACTTTCACCTGGGAGGCTGATGTTCGCTTCACACTTCCTGTATGACTGTAAAGCCAGACCCTGTTCTTTTTTTCTTAACCCAACCATGTGTGTGTGTTGGCTAAACGTAACCATGTGTAACTGCAAACTAGGACTGCCCCCAACTAAGTATTTTCCTTGTTGACCAATAGTCATCATTTAGGGCCATTAGTCGACTAGTCTCCCGCATGTTTATGATATCAATTTAATTATTAAATGATATATTTTGGTGGTTTGAGTTGAAGGTGTGAGAAAGAATAGTATCAGTAACATTGTTAACACTGTGCTACATTACAGAGAAATACAAAACCGTACTAATGAACCTTCATTAATGTAGGCCTATATTTTATCTACAAGTGCACGTCACACACTGAGCGAGCCGCCTGTTAATGACGCTGTGGGCTAATGGGCATGTAGCTACTTCCATGTTTCAGATGATACGTCATGTTTGTAGTCGACCAATGAAGATGAGTTCACATATCACCTTGGGTTCGTCCTTCACCTTCTCAAAATGATCCCACACTTTGGATTTCCTGCCCGACATGTTATTAACTAGCCTGTGGAATAACCGCAGGTACCAGCCCTGGAAATTAAGCTGACTCCTGTCTGACTGCTGAGTGTGGACACTTCCTGTGTCTGTCCTTTCAAATTAAATTCCCACATGGTCCAGTCATATAGGTTTGGATTTATTTTGACAAGGTGCAGCTCCTAATGGAGATTCATGTTTGTTTTATTTTCTTTTTTATCTGCGACTAAGCAACCAATGAAATCTTGCTGACTAATGATCTTTCTGGTTGACTGACGGTTTGGTTGTCTATATACAGTCAGTGACCTCCCACATGTGTGAGTAATAGAGTGTCAAACATTAAATTGTGCTGAGGTGAAACAAAGAACACTTCCTGATTCAGAATCCATCCCTTTGCCTTATTTTAGCAATTATGAAAACAATATATTTTATAGTTTATTTAAATGAAAAAAGACTGTTGCATTCATGTGACACATCAATGTTATGTTGAATTGTTAAACTGACATAAAATTCCTGTCAGACAAGGGTCATGTGACGCATTTATTTTGTGTCTCGTCTGCTCAGAACTTAACTAAAAGTGTATATACTTGAACACAGTGGTTAGATTTTTGATTTGATCTTAGTGTGTTCATACAGTATGGTTCAGTTTTACAAGATAAAAGGATTTATGGACGAGGACAAATGGATGAGTTTTGGAAATGTATCTCAAACTTCCTCAGATTCAATAGATAGCAGGGCACAGTCACTTATAATGTGAGATTGGCTCAAACTGACCAGGGCTTTTCCAAAATAAACTGTATGAGGATACAGCTGATAATGTCAATAGCTGATTATACTGAATGTTGCCCCCTTGGCTTTAGTGTTTGGGTAGTGACATACTGTTTTTTATTAGAGACAAACACTGTTTAATCCAGTCCTTCAACTCATTATCTACACTTACACTCTTGTGTTTTTGATTTTGGGAAGGCAGCACTCGTCCTTGGCGTGTGTGTGTGTGCGTGTGTGTGTGTGTGTGTGTGTGTGTGTGTGTGTGTGTGCTGTAGAGTTTTATGAACAGAACAAAATTTCCTTTCATGTCTTTTATAAAATTCATAAGTAAAACCAGAGAAACAAACTAAGACGGCATTAAACCAGTGAAACAGATCAAAAAAGCCCAAAATGTTTAATCAAAACTGAGTTTCTCTGCATGACTGTATCATGGGGAGGGTGTGTGTGTGTGTGTGTGGTGGTGGGGGGGTGTTGTATTGAGAAGTGACACATTAGTTTAACTTCATGTTAATGAAAGAAGGAAAAGATGAGCGCATGGAGAGGCATCTGACTTTGAGAACAGTGCAGTCTTGAAGAATTACACGACAGAGCAAACAATGAAAAACTGTCATCTAAATTGAGTTTGTCTGCGTGACTTCTAGTTTCTTTGGTGGGCTGTTGGGAGGAGGACTGTGGGAGGTGGAGGGGGGGAGAGGGGGTTCATATCCAAAGAGACAGTCATTATTTTTCACGTCGCAGGGAATAAATGAGGGCTGTCAGGCTGACTAATGACCGGGTCTCTGCTGCGGTGGAATCAGGAGAAAGTCTCCGTCTACCGATGTCAGTCATTTTCTGATGGACCCCGGCGCTGATGGATTGTAGGATCTGGCTCTGATTACACGCTGCACTGGCATCCACTCATCCCCCGATCCCTTTGTTATTTTGGAAACGGGTAATAAACACACATACAGCAGACATGCGTGCATTCACACACACGCAGATACGTGCACGCTCGCTGCTGCTCTGCTGCAGTCTTCATCAGTTTTGACACTTTGCTCAGACCTCAGCTCAGTCAGAGGCTGCGTGGCGGAAACCCCCGGAACACACAGCACGTCTGGTTCCCAGAAAGCTACACACAGAGCTCTCAGTTACACTTTTTTTATCATGCTAAATGGCTAATAACGGCTTTGAAGTACACTCTAATGACAGAGAGTAGGACTGTAAATGCTTTAGTTGTGATGAAGATAAATACAGAGTGCGGCATGGGGTCAAGAAACTACATGTTGATGATGTTGAAGTAGAAATCAAGTGCTCTTCAAGGATGGGTTGAGTAGTAGCATAAGAATAGAGTTGCGTCCAGCTTATTTATAATGGAAGTCCGAGGAACTAAGTCGCCAAAAAAAATGTTGATGTGAAGTTTCTGCAAACAACTGATGTGCTGCGTTTGTAGGTAATCATGTAGCCGAGATGCTAACGCTGTGCTTAATGTGTGGTCAAGTTTAGGGACAAAAAACGACTTAATTATGGTGAGGAAAAGGTCATGTTTTGGCATGAAGTACTAATTTTCGTGGCACAGTCCCGGCAGGAAAAGCAGCAATGTCCTCCCCAAAAAAACACCTTCTGCAGCACCATATCCGGTGGAAAAACAGCGATGGGTTCCTAAAACATACCCACGTTTGGTGGCTAAAAAGCTGCTGAAACACAACCGGTTTTGGTTTGTTGATCCTACACAGCAGTCTGCAGTTGTTTGCACTTTGGTAGCGGTCTCCCCTAGGTGTCAAGCCATCATTAATACTCTCCACCTGCGGATGACAAAGTCAGCTTACGCACTACGTCACTATTGAGAGCGTTCAAAGTAACATTATTCGTAGTTTGCAGGAACAAAGTGCTGACATTGTCTTCTGGCGACCGGGCAGTGAAAAGCATCCTTCATTAATTTTATCCATGTATTAATCAAGGGTTAGCAACTCACAATCAGAGCGCCTTGGATGGTTTTCAAACAGCTAACCAACACCATGGATCCCATTATATGTGAGCCGGACAGTCGCTGTTTTTAATTCTTATTCTCCTTTTGTTGTGACTTTTAATATGTGTTACTCAGCTATGATCACTCCAGGAGGAGGGAAGTCTTCCTCATGGTATAAAGCATCAGGCACACGGGACATGTGACTGTAATTATGACAAACAATTACGACAGCAATGGTGTGAGATAGAAACTATGGTTAGACTCATTTGTTTACATCCATTACACTGTAATAATCAAAAATACATATTCTCTCACCTGTAGTGTCAGACTATGCAGACAGTTTTAGAGATATCTGCTGTCAAAAGAGTTTTTGCTCCAAATTAATACAGTGGTTGTGAAGAGAATTTTATTTGTGCAACACTGATAACATTGTGCACAGATATAAATACCGGTGTGCCTTGAGATTTTGGCCCTTTGGTGTTCCTTGGGGACAAAAAGTATGAAAACCACTGCTAGTGTTGCACGGTATACCGGTACTAAAATAGTACCCCGGTACTAGAGTATTCCAAACGGGACTATACTGCATTTGGAAAATACCGGTACTTTGAAATTGATTCAATTAATTAATTTAGTTAATTTATTTTACTCATTTATGCACACAAACGCCTTTTTTGTTCCTATTGGAGCACAGATTGCGCAAGTGGTGTGTATGACAACACCTGTATCAACATTCGCAGCTGGCGCATGTGAAAAAAGACAAGAGAAAGTCTGCCTCGCAAAGGGAGACAACACGAGACAACACAAACTTGGTGGAACATTTGAGTTACCAAACCGTGACATCCGTACCGAGGTACTTACCGAACCATGATTTTTTTGGTACCGTTACACCCCTACTATTTATTGTTCTAAAGGTTTGTATCCAAAAGGACTTTTCCTTAGGAAAAGTACCGAAGAGTATCGAAAAGTATCGAAATTCATATTGGTATTGGTACCGAACCAAAGATTTTGGTATCGTGACAACACTAACCACTGCTGTAGATTCAGAGTAACTGGAGCAGTTGTCTCTAACATTAGATTGTCTCTGTTTTTATTGTTTTGCATGTAGCAAACGTTAAACACACTGTGATTTATTTTAGCTTCCTCTAACGTGACAGCCAAATCAAAAATTATTGGCTCTTGTGAGCTACTTCAGCAAAGCTTTATATCGAGTTTAGGAACAAAAAATGAGGCACATAGATTAACTAACAGGGTTTAGGATAAAAACACAAGTTCAGCTTATAGACCTTCAAGTTGAGGTGTCTCTAATGTCTCCATTCCATTTAGATGTACCAGCTCCAGCTCTGTCTTACTGGCATAGTTTACTAGGAAACGTTAATGTAATATAGATCATTTGTTTTATTACCAGCTTATACACCTGTACTCTGACAAGTCACATGCTGAAAACAAAAAATGAATTATCTAACTGTATGTACAGAATATTTATCTAAAACTCAATGAAATAAAAAACAATAGCTATATGAATAATAATATTGTCAATATTCATGCTGAAGTTGAGGAAGTGTCCTTGGAAGTGCTCTGCTGTAATTCTGTGTTTCACCCTGTCTGCCCCCCGACTCCTGTCCTGTCAACACTACAACAGGCAATGAGACAAGGTGCTGAAACACACTGCCTCCCTGAGGGACCCCACAGCCCCCCTCCTCTCTCTCAGACACACACACACACACACACATAAGCAGACAGTTGGATCTGATTGACAGCACAAAGACATCTCCAGCATAATCGTTAGTCACTTACTTTTAATCAATTACCTGATATTTCTGTATGAATACATTTCATAGATGCAATTTTTGTTCATGTGTATATTTAGCACCTCATAACGTACATTTATATAGTAACCTATTCTAGTTTTTAAAGCTACTTATCTTCCATCTGTCCGTACAACTCTGCTGCAGTGACATTTCAGTTTCTTTGCATGAGATCAGAAAAGTTTCTTTCATAATATTTTACCTTATGACTCATTTTTAGGGTTACCTTTACTTTGACGCTTTCCTTCTGTCATACTGTGGTATCCTTTTAATTTTACCCCGATATGTACTTGCAGCACCACTTTTAGGTTTATAAGTTAAATTTTGGAGATGTTATTCAACCTGGTAGCTCACCTGGTGGAGTGTGTGCCACATGTACTAAAAAGCTAAATCCTTAACAGGTGCCCAGGTTTGATTCGGACCCTTGGCCCTTTGCTGCATGTTGCCCCCCGTCTCCCTTCCCCCTGTCTTGTCTGTCTTTAGCTGTTGTATGTAATACAGGCAAGTTAGCCTGAAAGAATAATCCTGATTTTTTTTTTTTAAATGTTCTGATCTACTTTTTCCTTGTGTTTTATGACCTGTTGTGTCTGAGACATGCCTGGACACAGGTATACTCCTTCCCTAAAATCAGGTCATCAGCATCTGAAACTGTGAATCATAGAAAAAATAATAGAACGAATATATAATATGAATAAATTAATAATATGAGAAGATCTCAGAGGAGAAAACAGAGATGCTCTCTATGTCTGTCAATTATACATGTGCCAGACCATCTTGGTGAAGAGGGCTGGACTTACTGGTCCATCTGCATCCCAACCCTCACCTATTGTCATGAGCTCTGGGTAGTGACCAAAAAAATGAGATCGCGGAGCTGAACAGCCAAAATGAGTTTCCTCCTTGGGGTGTCTGGGCTCAGCCTGAGAGATAGGGTGAGGAACTCGAACATCTGGAGGGAGCTCAGAGTAGAGCCGCTGCTCCCTTGCATTGAAAGGGGTCAGTTGAGGTGGTTTGGGCATCTGATCAGGATCCTTCTGGGCGCCTCCTATTCGAGGTGTTCGGGCACATCCCACTGGTAGGAGGCCCCGGGGCAGACCCAGAACACACTGGAGGGATTACGTATCTCGACTGGTCCCATAAGACCTAAATCTAGCAGACATTTTCAAAGGATAGCTACCACTAAAGCAAAACCAACCCAGTTGCCAGAATGCATGTTGGCACTGCACGTTTCTGCAAACCACTGATTTGTTACATTTGTATGTTATTATAAAGCATATATGTTGAAATTATACAGGTTTTTTCATGGTTTAACAATGCGGTGGTTAATGTTTGGGTAGGATTAGGCACAAAAACCACTTAGTTATGGTTAGAAAAACACCGTGTTTTGGCTTAAGATACTCAGTGTTTGTGGTACTTTTCCAACAGAAAACGCAGCGATATCTCAACAACCAGTCTTGTTGTTTGTTGGTTTCAAACAGTGGTCTGCGGCTTGGCAGGCATCTTGCCTTGGTGACACACCATCCACTGTCCCCTCCACCTCCTGATGACAAAGTCATCTTATATACTACCTCACTTTAGAAACATTGATATGATTCAATGAAACGTACAAATGTATTGTATCTGTGGTTTGTAGAAACATACCAATTATAGGCAGCATATTGCTCAAACCTCAGCACAGGAACACTGTAGGCAGGCGTGGATGTTTCTATACAAATATGCAAATATATGTAGACACAATGCGTTGACATGACAAACACACTGTTCCTCACATGCACAGTCACACAGATTAGTAATGAAACCCAGATTCTCTTTGGGGGAAGCAAACATTTCTTTACACAAAATACTTTACTGAATGTTTATTATGCTTTCTGAGGCTTCACTCTGAGAACAGCGGGCCGGTGAGGGAGTGACGCTGCAGGCTGTGTGCGGTCGGCCTGACAATTCAATCACTGACACGTTCTCTGCGCTGCACAGTATCTGACTTCATTATTATTTTTTTATTCCTCCGGCCAAATTCTACCCTCCCACTGATCGACTGTCTGTCCGTACATCTGGCTGACTGTCCGTCCATACAGGCGTTTGTTCTTTTGTTTGTGCGTCTGTACTTCGGTCCATCTGATTCATCCATCATTCATTTGTCCATCTTACTCCGCCAACACATCCTCTGTTTGTCGAGGTGTCTGTCATTCTGCTGGCTGTCCATCCATCCATCCACTTGGGTGGTGGACGTCCTGTGGACTCCGAATGCCTGCAGTGTCAGAGGGGAGATCCTGTCTTTCAGCATCGGGATCCAGAGTTCAGATGACAGTCCAGAAAACACACTCACACACACACACACACACATCTCTGGCCCCTCACTCAGCAGCCCCCTCCACCTTCCCATCATGCCTTGCCTGGCTTGTATTATGACAGGTGGAGCGTTGGTCGCCACCAGCCGGACTTTCCTACCAGCATCTCTCCTAAACTCAGGAGGGCTGCTGCAGATAGTTAGCATGTGTGTGAGAAAGTGTTCAAGCGTGTGTTTAGAAGCTGAAAAATGTTGCATGCATAGTTTCACCTACATGAATATATACTATATATGTATTTATTTGATTTATTTAAAATGGATCATGTATGGTTTGAATCATAGATGTCACCATTTGTCACCATTACCTTTGATGCACCGTACCAGATTAAAGCTTTAAGTCAGTACATATCCATAGTGCCTCAGCCGTAGGGATGTGCCATATCATCACCTTCACGATAATACTGGTATATTTTTAATATCATTACATTCCTCCACTGGGACTGGCACAAGGCAGAGTAAGGACAATAGAGACAATTATAAAGAAGGAGGTGAGAAAAGGAAGTTGGGTAGTGTTCGGGTGGAGGAGGACGAGGAGCAGTAGCAGGAGGTGCAGAGAGCCTGATGAGGATGAAAAATGAATCACCCTGATGGTGAAAGGAAAGCAGGAGGATTTGTGATGAAAGCACAAAGTCTTCACTCATCACCTGGACGGCCTCTCGCTCCTCTCTGGAGATCTCACTGCTGAGTTTCTGTTTCTTCTTCTTGTGCTGCTTCAAACTGAGTGATAGACAGTTTTTAACACTTGAATTCCCCTGAAACAAAGACTTTTTCACAAAAAAATATATTTAAAGGAGGAGTTTTTGACCTTGAGTCCACGTGATGTCACCCATTGGTTTATGGACTCTTGTTTTGAAGCCTCAAGTTTGACATTTTTGCCATAGCCATCTTGGATTTTTGGAGCCAGAAGACTTTTTTTTTTTTTTTTTTTTTTAAGATTATTATTTTGGCTTTTGCCTTTTTTTGACAGGACAGATTAAGTGTGAAAGGGTAGAGAGAATAGGGATAAAGACAATGCCTGTGTACATGGGACGCCTGCCCCAACCACTGAGCTACTGGCCGCCTCAGAAGAGACCATTTATTGAACGAGAGGGTGATGATAACCCTAATACTAGCTGCTGGCTTGGTTAGCATCAACACATTCTCACTCTGACCCTGTCACCTATCGCATGAGAAGATGAGACTCATTAGCATGAGACTCACATAAAATATAAATAGATAGAAAGCATGACTCTTGGTCTAAGGAAAGGAATTTCTCTTCCACTATAAAGGAGAGAGGCAGAGGCAGGAGAAAAAAGAAGAGCAGGAGGACCAACCTTTACTGGGTGGCCAGGAAACAGGAGCTGAAGATTCAAACACACACACACACACACACACACACACTACAAACCCATCTCCCACCAGTCGGTCTCTGCTCCACCGACCAGATCTCCCATCACCCAGGCGTGAGAGAACATACTGGCTCAGGTCTCCACCATGTGAAACACCAAAGAGCTCGGCCTCAGCGCCTCGGGAAATAATAATGAATATGGAATGATAGTCTGTATTTTGTGCCGCAAATGCAACCAGATGCAAAAGGTGGAGGGGAAAAAAAAATCAGGAGCAGATGTTTGAGAAACAAGAGGTCTGAAGGAGCGGCCAGCGTGCCCTGCAAACATATTGTAACCCTACCCAGCGTGTAGCATAATCACTTATAGTACGTATATCGCCATTTTGTAATGAGGTATGGTATGGAATAGTTGTGCAGCTGCCTCCCTGGGAAAGTTCAGTTGTTGAGGAAGCAGCCAGACCTAGACACAACACCACCCAATTAACATATAGACCTCAGACAATAAGGAAACCGCACGTCTGACACATTTCTATAGCCTACTGTACATGTGCGGTGGGGGTGGTGTGTAATTGCACATCTTCGTCTTCCATAGGCTGCACACGGCTCAGACATACATATAGATCAGTGCAGGCAGCTGGTGTTCAGTTCAGCAGAGAGGAGGAAGCTCCACCTACAAGTGGCTGAGTTTTACTCTACATGAATATAAGACCCTTATTTTTTCTCTTTTAGTTTGAGTTTCATCTTATCTCCATTTATTTTGTGCTAAGTAGAATGTAACTAAGTACATTTAGTCAAGCACTGTACAGTTTTAGGTGCTTGTACTTTACTTGAGTATTTTTATTTTGTTGTACTTTATAATTATATTCCACTACATTCTGGAGGCAAATATCGTACTTTATTTTAAAGCTTTAGTTACTTCACAAATTTAAATTATCAGTATAAAGTCAACCAAAAATTATCAGGTCACATTATGGATTAAGTGACACTCTAATAATAACTGTTTCAGGTCAACAAAAAACAATGCGACAGTTTGAATCAGTCTTTTTGAATTATAACAACTTCTAATGAAATTTCCCAGTTTTTGTTTGCTTGCATGTTTTTTTTTTTTTTTTAGTCTTTTTTATGTTTACCATAAAAGTTATTAAAATTAGCTCCACCTTTACCAGCTGCAACATTAAGTATGATTTTGAGTTACTTGTACTTACTCCACTACACTTATAGTTACTTTGCAAATTTAGGTTATTCATATATAAATCTACCAAATAAATTATTATGGATTAAGCTAATCTCTAAAAACAAATGTTTTTGCTTAACAACAAAAATTAACACAATAGATTGAATCGATCTTTTTAAGTTATGACAACTTCTAAAGAAATTATATTCAACCAATGAACTAAATTAAGTTAGAGGAATTAACTAATTACCATTAAAAAAACTGATCCAATTAGATTTTCTACAGTATTTTTTTTAAGCTTTTTCATTATTACCACAAAAGTAATTAAACTAGCTCCACCTTTACCAACTGCAGCATTAAAGTGATGAACACATTAATGCATTTGAATGCAGGACTTTTACTTGTAATAGAGTATTTCTACATTGTGATACTGCGACTTCTACTAAAGCACAAAATCCCAATACTTCTTCCACCACTGCGTACACTCAATATTGTTATTTACACAGAAGCTGGAATCCTGCAGAAACACCCCCAGCAATTACATTCACAGTGTCAGGGCGTAACTAGTTACATGTAACAAGTTACTTTCCTTGTTACATGTAACTAGTTAGGCATTTTACTCTTTGTACTTTGATTATATTTTGATGCAAATACTTTTGTACTTTTACTCGAGTAGGGTTGGGGGAGGAATTTAACTAAGTACATTTACTCAAGTAGTCTACTTAAGTAAGGGCCTTTTACTTTTCCTGAGTATTTCCATTTTATGGTACTTTATAATCATACTCCACTACATTTTGGAGGCAAGTATTGTACTTTGTGCTCCAATGCACTTATAGTTACTTTGCAAATTTAGATTATCAACATAAAAATCTACAAAATAATTATTAAGGATTAAGCTGCACTCCCTTATTGTGAACACAAGCTTTTTAAGTTGACAACTGTTAAAAGATTTAAGTTGAAGCAATTACATTCAATGAGTGGTTTTAACTTTTTCATGTTTATCGTGAAGAAATTAAATATAGCTCCAATATTACCAGCTGCAACATTAAAGTGATGAACACATTATTTCATCAATAGCACAATGAGTACTTTTACTTACTTTAGTATGGTTTGATGCTTTGTTTTTTGTGCTTTTTTTAACTTGAGTATGATTTGGAATGCAGGACTTTAACTTGTAGAAGAATATTTTAACTCTGTAATATTGATGCTTTCACTAAAGTTAAAGATGTGAGAACCTCTTCACCCCCAGGTGCTAATAGTTGATGAATGTGGTGTTGCTGAAGTGAACATTATTGAGAAGAATTATGTAGGGAAAAGCCTCCAGACAAGAGAAAAAGCAAATTGAAATTCAAGCCCTAATATTGGGCTCCTGTTAAATCAATCAATGCTCCAGAATATATCTGATTTATCCAAGGAAACTCTCACACATTGACACTCAAGCTAAAACATTTAACTTTTTGCATGGCGGGTAACCCTTCTCTTAGTCATCAAAGAGGAAAGAAGTATTCTTTCAATGTTTTACTTTACGTCCTGGTAAAAAAAAAAAAAAGTCTTTGTTATGCGGTTGCTCATTCAGACCACACACTGGAAAAATTATATTTTACAAGAAAGCAACTGGAATTACACAATAAATTAACACACCCAGATTAAACACTGTTTGGAAAAGGAAGCAGCGTAACATAGAAAGTCATAATAATGAGCTTAATTTTAAAAAATGTATTGGAATATTTCACTATTTCATGGTTATATATCCTGCAGTGGTGAAGGAAGTATTTGGATCCTTTACTTAATGAAAAGTACAAATTCCATAGTCCAAAAATAGGCCCACTCAATTACAAGTAAAAAAAATTAAAAGTACTCAATATGCAGAATGACTTTTATTGTTTTATAATACTATAGAACATTATATTGACTGACCAATACATGTAGAAGTGTTTTAATATTGTAGTTCCTCAATGTGGAGCCAGTCTAAGATACTTTGAGGCTACTACTGGACAGATACACCACTGCGTTATATCAAGCATATAATTTTATTTATTGAAATAAATAAATAAATCTAGTAACTGTAAGTGTCAAATACATGTAAGTAAAGTACAAGTACAATATTTTCCTCTGAAATGTAGTGGAGTAGAAATATAAAGTAGCAGATATTGGAAATACTAAAATTAAGTACAGGTATGTCAAAATTGTACTTCAGCAAGCTTGAGTTACATTTCACCATGGTTCCTGTATTTTATTTTATTTTATTTTATTTTCATTTATATATATATTTATTTTTGTGTAATTTTTTTTGGTGTTTTATTTTTAATTTTTATTTTTTTATTTTACTTTGTTGTAATAATGTAAGATTAAAATGATAATATTTTCCTTTATTACTGTTATGGGCTGAAACTCTTCCCTCCCTTTTGTCCTTCCAGAGCCACCGTAGGGTGAAGTCAAAATCCAAGATGGCGCTCTCCGTGCGGACTAACTTCAAACATCTCTTCAGATTCATTCAAAGGTTTAATTCTCCTCAAAGGTTACTCTGCTCCGGAGCCTGTACGGGAAACAAGGTATGTGAAGACATGTTGTTAACGGAGACATTTTGTGTGTCCTGACCGTACACCGACACACGGACTGAAACGTTACCGGCAACACCGGGACTGTGTGTTTTCTTACTCCCCGTGTCCTCTGTTCACACCCTGAGACAGTTTAGTTCAGTTTACACATGACAAGAGTTAATATTGTAAAGGGACAGTTGCGTTTAAACTCGTCTTGTATGTATTCGTTCATTTAAACCGAGTGGACATTATATAGTTAATTATTCTTTTAATAAATAAGCTGTTTGAACTAGTAGTGGTGATATTGGCTGTCTGTACAGGAGCACTAAGGTGTCAGCTTTATGGCTTTATATATAATATGCTCAGTAAACATGTCGTTTGTGAAGCCTCACAGCATTGGTGGAATGTGGACACTGTATTTACTTATGTATCTGAGGTACTTGTACTCGAGTATTTCCATCTTATGCAGCTTTATACAGCTTGCTTAAACTATTTTACAGATAACAATGTTTCATTCCACTTCTTAACTAGAAAAGCCACGTGTCTACAGATGTGTTGATGTTGAATATTGGGGGTAAGCTGAAGCATTGAGTGTTCCCTCATGTGTTGAGAAAATTCCCCCACCTCTCAAACCAGTGATTCCCAGCTGTTGGGTTGCAGTCCAAAAGTGAGTCTATGTCCATTCTGAATGGGCCGCAACTGACCTGAAAACATATCAGTTTTGTTTTTAAAAAAACACATATTATTTTGAAGTATGGTGAATTTCTGGTGTTTTTAAAGTGCAGTTTCCTTCTGTAGAGTGACTAACTAACGGACAGCTGCTTCACAGAGACAGCAAACTAGCTGGATGACATGGCCAAACACAAGTATGACGCTGAATATATTTAACTGTGTAGACCTTAAACTAATGACCAAGGAGAAATGTGAACCCCATGACTGGACCAGTTGCCTTAAACTAAATAGACTCTTTAAAAACCCTCTTTATCAGCTGGAAAATGCATTGTTACAAAGCTGAAAACAGGGCTGCTTTTTTGACACCATTAAAAGTTGGACACTGTCAGGACAGCCAGGCTGCAAACATATGGTGATCTTAATGAACATGATTCATTGCTTTAGATTTAAGTTAAAATGACCACTACCTTAAATGTCTGCAGCATTAAAATGCAACATACACATTAATGCAGCAGGAATATTAATCCACAAACATCAGGTAGAATATTAAAACACTGACAGTAGGGCTGCAACTATTAGTTGACTAATCGATGACTAATCGACTATAAAAATAATCGGTGACTAGTTTAGTAGTCAACTAATCGGTTTGAGTCATTTTTCGTAGAAAAGTACTATAAAGTACACCAAAATACTCTTATTGCAGCTTCTTACGTTCAGATATTGGCAGCTTTACACACTCTACCATGACAGTGAACTAAAACCCTTTGGCGTGAGTCTGAAACAAGACATTAGATGACATAATTTTGGGGTTTGGGAAAGACAGACTAACATTTTTCAACATTTTAACACATTTTTCGATGAAATGATTAGTCGACTAATCGAAGAAATAATCATCAGATTAGTCTAAGTACATTCTCTTAGTACATTTTGCTGATAAGACTAACTTACTTTTACTTACGTTTTGAATGCAGGACTTTTACTTGCAGTGGAGTATTTCAATGGTGTAATATGAGTACTTTTACTTAAACAAAGGACCTGAATACTTCTTCCAGTGTTCAGCTCCATGTCCAGTGATAGCTAAGCTGACTGATGTACAAGCAGCCCTGAAACAAGCTGCCTGTTGTTAAGATGGACAAGGTCCTTTTAAAGTCTAGTTTTTCTTCATACACACACTGTAAACATTTTTAGCAGTCAGATATGGTTGGGATGCACGGTATTGGATTTTTTATTTGACTGATACCGATACCTATATATCCCCACCTAATCTTAGTGATCATCAAGTCTCTTCTGTAGTGGAATTAACATCGTATTATGCAAGCATACTCTTATTGTGATGGCCCACCCGCAGATGGAGACATGAAGTACAATACTTTTCAATGTATGTAATATTCATTCATTGTGCCAAGTCAGAAAAAGCTGATAGTTCATTTTAAAGCCAATATTGGCCGATACCGATGGCATGCTAGTATCATAATGCATCCTTAAGATATGTTGGGTTGTCAACTTCTTAAATGCTACTTATGCAAGGCAAGTTCATTTATACAGGACATTTCATACATCGAAAAAAAAACTGAGATGCTTTACGTCACAAAGATTAAAAAAAAAGAAGAAGTTTTTTTAGCATGGAAATCTAAGCAAGTCTAACAGAGAGTGCGGTAATGAACTGTTTGTTCCAACAGTGTTTTGATTGTAGTTAGCAGACCTGTTCCAGGTGAACTAAGAGGCCAAAAGGATGTGAGGAATGTGTTTTAGCCCTAAACCATGAAGTGATTTATAGTCAGTCTTAAAGTCAGCTCTCTGACTGAAGGGCTTAGTTATAAAAGTATCATACAGCCTTTTTCGGACCAAACTGTTCTTGAGACTCCCTGAGAGGAAGTGGCCATTGGGGATCTTGCTCGAGAACAACATAGCTTCAAGGGCTTTTTCTCCTGTTTTCGCAGGACTAATGGCAACACTGAAGTGACGTCCTGTAAACCAGTCGGCGGTTGGTATAGCACTGTCACTGCCACTTTGATAAGCCAAAATTGCGCTGTATTTCCACTGTATATGTTGAGCAAAGCCTGGATTAGTTTGCTGTCTCGAACCATTTGTCTGTGTTTCCCTCTTTTTTTTTTTTTTGGTATGAACTATTTGTGTTTTGTGCTGTTTGTTGTTTATGCAGTTAAAAGGTTTTTGAAAACAGCGGTTGTCAGTGCTGCATTGGCTGCGTTTGACCAGTCACCATACACTTACGTCACTTCTCGTGCTGGAAGAGTGCCTACTCTGAAATTAAAGCTAAAAAAGTCCCTGGTTAGTGGCTCTTGGTGTCAGATGATGATGCACCAAAGCACCCTTTTTTGACGCTCCGAGTATCTGCAGTAGTATGAAGAGAGAGAAAGTCGGCATAGATTGGGATGGGAGGTGGATGGATCAGACAAATTCCGACTTTCACCTGGGAGCCCGCTGCTTGTTTCCCGTGTGAAATCAAAAGTCAGCCTAGCCTACACACAATGTCCAAAACTGATGCTGGAGGGGTACCTAGAGTGTCATATTTTGACATGTGTATGGAGCCACTGACCAAGCAACACTATTAAAAGAGTTGGGAGGTAGACTGCATTGACAAATAGTATATTACAAATAATATTAGTGATAATCTTTATCTGCAGCTGTGCAGAAATACAGAGTTTAAACAGAATTAATAAACGTGAAAAAAAAAACGAGCTACGCAGCATTTGAATGCTGGTTCAGAATTCAACTGTCAGCATTATGAAGTTTCAACGATTCAGCACAGCCCTAATTTTTAGGGTTAGTTGATTGCTTTCAGTTGTAACAGTCTCTTCATCTGTTACTGTTGTGGAGAACACTGTCTGAATAGCAGCAGGAAGTTTTGGTATTTAGAGCAGCTGCGTTTAGTTGGACAGCAGAAAAAGTTTCAGAGACTGAAAACAGTTACTGTCAGCTTGGTGTCAGTCGCTCCGAATCAAAGGGTGAAGGTTTTTTTTTTTCCTTCCTAGAGTACAGATGAAAGCAGACATGGTTACGCCCCTGTCTCTGGGGGAAAGGCATTCTGGGAAATGGAGGAAATCATAAAGTGAAGTTAAACTAAACAGGTCGAAGCAAAATGTGGTTCTCCGTAAAAACAATTACATCATGTCATCACATGAATTAAATGTGATTAATTTATTATTTTAGCTGTTTTAGGTTTTTACAAAACCACAAAATTCTGTTACTATCAATAACAGGGATTTTTTTTATGCCTTTATGACTTCTGCATAAGTTTAAATGACAATTTTTTTGGATTATTTTGTTCTGGGCATTTCCCTCTCAGCTCTGAGTGACACATTAAATCATTAATAGTTTATTCCTGACTGTAGCAGCTTTTTTTGTCACTTAAACTTTTTTTCCTCGTCTATCTTGAGTTTTTTCGGTGCAGTTTCCTTTCCCTGTCTGGCATGTGACATCATATCCTCAGTAGCACTCCTTGAGTGTACCTTTTTACTTTGTTAAACATGCCTACTATAACTCAGCGTAGAGTTTCCTATCATTGCACGGCTGCCTTGGAGAAGCAAATGGGGTGTTAAGGCAAACAACGAGTCCCCTGGCACGTGTAAGAATAACCAGTGTGTTTCAGTACGACAACGATGCTAATTATTGAGCTGTTCTTGCATTACGCTGCAGTTAAAAACCTCAGCCATCTGCCCAAAGCCCTGTTGCAGGTTGATGTACGAGCTGTAACACAGTATGCACGTTCACCGCCGTCCCGTCTGTATTTTGTTAGGGCAGAGTCTCCAGAGAGGCTGGAGAGGTGTGCGACGAGAGGGGAGGAAAGGGGTGGAAGCAGGGGGGACTCGAAAAGCATCACAGCAGTGCTTCATTACCAGCAATAACATCAGAAATGAAGTGTTGGTTTTCATTTGTTTTAATTTTCTCCAAATGTGGACGGCTGAGTGCAAAACACCAGCACGCCCACAATGCCCTGAGGTGTGATGTGCGTCAAACAAGACGCTTTTCTGGAGGTTTTTCTGCACTGGAAAATGTGTTTAAAAAGTCACTGAACCTCAACGGACTGACACAGAGATGAAGTGTGACCTTTGTCAGATGCTTTGAATTTTGAGGGAGATGTTTGTGACACAGCTGTGTGTTTTTGCTCTTTAAAATCTTGTTACCTATATTCAAAATTTGCTGTTTGCTGTTGCATAACAGCAAATATCTGTGCTGTAAGCTGAAGTAATTTGACAGAGTTGATATATGCGTTCTGGTGACTAGTTGCCTGCATATTAATGATATTAATGTAATGATTAAATGATATATTTTGGTGGTTTGAGTTGAAGGTGTGAGAAAGAATAGTATCAGTAACATTGTTAACACTGTGCTACATTACAGAGAAATACAAAACCGTACTAATGAACCTTCATTAATATAGGCCTATATTTTATCTACAAGTACACGTCACACACTGAGTGAGCCGCCTGTTAATGACGCTGTGGGCTAATGGGCATGTAGCTACTTCCATGTTTCAGATGATACGTCATGTTTGTAGTCAACCAATGAAGATGAGTTTACATATCACCTTGGGTTCGTCCTTCATCTTCTCAAAATGATCCCACAGTTTGGATTTCCTGCCTGACATGTTATTAACTAGCCTGTGGAATAACCGCAGGTACCAGCCCTGGAAATTAACCTGACTCCTGTCTGACTGCTGAGCGTGGACACTTCCTGGTGGCGTATGCATATGAATTCACTAATGTCTAGTCTCATCTTTGATCTCATGTGCATGACCCCATGGTCAAGCTGGCTTTAGCCACCACACTGGGCTATATTGATACATACCGCTGCAAAAATGTCACAGCAGCTGAGCATCTTTGCATGGTCAGTGTCTGTTCATTTTTTCCTCTCCATCAAACGCGTAACTAGTTCTGCCAAAGCGCCCAGAATGACGCTTTGCCACTTTATTTTTCTACAAGTGAGGAAATGGAATATTTGCAGATTGCATAATCTGGTTGAAATTCATATACACTGACATTTAAGGTGTGCTGATTGATTCTCGACATCAACTCATGCACTGAGTGACATGCAAGAAAACATTCCACCTTAAAAGTTAATGGTAGCTGGGGCATTGGTGGCTTAGTGGTAGAGCAGGCGCCCCATGTACAGGGCTGTTGCCGCGGCGGACTGGGTTCGGGTCCAGCCTGTGGCCCTTTTGCTGCATGTCATCCCCTCTCTCTCTCCCCCCTTCACGCTTAGCTGTCCTGTCCATTAAAGGCAAAAAAATGCCCCAAAAAATATCTTTAAAAAAAAAAAAAAAAAAAGTTAATGGTAGCTGTCAGCAGTAGCCTTTAAGCAGCACTGTGAATAAAATTACTTTTCTCAGTCTGAGGCTAGCAAACTAGAGAAGATGAAGAGGCAAGAAGACATCCTTATATTTTATATTTATTGTTGACTAATGAATGCAAACTTGTTTCCAGAGGAACAGTGGTTACATAACCTTTGAAACGAGCCATAACTTAACCGTGTGCGTGCTCACAAGTGTGTGTGCCTCATAGGTCATAGGTGTGCTGTGGTACTTAACATTTTGTTTACAACTTAACGAATAGCACTGCACCCTTAAATGCATAATCTATAAGCTTGTTCTGTATATGAATTATTCAAAGAAATAAATTGAATGAACAAAATTAAATATATCTTCTTCTTGTTTGTTTTTTTTAAATTAAATCAAAATGACGGACAGGCTGTGACAGAATTTTATCGGACGGACAGAAAGAAAAGAGAGAGGAAGTCTAACGCAACCTCTGTGTTTCAAGTATCTGTATTTACAACTTCACTCTCCTCCTCCATGTCTGCCCAAATGATGTTACCTTGCAGGGCAGCGAGATTACGCGAGAATCCAGCACTCATCTACCCCAAGTAGCTCCGCCGTTAGAAATTATATTGCCAAATCTCAACCACTGTACACATTTGTAATGTTGCACAGTATATAGTCAAGTCAAGTCAGGATTTATTTCTAGAGCACATTTAAAATGACGGCAGTCGACCAAAGTGCTGCACATAGGTGGGTACAGTCATATCGCTCAACTCTAGTCTAAATTCAGTTCACTATAATCGGGGCCAGAAGTGTTTTAAATGTTTGTTGTCTTAAATTAACTTATAGAAGTCCTGCAAATGTACAGATGTCTATTTCTTTGCTGTAGCAAGGCGAAATGTAGGCTATTTTTAGTTTATTTTTAAATTCTTTTCTCCCATAGTCAAAAGTCTTGCATCTAAAGTGATAAAATTTGCAGACAATGCAAAAAAATCCTTGAAACATCACTGGCATCGTGACCAAATATTTGAGTAATTAGCTAATAACTTCTTCATGTTTGAGGCACTGCTAATTAAACCTGAGTTTAGCTGTTGTAGTGTTTGCCTCAAACTGAAACTCTCTACCACCATGCTGCCTCACACTAACCCCCAGCCTCATGTCAGCTGGAAACACAGGGCTCCCCATCCAGCCGTCCCTCGCCTGTGGTCCTGTTATTGACTGATATCAGTCATGTCAGCCCCGGGCTCCAGGAAAGAGGAAGTGACTTCTAATTTGCCTCTCTGTTCTCCTTTGGCTCCAAATTCACTTACTCGGGTGTCAGCTAAAACCATTAGAGCTGCTCCCACACCACATGGGAGAGGGCAGGCGAGAGCGAGGAAACATGGCCTCCCCCTTTGAGGATGTTCATTAACTGCCCTATTTATTTTCAACTGTCAGAAAAGCCCGCTAATTCTCAGCAGTCCCCTCTGTGTAATTAGGTCTGTCGTAGTCGTTCTGCAGCCAAGACCCTCACTTTGCACATTAACCATTTCTTAAAACTATCCCATATGTCAACATGTTCCTTTTTTGAAAAAAAAAAAAAAATCATATCTAGCTAAGTCGAATTACAGAATCAGCCTGTAGCTGTGCACCCACAGTGGTGACTGGGGAATCTTACTAGTTTCCCTGAGTCTCAGCCCATGCCTGATCTGTTAAGCGTCTGACACTTTTAATTAAAACGCAGCAAGTATCTGGTGTCGTGGCTTTGAGCTGCATTCAACAGACGCTGCCTCTGCAGCAGGAAATGACTGCACTCTTCAGAGAGGAGCTGCTCGCGAAGCTTTGCCACCAGGGCTAATTACATATTGATAAATTTATGAAGTGTGTGGTGCTTATTTTTGTGCTGTGTTGTGAGTTTTATGTGTTTTCTCGGGCGTTATTAGCTCGCCTGTCAGTCATTTGTTTCCTGCAAGTGAAATAAAATTAAACATGTCTATTGTCAACACAGAAGGAGGAGGAAGTGGTTTAATGAAACTATTTGAAACAATTTGGAAGGAAACAAGTAGCTCTGGAATGAATGTGTTTATCTAACAGGGGAAAAAAATCACATGAATTAAGCTAGTCTTGGCTTTTCCAACTGCACACAGCTGCTTTACATGTGAGCTTATTATAGGCAAACTGCTTTAGTTTAAACAGGCCTGAACTCACAGTCCGTGTTTCTGGTTTTGAGATGATTAGTCCTTTGTAAGTAAGTGAATAAAACTGCTGTGAATATTGCAGGTGTTTATCAGGCCTGATTTGTGACTTGTTGGTGGCGTTTATTTCAAGGAGACCACCCCAGTGCTGCGGGCAAAAATCTAAAAAAGACAGGGTCGTCTGCAAACAAGGAGATCTCGCTGAAGTTTCGCCACAACTCAGTGCAGCATCATCACTCTAGTGTTTACCTTGCGAATATCAAAACTGAGGATAAATGTTGGAGTGCCAACATAACTTTCCAGAGTTGTAAAATCCTCTCACTACTGCTCAGTGTTTTGGTCTCATGAGTGATAAACTCCTTGATCTTTTACTCAATTTGGACTTCCTAGATTTTATTTCTGGCACTTGAAGCAACCAGGAATGTTTGGTCTAAAAACCCATTTGATATTTGATTCAGTCCTCTACACTGTGTAAATTAGTATTTTTATAATATCTGGTTCCAACTCTATCAAAATCACTGAGGTTTAAAGTTCGTTCTTGACCTTTTGAAACAGCCCAGTCGCCAAAAGAAAATGTTGGCATCGTTCGTTTCTGCAAACCACAGATATGTCACATTTGTATGTTTCGTATGTGTCATATCAGTGTTTCTAAAGTGATGTAGTATATGAGCTGTCATAGACATTGAGAGGTTGAGGTGACGGTAGATGGTGTGTCATCAAGGGGAGATGGCTACCAAGCTACAGAGCAATGTTCAATACCAACAAACAACAAAGCAGGTTGTGTTTTAGTTACACATTGCTGCGTTTCCACCGGCGGCAATGCCACAAAAAGCTTTTTTTTTTTTGTGTGCCTTTATTACAGAGGAGGTGAAGAGAGACAGGAAAGGGGGAGAAAGAATAGGGATGACACACAGCAAAGGGCCTCAGGTTGGAAATGAAGACTGGGCCGACATGGGATGTACACTCTCCCCGCTGAGCTAGAGGTTGCTCCAGAGTGGTTGTTTTATTACAAACGCATCACTGCATTTCCATTTTGGATAATGCCATGAAAAGCAGGTATTTTGGGCCAAAACACGATCTTGTCTTCACCGAGATCGTGTGCCAAGGGCCACTGGACAAGCATCGCTATTTGACGAGTTGGGAGAGAGACCGGCTTGTTAAATAACCAAGTGGTTTTTGTGCCTAAACCTAACCACGTCAACCACAGGGTTATTTAACAAGCCGGTCTCTCTCCCAACTCGTCAAATAGCGATGCTTGTCCAGTGGCCCTTGGCATCAGATTCCAAGGCACAGAGGCATCCTCTAGCAGCCGTATGACAGACCGGGCTGCGGCGTGTTTTGACAATGCACGCAACTGCTGTAGGTGTTCCCAACTGATGGGTCGCAGTCCAAAGTTGGGTCATGGGTCTGTTCTGAATGGGCCGCAAATAACTCGCAAACGTCAAGTTGGTTCAAAACACACTTTATTTTAAAGTACAGTGAATTTCCACCGCAGAGCTTTTACTTAAATTGCCATTTCTTGCCATAGAGAGAATGACTAACGAACACCTACTTGACAGAGACGGCAAACTAGCTCGATGACATGACCAAACGTAAGTATGACGCTGAATATATTAAACTGTGTGGATCATAAACTAATGACTAAGAAGAAATCTGGACCCCATGGCTGGGCCAGTTGGGAACCACTGGTATAAAGAGTAGGAAAGTCCGCAAAGGGTGGAAGGGAGAGGAGGTGAATGGGTCAAACAAACTCCAGACTTTCACCTAAGAATCTGTTGTTCATGTACCATGTGAAACAAAGAGAGTCAATTGAGTTATTTTAATAACAGTGTAGTGTGCTAGTATAGTGATATATGTCACATGACTTAAAGAACCAAACTTTAAGAAGTAAACCTAAAAATGAAGTTCTTTAACCTACCACTGGCTTGTTTGAAACAGGACAAAACACTCTGTTCTGGAGCTTTCAGTCATAACACAAAGACTTCCTCAGGAGATAAAGATTTCAGTCATGAGCCATGAAACTATAGATGTTAAACTTTCCACTCCTCAGAGCACTTTAACTTCTCAACCTTTAACAGCATGGACAGGAAGTCTTTGAAGTGCTTGCTTGGAGAACTCGTTCTTAAAGCAGTTTCAGAGAGATGTTTTATTGTGGCCCTTTAGTGTCACATTTTGTTTGTACTCATTTGGTTTGAATGTCACATTGCATATAATTACATCAGCAGGTAATCCGATACCATAGTTGACACAATATCAGCTGTCAGTGTTTGTCACTTCCCAGAAACCAGAGAAGTCATTAAACGTTTAGTTTCTAATGAGCCAGATTACAGCTTCCTGTCTTGAGTAGGCACTGCCCCTCCTGGCTATCTCCCCCCAGGCCGTATTGAAGTCTGGTTCCTTCAGAAGCTGCAGCCTGTTAGTGCTGGAGGCTGGAGGCTGCCTCCCCTGCCTGGTTATTTTTGGAGCACCGTCGGACCCTGTCTGCGGGGAGTGCTGTTTTTGAAGGGCCTCCAGTCCCATTAATCAGCCGAGGGACCCCACGGCGCGAGCGGGCCCCGAGCCCTGGCCCGCCACACTGCAGCGTTCTGTTCCTGTACCCCCGCTCTCCGCACAGTGTGAAATGCAGAGGAACCTCATCAATCTCACCTGTCCCACACGTCAACCGCAGATTTAATCAAACGCTCCTTTCGGGCCTTTCCCTCTGCTCCCCCTCCAACACACTCACAGAGAGGGAAAAAAGAAAAAGTCCTGACTGGGTTATAGTCACACTTTTATTCTTATTTTATTTAGTTTTTTACCACATCACCTCCTCCGCCATTTTTCTTTTTCTTTTCTCTTTTCTCCTGCTTTATCCACTATTGCATTTTTTATTTAGTTTGCGTATCTATGTATTCATGTGTGTGTATGTTTTCTCTGTGGTCTATGCACTTTGTTTCAAGCTGTGGTGTGTGTTCCCACTTTGGCTAAACACACACACACTTTTAGGAATAAAGGGGGGGTAATACACCAAACCCCATTTCCTATTTGATACCTCACTGAAGTGCAGCTCTGTTGGTCGCCAGCGTTAACAGGTCCCAAAGTGAGAGAAAGACAGAGATGAAGAAAGATAGGGGGAAGGTGTGTCAAGATGCATTTCAGCGTGGTGCCGGTGTTAATGGGTTGGCGTGGGGCGCCCAGGACAGAAGAAGAACACTGGACCCTGTGTGTCGGGACGCCCAGCGGGAGCGCCGCGGAAAATCCTCCATCTGCCGGCCCATCTCGGCGCAGCCATGGTCAGATCTGGAGTTCGTCCCTCAGCCCACAAAGAGCTGATGGTAATTCACAGCGGGGCAAGCGGCGATGCCCCCAGAGGTGGTTTTTGAGATGTGTTGAAATTGGCGCGGTAAAACGGTGGTGACCATCGGGCCCCGCTCATCAGCCCCTTGTTGAGAGAGATGTCAGTGGGCCACTCCGGGACTCCCAGGCTCTGATATGATGTATGAGCCTCTGAAAAGCAGCCCAGAACAGATCTGAGAAGAGAAATCCACTGTTTTGCAAGTCCTAGCTCAACCAAAACCGTGGCTGTGATTAATAACACCGAGCGGAGCGAGACCGTGGGCCTGGACACGCTGGAAGCTGCAACTGCTCAATAATATTAATGACCAATCTCAAGTTCAAGTTCTTTATCGTCAGATACAAAAACCAGTGAAGCAGTCGTTTGCAGTGAAAACTTAGTTCTTAGGCTCCCTACAAAAATGCTTTATAAAATCACAGCAGTAAAATTTTATTAGTATCTAACTCATAAAAAAGTGCAGCAGTTAAAATATAGGAATAAAATATAATACATACACAAAATACTGTGGTAGACACGTGTACAGTAACAGTAAAATGTATTTCATGGGCCTGTTCTCCCCTTACAGGCCATACTTAAGCAACTGCTTGAATGCAACCAATCTTTTTACCCCTTTCTCCACCAAAATTATCGCATTTATGCAGGTTTTTTAAACACGAAAAGACCCACTGAAAATGGGCACCTTTCCCATTGCCAGTAGACCAGCGCTGTGCACACGACTTTGCAGCAGACGAGTGTGCCCTTCTTTTTTTTTTCTACTGGTTTGTCATGTTCAATGCCACAAACACACTGGAAACCAGGTTAATAATCAGTAGAGAGCAGCATGGGGGCCAGTTTTTTTTATATCTGTTACTTGTTCACTCTCTTTCTCAAACTCGGTGCTGACTAAATCAGAAACAATGTTCGAGCGCTGCTTGGACGGAGACAGACAGCATTTTGTAGCAGCTCATCATTCCATCGCACTGGTGTTGTATCAAAATGTAAATCGAATACAACTTCTCGCCTGTAAATGCCTCGCACCCCCTTTGGTAGTTAGAGTTAGGGATAGGGTTTGGTTCAAGTTAAGATCCGGGGACAGAGTCTTCGATACATCACTAACAGAGTGTTAGCGCATCTATCTGGGTGTGGTATTGTCAAAACTGCCAATCGAAGGCAATCAGAGTCATTTGTCTTGGGAGTGAATGCTGATTGAAATCTTTCGCATTAAATACAAAAGCCCCCCTGCAAGTGTTCTGGGTTAGAACTTCGGAGTCCATAACGTGATGACATTGGGCCCTAAAAGACTTTCTGTGGACTTACATTTGTAAAGAGAAAAGGGATTCAAAAAGTGATTTGATCCATTCGGTTGGACAACATTTCAAAAGCCTGGAAGAACCGCAAGATTGAATATTTATATCTCCAAGTTACCCACTTGGTCATGAAAGTCCCACATAGACCCAAGGATGCAGAAGATCTGGTTAATTTTACACCTGGGAACTCAAACTTTTTTGGCTTCTTGGGCCGTCCAAGTAACTTTTGTAGGAGTGAACCGAGCCCTACCTCGAATGCTGTATCCAGTTCTCTTTATACACCTGTGAACTCAGACTCTCTATGGTCCCAGAAAAACTTTTCTATCCAATGGTGTTAGGGAGAACAGAGCTCCCCAAAAAATGAAAGCATGTCAGTGCAGACAGACTTTGACAGAGTTGCCAAACAAAGCATTTATTTTCGGATAATCAAAAAATGAGTAGTTCAGCAATAGTTAAGCCGAAATATTTGTTTAAATTTCCATAAGCCCACAAATGGACACAAGAAACTGGGAAAATGCTGCACGGGAAGGTTTTTTTGGATGCTCTATAACTCTTTTTGCTGTCTTTTGTTCGGCCTCCATCAAAGTCTGTTTGCAGTGATATGCTTTCATTCTAAGGGTGCTCCGCTCTTGCTAACACCATTTGATAGAAAACTTTTTCTGGGACCATAGAGAGCCTCGGGAGGGAGTACTCCTCCTTTAAGGCTGTTTGTCGGTTTGTCTGAGTGTGTAGGATTTGCAGTGACACACTTGGCAATTGAAATGATGCTACTTGAAGTCGCATTATCTGCAAGTCCATATTTTAATTCACTAGAAGGCATGCATTTTTGCTCATATAGAAATGTATAGTCTGACTTAATTCACCCTGCATGATAAAGTAAAATCTCTGCCCAGTTTAACTGTGGGAGCTTTATAAATCTGGCAAAAAGATTTTTGTACGATTCAAGACCAAACTTTGTGCTTCATGCATCTGGTCCCAGTACAATTTGTCATCGTTACACATAGTTTCTTTGAGGATGTTGCGCTCGCTAAAATGACAAATCCAACATTTGTCATTCAGTTCCCACAATGAAGTGGTTCCAGGACCCGCTCTCTTTCGAGAGGAAAAAGAAATGTTGTTTCCATGGAATCCTGGAACCAGATTTTCTTTGGACATGTGGGAAAGTCAGTGTTAAGTCCAGAAGAAGAAGACCGTCTATTTGTTCTCTAATGAAGTGAATCAGCTGACTATTGTTTTCCATTAAATAACGCAGCCTGTGCAAAAGATCTGTTACTGCTCTTTTTTCTTTCAACCAGTGTTGATCTTTGATGTGAGCTGTCAGATTCATATGGACAGACACCTTCACAGCTTAACTGATGTTGATGTAGGCAAAGACCACGACACGTGTGGACATGCGTCTATGTTTGCACACGACCTCCGTCCCTGCGGAGATTACCACACATGTACATGCACAGACAAATGAACACATATTCCCGGAAAGGTGCCGCGAGTGTGAAAACATGGCCTTTATAGTGTATGTAACCTTCTAGCTGTTGGCGTTAATGTCACACACACATGGTGTGTAATGCATTCAGCATATGGCAGATGTGGATGAAGAAGGCTTTCGTCACCTTAGCGACAATGTAATACAACAGCGTCATGCCTGTCAGAGTTAAATATGAGGAAAGAGCATGTAGCATTTCCCGCGTCTGTTACGTGTCATCAACAGGCATCTAACGACTGTGAGACGAAAATAAAAAGAGAAGGAGGCGAAGAGACGATAGGAGAAGGCAGGTGATGCTTTATTCTTTTATCCAACTGTAATTGGACAAGAGGAGAAAGTATTTTGTTTGCATTGAGCTTGGTGTCCTTGTTGGCTGAGGATCGAGTCCGGCCTGCTGTTGCTCAAATGTTTGGCTCAGAAACGTTTCTTCAGTTCAGAAGAATTAACTTTTTTTAGCCACGCTCTCCACCTGGTTTGAGGGATGATGACTTTATGTCAGCTGGTTTGGCGGTGAGAGATCCACCACTTTGATCAAGACTAAAATATCTTGATTACTATCAAATGGATTGCCATTCAATCTGGTTCTGATGTTCATGTTTCCCAGATGATAAATCCTAATTACTTTGGCTATCCCCTGACTTTTCCTCTGATGATTTGTAGATGTGAGTGAAATGTCTTGATTACTATCGAATGGATTGCCAACGTCTGAATATTCTTAAAGTGATAGTTCAGGTTTTTGGACATGAAGTTGTGTGAAACGCTGACCATCTGTAGCTCTGATGTAACGGTGTCACTACTCTCAACGAGCCCCCTGCTCTGAGAAATCGTCCGTAGCTTACCGGAGAAAAAGTAGTTCTGAAGATGTATGGGGGACACGTAACCAAAAGGTTTTAAACTACAAAAAAGTATGCATGTGTTTTGTTAGACTATTTCAATAATTTTAAAACATCCCCGCATTACGTCAGACCTTGCTATCAATTGGGACTATTTTCTGGCCAGTATCACTCCGCCGTGCAGGCCCGCAAGACAGCACGGCAACAGAAATCAATAAGACAGTTCATCACCACACCGTGCAGGTGCGCAGGATAGCAACGGCTAACGAAAACTTCATCGGCTGTTTCCAACAGAGAACCAGTAGGCTATTATTAGTGAGGAAGAAGATGTACTAGCCCTATATATATATACCTACTACTACAGCGCAAACACCGGTTCAGGCTCACGACACACCCTCGTCAGCTGCTGTAGGTAAATAGAGGAATAAAAAAATGGCGTGAACAGCTGTGGGAATAAAAACATCGCCGGCTCCCAATTCTATCGGTTTCCTGTTACAGATGTAACCCGTAGGCAACTTTGGCTTGTGTCAATTGGTATGAACCTCGCTACTAAGCCAGCGAGGGTGAAGCAACTGCGCTTCTGTCAGGCTCACTTCAGCTGCCCACAGATCCCGACGGACAGAGAAAACGCAATTTCCGCACTGCTGTGCCCAAAGAGAGAGATATTACCTAATACCAGTCTATATAAAAATGTCTGTAACTGATTGTAAAACAAAATGTTTGATTGAACTAATAGTCTGTTGTGTTGTGGAGAGTACATTATACGCAGCCTTGTTTTACCGTAGGCATTTAGTTTATTATATTAGGCGAACTGCTAAATCCGTGACATGAGTAATAAATCACATAGAAATGTGAATTCATATGTGATTATGACCAGTCTCTGCTTTGTTCTGGTGGTGGGTTAGCCAAAGTTGCCTACGGGTTACATCTGTAACAGGAAACCGATGGAATTGGGAGCCGGCAATGTTTTTATTCCCACAGCTGTTTGCACCATTTTGGTATTCCTCTATTTACCTACAGCAGCTGACGAGGGTGTGTCGTGAGCCTGAGCTGGTGTTCGCGCTGTAGTAGTAGGTATATATATATAGGGCTAGTACATCTTTTTCCTCACTAATAATAGCCTACTGGTTCTCTGTTGGAAACAGCCGATGAAGTTTTCGTTAGCCGTTGCTATCCTGCGCACCTGCACAGCGTGGTGATGAACTGTCTTATTGATTTCTGTTGCCATGCTGTCCTGTGGGCCTGCACGGCGGAGTGATACTGGCCAGAAAATAGTCCCAATTGATAGCAAGGTGTGACATAATGCGGGGATGTTTCAAAATTATTGAAATAGTCTAACAAAACACATGCATACTTTTTTGTCGTTTAAAACCTTTTGGTTACGTGTCCCCCATACATCTTCAGAACTACTTTTTCTCCGGTAAGCTACAGACGATTTCTCAGAGCAGGAGGCTCGTTGAGAGTAGTGACACCGTCACATCAGAGCTACAGATAGTCAGCGTTTCACACAACTTCATGTCCAAAAACCTGAACTATCACTTTAAGGATTAAAATTTCATTGCTCTTTGAAACTGTACTTGTATCATTAATATAAGCCTATATTTTATCTACAAGTGCACGTCACACACTGAGCGAGCTGCCTGTTAATGACGCTGTGGGCTAATGGGCATGTAGCTACTTCCATGTTTCAGATGATACGTCATGTTTGTAGCTGACCAATGAAGATGAGTTTACATATCACCTTGGGTTCGTCCTTCACCTTCTCAAAATGATCCCACACTTTGGATTTCCTGCCCGACATGTTATTAACTAGCCTGTGGAATAACCGCAGGTACCAGCCCTGGAAATTAACCTGACTCCTGTCTGACTGCTGAGCGTGGACACTTCCTGTGTCTGTCCTTTCAAATTAAATGGTCCAGATCATATAGGTTTTGATTTATTTTGACAAGGTGCAGCTCCTAAGAGAGTTTCATGTTTGTTTATTTTCTATGTCTGAACGACCAATGAAATCTTGCCGACTAATGACCTTTCTAATGACGTTTGGTCGACCATTAGGGGGCAGCCCTAGTTTATTGCAGTTATTTCTGGGACAAGGGGTTAGGGGTTAGGGTTAGGGCTTAGTGCAGAATGTGGTGGTTCTTTTAATGAAAGTGGGCCAACTCTAGAACTTTCTTTTAACAAATTTACAAAGTGTTGCGTGACCGTCCATCGTTTTGCCCTAAGGAAGAAGACATGGCATATCTCCAGCTGTACCAACACAACCACTAACATGACTGGCAAGAGTGTGGACCTAATAACTATGCACAGGGCCCTTTGACCTTCTAGCAAAAGTGACATAGGCACAAAATCTGAACACAAGTGGTCGGCTGGAGACGCATGATGGACACAAGTGTGATGTGGCAATGTGTCTCAGCTGTCCTCTTGTGTTTGGATCACTGAAATACATCTCAAAACCAACAGGGTTTTAATTGTGGTAAAGGTTAATTCAAAATTGAATCTCAGTACAAAAATAACGTCTACATTGTTTAGTTGTGTTGCAGTGGCCACAACCTCATTAGGGATGCTGCAACAGGTATTCTGTCAAAGGCAAAACACCTGTTGTGACATCACTATCACTAAGAGGGGTGTGGCCAAAAGACAGACATGCTTCGAATACTTCAACCCAAAGAGAACAATTTCGACACTTCTCTGCCTTCAACTCAACTTTATTTAATTCGCAGTTTAAACACAAAGCAGTTGGTCCGACATGTTGTTCAGCTCAGACAGAAAAAATTAAGAACAATGAAAATAAAATAAAAATAAAAGTAAGAAAAACTACTGCAGATTTCCAGTGTTCTTCTCTGTATACCAAATTCAAGCTCCATATTTATAATGGCTTTAGGTCTTTAATAAAGTGTTTAAATCTGGTAACGAATATTTCAGTGATTTATACTTCATTGCATTTAATGTATCATACTGAATTTTTTTAACAAGCCACGCCTCCAACATATGAAGGGACTCACTTTACAAGCATGTGAATGTTGAAATGAATTCACTTGCGCAGGTTTAATATGGTCCATGGCCAAACTATGCTAGATGATAATATTTCATTACTCTTGGCTTGCAGTGCAGTATTCATTACCAACATTAATTGCTTTACAACATTTGCTGTCTCCTCTGTCATCATGCAGTAGTTGATTTACGTCTTTATGTAACCTACTTTCACTTCCAACAGCTATAGAGAGACATGTTTAGAGACACTTTCCTCTGACCAACAGTAACACTGAGGTGTCTGGCTGAAGCAGCGTAATGTGTGATATCGCGATTGCCCAGTGGCTAGTTAGCCGTGGCGTTGACTCTCATTTGACACTCGATTGGCTCAAATGACACCATTACCATGTCTGCATGGCTAATGGCTTCCCCTGGGGGCCGGAGCAGAGGGGGAACATGCGTTTGGCGTGTCAGCTCGAGGTGAGAACACACATGAGCCAGACTCGGGGCCCCGTCCGCACCCAAATCAATCCTGACACCTTTTAAGAGGCTCTCAGCATCAATGGCACTCCAGTGCAATTACCCCGTCGGTAATGACATAAGCACCCAGTTCCTTCCTGCCTCTCTCTCGCCAGGCAGCGACCAGCTCCCTCAGGCCAGTAGATGGAGACTCTGCGGACGACGCTGGCCCCAGAACAGTTGTTATTCGATCCCTCAGGGCTGAGAGATGGAAAAGCTGTGGGACACGCTGGTGAGAGAGCAGCTGTTATCTGATCTCAGAGGCTGTGCTGAGCCTGTCTCTCAGTCAGATTGGATGTGATGTAGCTCAGCTAGCTGTCAAGATAACCGATTTCTTCGCAGTGGCTGAAGAGGATATCCTCTGAAAGCTTCAGGTTTTAATGATTAGTTATGATAACCTTGAAGAGTGCAGCCGGGGAACATATGATTGCCAGTCAGATTTGAGGTGATAACACCCGGATCCCATGGGTTTTGTGGGGGAGTGTTTTGAAACGGCCTCCTCTGTCCAGCTGTTGCTGTTTACAACCAGTCAACACATCTGAAACAAACTTAACCTCGTCAGAGTTGTGGGTCATTTTCTTTGGAAGTGATTAAACAATAAATATATCAACCTCAAGATGTAATCTCAACAGTTACTGGATGAATAGCCATGCAGATATCCATGATCTTCTCCGGATGAGTTGTATTAATTTTGGTTATCACCTTTCTGATGTAGCACCATCATCAGGTCAAATCTTTATGTCTGTTACTTTGGTTTACAATCAAATACCTGCAAAAATAAAGACGTTCCCATCCCATCCCATCTTCACATTTTGTACTAATTAGCAAATGTAACACACAAAATTAAGACGAAGTGAACATGGTAGACGTTATTCTTGCTAAAAATTAGCATGTCTCTATAGTCATTGAAGAATGTTAGCATGCCAGTGTAGCTTTGAGCTCAAAGTACAGCTGTGCCTAAGACAGTCTCACAGAACCACTAGCATGGCTGTAGACTCGTTAAAGGGGACCTAAAATGCTTTTCCTTATTGTCTGTCCTATATATAATATCAGAATGTCAGATGTTCACATTAAATGTGGCCAAAATTTCAAATAAGTAGGCAAACACATGTAAAAGTAATCCCTGTGAGCAAAAACCTTGGGCTTCAGACTGTTCTGAATACTCCATTTCCAATGTTTTTTCTATTTTGGCTACAAGATGTCAGATCCTGGCGGAGACCTTGCTCCACATTACTGCAAGTCTTTACCCTACATAGCCTACACTGCTACATGTAGCTACATGCTAACACCAGGGAAACATGTAATCTTGGTTACAGATGTTGTTAATTTCTCCCTGATTTCAGATCATATTCCTGCTGGAACTTGTCCAGTTGTGTTTAGAAGCTTTCATTGATGATTTTTTAACTGGAGAAAGTCCCGCTATACACAGTCATAGCTGTGTAGTACACTGCTGCAAGTACACTGCAACATGTAGCTACATGCTAACGGCAGGGAAGCATGTAATCTTGGGATGCTGATGTTATTTATTTCCCCCTGATTTTGGATCATATTCCTGCTAGAACATGTTTGGTTTGACTTTTCATGGCAGAAAGTGCCGCTATTCTCTGTTGCAGTTTTCCAGCTGCATTTCTAGTGCAGCAGTTTTGCCAATTTCTTGCAAATAGCAGCATTAACTCCAAAGTTGCTAAAAGTCCCCAGATGACATCATACATGCATGTGCATATTGGTGACATCATCCCGCATTCATTTGCATATATATTGAAGTAATAGAAATTTTGAATGGCTTGAGAGCTACACCACTTACCATTTTCTCCTGCTTCCAATCCAGTGTCAACATAACCATAGAAACTCACTACAACTGAACCTCCACTTACACGACGAGCTGTGTCTCCTCCTGCCTGTCTCACACCTACCGCACAGCTCAATCGCAGCCCTGGTGATGGGAAAGCTGTGTACTGCCATAACTCAGCAGATAACTAAGCATGCATGGGAATCAATTCCAATATATTTCTCTCACTTTTTCCTGGACAGGCTGAAGAAGTCACTACATTGGTTGCTCGCCCCTTAATAATAGTGATGGCTAAATCAGGCGAGAATGTTGCCAAGTTGGCAACACTGAGACACCGAGATGCAGAAGACCTGAAAACGCTGACTAATCAGAGTAGACTGGGCTTTTTTGGGAGGTGGGCTTAAAGAGACAGGCTTCAAAATGGAGTGTCTTAGACAGAGGGTGAAAACAGGTGTTCCAGCACAGACAGTATGAGAAAAAGTTTTTGTTTTTTTTTTTGTTTGTTTTTTTTTATCAATACAGCATCTAAACATGTTCTAGTAGAAACCTTAAATAAAATGTGAATTTGAAAATGAGCATAATAGGTCTTCTGTAACATGGGTGTTGAGACAGCAGCACTGCTTACCTCATAGTTGTCAAGATGGACAGTTAAATAAGTGCAGCTGTGATCATTTTCCAGATATGTAAAATTAACATCACCAAAATAGAATTAAGCATCTGATAAGCCTTAAACTAGAGGACATATTGTCACCAGTAGTTGTAGGGAAACAGCTACAACAACAAAGTCTCCTGTACTTTTTAAATGCAGTGCTATGTTTAGTCTGAGCACATTCTTAATACGTACAAAAGCCCCGGCACAGCTGGCCCGTCTGTTAACCTGGATTTCTTCAAACCTCGTGTAATTCTAACCCTTGTGCACGTGGGGGTTCATGTTATCTCTACCACATATTCCACCTCCCCATCCCACCTTCTCACCTGTGAGCTGGAGCACTGGGCCAAGCCACAGCACCGCACCTCTGCCGGGAACTGAACCCTGGCCTCCATGGTAGGCAGGCAAACATGCGTCACCCAGTCACCAAACACTTTGTCTTCCTAACAGCCCAACAAAAATACCCAGTCCGGTCTGCGTCTTTGTGTGTTTCTCCTCCGTCAAAGCACAAATCTACTGTGTAACGGCTTTGGTGAAGAAGCCCTGGATTTTTGAAGCCATTGCGGTTTCACGTCTCATGACAGGTGCCGCTCTGCTTGCCCTCTAATTGTATCATGTGGTGCTCGGTGCCACAAGCCGTGGTTAGGACTCTCTTCCAGCAGGGGCAATTGAAAGCCAAGGTTCAGTGGTGCGGGCCCATGCCAGAAGAAATGAGGCGGTCTGGCCCGGCCCGGCTCTGCAGAAAGAGAAACACAATGTTTGCCCAACGATACAAACACAACGAGTGATCTCCCTCTTTCTTCCAGAGGGGGTGAAGAGCTCGCTGCTATTCTAGCTCCAGCTCTGTAGAATAAGTTGGTGATATGGTGAGCTGCATATTGTATGGTATTTCCGTGGTTCTGCCTCCCCCTCCTCTTCCACTGTCCCTCCCCCGCCGTGGTAACAGAGGCCTTGAAGTTGGCTGGACGGATGTTAATTATTATTGTTGGCCGGTGAGGTGATGCATTCTTTGTGCAGGATGTGTTTGGGAGAGAACAGAGGTGCTAGCCATGAAGTTAGCATCTCGGTAATACAAGCGTGACTGCTGCTGGCCTCCAACCTGCCAATAGTTTAACACTGACACTTTAGTCTCTGCAGGCTTTCTCACCTTTTCACCTTCACCCTCTCTCTAAACACTAGTTTCTCTCCTCTTCTCTGCTTTTAGCGGTTTTTCTTCTGCCCATTATCACTTTTTTTTCCCTCTTGTTGCAGTGTTGAGTTTAAAATCAATAAATTATTACTGGATTGATTTTGAGCCACTGACATGGAAACTATTCATTTAGATATTTCATACTTTAATAATTTCTACTGCTATAATTCTCTACGCTTTACATCAGACCAACTGTAACATCACAATTTCCCCCTGGGGATCAATTAAGTATTTCTGACATAATTTATGTGTGTACAGTCTTTATTTTAAGAAAAACCAGCACCAATAAAGGTGTGAGATACAGCTTAACATCTTGAATAATCTTGTTCAACTTTAAATATACAATCCACAAATTGCGAGCTCCTGGAAGCCAAAACCAGCTTTGTTTACTCGGCATTTTGCTTCACAATATTTGCTTTTTTTGGGCACTTTTTCCGCAATTTTTGTAGCTTCCTCTTGGATGCCTGCGGCTTATAGTCTGGCACCTGGACGCTACCTTTTCGTAAAGTCCGACCTCACCGGCGCACTGTGCCCAGGAACATCCCGACCACTGCAAAAATAGAAAAACATAAGACAATGCGTGATTAATTGAAGAGGATTTTTTTTAAGGAACATACTTAAATCTTTGCAAAGAGTCATTAACTTACAAAGTGTAAATGAAGCTATTCCCTTTCTTTCCAGGAGCCTCCAGGAGGTGGGCGTGTATTCTCAGGGATCCAGCCAACGGGGGTGCCCCACCTGGGCAACTATCTGGGTGCCCTGGAGAACTGGGTGTCCCTGCAGGACCAGTATCCTTCGGTGCTCTACAGCATTGTGGACCTGCACTCCATCACACAGCCTCAGGACCCGGCACGACTCAGGAGCAACATCCTGGACATGGCAGCCAGCCTGCTGGCCTGTGGCATCGACCCGGAGAGGGCGATACTCTTCCAGCAGTCACAGGTGGGCAGGAGAGTGAGGATGGATGGATGATAGATGTCAGCTGTGTTTCACTGCACGCTGGAATTCAGGGTCAGTTTTGAAAACATGATTTATTGTGTTCTTTGTGTAAGTTACCTTTCCTGAAGACTGACATGTAGAACCACTGACCAAGCGTCGGTGTTTGACGAGTTGGGAATAAGAGACATGTTTGGGAACTTTGAATTTTATCTCTTTCTTGGCATGCCCTTGCAGTGCATTATTAGTGTTTAATTAGTGTTTAAGCTCATAGACTATATAAGATAATGGATGTAGCCACTGTGATGTCACCCATTGGTATTTTGAAGCCAGAATTGACCCTATTTGGATGAGAGGCTGGCACTGTGGAGGAGTGAGGGGTGGATCTGACTGAGAAGCTGAGGACACTATCAGCCTGTCACTCAAAGTGGCCGCCCAATAATTATGTGTGACTCTAAACCTTCATAAAATGTAAACTGGTGAGCTAAATAAAGGTTCATTTCTTGTACAGATGTCATGAACAGGGAGATTAGCTTTAGAGGCTTAAACTTTTTTTTGTACCAGGCTGTTAACGTGTTAATTTCTGCTGTAAAGTCAGGCATTTTAACATGAGGGTCTATGAGGATTGACTCACTCTTGGAGCCAGCCTCAAGTGGCCATAAGAGGAACTGCAGTTTTCGGCACTGTCATGTTGGCTTCATTTTTTGGCCCCGTAGGCTGCCGCTTGGTCAACCCAGTTTCGCTCCAAAGTCATCAAAATCTGGCGGTTGGGCAGTGCCTTGTGCCGTCAGACACTGAGGAAAAAGCCGTCCTTTAACATCGGCATGATATGCGGCCGGTCGACGTTGTAGTTTAACAGCGCTCTGCGGTGTCAGGGGGAAACGTTGCGGGACAAGAATGAAAGTTAAGGCAGCGAAAGTCCAAGTAGGGTGGGTGAGACCGACTTTCACCTGGGAAAGCAGAGTTTGCATCCTGTAAGATTATAAAGCCAAACCCTGGTCTTTTTTCCTAAACCTAACCACTTGCTTTTGTTGCCTAAACCCTGGCGTAGTGCTTAAGTTGTTGGAGGAAAAAGAAACATGTTGTTGTACTTACGTAGTACATTTATTGTGAAAGAGACTGTATGTAAACGGTAAATTTCCTGTGAAAACAGAAGTGTATTTTGAACGAAGACAATGCACGTCACAGGCAGAACTTGACACTGTGTCCCAGAACATCAACAACCAACGCACCCAGGGTACCTTTCGTGTCATACCTGGACGTGGAAAGTCCATGACCAAATGTCGATATGCGGCGAGGTCAGATGAATGAATAATACTACTCTGCTGTTATATTCATAAGTGATCACATATAGTATGAATAACTCTCGTCTGATATATGTTTGTGTTCTTTAGTTCATGTCTGCACATTTGTATCTCACATTTAAGGTGGTTATTTAACAAAACATTAACATAATCGTTGCTGCAGTGGACTTTTGTGTGAAGTATGTTAGCGCTTATAAATGTATGTTTCTCTTTTCAAAAGGCAGCTTCTAGTTTTAATCTCTTTTTAAGTTTGCCTTGCAGACAGCCATCTTTGACTGTTTATATTAAAGCTGCCGACTCATGTTTACCTGCCAACATGCCAGCCGGCCCCCAAATTGCTTATTTGATTGCTCCTGATTTTTATCTCCACTGTACACTCTGTGAAATTCACAGGGACTATAAAAACACATGCATTTATAAACCAGCATTAAAGTCAGCAAGACGGATAATGACGGTCTTAACGTTTGCGGTGGATCCAAGATTTCAGGGTAAAATGTACAGAATCAGAACAGCTGTTTGGTTCTCCCTTACGTGTGTGTGTGTGTGTGTGTGTGTGTGTGTTTTCTGTTATTATTCACAAGTTAAGGAGCAGAAGTGTGTGTGTGAGAAAGAGTGTGAGAGTTCAGTCCATCTGTGTTTCTCTGCCCCCCCACACACACACACACACAGTCACAGTCCTATTTTTATTCCCGTTTAGCTTCATGCCACATAACTTGGCAGCGAGGCGACCCTCCTGTTGAACACGCCTGCTCCACATGTAAAAATACAACGACTGCCCAAAGAAAATACTCCACTCCATTGAAGAAAAAAAAAAAAAAAAGAGCAGATCTGGTGACGAGCTGAAGTCAGTGGTATCAAAAAGGAAGTGAATGAATCAGCAAATCTGCGAGTCCTCTGGGGTTTATAGAAGTATCGAGGACAGAAGTGGATTTATAATGCAGGGCCAACTGTTAACCCACTATCAGTGTAATACTCACACCATCCGTAACATCAGCATATCTCTTGTTGCAGTGCATTCTTGTCATGCAGCATGAATGGAGGCCTTGTTCTTCCCAAGCTTTTAAATATCAGAGTTTTATTACACTTCAAAACCATATCCATCCCATTCTGCGCTGTCATCAACATCTGTCCCATCTCTTGTCTGTCTGCAGTGTGTAATGAATACCGGCCCCCCACATGTTTGCCCCAAATCCTGCTTTATGTCCCCGCTGTCTGCTTTTGACTTCACACTGAGAAAGAGGGGATGGCAATATAGCCAGCATCCATAAAGTTTAATTTGCAGGATATTTCCTGCATCCCCACATACACTCTTACACACAAGATTTTTTTTCGCAGTCAGAACAGCCTCCATGAAAGCAGATATGTATATGCAGTTGATTTACCACTGCCAGATGCACATGCTATGCCATATTAACATAGGTTGTCTGCAGGTCCTTAAAAAGTTTTAAGATATTTTAAATACAATTTTATAAATATTAGGCCTTAAAAGTCATGAAATTGTCTAAAAATGTGTATTTGTGAGGTCTTATTTATCCATCTTTTAATTTCTTTTTGTCTTCTTCTAAAAGCCTCCTGCTGAACCTAATAATATACTGTCTTTACTATATAACTTGTGATTTAATGTAAATTAACTAGGGCTGCCAAGTGATGAAAAAAATATATCTAATTAATGACATGCTCTGTGATTAATGAATCTAAATTAATCTCATACCACAGTTTTTGCTGTGAAAGTGTTTAAAGACTTTTCAGTTGAAATAAACTTTGGCAGATGTGTCGCAGTAAAGCCGACAACCGAAACTGGTCTGCAGTCCATTCTGCAAGGGAGTTAGTCAGTCACAGGTAGACTTACTCAGTTTGCGTCTGAAATTTGCGTCCAGAAATGAGAAGAACAAGTAGATTAATCAGTAATAATTAATCAAGTAATAAAAATACATGTTACAAATACTAAAACAGAAAGCTACTAGTTATGGGCTTTATTAAAAAGATGTGTTTTGAGTTGTCGTTTAAAACTGTCCACTGAGCATGCATGTCTAATATTTAAAGTCAGGGTGTTCCTTATTTTTGGGGCGTAGCAGATAAAAGAAGCATCCCCAAACATTTTTGTAGTGACATCAGGAGCAGTTAAAAGGGCAGTTGCGGAGGATCCCAGGGTTCATGGAGGGACATAAGGTGATAGGGACTCTTTTAAACAGGAGGGGCAGATGCCATTAAGAGCCTTAAAAACCAATAGGAATTATATTGTCTCCCTTTTTACTTTGCATATTAATCTCTCATTTTTAGTTTAAACTTGTCCTCACAGTGAACACAGGTGTGACCAGGTGCACCTGTCTGTGAGGAGTCAGGACAGATAGGGAGGAGCAGTACTCGTCTCTGCCACTTAGAGGCGCTAAGGAGGCGCCCTCCTCCTGTCCCATAGCAGAGCTCTCACCCATTCATCTGTTTGTTTAATCTGCTGCTTAATTGATTTCTTCTATTTATGTCTCAAATGCTTTTCTGTGGTGAAGACTGTTTTGTATAACTAAATAAAGTACAACACACAGATATATGCAGAATACATGTGTATGTGTGTGGATATGCATCTATCATATGTCCACTGTGTAAGCACATATATAACTTACTTAATCCAGACCTACCCAAACTGCCATACTATTACTGAATTATTATTACTGTCAGAACCCCTGATCTTAAGTTTTTATTTTAAAATGCTTTAAAACAATCAGTTTAGCTGGTAATTTTCTAATAATTTCTCCTGGGGTGAATCCTAAAACAGGACCAGACTTCAGTGTGTGACCCAGTGAAATTCAAATTGCATTTAGGACAAAAATATACTGTCTGTGTGTCTGTGTGTTTTTTTTTAAGACAATTATAACTGAATGTGTTGCCCCTCTCCCTCACCCCTCCCTCCACCCTGCAGGTATCCGAGCACGCTGAGCTCTCCTGGATCCTCGGCTGTCTGACCAGCATGCCTCGCCTCCGACACCTGCCGCAGTGGAAGGTTAGACTCTGAATATTTCCTGCAGCCGACACTCACACATGCACATATAAATGATCGGGGAGATAGAGAAATATCTGTCATTTATAATCATGTGTGACACCTCAGAGTTTATTTTATGGTACATGGTGCGATAGTGCAGCGTTGCAAACTCACCCTGACTTAGTTTGTGATTGTATTTAAACATGGTTATAAGAATTACTCTGTTATTAAGTATCAAATGATCTTCTAATAAGCACCTATTAACCATTTAAATATGGGCTAACAATAATGCATCGCTGCTTTACAAAACACACTAAAAACATCTTGTAAAACTTGATATTTATTAAACAATTCTGGGAGCCTTCAGTACTTTTTTATTAAGTGTGTTATTACATTTATATAGTATTTGTATTATTTGTAGATCAACTTACACTCACTGTGGTGTTTTTATTATAATCACCAAATGACTTTAGGGTGTTGGCAGGGTTTTAATTTAATAGATATTAGGGTTCAAAGTCATTAAATAGTGTTATATTAGAATTTTGAGGTCTTAATTGTCACAAAGATTTTGTCTGATTTCATTTATCTTGTCAAAATGAGTCAAGCTCCTCTGTGTTAAAGTCCACATTTCAAGTCACAAATCTTTAAACACACCACTGAACCTAATGCTGTTTTTTTACTTTTACTGGCAAAGTGTAAATTAACCAAACTCACTCTAACAACCATATACCTACGTAAACCTACCTCTGCACCCGACCACACATACTTACCTGTATACTTACCTTTAATGCTGCAATAAGAAAAAGATGATTTGTCCAAATTCCATCTTAAATTTGGTTAAAATGATCTCAAAGGTCTTAAAAAGCATTAAATGAAGGTGTCTGATACCTGTAGACACCCTGTACAGAGACAAATACACATCTCTGTCTCCCAGAAATTACATTTATATACAACTAAACTGAAACTGCAAATATGTTTTTGAGGGAAATGTAATGCTGAGAAGTTATGTTATCTATTAACATAATGAGAAAATGTTGCTAATTGACATATCTGGCAAATCACAAAAATGTTGATACTGAACAAATCTGCAAAATGTTTATTGTCCACGTGTTTCAGTTGTTTTCCATCAAAACAGGCAGTCATGCAAACAGTATCCTCTTGTAGTGAGTACAGAATCATTTATAATCCTTTTTAAATCAACATTTAACTTAAATCACAATCTTTTCCTAACCTTAACCAAAGTGCTTTTGTTGTCTAACATTAACACAAGAGAGAGGCATAATCCCGGGGCTCTCTTGTAAAGGTCCTGCACTTTGCACCATGCTCCACAATCACCTCCCTCTGAAAGCTGCGCAGTATATGAATGAAATGTTTTGTTACCTGAGAGAAACGTCTCTGAACATTATCCAGGCAGCAATTACATCACCACAACAACGTAATTAAGAAAGCAGCGTAGTAACATGCAGATGTAATTTCTAGGAGATAGTGTTGCAAAACAGGGACTGCAGTAACGTTGCTTGCTGCTCTTCACTGAAGCTGCTTAAAAGATATCTGAGCTAGTTATGAATCACTTACTGAAAATAAAGGAAATACAAATAAAAAACTTGTGTGACAAAATTGATTCTTCTTTTTCAACTGTATAGATGGTCATTTTGGAGATACAATGGCAAATAATGTTTTGAATTGACTGATGTGAAATCAAATTGAGCCCAACACTGATATCCTGTTACTCACTGTGGTCAGATCTGTTTCCTACTAACTGTCTCATCAGCTGAGGTTAAAAGTATTTATTTCATATCTAAACACATTTAATCAGACACTACCTTTAAAATCCAGCCTGGATTTCTCAAATCTTTTATCAAACAAACTGCAATCTGATGAAGGAGAAGATGGCTCCTACGATAGTATCTAGAGATTATTATTGATGTGATATGTCTATCAAAGGTTGATCCTCGTCTCACTCATTCAGTGCTTCACAATCATGCTGATTTAATCATCGCCACGTCTGCACTTAACTTCAGTAAATTAAGATCATTCCCTTTTTTCTGCTCCCTCCAACTTTCCGGCATTTCTCCAACATTCCTATTGTCTGTTTTATTGTTTTGTTTTTCTACCCCAAAAACTCTTATAATTACAGTGATTCTCCTCTGGGCCCCGTGCAGCTTTAATACATGTTGAGGCCGAGCGAGAGAGCCCTGTTCTCAGTCTCTGTTGCTTCATAGAAAACACCTTTTGTTTACCCAACACATGAGTTGATCTCAAACATGGTGGAAAAATGTCACGTGAACTCATCCGTAGCCCGTTTGTCTGAGAATCGATGAGTCGTAGAGGCGAGAATGGCTCTTTCAGGGGAAAAGAGAAAGTCAACTTGAGTCAGTCTTTCCCTCCTGTCAGCTTTTATCCCTGCTTGTGTTTAGTTTTTCTCTTTCTTCCACCTCAACTTGCTCATTTTTCTTTCCTCTATCACAGATGAAGAGCAAACAGAAGAATGAAGGCAGCGTTGGTCTCTACACGTATCCTGTCCTCCAGGCCGCCGATATCCTCCTCTACAAGTGAGATCTCCATACGAGTAGGATGTTGTGTTTGTGTTGTTGTGTGTTGTTCTTAAGCGTCATAGACAAAGTCTTAAGCCTCTAAAGGAATAGGTAACAAGCCCCTGGACCTCATTGTTTTCCCACTTTGTGGACATTTTGGCCACTGTTCTTCCTCTTTGACTTTTCAAATCTCAGGCGGTGGGTCGCACGTATAACACATTGTCATAACGTTACACCCATGCGTTACTACCTCAGTTCCTGGCTTAGAGGCAAGACAACTCTGTCTCCCCATTCCCCAATTATACCTTTTACACAGAACGGTGAGGCGGCATAACTACGTGATATTCCCACCTTGAACGGGCAGTGAAAAAAGGGCTTGTGGCTGTGTGCAGCAGCAAGAGGCAGGGCTTCATGGCTCTGCAGAATCAAGCATGTCTCACTGTTTTACTGAACCCGAGGAGCCGCGGTCTTGGTTGAGTTTTTCTTTGCCATGCGAACTGATTACACTATAACGTTACCACCTGCAAAATACCTCAACCAGTTAAATCTATGCCCTACTTTATACATGCAGTGGTTATGTCAAAGCAAGCAACTGTTACACCTATTTGGACATTAATACATCTGTTAATTTTATTTTACCAATAAGGTTGCTGACGGAGTAGCTGCGACTTGAGTGTGTTGTTCAGGGGCGGATTTAGTAATGTGACAGCCCCAAGCAAACACTTTCTTGCTTTACTTTTCACCCTTTCTCTAGATGGGAATAGTGGTATTTGCAGTGGTAGAGGAGGTATTCAAAACTGTTTTTGTTTCTGAAGTAAAACTATTATTTATTAATATTAATTCTATCAAACCACACAGTAAAAGTCCTGCATTCCAATTTTTTACTTAAAGTGAAACAGGTGTTATTAAAGGTAAAACTTTCAATTCTAGGATAATTCTGGATAGTTTAATGACCAATAATGTGTCATATTTTATCTGATATATATCCGTGAGTAAACATTCATCTGCAACATACCCAATAAAATGTCTCTGTCAGGTAAATGTAATCATAAAATGTTTTCCTCTGAAGTAGAAGTACACAGGAAGAAGTAAATTTTTGAGCTGCATTTTTTTAAAGTGCTTCAGGGGGCTTCTGTTAATTATTTTGGGGCACAATGAGTCAGAATAGCAACATATTTCAATAATTTTCACATCTAAACATCATATACTGGTTAAGAAGTTATTTAGATAACAGACAATATGTACAGTTTGCTGGTGGTTCATCTGAGTTATTGAAGATTGGATGTGGAGTCCCACAAGGCTCTATTTTGGGGGCATAAACTTTTTATTTTGTGTATCAGTGACATAAATATATTGTAATTTGTGTTGTTTGTGGATGACACATTTTTTTTATTTCTAGAGATGATTTAAAAGTGTTAGCAGGAATTATTACAAATGAAATGGTCAAACTGAAAAGATGGTTTGATGATAACAAGTTATCCCTAAATGCGACTAAAACTAAGTTTATGTTTTTTGCAAATCGAAAAAAGGATTAAATTAGTTTCACTGTCAATAGATGGAGTTTACATTGAAAGAGTGTCTTAGTTCAGATTTTTTGGGTGATAAACTGTCATGGAAGTCTCATATGGAATATGAAAGGACAAAGGTGTCGAAGAATATTTTTTATTTTGAGCAAAGTAAAGTATGTGTTAAATTGCAAGGCAATGAGAATGAGGACACATCAACAGACTGTTGATCAAGTCAGTCTTTTTGGTAATAGAATGTGTGAATTGGGGTTGACGTGCACTGCTAAGTACACAAAAAAGCGCAGTGTTAAGTTGTTTGTATGAGCAGTTCTTGAGAAAGCTGTAAGCAGCAATACCACAGGCCAAACAGTCGGCACGTTTAACAGGGATGTTTTAAACGAGCACTGCACTTGTATCACAAAAGAAAAAATAAAAATGCATTTACTTACGTCTACTTACTCTTGTCATTTCTGAAGAAGCAAATGGTTTGTTTTTTATCCAGGTTTTGAGATTTCAGCCTTCATCCCAACACAAGACATTCAAAATGCTGAAAAACCATGTTTAAAAATTCCACAGCAACATCTTCCAGAAATTAAGTTTGTGTTCCTCTCTTTAATCCACAACACATGCCAACTGTTCTCACAGGGACTATTTTCTTCAGTATAAAGTCGTTCCAGTGAAAACTGTTAACAGAGTGTTCTGTGGTTTATCAGGAGAGCAGGAGAGGCAGTAACTTTGCTTTTGGAAAGACATGTTTCAGTTCCATTCACCTCACTGTGTGGGGGTGGAGGCTGAAATTTCAAAACCTGCACAAATAAAACCAAAACTATCTCCTCCAAAAAATAGATTTTATAAGTATGTGTGATTCAGCTCCTTAATACTCCTAAATGTGTTTAAAATGCAGTAAAACAGGGTGTTTACTTGCTTTATATATTTTCTTGTGTCATATTTTAGTGTGGAGATATTGTCTGATGCAACCTAGTGTGCTGCTGCTGCGTCAGCAGATTTTGATTCAAGTTGTGTTAGCGATCACATCAGTTGATGGTTAGATTATTTTGCGTTTCTGCAATGAAAATTAAAAACTTAAGCTGCATATTTCTACTGATTTAAAAGCTTTCTCCTCAGCTGTTTCTGTTTGAACCATCAAACAGCCAGAGACTAATTTCCTGAGAAAAAAGGGCAACGTACCAGAGAGAAACTCATCTTTAATGCACTCTGGATCTTATCAAAGACAATATTAATGGATCGCTTCCTCCCGGGTGACAGTTGCAAAACCAACCCTGAAAAGCTCCAGCAGTCACTCCAAAGTGCCTCCAGTTTGTGCTCACATCTTGCTGTGTATTTCACCTCCTGTGCCATCAGTAGCTGAAGAAGCTCATGTTGTTTCTGTGGTTTCATCTCTCAGGTCCACTCACGTCCCCGTCGGAGAGGATCAGGTCCAGCATTTGGAGCTGGTTCAGGATCTCGTTCGCATCTTCAACAACCACTACGGAGACCTGTTCCCTGAACCCAGCGCCCTGCTCAGTAAGAACACACACTCATACACACACATTTGCAGGCATGAAGGCACTCGTACACACACTAGGTTTTAATCAGATATGTGCGTTTGAAGACTGTGTACTGCCAATTAAAATAGATCTCTGGTAGCTGGTGATCGGGGCAGGAATTTAATAGCTTTTCCTTTCTATTTTTATGTAAAAATAGAAAAATAAAAAAGGGTTACGATTAATCGTCATGGGACAATATGAAATACACACTAAATAAATTCAGTCAGTATTAGCAGCCGTTCAAATGAGAAATCACCCCACAGATGCTGTTAGACTGGAGATAAAATTTCTACTTTTACAGTGACAAAAGATTTTTTTTTTTTTAATAACCTTGATTCCAAAAAAAGTTGAGAATTTGGAGCCTGCAACATGTTCCAGATAATTTGGGACAGTGGCATGTTTACCAGTGTGTTACATCACATTTTCTTTCACAACACTCAGTAAGCATTTGGGGACAGTAATTGTTGAAGTTATAAAAGTGAAATTTCATTCCCAAGATTCACAAACATACCTCCCGAAATCTGTGTGGAAGACTGGGCCAAAATCCCATCTGAACACTGTGAGTGATTAATTTCTTCATACAGGAAGCTGTATGGCACTGTAAACAAAGGCTTCTCCGATTATTAAATAAATTTGAGTTAGTGTGTTTTACACTTTTTTCTTGTGTCATTCCACTTCACTGCACCTCGATTTTATGGATTGAAACATTCTGATTTCTTTATCAGTGTAGTTTTATTAAGTTAATACCAATGTCTGGTCTGATTTTAATTTGAATAGCTGCATTGGAAGTATGTTTAATTTTAAAACTAAAGATGTGTTGAGACTTATTTCCCTCACTGTATGCTGACAAGCATTTAGCGTTCTTGTTTTATATTCATGTTACACATTGTCCTGGCTTTTTTTGGAATCAGGGTTGTAGCTGTGAGTTGTGTGACATTTCTTAATTAAATCTCCACCCTTTTTATCTTTTTTGTCCATAACCCAGCGTTAAAACTTTATTTATTTAAAACAAGCGAAAAAAAAATCTGCCAGAGCAGTCCGAATATTTCATCCAGTTTTAACAAAGATCAGCTTGTTTTATTAATTTTCCAGAAATGAATGTCTGTATTTAGAAAGAACCGAGCACTTTGCTTTGCCAGAATTAAGACCAAACAGCCTGGATTTTCACAGTTGCCACGGGACTTGACAAACTTGAGTACGTGTGCGAGTACTTTTAAGTGCCTGAATTAAAAAAAATGTAAAAAGTCAAGTACTCTAAAGTGCTCGGATTTAAAAGAGGATCTTAAAAGTGTTTGGATTTATCTTACTGGGATCTCTGAGTGTGAGTCTCTGTGGATTGTTTGATTGTCAAAAAAAAAATCAATATTGTATTTGGATATTAATGTCATGTTAAAAATGGTTATAAATCACCAAAATGTTGTTTTCACTAATTAAAGAAATTGCTACTTGATGTTTTTATATACAGTGGAAACTGCTTATAGTGATCACATCAATTCGCGTTGAAGTAACACAGAAATAAAGCTTACTGTAGTTTACTGTAGTGTTGGCAGTTTGTCGTAAGCTTCGAGTAGACTGTGATTATTAGATGGATTTAGGCCGGCATATATGAGCATCTATGTGAATTACTGGCCCCTATGTTTGACGTAATTTCTCCTTGAATGTGCTTGAAAAGTCCTTGAAGTGTATCATTTCAGCAGAGTGGCGACCCTGCAACATTTTAGACAATTGCAATTTGATTTGAGCTGGAAAAAAGGTTACATTTACTTTACTGCACTTGTTTTAAGAAACAGCTGTCTTTCCCTCTTTGGATTTCTTAAACAAAACGGCAGAAGCCCCTCTCTGTAGGTGTCATGATAATTACGATATCGACTTATTGAGGTCAGCAAAACATTTTTGAGGTCATTTCCATATATCGTACAATATTGCTGTTTTGTTTACATGTGTGGTTGTTTACTAAAGAATGCCACCAACTTTTTATCCAACATGATGCCAGAGTAAACAGCAGGGTATCCCAACCATTAGGCTTTATGTGTTGTTTTCACAGCGCCTAACCGAATAGAACAGAGTAAAGCTATGCTGAGACACGTTTTGATGTCATTTCTGGTCGCGCTGATTTTATCCTTCTGTCTGCTCTCTGTGTTGGAGTTTCATCGTGGGCAGGGCTCAGCTAATACACACACAAACACAAAAACATACACACAGCCACAGTGAACCAAGTGAAGTGACGATAACGTTGGAGCTAATAGATGTTTTTCCCAACAACTACTGACTAGCCAGAAAGGTTTGGAAGAATACGGCCAAATTTACTCTGTTTCAAAGCCAAACTCCACGACTCGTGGTGTGCACGTTTTGGGTTTAAGCCGACTGAGAGAGGAGAGCACGTTAGCATGAACAACCCGGTATGCTAACTTTGTTTAAAAACAGTGACAACGAAAACTGGAAATACAACTAACGTAAAGGCTAATGTGAAACATTTTATTTTGTTGTACTTGTTGTTGTCACTTGTCGCTAACGTACAGCTGATATGTAGCTGCATTTTTGGTTAACAAAGGTCGTAAATGCTGAGAAACTGGATCAGCATTATATTAAGAAATAAGATAAGATATACCTCTGTTCAGCATGTTTAATATTAAATTAAATGTAGTTTGTTTTATTTATTTCGGATACTTTAATATTTTTCAGTTCCAGTGTCTGAGTATTCTGAAGAATTCAAAGTTCGTTGCTCTTTATAAGGCTGCCCCGATTCCAAAAAAGTTGGGACGCTGTTTTTAAAACGGAAATCATAAACAGGATACAATGATTTGCAAATCCTTTTCGACACACAGTGGGGGACGTTAACTGAAACACATTTAATAAGTGGAGAAGCCTTTGTTTGCCAGCTGCAAGACACTTCCTGTATGAAGACACTAATCACTCACAGTGATCAGATGGGATTTTGGCCTGTTCACTCACACAGACGGTCTTTTAATTCTTGAAGAGTTTCACCTTCATAACTTTAACAATTAGTGTCCTCAGTTCCCAAACACTTGGGATGTTAAAAGACAGTGTTGTTAAAAGACGAGGTGATGTTACACAGTGGTAAACATGCCTGTGTTCCAACTGTTTTGCAACGTGTTGCGTAAATCAAGTTCAGATTGAGTGTATATTTACAGGAAACAATAATGTTTATCAGTCTTTGTGCTGTATTCGACTGATAATAGGTCAAAAAGGAGTTGTTATTATTGTGACAGGCTTGATGGGAGTGACACCAGTGATTTCTACCATCAAGCATCAGTTTTAGTCACTGGAAACATGTGGATGATGCTGTAACATCATTAATGTTTGTCCATCAGACAACTGGAACAGGAAAAATACATCAGAAAAGCAAAGCAGCAAATGTCAGCAGCTGTGTGTTTTATCAGAGCTGCAACTCTAGTATACTTCTGTTTTCTATTTGCAAATGTATTTCTCTCTCTTTTCCTTTTTTTCTCAGCAGTTTATATTAATAGATAAGAGTAGTCGTAGAGAGATGACAGGAAACAAGGGAGAGAAGTTGGGAATGACATGCAACAAAAGTCCCCAGCTGGATTTGAACCAGTGACGTGGCTGTGTATGGCTGGCATCTTAACCTCTGAAGCTACAGCAGAGGAACTTATATAACAGAGTTTATTTTACAATCATTAGATGTTAGTCAGGATGTTCATTTGCTGTTTAATTCTTGGGTAGTGATGAATAAGAAAGTTTCCTGTTTTCTGCTTCGGTCACAGTGCAGTCTGTTGAATGAAATTAAACAGAAGGAACTATTGCTGGCAAAGTCGAGAATTTTTGAATTTGTATGATAAACAATTCTTTTTGTAATCCGCTCTTTCTTGCCTTTATATTTTTAATTTTGTGTGCTGCCATTTGGCCACGTCTCCCTTGCAAAATAAGTCTATTTAGAAGTTTTCTAGTTACATAAAGGTCAAATTAAAGAAAAAATATTTATGGCCAATCACAGGTTACACTTGGAAGGAAAAATTTAACAAAGTATGAACATACAATATGATGTTTTCACGGATTTATTTTGAAATTATTGCTCTGTGTTTTCCAGTTTTACACACACATGGCTGACATGTTCTCCCTGTTTCATCATCGTTGGTTATCGGTATCATAAAGCACAACATGGAGTCACTCATGTGTGCAGCGCAGCTTTGATTAAAGAAGTATTTTCTTCCTCTTGTATCAGAATAATAGAGTGATAATAGATTTGGGGAGGATGTCCTAGAGATGACTTCAGGGAGGGTTTTGTGTGTGTGCAGTATCTGGCTCAGACCGGTCGATCCCATCTTCGTTTCTAGTCTTTGGCAAAGCAGAGCTGCCAGTCACCACCTTCCCTTTGAAACCGAACCGAAGGCTTTTTAATTTGCCTGAAATAAGGTCGTCTGACGGACCAATAAACGAGATGTGGCGTGTGGGAGGGACGTGGACTTCTAGTTTGGGATAGAAAGAGAGATGGAGCAGCAAGATGGCAGAAGGACGGGGGTTGATAAATAAGACAGGAGAGGAAATCTCGGCTCCCGAGGTCTGCTCATCCCTTCGCACCGAGATACATCTGCTTCACACTGAGACGGTCTCTCTCTCTCACACACACACACACACACACACACCAGGCAACAGTAATGAAACTATAACTCTTCGATTAAAACGCTCCTGCACAAAGACTCATTTCATCATTTCGCACCAGCTGACATCGACCAGATCAAACAGTGAGCGGTGTATCTTAACTTGTTACACGGACACGTCGTTCACATCTCACTTCTAATAAAAACAGAAATTCACCAGCCGAAATCCATCAGTAGATATTTAAAAATATCCTCACACACGTAACTATTTTCCACAGTAGTATCTATACAAATTAAAAAACCAGTACTGGAATGATTTTACAACAGTAAGTTGATTTACAGGAAATTTAATGGACAAATAAAAGAAAAAGTGAATAGTTTTAAATTCTTCTCATGTGTTTGAACATTTTCAGTTTGATTAACTTCCTTAAGTCTCTCTTAGGCATTCTCTTGGCGTTCAGTCGACAAACAAAGAATAAAGAAGCTCAGTCGATCAAAATACTCACGCATTTATTTAGGTTTCCTTCAGTTATTTTGGTACCGTCCCAGCATTAAGCAGGAAATGCTTCGTTGACTAAATACAGGCTGCCCTGCCCCCTGACTGGTGGAGGTTGTTGGAGTCACACGCAGACTGAGAGGAAGAGATTTTGATCTACAATTAATATTCCCGGACAAAGATGCCAGAATTGAACACAAAGATAGAGCTCTAAAGGAAAGGGCTCCTCTTTTGTAAAGATACAAATACAACATGTATAATTGTATTTATATATATTATTTATTGCCGTATTTTTATGCCTCCATACTAAAAACAGCTGTGCCTGGTGGCTTTATGTTTTCAGGTTGTCCATCTGTCCATCCGTCCCTTTCTTGTAAGCATGATATCTCAAGAACACCTCGAGGGAATTTCTTTAAATTTGGCACAAACATCCACCTGGACTCAGCCATGAACTGATTGAAATTTGGTTGTCACTAGTTGAATCTCACTATAACCTTACGTAACAAGTTTTTGGCCATAACTCAAGTATTCATGCATGAATTATGACAAACATTCACACAAATGTCTGGCAGGATAAAATGATGAAGTGATGACATTTTATATCAAAAGGTCAAAGGGCAACGTCACTGTGACATCATAATGTTCTGCATAAAACACTTCTCTAGCCGTTAATCAGCGTCATATCTCAGGAACAGAAGGGGAGACATTTGGTCAGATACTGAATTGGGGACACTAATCCTGGGTGCCCACTGTGAAACAGGGTTCTTGTGAAGTGTGGAAAAGTGTAGAATTGATTTTAGTAATTTCCAGGTCTGGATAAGTGTGGAGAAAAGAAAAGAGAGTGTGGAAAAATATTTTTGTTTCCAGACTATTGTCTCTATTTTATTTTTTTGAATTTTCAAATTTCTAAAACTAATTTGAGCTTAGAAGCAATTAAAAAACAAAACAAAATTAAATTGTTAACTTTTAACTGATTTTATTTTATTGTATTTATTTATTGATTGATTTTAGTTAACCCATATTTAACCAGGTAAGTCCCGTTGAGATCAACAGTCTCTTTTACAATGGAGACCTGGCCGAGACAGCAGCATAAGAAGAAGTTACAGCCAAACAACCACGCAATAAACAACATAAAAAATAAACAGTAACACCTATGCCCCACGGCAAGAATCAACTGACTCTGATTCATCGTACTTATGATAGCTTTAAAATCAGGCCAGTTCACGTAGTTTCAAATCTTGTAAAGGCTATTCCACGTGAGGAGAGCAGAGCACATGAAAGCTTTCTTTCTCAGCTCAGTTTGTGCACCAGGAACAGACGACAAAACTAAGTCTTGAGATCTCAGACTGTACCTTCTGTCTGATCTCTGTTCAGTTAAAGTACAAATGTACGAAGGGAATTTACCTGGTACGGCTTTATAAATGAAATACGATATAAAAAAGACTTAAACATACAGGGGTAATAACAGTGTGATATTATTTATTCAGTATGACAGGGAAAATAGTACAAGTATAGAGAGCACCAGTTAGTTTGCTTCGTCTTTGGGCAGAGATGTGGAATGTCATCCAACTTTCTGCGTAGGAGTGTTTACTGAAGGGCCACAATGGATAAAAAGTTTTCCAGGAGTGGCTTTTTGTCCTCCGATGTCAAATATGGTTTAAAAAAATTCGACAAAGAAGTCTGGAAAGTTGGAATTTTGAAATGCAAAATGTGCAGAACCCTGTTAATACTGTGGTCATTGTATAGATCTTCTGTGTTTCCCGATATATATATATATATATATATATATATATATATATATATATATATATATATATATATATATATATATATATATCATATGAGTCTGGACAGACATGGATGTAAACTGCAACTTGACTGGTTATTGGAGGCACACAAGCACCAGGCAGTAATATTAGTTTCATACTTGGAAGTTAATATATTGTTTTTCTTTTTTTTGTCATCATACTTGTAAGTTTCTTAATATGATTTCCTCCCTCAGGCTCCACACGAAAGGTCAAATCCCTCCGTGACCCTTCTGTCAAAATGTCCAAATCCGACCCCCGAGCGAGGGCGACGATCACCATCACAGACTCTCCTGATGACATTGCCCTCAAGATCCGCCGTGCAGTCACTGACTTCACCTCTGAGGTCACCTTTGACCCAGAGACACGGCCAGGCGTGTCCAACCTGGTGACGATCCATTCTGCCATGGCGAGGATCAGCGTGGACGAGGCGGTGTCGCAGGCCAAAGGGATGGACACTGGTGTCTATAAGAAGCTCGTCACTGAGGCTGTGATCCAGAGGCTGACGCCCATCAGGGAGGAGATCGAGAGGCTGAGGTCTGACCCTGCTCACCTGGAGGGAGTGCTGGCTCAGGGGACATGCAGGGCCCGGGAACTGGCTGCGCCGGTCCTCAGAGAGGTCCGACAGAGAGTGGGATTCTGCTGAGAGGCAGCTGGAGGCCTCGTGGGGCCACATTTACACCGCAGGCCTCTCTCAGTATTTAACTGCTGCTGATATCAGATTTTATTCCGATGACTGTTTACAGCTCTGAGATATTAAAGGATGTAACGCATTAAAACAAAATGTGTTGAAAGACGTGGAACAGACTCAGCTGCAGAGGAACAGATTGCAGACCAACTAACAGTTGGCCTTTTCTTTTTGTCCTCTGCTGTTGTCTCATTAGTCTTTTTACACAGAGATCCAGTGATGGAGCCGCAACGACACCCTTCATCACATCGCCTTTGCTTTTTTTATAAGGAAACCAAACCATGCAGCATCATGTCGCCCCAGTGTGTGAATTTAAATAGCATGTAGGCGTTCCTGAGGCAAAAGAGGTATGGCGGCCTGACGTGTAATACGACAGTGTCGGCCTCTGGTGTGACATGGCAGCGCTCTCTAAACAATAACAACGGCATAACATGGCAACAACAATCATTTACTGTCTCTGTTACATTTCGGCTCATCTCTTCCTCTGCTCGGAGGGAAACAAGCTCCCGAATCTCATTGTTTTCCCAATTTGCAGACATTTTCGGACTCTGTTCTTCTTCTTTGAGTTAGCTGCTAACTGCTACATGTTACTTTTTAAAACTCAGGCAGTGGGTCGCATGGCATAACACGTCGTCAAAACATCATTCAGTATCAGTTTTAATTTTATCTATAAAGCCCAATTAGACGTCCTTGAACGCTCACAGCCGACAAGGAAAAACTCGCCAAAAAATAACTTTAACGGGGGAAATATAACACGTCATCAAAACTTCACACCCATCCCGTCCTGCCAGCTCTCCCTTTTACACAGATATCAATTCGGTGCTGTTAATAAATTTGCTGCCACGAAGAGAACACTCTGCCCCCCCATTCTGTGATCGTAGCTTTTATAAAGAGCGGCGAGGCAAAATAACGGTGTGACATTCCTGCCTTCGACAGGCAAGTGTAAAAGGGGCTGTTGAAATAAATGAGGAGGCTGTGTCTTGTGATGCAGCTGTAACGTTGGTCTGAATGTTGCCAAACAAGAAGATTTCACTTGTGTTTCTGTACATATAAAACACACTTGTTCTGAAGACGACACAGCTTGTTTGTCTGCTCATCCTGTGGCTGTATGTGTTTCCCCAAATACCACACAAGCTCTGTTTTTCATGCTCTTTAAAATATTTTGTCTTCTCATCCCCAGTGTTAACAGCTATCAGCCAAACTGCCCCCAAAATAATCAGAACACTCCTCTTATTCAAACAAATCTCATTTACTTTTTGATTTCAGTGTCCAAATTGAACTTGACTTCAGGTCACTGGTGTTGAGATGTGACGTTGTAGCACATGTGCATGTTTCTGTTCACACTGGCAGCTCAATCAGACGCTTGTTTAATCTCGATTGGAATCAGATTGGATTTATAAAGTCTGGACTGACAAAGACAAAGAGACACCAAAACTTAAAACAGATTTATGCAAATAAGATTCAAGCCAGATTCATCGTTGGTTTTGACATCTGTTCGGACAGAAATGAAAGAAAGGAGAGAAATGAAAGAACAGATTCAAGAAAATGCACCTCAGCTCCTGCAGATATGCAGAATGCAACATTTGGTTTTGGATAAATGCACAAACACGTCAATGGTCAGGCACAGTTTGAAGCTAGAGAGTAAAAATACATATAAAGAAACAACAGCCCACAGGACACTTTTGATGTTGTTACTGCCTGCACTGCAGACAGTGTGTGAGCAATTAAAATGTAAGAGATGACTTAAAAGGTTCTGTGGAGATCACTGAAAATAATTATTGGGTGCATTAACTCAAGTCCAGTGATGGAAGAAGCAGTCAGATCTTTTACTTTGGTAAAAATAGCAACACTGGGGTGTAAAAATATCTCTTACAAGTCACATTCCTGCCTGAAAAATCATACTCAAATACAAAAGATCAAAATATACTCAGTGCACCAAAAGTTAAAGTACTCATTTTGCAGCATGGCCCCTTCCAGAATAATACTGATGTTTTAGCAATGTAAATTTGCAAACCGAATAAAGCTTTAAAATAAATGTAAAATATTTGCTTCTCAAATGCAGTGGAATCGAAGTGTAAAGGTTATTTGAGTATGAATGATTGACTTTATTTTGCGCAAAGTAAAAACGTAAAAAACACATCAACAGACGTGCTCGAAAAGCAGCAGGAAGAAGTGTACACCTATATAATCCCAGCTCATTCTCAGTAGTCACGTGTCATTTAAAAAAGAAATTGTCAGCAACTATCCCAAACTTATTTACAACCATTGATACAAATGAGTAAACAACAGTCTTAGATATGAAATATACAAACCCATCTCAACCAAGCCCAGATAAATAAATAAACCAACCATCAGCATCATCTCTCCTCATTACATTCCAACACTGTTCATGTCGTGGCGTTGAAAATCTGACCTTCAGTACAAAAAACTGAAGTTTACTCCTGTTTGTTTTTGTGCAAAAGATCACTGGAGCGTCGTCTCCAAAACGACAATGACTAGTGTCAGCTGATTCTTGATTGCTTGCTCATTCTAAACAGTCCAGTGTGATGTTTTTTACTGTTCTAAAATCAGTGTACATCTTGCAGTGCGCATGTGACGACCATGCACGCAGTCTGTTGCAGTCGCTCCTGCTTATTTATACTTCTTATTTTGTGTTTTCCTATAAATCTTAATGCTGTTATTTATTTGTTTAGTCTTTATTTAACCACTCGTTTTCAAGAGTGTCCCAAGAGTGTCCTGGCCGAGACAGGCAGCAACATAAAGTTCCAGACAACACAGAACAAAAATACTAAATGTAAAAAATGTACAGCTCTAAAACAAGCAATATGAAACACAGAATAAGATTAACTACATAGAAAAGCCCAAAAGTATGATAATATATACTAGAAATGATCCATAGAAATGCAAAAACAGGTGACTAAACATGATTACAAAGACTAGCTTGTGTCCAAAAATCCTTTTAAACAGCCGAGAGGAACCAACAAGAGATGAGGAGCTGCAGACATAAATGCTTGCTTGCCAAACTCTGTACGTGCCCTCGGTACAGACAATAACATGTTCTGTGGATGGAGAACAGCCATTTTCAAAGTTTTGCTAATGTACACACATAAATATACTGGTAGTATACCAATGATGCCTCTGTAAACAAGAGAATGCCAATGAAAAAGTGTAAGAAATTGTAAAGAGAGCCAGCTAACCCGAGCAGACAGGATACAGTGATGAGTCAGTGGCGTACAGTCGTTAATGAATCTAATCTAAGAGGGACTGTAACGTGTCCAGATTTCCTCATTTCACAACACAGTTGTGAAATAAAACCAGTGATGCATATTGTCTCAGTTCAGCCACTGAATAACTGTCTCATCTGGTGATCTTCAGCTGCTGCAGGGAAACAGTCTCAGCTCGGCTGCTTCAGGACGCATCGTCGTCATCATCATCATCACCTCGTGAGCGGTCAATATGTAGAAGACTTGAATTCAGAGGTAAAGACTTGAATCTGAGCGCTGATGTGAAGGTGATGATAAGGTGTGTGTGTGAGTGGGAAAGTCACGTGGGAGTTTATGTGTTAGTGTGTGTTTGGTTATTTCACTGTTTTGTCTTGTGGAACAAAAAATAAATGAGAATGTATGATTTTCTTTTTTTTATATTTGCAGCACAGCAGTTTTTTTATTTGTCTTTGATTTGATTTTGTTGATATCTTGAGACACAGATGAATATTCTGAGTAAATTGCTATGCGCACACTTAATTAATCAACACACACACCACATTTTCAGTGCAACACTTGCAATGGTGCAAAGTCATAGAATATAATAAACCAATAAATTATTATGTAATATTACAGATTAAGATAAAACATTGATCCCAGAAGGTAAAGCTACCAGCAGTGTATATAGTGATTAAAATTAGCTCCCCGTTTACCAGCTGCAACATTAAAGTTATGAACACATTAATGTGTTTACTAGATTTGTGACAGAGTGTTTATATGCTGTGATATTACTGCTCTTACTGAAGTAAAATATCAGAGTACTTCTTCCACCATTGAACACACATTAACAGCCATCGAAGTAACACTGACTGATTAAATTCCACACACTCTTGTTCAATTCCCTTGTTGAAAGGATATATTGACAGAGATGGAATATGATATATTAAGTATGTTTTCTTTAGTGTATAATCAATGAAAATAAGAATCGTCAGGTTTTTGTTACCTCAGAATGAGCTGTTTATCTACATAAGGAGCAATCCTCGTCTACAGAGATCACCATGTGACACCACCATGTTTCTACAGTAGCCCAGAACTGGCAAACCAAACACTGGCTCTAGATACGGCCATTTTAGTTCTCGTGTTGGTAGTTAGCAGCCCCTGCATGATAAACAGTGTAGGAGAAACAATAATTTGTAAAGTGAAACTGCTTTATTGTGTGTTTTTACTGGTTTAATTCACCACGTCAGTTTGTTCTGGAGAGGAAGAGCCTTTCCCAAACCGCCCGTACACTCTCTCCCTACCCACTTTAACTTTGTTTCCATGTTCACGAAGAGGGTCCACAAAACTGAGTGTCAAACCAACCACTGAGGAGTGGAAGTGAGTGATAAAACCCTTACTGGCCACGTGCAACACAGAACTGTGTTTGTCATGGAATGAGCAAGTTCAGCTGACTATAGCACTTACCTGCAGTAATGATGTCTAACTGCAGCGCTTCAGCAGGAGCAGTGACTTCAGTATTTTGTATGTCTTTTGTCCTTCCTGTCTTCCCCCTTAAGTGAGATTTAGACTTGTGTGACAGATATGCACATAGCTTACGCCACTGTGAGCATTTATACGTACTTGTGCAGTGGTGTGTCTGTGTCACTCTGTAGTTACACCTCCAAAACACTAGTTGGCGGCGGAGTTTTGTGAAGTGCTGTAAAGTTTAGTTGATTCAAAACACACATTAAACACACATTAAACATGGCTTAATAGAGACAGTTTCAAACACAAATACTCAAATCAGCTTCACTATAACTCGCAGCATTCACAGACAAACACTTGTCTTTATCTGGACACATTTTCCCCACAAATACAACATGCTAATATTTTTAGCACAAGCCTATGGCATTTTACATTGTATAAATTAGCCAAGCAGCTAGCGATCTTTTCCCCTACTCATATGAAGCCAGGGACAACAGCAACATTTAACAAAGTTAACGTTACCAAATTCGGCTCCATGTCACCTCACAAGGTTCACTGACAAAACAACTGTCTTATACTAAACACATTTTCCAAACTAATACAACATGCTAATGTTTTTAGCACAAGCCTATGGCATTTTACATTGTATAAATTAGCCTAGCCACAAGCACAGATTTCCTTTGCTCATATGAAGCCAGGATAAATCACACACAAGACTTAAAATGCTATTTTTGTGGAGGTTTTATTGTCTTCACAGTTTATTGTTTCTTATCTGTGAAATTAAAGTAAATAAAAGCTTTGTTTCCACTGAGGGAAATGGTTTCAGCTTACAGAAACAGACAGGAGGTCTGCACTGTGACTTGTAGTTACATTTCTGGGGAGGTGCAGGTCAGGGTATGGGGGTGGGGTACTGCGTCGATTTGACACAGAAGTATAAATTCTGCCTTACTCCCCTCATTCTTTGTTTATAATTTCTCCTTTTCTTTGAGTCTTTAGCTTCTTCACCTCCCTCCTTTTGACTCCTGACTCTCTCCTCCTCCTCCTTCTCCTCATCCCTTCATTCCCTCCTTTATAGTCCCCACTCCCACTCACAGTCCATCCTCCTCCTGCTGTTTCTGCTTGTAACTCTGTGCTCTCCGCCATCACACTTTCTCTAATTGAAAATGCACCTCTGTAGTCCTTTAATACTCCTCCAGAGACACACACACACACACACACACACACACACACACACACACACGCACACTATGGGGAGCTGGCCCGTGCTGTGGTTTTTCCATCCCGGTGTTTACCTGGGAACAGAGCGCTGTCCTCGCTCCGCTTATTTCCTTCTGCTCCGTCTCTTTTCCTCCTCCTGTTGGCTGCAGCAGCTGACAGAGTATAAATAAAAATATATAGACTACATATACACACACAGCAGCAGGCTGTAAATCAGTGCGAGCTGTGAGGACCGCAGCATTATGACAAATACATGTGTGATATCTGTGCGCTGTAATGAGCAGGTTTAATGTGAAAGCGACACCGTAACTGAAGCGTTTTATGCGCAGAGGTAAAAACTTTAATGGAGCCCTAATAAATGTTACTTTTTAGAGAAATGGTGGTAAATGGAAACAGCTTCAGGAGAGGACAAATACATGTAAAGACGAGACTTTTTACTCGGGTTGAACTTGAGCAGGAGAGGAAGCCTGTAAAGCTAAAGCCTCTTAACCTGCAGACACTGGAGCCTTTTTACACATTCAATGAGATCCGACGCTTTTTACCCAATTTACGCATTATTTTTATCACGTGCGCACTTTGTCAATAGATATGAAGTGTTTCATAAAAATAAAAAAGTGTGCATGATAGATAGGTAGATTGAGAGATTTATGATGTTTGGGTCAGTGTGTTACCTTTTGTATTTATTTATTTATTTTTATTTTATTTGTTTAGGGACTGTTATTTACTTATCAGCGGCTGGGGATGGCTTAGATGTGACTTTTGTTTATTTGTTTTTTTAAAGAAAAGCATCCTGCAAACAGTTTTATTATTTGATATTTTTATGAGACAGAATAAAGTGATTTTGATGAAATATCATTATTTTAAGCTCTGATTTGGTTGTGTTTATTTAATTATTTTTTCTGACATAAGCTTCCTCACACATGACGTGTCCAAGCACTGTCAGATAAGCCAATTTTTTTTGTGTTTTACAGTTTCTAGCTGTGATAAATGGTGGAATTTTGGCGATTTTTTTTTTTTTTTTTTTTTTTTTTTTTTTTTTTTTTTTTTGTGGGGGGAAGGTTTGGAAGGCATGTTTTCTTCTGTGGCAAAATAAATACAAAAAATACCATTTAAATTTGTCTGCCCCTCCCCGAAGCCGGGTAAAAAAAAACAACATAACACCTGCCCAGTGCTTTAAAAATTATTTGACATGCCTCCCCCTTTTTTGTACCACCCCTTCACCCCTCATAAATAACAAACAGTCCCTTATTTGGTAATTCTTGAATATTTATTTTTCCTGACTGAGGCATTTGAAGCATTACACCTGATGTGTTCAAGCAATGTCAGAAAATCCACTTCAATAATAATTTCAGTTTTTACAAATGATGGAATTTTGGTAATTTTGCAGGCAGGTTTGGAAGACATGTTTTCTTCTGCGGTGAAATAAATATTAAAAACAACCATTTAAATTTCTGCTTTTTTTTTACCACCCCTTCCCCCTCATAAGTAATGAACAGTCCCTTATTTGAGAGGGCTACTGCACAGACTCTTAGCAGCACCAGAGTTAGTTATAAGCTCATTTATATCTGTAGTTCTGGGCAGGAAACAGACAAAACATCTCCGTTAAGAAAATAAAAACACAGCAAATACTCATAAAACAACAACGAAACATGAAGACACATCAAGTGACACGTTCTTCTGTTTGTAGCTGTAATGTCTGTATGATCATCTGTAAGGGGACTTCAGCTGATAAATCTGTCATTTATTTTACTGTAGTTTATTTGTTTTTAATAATCGCGGCTCTGCAGCTGAGTGGCGCAGATGTTTAGTGACTAAATCACATTTATAAGCTCATAACTTGAAGAAGAAGAAAAGAAAAACGCACATCCAAGATCCGAGTTTCACACAATATCGATTTATTTATTTATTTATTTATATATATATATATATATATATATATATATATATATATATATATATATATATATATATATATATATATATATAGTCGGCTTTCTGGCTGCGTGACATTACATAAATACATCTGCGTAATATCCGTTTGAGATTTATTGTATTTTTCGAGATTTTTCCTTTTTTTTTTTAATTGTTCTGGGCTTGTTCTCATTACTTTAAAAAAACATGGCGCTAACCTTGTCTTTTTAAATATTATTATATATTGTGAGACAGTGTCTGTTGAATTATAACCTTGACATGTGTCTTCATAAAAATGTTCCAAGAAAACTCAAACTGCAGTCACCAAGACAGAACCACGGGCTGATTTCTTGTTGTCACTGCGAACATTATCAGAGTTTTCACTTACAGTTTTGATGTTTGTGTTTTCTTCTCTTGCAGAAAATTTCTCGGTACAACAATCGTCTCGTCTGATTAGTCACACGTGACGCATTAAAGGTTGAATTATGACGTCTTGTTTGGCGTCATCACAATTACACTCTTTCTCATTAAACACATAATTTAACCTTCATCTCAGAGCAGCTGCTGATTTCGCATTTTACGCGTAAAAACAAGCGTCAGGTGTACGTAAGGATCTCTGCGCACAGGCCCAGCACTGACCAGTCTCAGTCCTCTCATCTCCAGCTCCTCCAGAGGCTCCTGCAGTTGCTTTCCGCGCTATATATAGAGTCCTTTGTGGGGGAATCACAGTCCTTTGCCCGGGGCAGAAGGTGCTGAAACGGCCCGAGAGCTGCTGTCACTTTGGGTGCTTTACTGCATACTTTACCGCCGGGGTCAGCCGGGGTCAAGCGCTTTTTGGGACTAATTGAATATTAACGCCACGTTTGACCGTTTCCGCCCACCGTCCACGTGTCTGTGTGGTGATGAGGTCAGAACACGAACGGAAACCAAACAAAACTGGCGAGAGCTGCTTATTTTAGGCCTTTATTGTAAAAGTATATAAGTACCCCGCGAGAGAAAATATTTGGATGGACTCACTGTTATAAAACATAAGCTCCATATAACCCTCTGCAGATATTTATCTGATTTAAAAGAGTAGAGAGTCAGACGCGCCCCTCGTGCCTCAGTTTTGGGTGAATGAGATGCCATTGGGGCTATAATTGGGATCCAAACAGCAAACAGTTGGTTTTACTTTTAACTACTTGTGTTTAACGAGTTTCCTCCCACATGGATTTCAACCCACCCTTCTAACACGCGCGCGCGCGCACACACACACACTCACAGAGAATATTTACTTGTTTACTTTACGCACAACCAAAACCAACACAGAAATGTATCCATGTCTTGTAGTTGCGCAAATAGCAGTTAAAATCATATCCATATATATTCAAACTGCTCGTTCCTGCCTGATCCTCTGATTTGTTGCGCAGTGATTGGTTTTAAACTCAAATGTAATAGTCATAGCGTGCGTATAATTCCCATTAAAGCGGCAGAAATGCGCACGTTACGCAGATCTTTGCGCAAAATGACGCCTCTTTACGTTAAAAACTGTAAAAGTCACTGATGAAAAGCGCATACGCAGGCCTGTAATGAGGTGTCAGAGCGAAACTATTGATTCATTTATTTATGTAGTTTGTTGTTTATATTAAAGGCTGTGGTCACTAAAATATTCTGAAAGAGTTTATTTTTTGCACCTAATCATAGTGTTGTTACCTGCCTTTTAATTTGTTGTGATATTCTTTAACTTTATTGCGCATTTCCTGCAGATTTTGCAGCGTTATAATCCACATGCGCGCTTTAACGCGTCTGACAAATGCGCAGCGGTGACCTTTTATTTCCGCCCGCAGGTTGTCTTCAGGCCTGCAGACTCTCCTCTGCAGCTTCTTCTTCTTCTTCTTCTTCTTCTTCTTCTTCTTCTTCTTTTCTGTCCTCATCTTTTCGTTTTGGGCCGCTGACAGGAAATGTGTGAAATATTTTCTTCCCCGCGGTAGAAACCGATCCGCCGCTTGTCTCCGGGCTGTGCGCCTCTTCCTGAGCATCAGGCCTGCAGACGGTCACACAGCCAGGAGACAGAGACTCAGCACAGCGGCTGGATTTAGGAGAAATGTTTGATCGATTATAGAGTTAAACCAAAAGCTGCTGCACCAGTAAAACCTGCCTGTATAATTATTTATTATCACTAATATTTATAGTAATTTTTTAATAGTAATACAAGTGCTATTATTTGTATTATTATTATTATTATTATAATGGTTATTATTATTATTATTATTTCCTCTTTGGAAAATTTGGGCCACAAAAATATAATTTACTTGACTTAATATGTATTTAATGATTATTAACATAATTATACTTTAATAATGAATAGCAGTGTTTAATGTTATGCTGGCCTTTATATCTCTTACAGTCGTATTAAACATTTTTTTCTTAGCATTAGACCAAATTTAGAATATCTTGTTTTTACTTTCTCAAGACGATATTAGCCGCAATCATTTCTTTTCTGATTTGTAAAATAATTAAATTGATTATTCATTGATCAAAAAATTGTCCTCGGATTCAAAGTGAAATTTCATGTTTTATTAAAATAAATTAGCTCAATTATTGTTTTCATCGAAAATAGTAGAAGAGCGGATTTGCCTTTGAGTTTTTGTCTTAAATACAATTATTGTAAATAAATTGGGGTGAATTTAATAGGTGAATAAACAGCTGACAGGCCGCTGACTGAAGCCTGAATTTTAAATCTAAGATCTCCATCCGCTCTTGAGTTACCTTCATCTAAACTCCGCAAACCCACCAGTTTATGATTAATAATGTTAATGTTTTTATCTGTGACCGACCCGAAATAATAAACTCAATAAGTCGAGCAGAGTCACAACATTTTTACTTGCTAATCCTCTCAGTCCTTGTTTGTGTCCCGCCGCAGCTCCGCTCTGCCTCCACAGTGACGCTGTGATGTGACTGTTACAGCCCCTGGTCATGATGCATCAGCGGATGAAATGACGGATATTAAAATGACTCTGAGATGATCGCAGTGAGGTGAGGGCCTCGGCTCTCAGCCTCAGGCCTCCATGGTCAAGCATCTGGGGAGAGGAGAGGAGAAGCTGCAGGATCTGAGAGTCAAAGCAGGGAGACATCAGAGTGTTTGGTGAGTTAATACATCATTCAGCTCAAACTGAAAAATATTATATAAAAATATTTCTCTTTCTCTATTTAAATCATGCGTGTGAAGCATGTTTAGGTTAAATAAGAGTAAAGATAATCAGCTGATGTATTTTTCCACATGCTGCATTATGGAGTCAGTTCATTAGGCTGCAGCAGTCCGGCTCACGGCTCCTCTTCCAGGACGCGCGTCTCCCTCCGCCGCCATTGGACCAAACACTTTGTCTCGTTGTCTTTCCTCACTTCTCATTGGACGCGCGGGTTTGACAGTGCGCGGGAGGGGCCGCCCCCTCTGCGCCTGAAAAAAAAACTCCTCCAGAAGTGAGTATCAATCAGCGAGAAGTTAGGAGGACAGAAAGAGAAAAAGAAAGACGCGGAGTGGAAGGACGGAGAGACGCGCAAAGCGGCAGACCGCATCAAAACTATCAATCCTCCCGGACTTGATCTCACGCGCAGCCAGGATGGCACAGTCTGCCCCCAAAAGTTTGACGCGGCGTTTCTAGTCACAGTTGGGATTACTTTGGACACTTGGTGAGTTTGCGCCCCCGCTGTAAACACTGACGTGTGCATTTTTCACTGTTTTGCTTCACTGCGTTGGACGGAAGGAGTGGGTTTTTCGCCGCGTCCCCCCCTTCGGGTGGATTTGAGAGAAATGAGTGAGAGGAGGCGATCTGCCGCAGCTCTGAGCTCTAGAGCCCACGCTTTTTCCGTGGAAGCCCTGATCGGCTCCAACAAGAAGAGGAAGTTCCGGGGCTGGGAGGAGAAGGAGCTGGAGTTGTCCATGGAGAGCCTCGCCACGGACGGAGAGGACCCGGCGCACTGTCTGGATATGGACCCGGGTCAGTGCGCAGACATGCACCACACCGCTCAAATGTGCGGATCTCCGTTATATCACTGCAGCGCAGCGCACAGCGACGAGTCCCGAGTCAAAACATGGCTCCACTTTCAATGACCCAACCCACGACAGGGCATGTAGCTAGGGGCTCCACGGTCTCTGTGAGAGTGTGGAGACGTTTCTCTTGTGCTCAGTGGTTCCGCTCTGCTGCAGCGCTGTAACACAAAGAGGAAAGTTTAACTGTTGCAGCCTGACGCGTTCAGGCCTGTAGAGAGAGAGTCAGTCATGTCCTGCTGTCAGGAAAATAACAGAGAATATGCGTCAGGGAGATTATCTGAAGGAGCCAATTTGCATCAAGTGAAACATCAAACAACTTAAAAATAGATCTGAGTACTCAGCACGAGGCAGAATGATTAGATGTGTGTTTTTGTCCTGGCGGGTTGGCTTGTCCAGGTTTTGACTCCGGACTGGTGACTCCCACAGTCAGATCTTAGTGACATCAAAAATATGAGTCCAAAATGAGTCAGAGTTGTGCTGATGTTTGGACGCTGTTTGTTGCCAGAGTTTGGCTGCAGGCCTGAATGGAGGCCTCGGCTTCATGCACGGTGGTGCACTGGCATGAAGTAAATATGATTAAATAATGTGAGCTGACCCCGGTGCGTTTTCTTCTTCAATACAAACAAATTGAAGACATTTTGAATTATATTATCCGCTGCTAAGAAATCAATTACCTGCGCAGGATAAGAATTAATCTGGTTGTAAAAGCGTCCGCCTTGCGCCACACGCAGAAGAGCCAACATTTTCCTGGTATCAGAGCGCACAGAAAACTTGAAGGTAAAATTAAAATCCTAATCACTCATAGAAAAATGTGTAATCAGCTCGAAAATGTTTTATAAGAAATCAAAAACCTGTGCGTAAAATGTGAATGTGATACACTGCAGCAGCAGAAATGCACGGCATTTGTACCAACATCATGCAAAATGAAAAATGATAAAATACAATTGACAAGACGAACAACAATGAAGACGATTTTTAAATTACAGTATAATAAAACAAATCATTAGATGATTATAAAGTAGTAATATTTTGTTGTTTCAGCAGTTTTATGTTTAATATACTCACAACGAGCGCTTTTTTGCAACAAGTTTTATATGAGCAATTTATTTTTTAAATTCACAGCTTATTTGCATCAAGTTAAATGCTTCAAATATTCTTTGGCATAAACTAACATAATTAATTAACCACAGGTGTAATGCTGCTCTGTCCTCTTGTAGATTTTAAAGATGACCTGATCACACAGAGATAAACCTGCTGAGCCTGATGTGACTTTTAACCTTTGAGTTGAGGCGTCGACACACATGAGCTTCACTTTTAAACTGACACACACAGAGCTGCGCGTCCTGCTTGTGCCAAATCTAAAAGGGAAAATCATTTAGTTTGACTGGACAGTGTTCAAGTTTGCGCTTGAGAAATGTTAAATTTGGTGAAAATGATCTTCGTGAGGATTCTGTATCCAAATACGGCCCGGCCTTGATTATGTTTGAATATTTAATTTGTCTTTAAATATAAAATTCATATTATGTTGTATGTAAATCTCTGTAGGAATGTAGAGACAGGCAGAAATGCAGCTGACCTCTGCGTGCTGCTCAGACAGTCTCAGGCCGATGCTGAGTCTCAGTGCCTGCTGCAGTCTGACCTCCGGGGCGCAGCGCCTTTACGCACGGCTCCTCTCTGCTCCAAAGCTGTTTGGAGTTGAAAAGCAAAACTTTAAAAACAAGTAAATCACTGGGAGAAAGATTTAAGCAGAGGGACTCGGTGCTCTGATGTCTCATGGAAAGATCGTTGTTCAAGTGCTGAGCTGTCTGCAGTGTGTTGAATGAGGGAGGTGAGACTAAATGTTGATTACAGCGCTGCTAATAACAAACAGCTTGTTTATGTGCGTTTTAAAAGGGCAACTTTAATCCACCAAAATTAAATGTTTGACATCATTAAACAACCCTGCAAAACTCTTTCTGTTCATCATCTCCTAGTTTTTTTGTGCAGGGGAGTTTTAGGATTTGTGGCTCAATGAATTACCCAGTCCCCGGCTCCTCGCCCCCCCTGGCCCCACTCATTAGCAGACGGGTTCCTGGCAGGTTCAGCGGGTCCCTGCTCGGGTCCTAAAGCCTCCGCTTTGGCGCGTCGGGCGGCGGTGACCGAGAACAGCGAGTCTCTGTGGTCAGATTATGTGGTTTAGAGGAATCCTTAACGGAGTGATTTTATTTTTACTCAACTCCAGGCGAGGCTGGAAGCCGGCTGGTCGTATAACACGTTTATTAGCCTCAAAGACAAGGGCAGGACTGAGAAAGGCGCAGGCTCTGAACCAGGCTCGCATTTAACGGTCTGCCTGTTGGAGCTCAGCAGCTCAGTCAGCGCGGAGAAAGTAGTTTTGTTAGACCTCACAAAACTACTACAACCACATCTCCATAATACTCACCATTTAAGACTTTAATTAACAAGTTGAACTACATCTAATATAACTTGATATTTAATGCCACTTATGAAAGGCCTGACCCAAACTGTGATTTACAAGGTGACGCTTTTCGCTTTTACGCACAGCTTACGCACAGGACTAACTCCCTACAAACACCTGAAGCCTCAAAATACATCAACATTACCGCACAATAATACACCAATACTTCTAATACAACACTGCTCCTTCGGTTCAGTGTTTCTCTAAAGACACATTTCTCAGTCCACTTTAAGATGAAAGAGATGTGTACATGAAGTTTTTACTGCCGGGTCTCCATCAGCGGAGAAACAGGTGCTCTCAGTGCGTGGATTGGGTTGCTCGGTGATTTCATGGTTGCAGATTGCTACTGTCCACTTCAGAAATCTGCTGCAACTTCATTAGATACACCAACATCTTCTTTCTCTAATGTGTTCACCTCTTGATCTTTATAAGTTTCCCTTTGAGAATTAATTATGTATGGAAGCTAAATAGTTTTGGCGTTATTTCACAGTATCACATGCAGCATAGTGCGCATTCTGTATGTGCTTGTAATGCCCTGAGTGCATGTTCGGGATACTTTTTTTATTGCTGCAACAAAACATCAGATGGATACATGGCGGATTACACGAGATAGATTTTATGCAAGTTTCACAAATTTCGGCCTGATATATTTGGTATCTTTGGAAACGTTTTGCATTAAAATAAAATAAAGTAGAGACATCTTTAAAAAGAAAATCAGGTGTGGACTTTCTACCTGCTTCCTAATTAAAAACAATTACAGCTGCGTGTCAGACTGGTGATGAAGATGATTCACATATCACACATTCTTCCGCATCATTAAAACCAACGAGAAGCATCAAATGTCTAAATTAAAAATAGCTATAACTTAATCACTACTAATTTAATTCATAAAAGCTCTGCGTCAGAGGAGCACCACCACAGAAATAAACATTTTTATTCACCCTCTGATTAAAAGCCTCTTTATGACTTTAGTAAAAGCACTTCCTCTCTGTATAATTTAATACGTGCATTGTGAGCGTCAGGCCTCCTCCTCCTCTTCCTCGTGCAGCTGTGTGGAGCTGATGTTAGTGTGAGAGCATGTGAACTGTGACACAGAGGACAGTTTGATGTGCAGCAGCGACTTGATTGAATTCAGACCAATTAGTGGCCGATTATGGATGTTAGCCTCGTTTTAATGAGGCCTGGCATGAGCTGATTGGGAGCCGGTAACCGCAAGATACTCTGTGTGTGTGTGTGTGTGTGTGTGTGTGTGTGTGTGTGTGTGTGTGTGTAACCACAGCAGATGTCAGGGGCAGTGTGTTCTGCTGAGTGCGCAGATTTTTCTTCTTCAATAAATGTCACTTTTTATTCATCCAGCTTTAAAAACAAAAACAAGAGCTTAGAAACTGAAACCAAACCCTATAAATTCGATGCTGTGTGACTGAGAGTGCGTCTTCAGGCATTATGTTTGTCCCTACACAGGAACACATGCAATATCCAGCTCCTGGTTCGGGGTTCAGACCGTGTGTGTGTATCTGCTGAGTGGCGGAGGACAGGTCCTTCAGCCTGATGACAGGGAGCCCGGGTGGAGTCGACAGGCTCCTGCTTGGCCGCCGTTTCCCTCCTCCGCATCTCGGAGGCGTTCCTGCCAAATTATCTTAATTAATCGGGCTGCTTTTGCTCTCCGGAATGCGTCTGTTGCCTCCAAACAAGCAGTTTCAGATGCTCATAGTAGATGTGAGGTCGCTGAGTGCGGCTTTTCAGGCTGTGTTGCAGATTTGAGCTTTGATTCCAGAGATCTCTTATGTGATGTCGCATTTCTGTCACAGCGGGGAAGCATTTAGATTATTATAAGACCCCAGATCTTAGATTTATTGCCTTATCTGGTGGAGGAGGCTAATTTTAGGCCTTTAAATGATTATTTATTCACTCAGATTTTTCCTCCATTTACTGCTGATATTCCAGTCCAGTCACCAGAGGAAAATGTTGGCCTTGTGCGTATCCAAACCACGAATACGTTACATTTGTACATTTTATCACAAAAGTAAGTTACTATATGAGCTGTATGGGATGTTGGTAAGTCACTGCCAAGCTGCAGGCCACTACTGGAGACCAGCAAACAACAAAACTGGTTGTGGTTTAAAGATTCATTGCTGCGTTTCCAGCGGATTTTACGCACCAAACGTGGGTGCTTTGCCGAAATAGTGACGTAAAAATCAAGTATTTGAAGCCAAAACCTGACATTTTCCCAACTATAACCAAGTGGTTCTGTGCTTATGTTTGATTCAGTAGAACTTTATTCACCCTGAAGACATTGTTTGTGCCAGAGAATGCTTCAAATTACAGTAACCACAATTTTAACTATTCACAACCAGACAACCAGTGGGTTCACCGGGTCAGGGTCACTCACTGGGCCCAGTTTTAGAACAATAGAGTATTAAATATCTAAAAATATACAAGAAATAAGTGTTTTCAAGGAGCATAAGCAAAAACCAGTGTCTAATAGAGGAACAATAGGAGTAGGATAAGTACAAGAGTTTCTAAAAATGAACTAAAATGGTGGAAAAAATCAAACTCCTCCTGATAATCAGTTATATTGAATTTTATATAACAATGAGAAGTAGTATTGTACATGATGTTGTAAAAAAATATTGCCTAAGATATTGAAAAGATGAGACCACACTTTAAGTAAATAAAGGTTTTTAGGTATATTTGCGGCATAATAATGTACAAATGTAACGTATCCATGGTTTGCGGAAACCTACAGTGCCAATATTTTTTCTGGAGATTAGGCTGGATGATTATTAAAGCCTGAAATTGACAAATTATTCTAAGGCAGGTTTCTCTCCTCTTGTTAACATGATCCACTTTAATGTCCGAAAAAGGACGTAGGACAACAAAGGTGGCATCTTACATCTTGTATATATCACTCCGCCAAACTTAATCATAACTGTAATAAAGCAAAAGAGCAAGATAAAACTTGTAAACAATATATGAATGTAGTTAACATTAAATCATGCAGATGCAAAATAATGCACAGAGGAAAACGAGACAATCTGGATGCGTCCTCATGAAATTGCATCTCATCTTACAATATCTAAATCCAGTTTGCAGCACTAACATCTTGTTTGGAGTCAGTTTGTGCAAAGCATCTTGAAGAGGAGCCCCGTCCGTGCAGGAGGCGGTGATGCAGCTCACAGAAAACGCAGTACAACAATTTAGATAACCACCAAATGTTCTGTAAAACTCAGGAATATAGAAACAAATCGCCAAAACAGACGCGCAGAGCAGGTTTAGTCCAACTCTGTTTAACACACGCTGTAAACACACACACGGTATATAGAGTCTGTATGCAGTGTATAAATGAATCCCCAGAATAATCAGATGTCCCCGGTCTCCCTCTCAAATTAAATGCCTGTTTGTGAGATCTAATCTTATTGGCCCCAAGTGAAGATTACGTTACAACAGCGCGGCCTCGTAGTTTTTTTTGTTGGGATTTGAGCCGTCCATCCTGTCCTCTTCCTGTAACACTATCAGCATGTGTAGTAAGTGTTTTTATAGAGAGCGAGGGGGCAGCTGACTGACTGATTGTGTATCTGTGTGTGCATGTGTGTGAGTGTGTGTGTGAGAGAAGTTAAAAGCAGAAGAAGGGGGGAAGTAATCATGTGTGACAGTCCTCTCTGGCTGCAGCGACACTGGAAGGATCTCCCAAGAAGATGATGGAAAGTCTCTCTCTTTCTGTGTCTCTGTGGTCATTACAGCCCTCCAACTCCCCCTCCTCCTCCTCCTCCCCCTCCCCTCCTCATCCTCTCCTCCTCCTCCTCCTCTTCCTATCTCCATCACTCCTCTCCGTTGCTCTTGTTTCCAGCGGGGTTGGCTCGGCCTGCGCTGCGGCGGTTTTTGCGCCCGGGACTCTGTCCAGTCTCTCAGCAGCTCTGCATTTGCATAACCATATTTGTGTGCCCTTAGTCTGCCAAGTCAACCTCCTCGTGTCAGGGCTCCCAATAAATAATACATTATTGGATTCTTTTTTAAAATGTTTTTCTGGGTGGTGGTGGCGGTGTTGGATATTCAGCTGTAAACTATTTCGGAGAAAAGTGAAATAAGAGATATTATGTGGTGATCTGAGGGAGAGTTTTATCTGGGTACAGTGGAGCTTTGAGGTGTCTGACATCCCAGCTGGAAAACTATGATGCGTTTTGATATTTAACCCCGAAAGGTTTCCAGTATATTTTAAATAACAGCGCACATAAGCGACATTTAAAGGTCGGAGGCAAGTGAAAGAAATCCCTCCTTTTTATGGCAAATTCTGTTTTTCTTGAAGTGGATTTTGATGTTTAAAGTCTTGTTATTAATTGCCAGAAAAGCGGGGTTTATAATTTCCTGTTTCACTTTAAAGAAATTGAGATTAAATAATGTGGTGAAGATGAGCGTGAACTGAACTCTATAACGGTCATGCAGAGGTTTGGATGATTGTCAGGTGTTCCTGTTATTTTGTCCACCCTGGGCTGTTGGTTTAAACTAAGATGAATTAGTGAAACGTACAGCAGGCTGAGGTCATCCTGGTTGGTGTCTGGGAGTTTGAGGCTCAGACGGATGGAAAGCTCTCCTGTAGGTCTGGAACTTTTTTATCTGCTCTCACATTGTGACGGTGTTGATGACTCTGAATGGTCAGTCTGTTAAACTCGCTCCAGGAGGAGCGCTTGAAGGGAAACTTCATTTGCAGAACGCTTCCCATCGGAATCCTTCATTGTGTGGCCCAATTTAAAACTTTATATTTTGTACATCGCATTTCAAAGGCTTTACGCAACATTTATTCTGCTCTTGACATCAGCCCAGAACTCCATGACGAGTTGAGCCGGCGAGCCAAACTCGGCCGCTCCTCTCCAAGCTGCAGACGGCAGGTGATTTGGAGTCAGCGGAGAGAACCGCTGCACTTTAACACCGCGCCAAGTTTCCTGCGTAAAAGCCTAAGCATATTAATTCCACTGTTTCAGAGCTGCCTTCTCATCATCTTCCTCATTTTCCCTTCAGACTCGGAGGCGAGTCCCGGCTCGGACGGAGAGGGTCTGGCCGAGAGGACGTCGTGCTCCTTCGGCTCACCTGCCGAGCTGGCCCCGGTGCCCTGTGAACCGTCGCCCCCGGCCTCCATGGAGGAGATCCAGGTGGAGCTGCAGTGCGCAGACCTGTGGAAGCGCTTCCATGACATCGGCACGGAGATGATCATCACCAAAGCGGGCAGGTAGGCCTAACACACACACACACAGCTGCTGGAAGTAGCCCTGAAGGTATACGTGCAGCTCTGCGGCGGCCTTATGGCGCAGAGATACCGAGCGCCAAGCGCGCCTAAAATGGAATTTGCGAACTTTTACGCACAAAAAGCTTTTTTTTTCATTATTTCATGAGGTCAAACCGCCAATAGAGATCTTTATTGATTAAATTAGGTGCTATTTAAATACAATTTTTGTAAGGCAATGACAACTAAGACTCGTCACACAGAGACACACAAGTTTTATCAAGTGTGTAGACGCAAAATCTGGAGACGCACCGACCACAAACACTCAAAAATGCGTCATTTAAAAAGAAACATACACTTCAGTTAGAGCCCCCCCCCCCCCCCCCCCCCACACACACACACACACATACACACTGAGCTCTGTTTGGAGGGTGTTAATGTGTTGCACATGCAGGCCGCTCTCTCTGTTGTGTTCAGGCCTTCTCTTCGTGACGCAGCAGGTTCCTCCTGATGTCGGAGAATAAGGAGAGCTGGTTCTAATTAATCTCTCTGTAACATGCTCCGTGTTTTTCTCGCTCTCTCGGGCCAACAGTACAAACCCAGAGCAAGCGCACAAGTTGACCTGCGGATCCTGCAGGAAGGACCTTTCTCCGCAGTCTGCTGCGCCTCCACCCCCCCTCCCCTCCCGCGCCCGGAGCGTCGCACATTTCCACTAACATTTCCCCCTCTGTTCACATCAATCGACATCACTGACATTAGCTCTAATACTGTTTCAACTCTTCACGTAAATCCCCGTTTAACAAGCTCTTTATTATCGTGTTGAGTCTGTAAAGCGTTTGGTTCTCTGATGATCAGTGAGGTGAGATAACGCTTTATATGTATATGTATGTAACTAAAAATAAGATTTTGTCCAAAAAATATTGGGACTTTAAAGTGTTGGGACTTTAAAAGTGAAGTAACACTGAAATCATTTTTTCACCTGTATTTATTTTGTATTTAAAAGCAAGGAAAATCAGTTTAGGCGCTTCAAAAAAAATATTTTTTAAAATTCACTTTTCCCCTAAAATGCGCCAGGTGCACTTTGCGCACGCTAATAGCGCGTTTTATATGTGGGTTATTTAAATTTGCAAAATGGCTAAAAAATAATATGTGATCTGGTGTATCAGCAAGTCTTATCAGGCGGGTTTATTTATCCAAGAGGCAGCGGAAAACTCAGTTTACGCACTGGACGTGAAGCTAAATTAAACATCGCAGAACACTTTTAGAAAATGAAAAAAAATCTGAAATATTTGCTAGTATCAAATTATGTTAACCTGTTATTTTAAAACCATTTTTATTCATTTTTCTGCAAAATAAAACCAGGGTTGTTTTCCAGTTCTTCCCCTCTGCTTCGAAATTTAAATCGAAATCAACCCTGATGTCGCCTTCCTCCTCCTCTTCCTCCTCCTCCTCCTCCTCCGCGCGTCACAGACTCCACTCGGCTGTTTTTATGAATTGGCTTTAAATTGGCAATCAGTTCATAAATAGAGCAACAATCATTTTTTGCGCTGAAGCGGAGTGAAGGCGGACACGACCGTCGCCGTGTGTATTTCACGGCCTGCTCATAATAAGCTCATAAATCCCGGGAAGAGAAGGGAAGCGAGAGCACAGCCCTCTGTTCTCATTAGGCAGGCCCCGGATTTACGACCTCTAAATGAAATGGGGAAAAATGCAGCGTTTGAAGTGCAAAACGAGGAATTAAGTCGAAATGTCTCCCTCTCCACATTCAGACTGTTAATAAAGGTAAAGGCTTTTTTCTTTTCTTTTTTTAGACTGTAATTTTCATGGGGTTTTGTCTCCAGCTTTAAAACGGGAGGAGCTGGAGGCTAAAAATAATCTGAGGATAAAAATAAATTCACTCAAACATAAATAACATTTCAAGTCTGACAGTTTTAAAATGTTATGATAAAATCCGCAGCCACAGAATAACCCCAGAATCTCTGGAGTGCAGAGGTCAGAGGTCACTGTGTGTTCATGTGGAACAAAATAATGAAAACTACAGAAACTTTCAAGGGATAAAAACGAGTTTAGTGGAAAGACTGGAAACATTTTTTTTTTTTTTTTTTTACTTTAAGAAAAGAGCAAAATAACATATTTGTTTAAACTCCAAGGACTCAAAGTAATTCAGCATAATGATGCTCAGGAAGCTTTTGAAATAAATGTGATTTATGTGATTTTATTAAATAAATCTTAAGACTATACGTCCTTAAAATACAGAAAAGCTGCAGAGGAGATTTTCCACTTCATGAGACTGGGTGGATTTCAGCAGGTCTTCAGTTAAAGGACCAGTTACTGCTAAACAAATTGAAAATATGACAAAAAAAATAACCACAGGCACAGAATCAAATTGCCTAACTGTTTTAGATATTTCTACAATATATATTTTTAATCAGGACATCTTAAATAAACAGTTTAAAATGTGTTTGCTTGCTGGGTGATGTGTTTACATCAGTTGGGAGGCTGTTGACTGACACAGCGAAGAGCGACATCTGCTCAAGTACATAAAATAAACCTTTTAAAATGTATGCAAAGTTTCACCAGTTAGATTTCCAGTCACTTAATAGTGTATATCCTGTAATCCTCGGTGTATTCAGCGATGAAGAAACAGCCACAGTTGTGTCCATTACCAGTTAATCCATGGGTGTAGGTTTAGGGGGACTCAGGGGACACACTCCCCTCAATATTCACAACATGTGCATTTCTCCATCCCAATAAAAACATGAGCGTAGCAGAAGACTTTATTTTAATTTGGAGACATTTACACCACAAATTGATGCAGAAAAGACTCGTGTAGGTGAATGAGATTTCATCAGAATGCAGGAAATAAAGTGTTTGATGGTTAAAATATTCTAGCGAAGGACTTTCCCTTTCATATGTGTCACCACCAGTGTTGAAACAAAACCTACGCCCTGGAGTTAATCCAGCAGTTGCTTCAAATCAAATGCTCGACTGCACAAACATTTAAGATAATCAACAGTATTAATAAAAGTCAGCATCGCTCAGAGTGACGGATCTGCAGCTTTTCATATTAAAGATGCTCCTGCTTTCATGTTCTCTGTCAGTGTGACCCTCTTTACTTGATTGTTGATGTTCCCCAGTTCTTCCGGGCTGTGGCTCATAATCAGGCGACATTACGGCAAGACAGTACTAACACATCCCAGCTTAGGGGTACAGCAATTTCTCTTCACTGTTAGGCACGAGGCGCTCACTGTCTCTTGGGCAGGTAGGAACCAATTAGCTCATAATGAAGGGAACAGTGACTCCACTTAAACACTGCACGTGAAAATACAAATGAAACAAATGGCGATGACATAATAATTTGCCAGTAGCTCAATAATGCTGAATCTATGTACCCATTAATAAATAACACAGTAATAAATATAATGTGTGCAGTCATTATGGTTACGTATTTAGAGCATTTTAATAAGGTGACCTACAGTATATGGAAGTATTTTCAGTTAAGCCTCTGCAGTGTTGAATTAGTTTCTCTACATGTGGGAGGTGCAGGCTGATTTGTTCCCTTGAGAAATAATTATAGTCGCCTCTCTGAACTGTTTGGTGCAGATTTTGACGTCAAATATTCAGAACATGAGCGTTTGTCCCCCCCAATAAAAACATGAAAGTAGCAGGGGACTTTTAATAAACTCAAAGATGTTTACACCACAAACTGATGATGAAAAGGTTCATATTGCTTCATAAAAATTCACCACAATGCAGGAACGTTCTTGCGAAGGACCCCCAAACTCTCTGTTACATATGTGGTGAAAACTGTGCCGTGATAGAGGAACAACCAGCAGAGCTGCATCCACTGATGTAGAAATATAAAAACATGAAAGCAGCAGAGGACTTTTAATAAATTTGAAGACGTTTACACCATGAATTGATGCAGGAAAGGCAAAAACTGGAGCAGAAAAAAATACCAGAATGCACGAAATCAAGTGTTTGATGCTCAAAAACACCCCAATATCATACGTGTCCCTCCATGTTGAAATGAAGCCTACGCACTTGTATGAGAAAATAAACATTTGAAAGCAATTTACCATTACATTTCTGTATTTTGAATTGTCACCTGCTGCTTGAATTTTGTGTTTTCCTTCACATTAAGTAGTTTCCAACATAAATTGGTACGTAAAAATTCACCAGAATGGAGGAAATGAAGTGTTTGATGCTCAAAATTTCCTGCTTCATACTGTACATGTCATGTTTGGTGTGTTTGATATCATGCAAACTCTGCTTGTGACAAGAAGAGAAACACTTGCTTGAATAAAATAATTTAAATTTCTCTATCTCAGGTTTCTCCTTTGTCACAGCTGCAAAAAAACCGGCGTGAAATCTGAATTTAATTTGTGTCTTTAATCCTCAGAAATTAATTAAATATAGGTATTTCTCTACCTCAGACTGTGTTGTGGGTCCGGCTGCTGTATAACAGCTGCTGAGTTCATCAGTCTGGTTTCACTGTTTTTTTTTTTAGCACACTGGTTATTTTCAGAAGTATTTTTAAAAAATGTTGATTTTTTTCTTGATCTGTAAAACAGGAGGAAAAGAGAGAAACGAGTATCACTCCGTCAGATTTATCACCACATGTTGCTTTCTCCCCGTCAGGAGGATGTTTCCTGCCATGCGGGTGAAGATCGCCGGTCTGGACCCCCATCAGCAGTATTACATCGCCATGGACATCGTGCCTGTGGACAACAAGAGATACAGGTACCCTCCTCACACGCAGACACATGAATGAAAGTGAGCACCTGCCAGCTGTTCAGTGTCGTCAACAGCGGAGAGACGTTACATTTAATTGTCTCCCTGCTGTTTCCCTCCCCGTCCAAATGCAGAAATGTATCTCAGAGTTTCAAACTGCTGCTAAACCAAAATGATTTCATTCTTTTGGGTTTCAGTGGGGAGTTTAATGTCCCATGATGGTCTGAATGCTGTTTCAGAATGCATCTCAGCCATGATGGGAATTAAACTGCTGAGAAAACGCTGAGTAATTCTATTTTCCCATAGGCATGACAGAAATGTACAAATGCTGCACAAAAGAGCAGCTCTCGGCCACTTCAGCCTGCAGAGAGCCGACTGCAGAGACCCTTTATTAAGTGCACAGCTGTACATAGTATGCACAGTCATATCTGCATGTGTAAATGCATGAGCGAGCCCCCACCTCTGCTACAGCTGGAGCACAACACTGTATTTTCCTGGATGATTCTCAAGTGTCAGACCGAGCATAAACATTCTGACCTAGTTGGATTTTTCTCACCTCCATGCCATTTCTCATGTTGGAGTCGTAACAGGGTTTGGAGTGAATAAAAGATATTCCAGCTTCATTTTTTCAGATTTCTCATAACTTGCTGCGAGATGTGTTCCTGTCTTCTTCTCCTTCTTCTTGGCAGCGCAGACAGAGTAGTTACTCCCCATCATTTGCATCATTGAAGTGAAGCAAGAGTGATTAAAGTGTGCATGTGCTGGAGGAAGCCTCGCTGTATGATGGATCTCTCTGGATATGTAATAAGACTGATATCCTGGCCCTCGGTACTGGTCCCTGAAGTCTGAGCCAGACAGAGGAGATTGAAATGTATTCATCATCCCACTGGCCGAGCAGCAGAGCCAGAGGCTGCAAATAGGATAACTCTCAACATTCAGGTCTAATGATGGAAATGGGAAAAAATGAGCTCGAGACGGAAAGAAAACTTGCTGCGTGCGTACCTGCTGCTGTCGTAGTCGACCGTGGAAGTTTTATAGAGTTACTTTTACGGCTTATCAGGTAATATTTTCAGGTATCGTGACAGAAACGAGGAAGTGAGACGGTGGAGAGAATCGTGTGAAGTTTACCTGCATATTCAGTGGTTGTGTCTGGGTTTGTAGAAGCTGATGTGGACGCTGGCTGTTACTGTGTGTGATGAAGTGATAATGTGGCAAATAACCCAGAGCTGCCTCATTACATTAAACCAGTGAGGGCCTTCTAGAAGCTGACACTGCTGGTTTTGCACTAAAGCTGCCAGAAGATAGGCCCAGTGTTTGCGCTCATATTTGGAGCTGATTGGGAGAAATAGTTTGTTTGATTCAACATTTAACAAAAGTAGCCTCAGAAACAGCACTTACTCTCCTGAGACTCTGCGTCCTCATATGAGATTGCATTTTGGGTTTGCTGCACCTTATACTACCTGAACTCAGACCTGTTGTCCTCGCATGTGGACACTTTTTTTGTGCCATCTGGTGGTAGCAAAAGCACAATACACTACTACATGTGAAAAGAACATGGCAGCCATCTCTGCCAAAGTCTGCAGCCGATCCTGACACAAAAGTGGACAAAAACCTGATCAGATTTTATGACAGAAACCTGTTTATTTGTGATTAATAATGTTCAACGTGTAGTTTCACATTGCATTCAAATCTGACTCATTATAGTATTAGTAACAAGCTAAAATGCCATTAATCAGGAAGTACTTGTTTAAGGACATTGGGCCTTTATCATTGAATTATTGCAGCATTTCACACGGGCTAATTTGGTGTGACAGACTGTTCCTACGGACAAAAGAGACGTTCCTAGCTTGGAGTATGGGGCAAGGAGAAAAACAAACAAATCACAAGGCTTTTGTTTGCAGTTTTATTTTTACACAGCCACATTCAGGCATTGAAATGAACACTTTTGAGCAGTTTTAGACTTTAACAGTGACCTCTAACCCTTATAACAAACCCTAATAACAAATGTTTGAACAAATGTTGCATCATTTGTACTTTTGATTTTGCACAAAAATGTTCAGGCATTGAAACAAACAGTTTTATACTTTATAACACACTTGTGACAAATAAAAAAATAAACCTCCCCATATGAGATTTTTTTTTAAATTACTTCCTGTTCAAAAACAACGCTTAGTTTTTTGAATCTTATGAGGTCCTACTAATCCCAGATAGCTTGGAGGAATTAAAAATGCATACCAATCTAAAGCTCGGGTCTCAGGAGGTTTGACAAGTACAGAACACCGAAGCAGACAGATGAATCTCATTAAGCAAAAGGTGGGAAGTGTTCACCTGAAAGGACGAAGCTGGCAAATGTATTATTTTCTTTGATTCCACAAAAAAGAGTCAAGGCCAATTCACAGTTCCAGGTCTTCTGTATCTCTGCATTTCTGCACCATCATTGCAGCCAAGAAATGACTCTAATGGAGAATAGCAGCACTGTTTAAGGTGAAAAATCACCTTCTGAGCACAACAGGACATTCCAGCAGGAGTCTGATCTGAAATCAGGGAGAAATAAACATCAGCAGCCGAGCCTGCATGTTTCCCTGATGTTAGCATGTAGCTACATGTAGCAGCAGTGTGTGTGATCGTGAAGCAGATGAGTATATAACGAAATCTGTCATGAGCTGATGTGAGCTTAGAAAAAGCTTTGGAAACAGAGTATTCAGAACAGTCTGGGAGTGGGATGGGGTTAAAGTCCTTATTCAGTCAGCTTAGTGGGAAGATTGTTAAAGTAGTCCAGGAAGGTAGTATTGTCTCAGATCTTCTGGCTTTAGGTGTGCCGTCACCTCTCTGACCCAGCGGTCATGTTAAGCTGGAGCCCTGTCCTTCCACTGCAAAAAACTGTAGCTCTACTCGTATCTCTTATCTCTCTATCTTTACTCAAGTAGAGAGTAGAAACCTAAATTATAAAGTGGAAAGTAAGTGGTAATGTGAGTAATTTATTAACTGAGAACTTTTCTACTTTTACTTTAGTCTTTTTTTTTTTTACTGTGTAATTTTTCAGTATTTTACTGTTATATTATACATATGACAGAAAATAATGAAAATCCCCTTTAAGCACTCACGCATATTGATTTTTTCTTTTTATATTGTTCAGTCAAATTCAAAAAACAAAGGAGCTCTTCTTCTTGCTGCCGGTAGGTCACTATCATGCGTAGACAGAACCTCTGATTGCAGCATGTACAGGAGCTCATCCACATACAAACCTGCAGCTGTCTGCGGCTGCACTGGATCATGATCAAGTTCTTATACGTTCCCAGGGGCTTAAATATAGACAGTGCAGTCAGTGCAGTTGAGCTGGGGCCCGTGATGTGTTGGGTGGAGAATGGGCCCTTATGAGAGATTGCCAATTTGGAAATATGCCTGTGTTCAAAGAGGAACTCTTATTAAATTAAAAACAGTGACATTTTATATAGAATATATAAGAATATATTTTTTTCTTTTTTTTTTGGTAAGATAGTCAGTAGCATCTATAAAAAGAAATTATATGCTTATTCCAAATAAAATAAATAAACTATTAGAACTGTTAAATTAATAATTTCTTATTTTCTTTGGTAGTTTTTGTCACATACAGATATGCAGTGATGATTGTTGGGTGATATGTCAAGTCTGTGATGAGTTGATAGTGTGCACTGGGGCGCGTTGCATTCAGCCTCAAGTTATTACACTGAAACAGTAAATTTTAAAAACAGCTCACAAATGTTTATTTTCACTTTTTAACAAAGCTTAGTAATTTCCTAAAACAGCTGGGCACTGTAGCTTTTAGCAAACTTTACTCAAACAGACATAAATTATTGGGGACTATTTTAAGCTGCGGAATGATACATACTTGCTGCTCTATTGAGTGTTTAAGACACCAGGACAGTGAATGTGAATGTTCCAAAATAAACTACAGTGTGTTAATGAAGGAACGTGTCACTCAGCGGCTCACTGAAGAGCATCTGATCGTTGGATAACGACGTCTCACAGAGAAATAAAACATGGGATTTTCTGACAATAAGAAAAATATAAAATGTCACCAGACTTATCTACGAAGTTCAAATGTAATGACACTCATATTTTATGCAAATGCAGACAAGTTTCCTCTCACAATCAAAACTGAGAGTACAGAATTGAATCCTGCAATAAAGCTGCTTTAACAGCTGCTGAAAGGATGGTACATGCGCTGTCGGTGAGTGATTAGCTCTCCTCTGCACAGCTAGAGCTTTTTACAGCACGTCTACATTATGCTGAGACACATGATATCATTTATTGGTCAAAGACTTAAGAAAAGATATCTCCTTTGATATAGTATCGGCAGTTATTCTTATTTATTAGCTGTGTTTGCTCCTGTCTTACCTGCTTGGAATGTTATAAATATATCTTATGTAAACTATATGTATACATATATTTTATGTATCCTTGCGGCTATTTCTGCGGATATCATCATGGATGATGTGGACATTGGCATATGAATTTAATTCCTGGTTTTTAATGGTCATTGGATTCCTGGCTGGCAAAGGGATGGGGCTGGAATGAATGACATAAGAGAAGGTCTTTATTATTACTATATTTTATTTATTATTAATATTTATTTTATTTGAATTAAATTTTGTTTTATTTATTTTATTTTATTTTAATTAAATTGTATTTTATTTATTTTATTTTATTTGAATTAAATTTATTTATTTAATTATTTTCTCTCTTTTTCTGCATGGTTTTTGGTTTGTGCTTGTTCTAAGTCCGTGTCTTTCGGGGTTGCAATTAATAGTAACAATGGTGCTAATAATTACGATGGCAATTACAATTGTTAGGCAATATCTGCCTTACTTAACTAAGCTACTAGTGTTTGCAGCTCCGGTACTACGGTCTGTCCTTGTCAGGATTTAGGGGGTCGCAGGGTGGAGGGGATCAGGGGGAAGGCAACAAGGGAAATGAGGAGGGGCAGAGAAATAATAAAAAAAAAATAATGAAAACTAAGATAAACAAAAAACAGCTGATCACAAAAAAAACTGCAGTGAAGCTTAGTAACAGCTGACATATCGAACTATCCCTGGATAACACATATATCCTTAAAAATTGACTTCAGGAGACGTCACATAGAGACTCGTCTTTTAACACAGTTGTCTAACAGGGTCAGTTGAGTCGTGGGTGTGTGTGTGTGTGTGTGTGTGTGTGTGTGTGTGTGTGTTCAGTAGTGTATCAAGTGTACCAGCAGTGTCTTAAAGGCCTCTCTTTGCAGCTGGTGAGCACATTTTAAAGCAGACATTTGAATGACATAAAACATGTTTACAGGGAGGCTAAGTTTTGTTTTCATGCATTGTTATGTGAGAGTGAATATCTGATTAAAGGCTGAGCACGCCACACATACATCCCCTCTCTCTGGGCAAAACACAACCCTGTCATCTCAGAAGGAAACACAGAAAAAAGGCTCTCTCCCCCCTCATCATGTCAAGGCAGATTTATTTCTGACACAAAGCAGGTTTTTCTGCATAAAAACAAACAACATAAATAAAGCGAGTGAGCTGAGCTTCCTTCATTTCATACTGTTGTTTATTAATATAAAGTTTTCCACCGGAGCATAGCAGGCGTTCTGCCCTGCCGCCTCTCCTGCTCTCCCACCAGCGAACCAAGACATCATGGAGGATTTTTAGAGGCCAAAAGATCTTGTAAAATTAAATAGGATTTTCTTCCTGGCTTGGGAATTTACCACAGTCCTTTGCAAACTGAGCTGGGAGCTGTCACTGGTGTGTCTCACGGGCCCAGGGAGCTTGGGGTCTGGAAATACGGTCTTTATTGGAATCGACTTGCTTTACTTGGGCTCCCTGCCCCTCTTTAGGAACGTCTCATTGGTACCACGCTCATTAAATCTCCATATATTACACTGCTTTTATGTGGACAGTCGTTCGGTTTGCTCCCAGCTCAAGATGCTGAGCGTGGGGGCTGTCTGGCTCTTCAAACATACCTCATTCCTTTAACTGTGTGTCAGAGCATGTTGCAGTTCTGCTTCAACACACACACACACACACACACACACACACACACACACATATATTCATAAGGGATAAAACACACACAAACACATCTACAAGCATTTACACTGTCATTTAGGTGATGTACTTAAAACATTAATTCAATGAACTCTAGTTCTAAGATTGAACTGGACCTATGTAAAGTTAAGGACTGGAAAAATGATGTCAGATTAAGAGACGTTTCTTCTTTATCTATCTCTGTGAGGACATTTGGTCCTCATAAGTCCAGATATAGAAGAACACTCAGACAAAATCGGAAGCACATTCTCAAGAGTGAGCATTTAAGTTTCTATACATGTGAGGACAACATGGTCACTCCCAGAACCCCTGATTCTAACCTCGCCGTCACCCTTACCCACACCTTAACCTAGCCTAAATCTGATCCTAAAGGAGCGCTATATGACACTTAGAGCATGTCTATAATTCTGAGTTTGAGTCAGGTTGTTTGCACATAGCTCTCAACATGGAGGTGGCTGAGCTGGCAGCTAATGGTGCTAACTGTGTAAACACTGCTTACCATAACGACAGTGCTGACAGAGCTAATGGTGTTAACCAGTGGGGAAGTGCAGGATGAGCGGTATGCTTTGCCGTGACATTTCCAGAAAACATGTTGGCACTGTATGTTTCTGCTAACCACAAATACATTACATTTGCACAATTTTATGTAGCAGTGTAACTTAACATTTGAACTATGCTGTGGTTAAAATGTTGTTAGGTTTAGGCACAAAAATCAATTGGTTGTGGTTAGGAAAAGATCACGTTTGGGCTTAATATACCCACTTTTGGTTGCACAATCCTGGCTTAAAACGCAGCGATGTGTCATTAAAAAACAACTGCTTTTCACGCTACTATCCCTGTTTGAAACACTGTGACAGGTTGCAAAAGTATATCCATGTTTGGTGACTAAATGCAGCAATGACTGTCTAAAAAACAACTGCCTTTCATGGCACCATCCCGACTGGAATTGCAGTGATGTCACAGGAAAAAAAACAACCACTTCTTGTGGCACTATCATAGCAACAGGTCACTAAAAAACACCAATGTTCAGTAGCTAACAAACCCCAAACCTGATTTTTTTTATGGTCAAATGGTTGTAATGCTCCATCCGTTTGCAATTAGCCATAAAATAAAATAAAATAAAATAAAATAAAATGGAAAAATATAGAATAAAATGAAAAATATAAAATAAAAAGAAAAATAAAATTAAATTAAAAATTTATTCGTAAAGCCCTTATCTAAACAAGGTTACAAAGTGCTTGAAAATAGAACTATAAAAATAAATTTGCCATAATAAAAACAATAATAAAACAATTTTAAAAGCTAAGAAAAATTTTGAAGAAGACGAAGGAGCCAAATATTGCAGTTGTCTTTTCCAATAGGTGCACAGAAGCCGTGTTTGATTTGAGACAACGCCAACCTATCGAAATTCATGCTCAATACTCAAATAAGTACATAGTGTACAATGTGTACTACATGGAAGCATCCAAATTGAGATACAGCACTGATCTCAATCCCAAAACTAAACCAGCTTCATCCTAATCTTTTTAGAATATGAATCCTGTAAACACTAATCCTCGTCTGAAACTGGCTCGATGTAGAATTAATCTATCTTTGTGTGAGGACATTTGGTCCTCATAAGTATAAGAATCCAATAAACATGGTCGCACAAAGCTGTTGGTCTTCTCAGAACACACACACAAATCAACCCTGAATTCAATAGTAATACTCTGTCAGTTCAGTAACCCAAGATACAGCCTGGGTCTGGCAAGTGTGTAAATGTGTGTATATGTGTGTTTTTATGTGCATGCCTATCTGTAGTAGAGTATGTGTGTGACTGATGAGCTGAGAACGCACACACACATTGATGATTAGTGTACGTGTTCCTAGGTGTGAGTCGAACACGTTTGTCCCAGTGAGTGTAGTTGTGTGTATGTGAGAGAAAGAAAGAGAGACGTAGAGTGAGCATTGCAGTTTGGTTGTGTCAGCTGTGTGGTTTCGTGTTGGCTGAGAAGGGAAAGCACCCCCTCCCCTCCCAGCTCCTCCTCCTCCCCGTCCCGTCACACACACACACACACACACACACACACCCCCCATCTGTCCTGTAAGAGTGTCACATAAAGTCCAGTCTTTATTGATCGTGCCGGTGCCAGATGGCAGATTTATGAAAGATGAAAGCAGGGGGACTAATCAGATTTCCAGTCCTGTTTGGGGCTAAAGTTTCCTCCTTCTTTAACACTTTCCCTGCTATGCTGAGCGTAACCCTAAACAGCACTCCAAACAGGAAATTACAGAAACGCCTGGCACCCTTTGTGGATGTTCGTGTGAGTGTGTGTGTGCATTAAGGTCAAAAGTCAGAGCTCTGTGTGGAGGTGTGTGCTTGGTATTAGAGATAGTAAAAATGTGGAGTAGCTAGCTAAGTGTTTTTTTTGTAGTTCATTTAACAGGAAGCAAAGACATTTTCATACATCTCTATATTTTAAGTTATACACCACCTTAGTAACAGAACTTTGTGGGGGAGTTTTTCCTTATCAAAGGTTTAAGGACAGACTGTGAAGCAACTTTAGACATATTTATAGTTTGTCATATTTTTGCTGTATTGATAAAACTGACTCGACCTACACTGGGTTGCCATTTCACAATGCAACACTTGCTGTGTGGTCGCTCTGTCCTGACACACAGGAAGTGTGTGTTTCTCATTTCCAGGTTGTTTGAAATAAACTCAGCATGAGCAGCGACAACTTGCATGTCTTACCAGCGAAATAAAAGAGCACACAGAGGAACACAAAGATGGAATTTAAGGAATAATCTGTCAGGAGAGGCCACACTGTGACTTGTGGGAAATGCTGAAACACAGCATCATTGACAGTCGAGATATATATCAGAGGTATAAGCCAAGGTGTAGGTTTCGTTTCCACATTGGGGGGGACATGTATAAAACAGTAGATTTGAGGTTCCTCCACTAGCCAACCAGCCACAACTCAGCCCTGAGCAGAGTGACCGTCCTCTACTGACCAATCAGACTGCAGTGTTCACAGCTCCGCCTTTTAGTACCAGATCTGTGTGCTAGGTACCCCAACAGAGGGGGGACCAAACATGGGGACGGCACAGAACTGAACCGTATTGCTCGGTGGAAACAGGGCTTTTATGCTCCAATTTGTACTTTTTCTGCATCAATTTATGGTGGAAGTGTCTTTTAAAAGTCCTCTTCTACTTTCATGTTTTTATTGAGAGTTTGACAAATGCACATGTTCTAAATATTGAACAGAACATGTCCCCTGCATTGCCCTCCCACAGTCTACACTTCTGCCAATAAGGGCTGTTGGGTTGTGTTGCAAAGTTTCGTTTTAATCTTTATTTATAACAGAACAAAAAAAAAAAAGTAATAAATTAACATTTTAAAAAAAGTTTGTTGGGCTTATTAACAAATCTTGCGCGACCATGGAGTTCTGGTGAAAAATGGATGTGTGATGACAACATTTTGTGTTGTGCAACAAGCAGGACAGAAAAAAAGGAGAAACACTAGTAAAAGCTTTTGGTTGTGGTTTTGTTAAGTGCATCAGACATTAGGCTGTAAGCAAAGACCATTTGCAGATGTAGCCTACAAATTGTTTCTGGTCTCCAAAGTCCAAACCACTTAAGAAAACTTTTGATTAAATGAATCCAAGTCCAATATGAAAAACTTCTTTAAGAGTTTATATTTCTCCATAAGTGTTGTTTGATGTTTCTCTGGCAACAAAGTACATAAAAACATATAAATAAAGAGTTCAGTAACGACAGTGAGTCCTTGATGATGCAATAAGTCCCAAAATACAATGTGTTGTATTTTTACACATGCAAAAAATATAATTCTAATTAGATATAAAATATTTTTTGCTGCCTCATACTGTAGTCTTCATCAGTTTTGTTCTTTTAAATAAATAGATATGGCTATGAAGTAAATCCTGAAAATGAATATGTAAATAAATGTAAATATATAGGGTGGTAGTGGGGTTCAAATTCCATGAAACTTATACAGCTTATTACAACTGTAACAGATGAATATTGACTAAAATAAAGGTACAACATTTTTCTCAATATTTTGACAGATTTTTTTTAAATGGAGAAAGTGAGCACGCACAGTTAAAAACTACAGGTTCAAAGCTTCATTTTGATGTATAATTTGCAGAGGTTGAAAGAAATCCTGCTGCCCACAGAGACAGAGACACAAAATGACCACAACGAGACACAAAATGACTACAAAGAGACACAAAATGACCACAAGGAGACACAAAATGACAGCAAGGAGACACAAAATGACTACAAAGAGACACAAAATGACTTCAGAGAGACACAAAATGACAGCAAGGAGACACAAAATGACCACAAGGAGATACAAAATGACTACAAAGAGACACAAAATGACTTCAGAGACACAAAATGACTTCAAAGAGACACAAAATGACTACAAAGAGACACAAAATGACTTCAAAGAGACACAAAATGGCCACAAGGAGACACAAAATGACTTCAAAGAGACACAAAATGACCACAAGGAGACACAAAATGACTTCAAAGAGACACAAAATGACCACAAGGAGACACAAAATGACTACAAAGAGACACAAAATGACCACAAGGAGACACAAAATGACAGCAAGGAGACACAAAATGACTACAAAGAGACACAAAATGACTTCAGAGAGACACAAAATGACAGCAAGGAGACACAAAATGACCACAAGGAGATACAAAATGACTACAAAGAGACACAAAATGACTTCAAAGAGACACAAAATGACTTCAAAGAGACACAAAATGACTACAAAGAGACACAAAATGACTTCAAAGAGACACAAAATGGCCACAAGGAGACACAAAATGACTTCAAAGAGACACAAAATGACCACAAGGAGACACAAAATGACTTCAAAGAGACACAAAATGACCACAAGGAGACACAAAATGGCTAAACAGACACAGAATGACTACAAGGAGACACAAAATGACTTCAAAGAGACACAAAATGACTTCAAAGAGACACAAAATGGCCACAAGGAGACACAAAATGACCACAAGGAGACCCAAAATGACTTCAAAGAGACACAAAATGACCACAAGGAGACACAAAATGGCTAAACAGACACAGAATGACTACAAGGAGACACAAAATGACTTCAAAGAGACACAAAATGACCACAAGGAGACACAAAATGGCTAAACAGACACAGAATGACTACAAGGAGACACAAAATGACTTCAAAGAGACACAAAATGACTTCAAAGAGACACAAAATGGCCACAAGGAGACACAAAATGACCACAAGGAGACCCAAAATGACTTCAAAGAGACACAAAATGACCACAAGGAGACACAAAATGACTAAAGAGACACAAAATGGCTAAACAGACACCAAATGGCCACAAGGAGACACAGAATGACTACAAAGAGACACAAAATGGCCACAAGGAGACACAGAATGACCATAAGGAGATACCAAATGACTACAAAGAGACACAAAATGACCACAATTACTACAAAGAGACACCAAATTACCACAAGGAGACACAAAATGACCACAATTACCACAAAGAGACACAAAATGACAGCAAGGAGACACAAAATGACTACAATTACTACAAAGAGACACAAAATGACCACAAGGAGACACAAAATGACCACAAGGATCAGTTTGTCAATGTCTCAATTGGATTTTATTTTCCAGATATGAGGGGGGGGCACAGAGTCCAGACTGATACAGCGAAACAGAATGTTGAGCTGAAGTCATCAGGATGGTCTCACCAGGCTAATTATGTAAGATATTCCTTTAAAAGTTTATTGGACTGCAGTGTAATCTCTCTACAGGAAGCCATGAGAGATTGCAGCGCATCTGAAAAAAATGTGTGTGTACTGACCAATAAAGAGCTAATCTGCCGGCTCTGTTTTGAGCAGTTTATGAATGTAATGTCAGAAAAGCAGCTCACAGTCACACAGAGCTAACTTTACCTCCAATATGGTGGCCTGAGGGTGTGTTTGCCAACATCTCCAGAAACGCCCCGATGCTTTTTAAATACGTGTATGTGTGAGCTGTGTGTTTTGTGGTGGAGAGGTTGAGCATGTATGTTTTGCTAGAGTTTAAATGCACTCATATACATAGGGCCTATATATATATAGAGTGTGTGTATGTGTGTGTAAAGGGGTGGTGCAGCCCTTGGAGGCAATAACAAAAGGACCAAATGAGAGTTCTGTCCATGTTTCAGGAGTGAGTGATGACTTTGGCAGAGACGCTGCAGATAAAACACTTTCAACTGAGTGCAGGGCCAGAACTAAAGGCAAACAGCTGTGCTTTACACTCGCACTCCTCCACTCACTCTCAACCCCGACCTCCCATTCTGTGTTTCTCTCTCTCGTTTCTTTATATCTCTCTATCCATCCACTTTTCATCTCACTCACTTTCTCCGTCTTTATTTGTCTTCATGACTTTGTCTGACTTTCTGTACTCTCTCTGTCCATGCATTTCTGTATTGTTTCTTTCTTTCTTGCATTTTTATTTCTTCTTTTTCTCTTTCATTCTTCCCTTTCTCTGCCTTTTGTCTTTAATTTTATTTTTTAAACAGTGCGTACAGTGTTGACCGGCGGTTTGTGGACTTGGGGGTAAAAGTCAGTTTCTTTCTTCTCTCTCCCTGCTGTTTAATGGGTGGGACACCCCGATGCTCCAAACTCACACAACATCATCAAATATTATGGCTGTGCTTAATTGAAACTATGCAGCCGAGTGTGTGACTGCATATGGGATATTTTATGTTGCTCTTCTTAGAAAATTTCAAGCACAATGAAGAAACAACAGATGAGTTCCCTAAAGCCGGTGTTGTGGCAACGTGGCCGAGTGTTTGGAGTTTGTTTTCCAGAGCGAGCAGAGTGAAAAAATCAGAGGTGCTCCGGCCCTGTTGAAATCCAAACGGCCTTTATTATAACCCGTTCAACCCTGAAGCGACCTCAGAGATTCAAATGGGTTTTCAAAACAGGGAAGTGATGAGGGAATGTTAGTCCTGCGGATTGTTCAAACCTCCTGTGGAATAAAAACTTGGTTAGCGTAAAAAATCTGAGTGATCTATGCAGAGGAGAAAAATGAATGTTGTATGATGGCATTGTGCTTTAGAATTAAATAACTAACATTCTGGTGATTCAGCTGATCTTCCTGCAAATTCTTCAACAAGGATCTTCAAGTATTCATAAGATATTTGCAACACTACTTCACTCAAGCATTCAGTTTTTTAACCTGGAATTACTGGAATAAACGGCTAACGTTTGGTCGACTATTTGAGGGCAGCCCTGGATATTTAACTGTCTTTGTCATCCATGGTTGTACCTAGCCTGAAATTTGCTGCAGTGCCTCCACGATCTCCTGTGGTACTACTCCGTTTTGTCCGTATTCGTAAGCTTTCAGAAAACGTGACAAATACAGACAAATAAGACCTTCTACGTGTCCAGGCCCAGGACCCGTTGGGTCATTATCTGCATATATGAATACAGCAGGAAGGAGGGGAGGTGGATAGGTCAAACAAACATGGACTTTCAACCAGAAGATCACTGTTTGTGTCCCAAGCGTCAGTGTAGTTACATAACTTCATGGACTTTGTGTAACAGTGCAAAATACATTAGTTTACATCACTTATGTCCCGTATAAACCTTGCATTTGAAATGTTATCTTATTGCCAGTATGCAGTTTAACATTTTGTGCCCACCACCACGTAATGAATTGTTAAGAGCTCTTGTCATGTTATAAACCTCACTTTAGAAATAGTCTGTAAAGTTTCACAGAAACATCTACTTGTTAAATGTATAAGGTTTCTTTTCAGTCACTGGTGTGTAATCTAGTCTCTCTGTCTTGTCTTCCAGGTATGTGTACCACAGCTCCAAGTGGATGGTGGCGGGTAACGCAGACTCCCCGGTGCCTCCGCGGGCCTACATCCACCCGGACTCTCTGGCCTCAGGAGACACCTGGATGAGGCAGGTGGTCAGCTTCGACAAGCTCAAACTCACCAACAACGAGCTGGACGACCAGGGACACGTAAGGGACCTCTTCTCTTATTTTCACAACTGAATTCTGTAAATGTGAACATTTTGTTACGGCATCTTTGTGTCTTTATATGACTCAAGACCATATTACATGTACATATGTAATGTATATGTATGTAATATATACATATACATAATGTTACTCTTGTAACATGAACAGCGAACGGTAAATAATAAAATGAGAATGATTCTTTTAAAGAAAGTTCACCCCAAAACCAAACATACACATTTTTCCTCTTACCTGTAGGAGTGTTTATCAAGATTCTATATTGTTTTGGTGAACAGCCAACTCGCTCTCATTCCCAGGGCCTTAAATACAGCAGCTTGGTCAATGGGCCTTGGCTTCTTTTACCAACACACAGGGCACCTTATAGTATCTGTATGAGACACACCAACCTTTCATATGACTCCTATGTAATCCCTTCCATGGCAATAATGCTTACAAGAGAAAAAAGTCCAAGTACAGAAGGAGGGAGAGGTGGTGGATTTTCAAACACATACTGGACTTTCACCCAGGAGACCGGTGTTCATGTTCCATGTAAAACCAAAGTCAACTTAAGTTTTTCCAACCACATAACGTAGTTAATGACGTACGTCATGTGACACAGTTGTAAAGTAACATACTCATTGCAGGAGCTAAGCCTATTACTTGCAACTACAGAGATGTTTCACCCGGCCTGACCTAGATGATGCACTTTCCACGGTTGATGCTTCCTTGGGTGTGTTAAGTTCAGACAGTAAACTGCAGGTTTTAACTGCAGGACAACCATGGTATTTATTCATACCAGCAAACACAGGTTGAATAAATGTCCATTTCTTCATGTGTTCAAAACTGCCACGGGAGGGGTACCTGGAGCGTCGTAGTTTAAAGTGCAGGGCCACTGACCAAGCTGCCATATTTAACGAGCTGGGAATGAAAATGTTTTGAAATAGCACTACAGGTAAGAGGAAAAATGTGTGTTTTTGATTTTGGGTTGAAGGTTTATATCATTCCTGGACAGCGGGAGGGAGCTCGGAGTAGAGTCGCTGCTCCTTCGCGTCAAAAGGGGTCAGTTGAGGTAGTTCAGGCATCTGATCAGGATCCTCCTGGGCGCCTCCTGTTAGAGGTGTTCTGGGCACGTCCCACTGGTAGGAGGCCCCAGGGCAGACCCTGAACACACTGGAGGGATTACATATCTCATCTGGCCTGGGAACACCTTGGGGTCCCCCAGGAGGAGCTGGAAAGCGTTGCTGGGGAGAGGGACGTCTGGGGTGCTTTGCTTGGCCTGCTGGCCCTGTGACCAGGCCTGGATGAGTGGATGAAAATGGACGGATGGACAGTTTTAGTGCTTACTTTTCCCTCTCCATATGTTACTTGTTCATGCAGATATTTCACCAACATTGAGGTTAATTGAATAAATCATTAAAATTGAACACATTTTTAACACAGCTGTTGCATCATGTTAAAACCCTGTGGACCTCCAGATCAATCAGATGTCAAGACTTTAAATATAAATTGCTCACCCTGCATGGGATCCTGTAAGAAAGACGACAGATATTTCAGCTGAAACACTTTGGCTTCAAGCTGTGATTCATTTATTTAATTTTTGTGCTTCATACTTCATGTCACTTCATGGTGCTGTAGAGATGAACGCACGGTTGGAGCTGTGAGGTCTTTTTTCTGGGCTGAAATGTTTTTGATGCTTTTGCTTGAAAGGAAAGTTGACGCGGTACTTCACGGACTTCATGCTTTCATGAGTCACAGAGCCATGAGACTGCTTTTCTGCAGTACATGACAGTGTGCTCTGCCACATTCTGCCCTCCCACACTCATTTCTGTTTGAAGATGGTCCACCCTGACTGAATATTATTAGGTTTGAGGATTAGCGTGGAGAGATATTAGAAGTCTGGGATTTGAACCCATGCCCTTGTTTTAATATATAATATTCATTTCCTTCATGGCCCTGTAGAGCATTTTGTAATGAAACGGTTTCGTTAAAGGCACTTAATGATTGAATGTGATTTGTAGTACGCTCCAGCAGCCACACCACTGAGCTAAAATTTAAGTCTGACCACAATCTGGCTGATTTACGGCCTCGCCTGCAGCCAGTCGGTAACAGAGGTGGTGAACTAAAGTAAGTCTCTTATTGGTTCTTGGCCACTCTTAAAGTGTAATGTCGGTTTCATAGGTGAAATACTTAACTGCAATGCAACAAGTTAGACCACAATTTGTTAGATTTACTGCCTTCCTTATGTATAATCAGCAAGTGGGCAGCGAGCTGAAGTGAGTCCCTTATTTGCACTTTATGCTTCTCTATAGTTAGAAATGGGTTTCATGGGAAAGAGGCAATATTAGGTGGAAGAAATCTGTATTAGCTTTTGATTATTAGCTTTGATTGGCTCCTTATGTTTAAACCTATAATGAAAGCAAAAACACATTCAGCCAAGTGTTACAATTAATATAATATTTGTAGAACTTATAGAAAGTTTAATTGTCTGCTGCAACCCCTGTGGTAAACCGTTTCCAGCTCAAGAGCTCTGATAAACCATCTGTACAGTTAATGTGTAGCTGGTAAACATGAACGGCAACCTGACATTAGCAACTTAAAGATGTTGTTATTTTATGTCAGGAGTTGGTGAGACCACATCAGAGCATTAACTTCAAGTGGTCACTAAAGTTGCTTGATGTTCCACCCAGTTGCTGGAATAAATGTTGGCACTGTATGTTTCTGCAAACCACAGATACGTAACATTTGTTCATTATTATGTTGCAGATACACTGAAACATTGCATCGTGGTTAATGTGTGGTTAGATTCAGGCACAAAACCTACTTGATTATGGTCAGGAAAAGGTCATGTTTGGGCTTGAAATACCCACTTTTGGTGGCACAATTCTGGCTTAAATCACACTGATGTCTCATTAAAGAACAATTGTTTTTTGTGGCATTATACTGGCAGGAAACGCAGCAACAACCCTCTTCTTTTTAAGGCACTTCCCCGGTGGAAACACAACGACAGATCACTAAACAAAACCCACGCATGGTGGTTAAAAATCCACGGGAAACGCAGCAATGACTCACTAAAAACATCGCTGTTTGTTGCACTATCCCTGCTGGAAATACAGTGATATCTTGGTAAAAGCAACTGCTTTTCATGGCCTATTCTTGGTGGAAACACGGTGACGGGTCGCTAAAATATACCCATGTTTGGTGACTAAAAATCCACTGGAAATGCAGCAATTAATCTCTATAAAACAACTGCTTTTCATGGTCCTGTCCCTGGTGGAAATACGGTGACAGGTCACTAAAATATACCCATGTTTGGTGACTAAAAATCTGCTGGAAATGCAGCAATGACTCCCTAAAAAACAACTGCTTTTCATGGCACAATCCCAACGGGAAACACAGTGACAGGTTGCCAAAATATACCCATGTTTGGTGACTAAATAGCCGCTGGAAATGCAGTGATGACTCTCTAAAACATCAGCTGCTTTTCGTTGCACCATCCCAGCTGGAAAAGCAGTGATGTCTTGGTAAATACAACTGCGTTTCATGGAACTATCCTCAGTGGAAAACACAGTGACAGATGCTAAAACATACCCATGTTTGGTGACTAAATGTCGGCTGGAAATGCAGCGATGACTCTAAAGAACAACTGCGTTTCATGGCACCATCACGGCAGGAAATGTAGTGTTGTCTCAGTAAAAAACAACCACCTCTTGTGGCACGATCCCCGGTGAAAACATATCAACAGGTCACTAAAAAACACATGTACTGTACATAAATATAAATGTACAATGCCAACATTTTCTTCTGGCGACTGTGCTGGGATGTCTGATGAATGTGTCAGTAGGCAATTGCTTACTAATACGTTAGCTAAAACGACTTCAAAAGCCCAAAGATAAGGTTGCTGTCTGCTTGTTTTGATATTTTTACGCCCCCCAGAAATTGATTAACGCAGCTATAAGGACAAAAGCAGAGCTCATTTAAGCTCACAGTCCAAGTATATTTATTACTGACTCCACTTAAACTGGATGAGGTAGTGGTGTGTGGATAATGAGAACACTGAGAAGCACTGAAGTGTCACTGAATATTTCATCTCAAATGTCGGTTACAGATATAAAACTAAACTTGTGCAAAGTATAGAATTTAAAGACCATTAAAATCTGAAAAAGGCGACTCTCAGGGAAATTAAATCTCATAAATCAAAGCTGCACTTATATGATGTTTTCTGCAAAGTAAAGCTACTCAGAACATCAATTTCAGTTTTATTCTGTCTTCTGGGGAAATTAAAGCATATTGAATTAATAGCGAAGTCTTTGAGTGTCCCAGCTCTCCTTTGAGTATTGAAACAGTGGAAGATGGCGCAGTGTCATGACTGTCAAGCTATTTTAGAGCCTTTGATTGCTACAGATATTCTTGAAAAGAGCATGAGGAGCTGCTACAAATCAATTTCCTCTCAGAGCTCGCCGGAGCTGCCAGAAGATTAGAGCAGCGGTGTGGGGATGTTTCCAGCGCTTTGACAAAATGGCGGCGTCCAGCACGGCTGGCAGGTTCCCGCTCTGTCACAGCTCTGCAGATGATCACATCAGCTCAGTGGTGACAAATGTAATAACATATGGATTGTTCGTGGGCGAGGATTCAGGGTGAGGGGAGGCTGTCTTTCCTCTCCTGCTGCTCAGTTAAGGGCTTTTGTTTCCCTGGAGGGTTTCAGAGGCCAAAGGAAATTAATTTTGGAGCTTCCTGTGTGGGAAAACCTTACCGCTTCTCGCTCATCCTCCTGACTTGTGGTGTCGTGAAATGTCTGCCTCATCAGAAACAGACACCGTGGACATGTAATGAATCATCAGACGTCACGGCGTACAACAGAAGCAGAGTCTGTGAGAGAAAAACATATTTATTGTGTCTGAGACGGCTCATTGTCATCCAGACTGATAAACAGGGCCTCCACTGGTGTGCCATTTTGTGATGAGGTTTGCAGGTTTAACTGTTGACTGCAGTTTAATGAAACCCGCGTGTCATTAAAGTGACAATTTTACTTGTTAAAAACAGTCTTCTAATTAAAACATTTAGAAGTTGCTCCCTCCTTTGGTGTTTTAAAAAAACAAGCAGAGAAAGTGGTATTGTACTTAAAGCATGCACTGTAAAATAAAATCAATTAATTAATTAAAAAAGTAATAAGAAATGGTCAAAGCTCTCAAATTGTAAAATTAAAGTAAAATATTCTACTTGAAATAAAGTGCAAAAAAAATTATTTACCAAACTTCTAAGGTTTTGCAGAGAAACGCTGTTATTTTACATATTTTTCCTAAAGTAGTATTATTATTAAACACCTTCAATATAGTGATGGCACTAAAAGTTCAACTGAGAAACACTGTTACTTTACAGGTGTTTTATTTATTTATTTTTAATTATTACGATCACAGGCAGACAGAATTTTTCAACATTACATTAACACTAAATATTCATGGCTAAATAAGCAACAAGACAAAATAAAATCAGAAAAAAATCCTCAGGTATGATAAAGTCTTGATCAGTGCATGATGGCAGCTAAAAAAACAAACAAACAAACAAAAAAAATCTCTCAACTGCATGAACTAAAACTGTTATAACTTTTCAGGATATTTGTACAACCACAGCATTCATAGTAAAAATATTTTTAAAAAGAAAGAAAAATATTTTTTTTAAGGGCTGTAAATACTTGTAAACTGTCTACTTTATACTTCTACCCCACTCCAGAAGAAAATATACTAGGTCCTGTGCAGATTAAAATTTTCATACAAAGTAAATGATCAATTTATAAATTATGACACATACCTGTTGATAACTGATTGATTGCATAAGTGTAGATTTTAGGGGGGACGCAAGGGACACGTCCCCTCAATATTTCCAACATGTGCAATTGTTTCCCCCAATAACACATGACAGTAGCAGAGGACTTTTATTTGGAAAAAAAGCAAGACATTTACATCACAAATTGGTGCAAAACAATCACCACAATGCAGGAAAGTAAATATTGGTTCTCAAAATTTCTGGCAAAGGACCCCCCAAACCCCCTGTTTCATATGTGATGAAAATTGTGCTGAGATTGAGGAACAACCAGCAGAGCTGCATCCAATAATCTAAGAGAACACCAAGGCACGTAGAGGGTCAATAAATCTTAATATAATTTGGATGAAGGTCATTTAATGGAGCAGTGTGTAAGATTCAGGAGGCGTATGACATTTCCCACGCAAAAGTTGTGATCTATCAAAACAGGCTTAATAGGAAAAACCAACATTTTAGAGATGGGAAACTGGCAAAACAGATGATGATGAAGGGGAGGCCTAGAAATTGTCAAATAATTTTTGGCGCACACCATTTTTGACTTTTGTCTGCACGTACAAATTTAGTATGGATCCTACGCACTCTTTTATAAATGACACCCCTGGTGAGTAAAATCAGTAAAAACACTGGATAAAGCAGTGTAACATTACAAATTAGTGTTTCTCCCACGTTGTTTGGCACGTCACAGAAGGGCTGCTTGCCCAACACCTGCTAACGTGAGCTCACCTTTTTCCTCTGACAACTTAAGATTTGGACGTTCAGGAGGTTTTAACCAGGAGCTGAATTATCTACAGAGGTCTTTTTCTCTCCAACACAAACAGAGGAGGTGATTTAAATTTGTAAAAACACTGAATGAAGCAGTTTCACTTCTAAAAAATTCATATTATACCAAAGCTCTTGTCACAGTGTGGAAATACGAATGGCCCTATCTAGAGCCAGTGTTTGGTTTGTCTGTTCTGGGCCCCTGTAGAAACATGGTGATCACCGTGGCCGAGGCCATTCTCCCTATATAGATATAAACGACTCATTCTAAGGTAAAGAAAACACAACAATTCTTATTATCTGGTGATTTTACACTAAAGAAAACATACTTATTATATTCCATTTCTGCTAATCCTACCTGTAGACCTTTAATGCTGTAAAAGTGATCATTAACATTTTAAAATCAATACAGAACATAATGTGCAGCCAGCGTAAATTGGCTAGCATAGGAGTAATGTGTTAAGAAGTCAGGAAGCAGCGTTCTGCACCAGTTGGAGTCAGTGAAAGGAGCTCTGGCTGATACCAGCATGAAGTGCATTACAGTAATCCAGCCGAGTAAGAAATCACTGAAATAAAACGTTAATAAAACTCAGGATATTTATTGTAATGGCTTATTTTTGCACTGTTGGATCTGAATACTTCCTTTTGTCAATGTGGTGCTGAATTTAAAAGGAAAAGTAAAAACCCAGCTGCTGTAGTCGACATTTGCATCCTGACTTTGTGTTCTCTGTCACACATCAACTGAAAAACAATCAAGTAGCTTGAGCACTATGAGCCAGCAGCACTTTTAAAGGCTTTGTCTTTGGACGCGTCGTCGTGTGGTCGGACTCGTTTGCCTCCGGCTTCATTCTCATGGGTTCATATCCACCTCACACTGTCACTCTCGCCTGTCGTATATTTCCTGTCTGTCCTCGCCGGTCTATGGGAAAACCTAATAAAACACTGAAGCAGGCCGAACTGGCCAAAACATTTCTTCTGTTTCTTCTCTTGTGTTTCATAGTTGCTCTGTTTGTTGTTAATGATGCGTTGCATCATAATGTGTCAGTGCTGTTGTGTGAGATCGCTCAGAACGCATGAAGGATTTTCTGCGTGTGTCTGCTCTGAACATTTGTCTGTTTTTGTTCAGCTGAGTGAATCTGACCTTTCAGAGATGTGTCATGTGACTCCTTGTAGCCAAGCTCTGTGGTGGAGGAAGTCCTCAGATCCTTTACTTGACTAAAAGTAAAATAAGACACCTTTGTACAAGTCCTGCATTCAAAACTTTACATAAGTAAAAAGCACATAAGTATATCTGCATATTACTGACAGTATGAAAAGTTTAAGTAGTCATTGTGCAGTAAAATGTTTCCTTTCTGTGTTTTACTATTATATCTGATGTTTTTGGATTCATATTACTGCTGCATTAATGTGTATGTTGCATTTTCCTGCTGTAGATATTAAAGGTTGTGCTCGATTTAACTCCTTTATATACTGTTGGGTGGTTTAATCTACAGCAGTGCATCATATTCTATAAGATCACCCCACACTCTTAGGAATAAAGGTGCTAACTAGAACCATACAGGCTTCTTCAGCTTGACCCCAGAGGGACCTACGTAGAACCCAACAAAGAGGGACATACCTACAACCATCTGCGAAAGGTTCCACCCAGAACACCCTATTATATCTCTTCACCACCAAATTAGCTCTGGTTCTTAAACTGGTACCATTCAGGACTCTTGGAGCTATCTAGAAAACAAGCCTGTGTTTCCAGCAATTTTGATTTGATTTTGATTTTGTTATAGCACAACACACAATGCAAGTAAACAATAGTAGCAAGATGGTGGATCACACTGCTTACCTGCAAACTTTTGTCCAGAAATTGTTTCTGTCCAAAAACAAACACAGACCAGCGATCAATGAGACCACTGCACACTCTTTTTGTTGTGATAATTCCTTACTTAACGTCTCTATCATTGCTTTCTCCAACCTCACTTTCCAACTTGTACAATATGATACGTCCACTGGTGTTATCTTGGTTTGCACTTCAGGTCAATTAAAACCCACTACTGTTTGATTTAGCAGGGAACCAACTTTTTGGGTTTAGTTGAAATGCTCCGAGCTGTTCAAAATTTGGTGTGGGAACCATTCCATGTTGGTTGGAAAGGGGTATGAGAGGTTTTACAGGGACCTCTTCCAACCAGAACCCTCTGTAGTAACCTTGTCTCACTCCAAAGTCATCAAAAACTGGTGCTTGGACAGTGACTTCTGGCATCAGACACACTGGTTGCTGTTACTGTTTAACAGCGCCCGGTGGCATCAGAGAAACACAACAAGACAAGAACAAAATTTAAGATGGTGGAGGTCTGAGTAGGGCGGATGGGAGGTGTGGTGGATGGGTCCAACAAACACCCACTTTCACCCGGGAGGCCGTTGTTTGCTTCCCGTAAGTTTCTAAAGCCAAACCCTGTTATTTTTTTCCTCAACCCAACCATGTGCGTTTGTTGTTGAAGGAAAAAAAAGTCGCCTCTCTGTGTTGTACAGACGTAGTGCTTTTATTTTGAAAGAGACTGTATGTAATCGGTAAATTTCATGTGAAAACACAAGTGTATTTTGAAAGAAGCCAATGCATGTAACAGGCAGAACTTGACACGGCGTCCCAGAACATCAACTACCAACACACCCAGGGTACATTTCACTTCATGCAAGGTACCCTGGGTAAATGGGTAGCGAGGAGCTCTTTAGAAGCCTTATTTCTATGAGTGTATGGTGGTAGTTTTTCTGTCGACTTTTCATGGTGTCAGAAAAACAGCTCTGTTTTCAGCTTTGTGACGATGCTGATCCAGGAGGGAGTTTATTCAGCTAAAGAAGTAAAAGAAATTTCTCAACACATAAAGAAACACAGTTCTTCAGTTTATCACATACACACACATCAACACATCTGGAGATACATGGTTTCCACTGGTTTTGGAAAAGTTTAAATGTAGTATTACAGTCAAGTATAAAAACACTCAAGTAGAGTAAAAGTACCTTGAGTTTGAACTTTAGCACATTACTGGACTTAATGCACGTAGTCCTGCTCACACACAGCTAATACGGTCTCTGCTGCTGACCTCCAGTGAGAGTCCCATCGTTCTTGGCTGTAACAAGATATAATTTCACAGATGAAATAATTATTGCTTTGATCGCTAAGTTTTTCATTCAAGACTTTTAACTATGTTTGAAAATCAATTTAGGCCACACCGCTGTGTAAAATGTGGTTTATAAACAAAATGTGATTTGATTTGACTTCATAGAGATACATCTGTTACACGCGGGACGTGCTGTGTCTCTCCGGTGTGAATGTCCAGATGATTTTTTAAAAAGGGGGTTAAAAGGACGTCATTACCTACCATGAAAATGAAAACATCACTTATTTAGCCTAATTGTATTTGAGCGTGAACAACTGTCAGCTGATGTCCTCTGGCTGGCCTCTGAGCCGTTTGTTCTGGGTTCAGCGTGTCGATGTGTGATCCGCTCTGACTTTGCATCGCCTCAGGCCAACTGGGGACTAGAAGCATGACTCCTCTGGGCTGTAAGGCAGCTGTGTGAGAGTGTGTGTGTGTGTGTGAGAGTGTGTGTGTTTTGAAATCTCTATCGCTGAAACATGACTGTGTTCCAACCTGTATCCACTTCATGAAAGCTCCTCTATTCACTGTTTAACCACTTGTTGTCTGGCAGGTTTTTCTGGCAAAAATAATCTGACACAGAGGAAGTGAGGTGTCCCTTCACAGCAATGGAAACAACACAAAGAGACTGATCTGCAGTCATTACACTGGTCAAAACTTTTACTTTGAAAAGGACTTTATGCTTTCCATTTTTAAAAACGCTGCTTTACCAAGAAAAAAAAAAACAGTGGCAGGAAAAAAATCCCACAAAATTTTAACGCATCTCTTGCCTCTCTTGTAAAACTGATGCTGACACATGCAGCCTGGAGACATTTATTTCTTTGAGGAAACATGATTTTGCGCAACATCTCCTGAGCACCAGAGAAATGAGACACCACAGCCACAGGCGTACGGCTGCGGCTGCAGTGTCCCGACACAGGGGACCCATCGCCCTCAATATGTAGAACATGTGCATTTGTCCCCCCCAATAAAAAACATGAAAGTAGCAGAGGACTTTTTAAAAAAGACATTTACATCACAGAAAAGGCACAAACTGGTGCATAAAAAATTACCAGTGTACAGAGTGTTTCACATTCAGTGACAGACTCATTTCCCCCAAGATGCACCACAGAGCGCCACAGGAAGTCGTTCCTGCCTGTGGCCATAAACCTGCACAACTCTTCCCTCAGAGTGTCAGTGCTATGAGTCAGTCGACTGGCATCTGGACTATAGTCACCGTCTGAATTTATAAATTATAAGTAACAATTGGGTGCAATAATTTTAACTGCTGTAATATTTTTCAGTATACGACTTTATCGTTCACATAACTGCACATATTTACGTTTTATTCTATTCTTGTTTATTCTTTTCTACACTTAGAGCTTCAGCACAGTGACGATATATATTTTATTTTTAATAGTTTTATATCTTAAGTACTATTGTTAAACACTGTAGCATAATGTGCATTCTTTTTTTTTCTTATTTTATTATACATTTTCATTTTTATTTTATTTTATTGCTTTATAGTTCATACTCTTGTTCTTACTTCTTTTAATTCTCTATTCTTTTCATCCGGGCGACTGTAACAAATCAAAATTTCCCCTCGGGGATCAGTTAAGTATATCTGATTTCTGATTTCTGATATGTGCTCCCCCAACGATGACACAAAAGCTGCACCCTTGCACAGAAAAATAGATATTTAAAAATGACATAATGTCTGAGAGCCTTACTGCATTGTATTTCATTATATTTTGAATCGTCACCTGTAGCCTTAATCTTGTATTTTTCTAAATTATTGTCCACCCTAAATTGTTGCATAAAAATTCACTGCTGTGCAGAAAATGATCCTCAGATTTCCAAAATGTGTTCCTTCCTGTTACAGAATATTATGTTATTCTGTTTTCATCACTAATTAATACACGTAAGAGTATTTTAATGTTGGAGCTGGTTAATGTTTTAGGTACTTTGTAGAGACCAGGGTTGGTTGGAACGCTTTTCATTCTGTGCCGTATTTCTCTGCCATAATTTATGTCAGAATATGATAGCCAGCAGTAAATAAAAGAATATGGTCTCAGCTATAAATAAATGTTTTGATGTACGAAACGTTCTCTAGAATTAGGTGATTTGTGATTAGAGGCATGTGGTGCACTTGTGCCAACCAGCCCCATCACAGGGTTGTAATTATGTTTGCCAGCTGCCATCACTCATCACAGATTTTCAAATTTTATCTCAAAATGTAGCTAATTTCTTTGTCCATTAACTAAAAGTGGTACATTTCTAATGTCTCTATCTAAAACAGTTTTATAAAATCTTAACCGTCAACACATTCTCATTCCAACCTCGTCACATATTGATGGTTGGTCATCGACTTTCCATGTCCACATACAGCGTGCAAGGTACCCTGGCTGTGCTGGTTATTAAATGTTCTGGGACACCGTGTGAAGTTCTGTCTGTTACATGCATTGTCTTCTTTCAAGATACACTTCTGCTTTGCATACAGTCTCTTTCAAAATAAATACACTACGTCGGTAAAACACGGCGAGTTGACTTTTTTTTTTTTTTACTTTATCAACTAATACACGTGGTTAGGTTTAGGAAAAAAAAAGAACAGGGCTTGGGTTTATAATCTTAAAGGATGCCAACACCTCTGGCACTGGTGAAAGTCTGTGTTTGTTGGACCCATCCACCCCCCCTCCTGTCTGCCTCATTTGGACTTTCGCCGCCTTAACTTTCGTTCTTGTCCCACCATATTTCCCCCTGCCATCACAGAGCACCGTTAAACTATTACAGTGACCAGCTGTGTGTCCTGCCAATGTTAAAGGACAGCTTTGTCTGAAACCACAAGTCACTGCCCACTGATTTTTACTGAGCTAAAGGTATTTAGTCACAGTCCACCACCACCGTCAGCTGATCTCTCAGCACAGAGCGCCAAACACCACAGAAATGAACACTGAGCAGCACAGATGGAGACAAAATGTTTAAAACCATGGATCACAGATTACAGCATCCATCTGTGTGTATCTCCATCAGCCCAGTCATCGTCTCTGTGCGGCATGCGTGCGATTTGAGGTCTGGAACGTTAAATGTAGCTGTTCCCCCTACAGGCCTGGTTTGAAATGACCCCCTCTGTTGGTCTGGGGAGTTTGGCTCTGTGTAGGTTTTCTCACTCTCAGATTAATCAAGAGCAGACCGAGGCCCCGAGGCGAGGCTGGGGCCGACACCGCCTGACGCCTCCCTTCTGCTGTGAAATAATCCTTGGCCCTGCGGCGAGCGTCATCGCAGTGTGAACTCAGTTTCCGCTTCGTGTCACGTGGCCCTAAGGAGGAGCAGTCGGGCTAATTGATGCTACAAAGGACTTGCACGTATTATGTGTTTGCTGAGAGGGAAATTGAAGGCAGAGGCTTCAAGTTTTGTGTTTTGGAAAGTTTAGAGGCACAAATCCCACAAGCACACACAGATTTGTGAGACATCACTAAACTCATGAGGGCCCTCATTCACCAAATCCACTTCCTAACCCATAATCCTTCACAACTACAGGCCCAATCCTCACTGAAACCCAAAACCACTGTCAGAAGTTTGACATCCCTCTGTGTATGTAACTTGTCACTGTTCCACTAAAGACACATTAGAGTCTGTACATTCTGTGTTTTCTCTGGACATCAAGCAAAAACAGATTAATGCAAATTTAAATGGGATCTCGCCTGCGGTCACTAAAACTTCAAACTCAGATTGGAAGATGTCCGTCATCATTTGTGCTTATTTTCCAAATGTCTTTTCAAAGATATTTGTACAACAATATTCACCCTTTTCCCTTTCCTATTTTTCAGATCATCCTGCACTCCATGCACAAGTATCAGCCTCGTGTTCATGTCATCAGGAAGGACTTCAGCAGCGAACTGTCTCAAAACAAGCCGGTGCCCAGCGGGGAGGGAGTCAAGACCTTCAGCTTTCCTGAGACCGTCTTCACCACCGTCACTGCCTACCAGAACCAACAGGTGTTACTATTATTATCATTATTATTTCTTTACAGGAAAAAAAACACCTTAAAGGTCCAGCGTGCAGGATTTAGATCGATATAATGGCAGGAATTTTATGCAGTATGCATAAGTATGTTGTCATTAAATCAGTCAGGAACACCTTAGTCAAAGACCCTCTTACACCCATCTACATGGAAAGCCATAACACGGAGAGAGCATACTCTCTGCCCTTCCATGCGCCTACATGGAAAGCCTAAGGCAGGGAGAGCAGCAGCAAAGACCTCCAGGAACAGAACAGAGCAGCAACAATGACAAACAGAAATGACATTGATTCGTCAGACACAGCATGAAAAGGAGGAGGTGGGTTGTCAAGCAGCTTGCAGAGGAAGCAGCAACAGTAGGCAGGCCAGAGCAGTTTAAATTGGGCGCTCTGAATGAGATTCACCAATTGGTTGCATAGAAAGGAATCATGTGATCTATCAGCTGACTCCCTTCCATCAATCAGCTGTTGATTGGGCTGTTTGAGATCAGCTGATGGAGCTGGGATGTGAGCTGAGCTTGGCATCGTGTCCTAACGCTAACTAACGCTATGATCAATTTTATAATCACCTAAAAAATGTGGAGCAGGTCCTCTTCTATGGAGCCTGCCATGTTGTTTCTAGCTAGCTCTAGATAGTGCCATTCACATTACCGTTTTGGACGCCGTAGGTCTCCAACTCGCATGGCACACAGGAGAAGTTTATGTTGGTTGCCATCTGCAACCTCCTCGCTAGGTGCCACTGCTCAGTTGCCCCACAAATTTGAAGATCTTGCAGTTTCAAGAATGAACACAAATTCAAATAATCTCTGCAAAATTCGTGTCATCTTGCAGTGTTTTTAAATCCCTGCATCTTGTCCTGCAAAAAAGTGGTTGAATTAAAAGAATGCTTCACCACAGATTTTTCTGTAAATGTGATCAAAGCAAGCATTTATGAGCCAAAGTCAATTAAATACAGAGCCTCAGTCTCTGCAAGGTTTTCTTAAAACTCCATTGTCTCCCTAGAATTTGTCTTTCAGTTGGTGCTTCTCTAATTGGCAATACTACATGGCATGGTGGTAACCATGCCAAACAAAAAACAGAGTGAAAGGATGACTTTTAATAAGCTTTTATTATTAGGACAATTTATTGCAAAATAGCACAGACATGTTGGCGTATTTAAGTGTTGTAGAAAAGGCTTTGCAGATTTAGTTTAAGCTGTGATAATGAAAAACATCTCCTTCTCGTCTGCAGATCACCAGATTAAAGATCGACCGCAACCCGTTCGCCAAAGGATTCCGGGACTCTGGCAGAAACAGGTACGTTATAGCATCACAGACACACAACACTGCCTGTTACAGTGTTTCAAATTTATTATTGTATTATTTCTATTGTGTGTGATCTTCAATATGAAAATAATGGTCTGAAGATAGCACTTAGCACCATATGCTGCCCCATAAAACAGCTGCTTTGTCTGTTGCCAAGAGAAACACTTTGAATCTGCAGCACAGACAGACAGAGAGTCACTTCATCACCGCTTTACCTCTCTCTTTGTTTCTATCATTTATCTCAAAAATGTGCATGAAAGCTCAAAATGCAAGGGAAAAAACACTGGTTTGCACGATTAATGTATTGGTTGGTTTAGGCACAAAACACTTGGTAATGGTCAGGAAAAGATGACGTTTTGGCTTAAAATACCTGGTGTTGGTGGTGCTACCCCAGCTGGAAACACAACAATGGGTCCCTAAAAAACACCCACGTTTGGTGGCTAAAAAGCAGCTGGAAACGTAGTTATGATGACCTTCTACAAAACATCCATTTTAATTGTTTTCATCTTACACAGTGGTCTGCAGTTTGGCAGGCGTCTCGCCTAGGTGATGCACCATCCACCATCCCCTTCACCCCCTGATGACGTGGTTACTGTTTGTTAACATGCTCGCCATTAAAAGCCGACCCCAAATTCCCCGCCTCGCTATATATTTTTTCTGCGCTGTGTCCCCTTTTTACACAGATCACACTATAGGACCACTACAAAGTCCCTTCTTCATGCCTCCTTTGCATTTCTACACAGAACCGTTGATGGCAACATCATTCTTGTGTGTGATTATACACTGCATCACGGCGTTGGGGAAACGAAAGAGGCGTGATGGCCTCTGGTGTGACATAAAACATAATTGCTGAGGAACTTCATAAACAACAACAGTGGCACTGACGTGTCAAAAACAATCATTTACCGTCTCTGTTATGTGGCAGCTGATGTGATCCTCTGCTCAGAGGGTATGGAACTACTGAATCTCATTGTTTTCTCAAGTTTCAGATAATTATGACCGCTGTTTTTCTTCTTTGAGTTAGCCGCTAACTGCTAAGAGCTACTTCTTAAATCTTCCACGGTGGGTAAAACCCATAACATGTCGTCAAAATGTCACACCCATGCCACCCATGATCCCATCTTACAGGCTGTCCTGTTTATATAGACATTTTTCATGTTACTACCTCCCATGGCAGCTTAAAGGCGAGACCACTCCTTCCCCCAATTTCGCAATCATACCTTATATTTACATGATAGTATTCTACAACTTTTCTACTCTTAATGAAACAAAACAACTTGGTCTCCAAAGTCGTTAAAGTCCAGCACCTGTGCAGTGCAGTGACTTGCTGCGTTAGACACTGACATAAAAACGTCCTTTACCATCGGCATGATACGCGGCCAGTTTAACAGCGCTCAGTGGCATCAGGGGGAAACGCAGCAGGACAAGAGCAAAAGTTGAGGTGGTGAAAGTCCAAGTAGGGCGGGCAGGAGTGGTGGTGGATGGGTCCAACACAGACTTTCACCCGGGAGAGCCGTGCTCGCATCCTGTAAGATTATAAAGTCAAACCCTGTTCTTTTTTCCTAAACCTAATCACATGCTTTTGTTGCCTAAACCCAACTCTGTGCATTAGTTGTTGGAGGATAAAAAAGCTAGTGCTTTTATTTTGAAAGAGACTGTATGCAAACGGTAAATTTCCTGCGAAAATGGAAGTGTACTTTTACAACAATACATGTAACAGGCAGAACTTGACATGGCATCCCAGAACGTCAACAGCCAACGCACTTAGGGTACCTTGCACGTTGTATGTGGACGTGGAAAGTCCATGAACAAACATCTGTATGTGACGAGGTCAGAGTGAGAACGTATTGAACAAAACACAAAACTACAAGTGTTACTGGTGTCCAAATAACTCTAAATTAAGTGTGTAACTGTTCAAAAACATGCATTTTCAATAAGTTTTCAATAACATTACCAAATCCATGAAACCAGGAAGTCATACAGCATTAATCATTATACAACTCAAACAGGATGGAAGCAGGATGAAAACACTGGAAGCAACACACACACACACACACACACACACACACACACAAACACACACACACACACACCCACACACACACACACACACACACACACACACACACACCATGAAGACAAAGACAGACAGGGTGTTACACTGTTTCCTGTGACGAACACAACCCGACTGTTCAGACCCTCTCATCGCTGTTTGCACCAGCTGTGTTGTCACAACCTGTGTGCTGATGTCACCCAGAGAGAGTGTTCCTATTGGCTGTTGACAATATGGCATCATAAATAATGGTGCTGATCAACACTCACCTTTTTAGTGAGCTTATGATATTACTACATGTTTGATTTTGTTGGTAAAGACAAGCCCTCACTGTCTCTTCCTCATTCTCTTCCTCTCCGTCTTTCCTTTCTCTCTCTGTCCGTCTCTCTTCTCTTAATTCGTCTCTCCGTCTGTCAGTCTCTGAATTATCATATATAAAATTTGTGGAGGAGAGGAGGAAGGAATGGGGGTGCACTAAACCACCAGACCCCTCCGCACATGAAAGCAGCCCCCCCCTCCATCTGGTCCGCATTATTGGCACAAAGATATTTGAGACATCTTTTTTCGTTTTTCAAACAATAGACTGTTTGATTTATGAACTGGCATTAGAATTTCATTGCAGAAAAGCTACAGATGAAAAGATAACGGAGAGTGAGATATTTGTCTGGAGGGAGAGACAATGAATTTATCCTCACGTACGGCTCGTGAGTCCTTCCCCGCATGCAGCCCTTTTGGGATTTGTTTTGTTCAGATTCAGACTTCAGAGTGAGAACTCAGCTTCTGTCACCGGAGCTGCGTTTCATCTTTGATCATTCATGAATATTGTTAGCGAGCTGCAGCTCTGACCTCTGACCTTCATATTGCTGCTTTGGCTAATTATGGTGATTTAGGATTTTAATTGGTCATATACTGTCAGTAACTCTGGACGAGGCTGTCTGCTCAACATATTGTGTAACTGTAGATTCTGTATGTTTCAGCTCAGCACACTATAATATTAGATTTCACACCACAGCTGGAAGTTTTTTTATTCTGTCCATGTGGATCAGATTTTTAGCGTTGCTGATGACAGTAACATTTTGGCACAAACTCTCTCTTGAATTACTGGGATGAGCCTCATATTTAGGTTCTATCATTATTATTATTTCATTTACATTTTTTACATTTATTATTTATTTCATTTTAGACAGTTAGCACAGTACAATATCCTGATCAACATACAAACAGTCAAACAAATACATCGTACACTATCCATAAATGATAGAGAAAAGAAGAAGAAAAGAGAGGGAAGGGCATAGAAAAATAAATGCTTAAAAAACAACAATAACACTATATATATATATATATATATATATATATATTTAATATATTTTTATTTATTTTTTATTTATATAGCACATATACAAAAAGGTAATAATAATAATGATAATAATAAACTTTTATTTATATGGCACATACACAAAAAAGGTGATATTACATGCTTTACAGTAGATGAAAAGAAAATGAGTAGTATTAAAAATAAATCAAGAAAAAAAGCTGAATAAAAAGGGACATTTAAAACAATTAAAATCAACAAGAAAAAAAGCAACTCCTCCACATGGACATGGGTATTTTTGAAAACAGGATTTCACAGTCAAATCCAATCTCAGTCCAATTGACAACGCAAAAACCCAATTGAAGTATTGTCAACAGCATGCCAAATCAACAGGTCTCAATATAGCCGGTACCCCAGAGCCATGCAGTAGCAAAAAGAAGAAGAAGAAAATGGCCGACCAGAAGGCTATCTGGCTGCACTGACCTCCGCATTATATTCTGACACCTCTGTTCCTCAATATAGTGAAAGAGTAACTGTACATTTATGTGTTAACATGTAAAAAGTCTTGTTAGCAAAGTTAGAGCAAGAATTATTTTTGCCATGTCCGCCATTGCATGAAAAGTTGCTTCATTTGTGACGCCTCACAAAGGAGATAACTGCACCATTAGTGTAGTGGAGGGTACGTGCACCTCTTTTTCTGGCCATTCACAGTATACTCACCTATCAGCCAAAAATCTGTTGTAGTATTAGGGAGTCTTCCTCATCAATAACAAATCTTCACCCTGGACGAAGTTTTACAAAAGGTCAGTTCTGAGTGACCTCAAAGAAGTTTGCATGTGTACAAAAGACCACAACACACTGAAAATCTACGTTTTCAAATATACCTGTGTACGTTCTGACAAGGCCTGACTAACCTCATCTCTGATGTGGGTGGAGCCTTTGTGGTGGAGGTGATGGGTGGATGTTGGCATCAGGTCAGGCATCAGCTGTCAGGTGCAGCTAGTTGGGTTAATAATGTCTGACTTGTGACTGGCTCCTGTGTGCAGTCACTCCAACCTTTACTTTTTCATTTGATTGAGGAAGAGGACAAGTCACATTTGAGACTTTCCAGCCAATTTTAAATAGGACTTCTTCTGTTTGCACATTTTACAGATCAAAACACATGAAAGCTTAATCAGATTTCCTGCTAATCCTTATCAGGGTGTTTTAATAGGAGACATGTCTTTGCCCTTATCTGTCACTTTACTGCTTCTTTCCTGCTTTGTTATTTTTCTGACTGCTGCTGCTGGATCCCATAGAATCAGCTTCAGTTCTTACGTCATGTGTACACTAGTAAATATTACAAGTAGTCCACTTATTATTGTGTTAAGATATGTGATCAAACAGGAGCTAAGAGCTGCAGCTGAAAAAAAAAAAGAAAAATTAAGGAAAAGAAATAACTCTCATTTCATAACTGGCTTTCAAGTAGTTTACATGCTCCTGCCACTTTCTGTAGATACACATTGAGGTATTAAATACAGTTTTTATTCATTTTCCTTAAGTAAAAAAGTGACATTTTCCACTCTGTCTAACGGCATCACATTCATTCTGTATCTGAAACATTTAAAGCCAAGACTTTTTTTGGCTTCAGCAGTCGATCAGATCGGATCATTGTATTCACTTTTCCCTGTAACGTTCCAACATATCTGTCACGTTTGGACTTTCCTTGTATCTTGATTTAAATTTAAAGTGCAGTTTGGCAGTCGCAACCTCAGTTGTCGTGAAGGACATGCTGACAGGTATCAAAAAGGTCAAAGGTCAAAATTAGAACTACAGAAATAGATACATACTATGTAACAAAGTATGAGCTCAGATTAACAGATTGAAATTCCAATATAATACAATTGTCTTGTTGCCATGGCAACAAATAATCTCGTTAGTTACCAATTATGAATATTTTGATGCCCAACCTGTTATCATGCACACACGCATACCTACAAAAAGTAATGTATCAGAATTTGTATGTTACTCACATAATTTGGAAGACTGCGATCACTTGATCAGACGTAGTTAGCAGAGCAAAAGTCCATGTTTGGAGGCAGGTAGGAAACACAGGACTTTCTCCCAGGAGCCCTGTGTTTATGTCCCCCGTGAAACCACGTTAACTTTGAGATATTATCAGGTACGTCGTCAGGAAGTAAAATTCTTCTCCTAAACCTAACCTATGTAACTTTACTTAACCTAACCTACGTAACTTCACTAAACCTTATCTACAAAGCTCTACTTTTAAGCTCAACCTATGTAACTTTAGTTTGCTAAAACTTATTTACGTAACTTTACTCTTCTAAGACCAACCTACGTAACTTTACTAAACCTTACCTACATAACTTACATTGCTAAACCCACTTTTTAGCTAACCATATCTACGTAGCTTTACTTTGCTAAACCTTGATTACGTAACTTTACTAAACCTAACCTATGCAGCTTTACTTTATTTAACCTAACCAACGAAATTTTACTTCACTAAACTTAACCTATGTAATTTTACTTTTCTAAGTCTAACCTACATAATTTTACTTTGCTAAACCTAACCTACATAACTTTACTTTTGTAAGATAACTTACGGAGCTTTGCGCTAAGTATGTAACTTTGCATTAAGTACATAACAAGATGACACCATTCATGGAGCACTAAGCCGTTAGATATCATATCATATAAAGATAAGATTATCCAGTAGATTAAGTCTCTGCAGTGAACAGTGGCTCTTTGAAGGACTTCTATAAGACATTAAGAGCGGATCTATGATTCAGAGTCCGATTCAGGTTTTTTGCACGCGGCTCTCAACATGGAGGTAGCTAAACCGGTAGGTAGTAGCTAACAGTGGTAACAGTGTTAACAGAGCAAATGGTGTTAACGATGCAAAATTGGAGGATGGGCGCTATGCAATGGCAGTAAGCCAGCCAGTGGGATAGACACATGCACCAACATGCCCATGCAGCCTGATCGTCTTCCGTACTAACAAAAAGAGAAGCGCGAAGGTAGCACGACTTCACTCTCTGCTCAGGATGCCATCACTCCACCGTATCTTTACATAACAAATACCAGTTTGCTGCTGTTTAATGCTGTGAATGTTGCATACAGAACCTTTAATTCATTCAAAAAAGTAAAGAAAGGGAGAACTACATTTGCACATTTTAAAAAAAACCTGTTCAGTTACCTTTAAGCAATGCATCAAGAAATCTTTAAAAGTATCATCCTGTAATAAAATAGTTTGACTTTCTTGAGTTGCCGTTTTGCAGTCCGTTCACTCAAAATGCCAAAGGTGAAGGCAGCAGCTGCGACTAAAAGTGTTGGAAACAATCATAAAAACAGGCGTGACATCTTTTGTTTTTGTTGCTCTGCCACACGTGTCTGTTAAATGTTACTCGGTTTATATTAGTATCGGATATGAGTGACATTAACAGTCATCACAAAAGCTAACATGCTTTTCTTTTAGTAGTAAAGTGGCTGCAGTGTGAACGCAGCCTGTTTTCTGTGGAACGTTACCAACTCATTCCACACTGAGGGGAAATTCAGAATTAATATAAAGGGCAAACCTGCACTGCTAATTCTCAAATTAAGCACCAGCTTGTTTTCCTTTTTCTGACTCTCTTAATAGCATCTTAATATAGAAGCTCTAAGTTATGGTGGTGTCGTCAGTTGTGTCTGGTGCCCAGGCTTTATGGCCTATAGCGGAGGGATACAGCTCATTTGTTAGGTTTTGGTCCCGCAGCAGTGTGACTGGATGAATGAGTGCAGTGATGGCAAGGGCCCGGCCGATTAGCATGGCGCACTAACGAGCTGCCACAGCCAGGGAGTTAGTGGCCCTAAAATAACACGGTGAGCAGTGATGGGGCGCTGGCTTCCCTGGGATGGGGGCCGAGCGGCGTGCAGGGAAGTAAATCAAGCAGGAAGGAGAACTGTGTACAGATTCAAGATGAAACGTCACCCAGATTTATGTGCACAGTAAAAACCTGCTCCTTTTTAATGGCTCCAGTTTCCTCCGAGCAGGACTCCAGTTTCTCCCTCCCTCTCACTCCTTCTCATTCAGTCTGGCTCATTTACCGCCGACCTCTCCCTCTCTCATTCACACACACATTAACCAATATCACTTCCCCTCTCAGCTCAACTGAGCCTTTCAGTATATCTGCTCTTATTCTTTATTCACTCATATCCATCTCTCCTGCTTTTATTCACGTGGCAGTTTTTCAAAAACAATGTGAAAGTATATGACGGTTAAATGAGGATAACAGGGAAAAAACTGACTCATATCTTGAGACTCAAAACAATGACATCAGAATACAAATGACACCATCTACAGCACTGCATAAATGATTAGAAGAAATGTTTTTTCACAGGGTTTTTAGTTATTATATAATGATGCAGTTTTCATGTCAATAAAGCTTTGGCAGAAACATTCTTGGCTCAACACTCTTATGTTGTGTTCACGTTAGGCATAAATAAAACAATTGGCATGGGTAGATCACATGTAAAGTCAATGTAAAGATGCGAGTTTAAGTGGTGCAAATGAAGCGAGTAGCAGGATTTCGCATTACATTGTTATCCACGAGAGTTGAAAAATCTGAACTTCAGCAACCAATTCGCGCCACAATAGCCAATCAGTATTGAGATTCTCCAGGCATGTATAAAGCAGAGGATGTAACGGCAGAAGTTAATTAGTCAATTTAGCAATTTGACACGTGTATGACGCAAGTCAACACAAAATATTATAGTGTTCAAACTGCGCAAAAAAAATGTATTGCGTTTGTTAGAAATCCCACTCTGAAAGGACTCTTCTTGAAGGACTAAGCTCTACCCAGATCCAACTGCTTCTAAAGAACCCTTCATTTCAAAGACAGCGTTCTTCAAGGGTTCTCTGTAACTCTTTTTGGAAGAAAGAGTTCTTCAAGGATTGTTGAAAGCACAGCTGTTGAAAGATCAACAGCAAATATTCAAATGTTCTCTCATGTTTTAAATGGTATTTTTAAATGTAGATGCATCTGAAATCCCTCTACTCATTTCATTTTAGCTTTTTTGCCATAGCTAAAATATTTACCATCATTTAATGTCATACAACACCACATGATCTGCCAAAAGGTACTTTGCTTTTTATATTTGTGTTGATTTGGAACCAAATACAAGTTCCCAAGTTTGGTTTGGAGTTTTGGTTCCCAACCCTACTGCACCATTAGGAAAGTAAAGGCTGTAGTAGCAATGATTCAACAAAATCTCCACCTCCTAAAACCTGATTGGTAACCATCAGTGTTGTGGGTTGTGTTGGACAACATCAGCCTCAGTCCTTCAAGAATGTCATGAACTCCAAATGTTCTGGACATGGTTCCCTTGGCCCCAGGCTAACCAGTTCAATTAAAACCATGATTAATGGGAGAGAAATCAATGAGTAATGTAGAAAATTACCACTGTACCACCCCCTGGGTGGGTTTAGATGAAACCCTTGGATTATAGATGGGTAAAAACCCTTAGGTGGGCTCTCGTTAGCACCATTAGAAGGTGAAAAGGGTCTGGACAAAACCCCCAGAGAGGGTTCTGGGTGTAACCATTACAAATTAAAATAAAAGGGTTCACTGTAGAACTTCTCAGAGGAGGTGTTGGGTGGAGCTTTTCACAGATGGTTCTTGGTATAATCCCTCTGAATCCTCATTTCCCTGCAGTTATCTGTGCTGCCTACAAATTCAGGTGAATCATGGTTAGCCTGAACTTCTACGGCAATTTACTGTGCCAGGTGAAGGCTTCCTTATAAAATCAGTTGCACAAAACACATTGTTTCCTTCAGGTTTTCATAAACTTTTCACCTAAGTATTTAAAGTTTTCTCTGTCTGAAAGTGATCAGGCTTGTGGGGAATTTACAGATCACAGATATAAGCCAGAGCCTGGCTATGTGAGGCTCAAAAAATAAGCAATAAAATCTTAAAATCTGCTCTCTCAATCTCACTGTGCACCAAACCTTTTGTCTCTGTGTGTTCGTGTCATCTGGTCAACACACAGACACACACACACACACACACACACACACACACACACACACACACACACACAGGCCTTTATTGCCCCATTCTCCTCTTTCTTTTTCAATCCTGCTGTTTCTCATGTTCTGAAATCTCTGTCTCTGTGTGTCTCTTTGTCAGAACTGGCCTGGAGGCGATCATGGAGACTTATGCTTTCTGGAGACCTCCTGTGAGGACCCTTACATTTGAAGACTTCACCAATATGCAGAAACAGCAAGGTGTGTGAACCCATATTCTCTCTCTGTGAGGGAGAAAAGCTACATGTCAAACTCCACGACGTATATTCTTCTTGAAAATCCCCCTTCAGCCTCACTAGACAACTTCTAATTCAATTTCCTCCTTTGAGATTTTTACAGAGATATTTAGCGCAGAATAGTAAAAGACAAAACATATTTTTTCATGCGTAAAATCTCGGTCACAAACCCTAAGATACAGACTGGTCTCGGTGTCTCCACTTTGATGGATTTGATGGATGAAGTTGGTGTTACTGTCAAAGATACGCACAAATTGGCGGCTTGAGAAAGAATCCCTTGTTTTATTTTGAAGGACTGACATCCAAAGTGGTTGATTTGGCCTCCACCGAACGACACCCAAAAGAAATGATCCAAGGTATGCAAGGTAAATGCATGGTAGATTTTGCGTACGGTCAGACACCTGACCACCTGATAGAACATGACCTCTCTGACCTTTTTCTCCTCAAACAGACACGTATCAACTCACTAACCCCGTTAGATCAGCACCATCTGCTCTTGACATATTATGAAATTAATCTCTGAAAGCCACGACTCCCATCCAGTGTATGGGATAAGAGGCAAACTAAAGTATGTCTCATTTAACATGTGATCTGAATCCTAGGCGACCACTTTGAGAACTCCTGTGGTATCTTGTCATACCCATCGTTAAAGGTGGGGGAAAATTGATGCAGCATATTATCGTAAGACACAGATGGAGTAAATACAAATTTAACTTTTGATACCCTTAAGTAAAGTTAGGATTAGGGTTTAAGGAGGGGTTTGGGGTCAGAAACAGTTGCCTTCTCAGTCCATTAGATACAACAGACACTGACAGAGTTTTCCTTTCGGGACATGATTTGCAGTTGAGAAAATTGCAATATATGTTGTTGAAATACTCAGCATATTGCCAAATGGTTAAAATTGCAACAATATTATATCCAATTCACATTCAACATATGCACCCTCTGTCCTTGGATCCTCCCAGCAGATTTTTTCTCGTGATTCATTATCACAATTTACAAATCAACATAAATTTGCTGCTAATTACGCAACATACAGTGTTTTATTTTTAGTTTAAAACAATGTAAAGTAATCAATTGCTGCCTATGTGCCTGTCTCTAAAACTGAAAGTAGTGCACAGTGGTAATTAGCATGACCTTGGTGCACGTTCTGTCCCAACCTGAACTCTCCTTCTGCATATTTTCCCTGCATATATCACCACACACTACATCAGCTATGGTTGTCCTTCATTTGAGCTTGGCCATACGCTGCTCCCCTGGCAGGTTCGGCAGGCGTCTGCTGAACTTTTCACATCGCGCACAGGCCTTGAAAATAAAATCGTTAAACGAACCCTGTGGCTTTTGGACGGCTCCGCGACACGAGTCAGCGTCAGCGGGGCCACCTCCCTTTGTCCCGGCTCCAGCTCAGGCACAAGGTCTTAGTCATCGTGGCTCGTATCAGGGGCCGCGCCGCTTTTAAAAGCAACTCTGTTTCCTCGCAGGCCCTATCTCGGTTACCTCTGGAGGTCAGCATGACGTGACGCTCCGTATTTTGTCTGAGCAGGCGGACATGTGTTTGTTATCATTAAACTCCTCCGAAGTGATTAGGATTTAATCAAAGTCGTTGCACCGCCAGTGAACTCTGTGTCACCCTGACAGGACGCTGGTGTACGTGTGCAATGACTGTGTGTGTGTGTGTGTGTGTGTGTGTGTGCGCCTTTGCCCTTATGGCACCAGACACCCTTTTCCCTTCAGCTAATCAACTATTCCCCCTCGGCACTGAAGCACCTCGAGCCCCTCTAACCAGAGGAAAACATGACATCACCAAACTATCGTCCCTCTCTCCCTCTTTTTCCTCATATACCTTGCATTCTCTCCCTCTCTTTCCCCCCTTTACTTTATTTCCCTCCCTCCCCCCTCATCTCTTCGAGCAGAGCAGAGCTGCAGTGATATTATCGAAGGCATATGGTGCAAAATCAGAACCCCAGCCAAGCGAGTCCTGGATTATTTAGTTATGCCTCCTCCTCATTCCGGGTTCAAACTGAATTTCTCCAACAGCAAGATGAACCCCAGCCAAATTCTCATTAATAGAGAAATATGCGATTGATATCCCACAGCTATCATTTCACTCTGAAAGGCTCAACTTAGTGAATACAATTTGTGCCAGCCCCCCTTCAGCTGAATCACTACAGTACATGTCTAAACTCTGAGAGTCTGTGGCTTTTTATTGAGGAAAGGACTCGGGATGTGGGGCGGCTCTGTTGACCAGACATGGTCAAAACTGAATCCATATTTATATCCACATACCAGCGATAAATTTTATGATTTGCTTCATGATCTTGTATTCAGCGGTTTCAAAGAGTAAGGCCCTGCAATTAGTCTGAGGAGGGGAGATTTAAAACGTCCGTGCAGATCAGCAAGGTTGTGCATTAAAGTGGCGACAGGTGAATTCATAAAGCAGCTTAGTCTGACTCATGTGCACCACTGGGACATGCTCCCATTGGCCACTGCTGTCTGCTCAAACCTAGAAGATACATGATGAGGAATCATCACAAAAACTTTGATTGTGCCTCAAGAGGACTCCTCAGTTCATTCTGTGCTCATATGAGAATATATTTAGGCAAGAGTCAGTCTTAAAGGGACATTACTACCATTTAGTGTTTTACAACAATACATTCCAACCTGGTGTGGAAGACATTTCTCCTGCACTGCCACAGGGTAGAGAGGATGTGGAGGTCTGGCAGTAAGAGACTAAGGGCGGGGACACATGCTGCGCCTGTAACTGCCTGGGAAATGCCAGATCGGGAGCCTGGCACTGCTCTTGTGCCTGCTCTGCACCAACTGTTAATGGCGGCGTATACTTGTGCGTCAGACCCTACGCCATGGCCTACACATGTGGTTTACGCCATTGTGAGCATTTATACTTGTGTGGTGGTGTGTCTGTGTCACTCTGCAGTTACACCTCCAGAACACTGGTCAGCAGTGGGGTTTCTGTGAAGTGCTGTAGAGTTTAGTTGATTCAAAACACACATTAAACACACATTAAACACATATTAAACACACATTAAACATGGCTTAATAGAGACAGTTTCAAACACAAGTACACAAATCAGCTTCACTATAACTTGCAGCATTCACAGACAAACACTTGTCTTTATCTGGACACATTTTCCCCACAAATACAACATGCTAATGTTTTTAGCACAAACCTATGGCATTTTACATTATATAAATTAGCCTAGCAGCTAGCAGACGTTTTTTCTGTACTCATATAAAACCAGGGACAACAGCAACATTTAACAAAAGTAATGTTACAAAATTTCAGCCCCGATCATACAGAAAGCATTTTAGCAGCTGGAGGCCACTTTTTGTAATTGTTTTTAATGTGAGAAAAGCTTTTTCCTTGCGATTTTTGGTTTGTGTGTTTTTGCAAACTCAATTGAATCGGTTCCCAACTGAATTGAATACAATATGATTGGGATTTGGAACAGCTGAACATCAATTGAATCGGTTCCAAAGCCAAGTCCCTGTGGACTGAGCTACTGCCGCCCCTAACATAAAAATGATAAATGCTGATGTCTAATTTTATGCATCATTTATAGGGGCGTAACAATATCTGGATGTGGATTGATATGTCGATTGATTCAATAATCAATGATCCAGTATCATAGATGCAAGGTGAAAACACTGATACATATCAGCTTGAAGATACGCCTTTATTTTGAAATTCAATTGGTCTGTGTCACCACTTTCATCCAAGCACACCCCTTCCTAAACATTCAGACAGTGCTAGAGGCAGATAATTGTTAACAGCCAAGGAAAAGACAACCATTATTTACTGTTATTGTCTCATGCATTCATAACCAGTCGGTGCTTGCTCTCTGGCATCAGTAAAAATTTCCTCTTGTGCCTCCAGCTCATCCAAAACTCTGCTGCCAGAATCTTGACTCAGACTAGAAAACATGACCACATCACGCCAATCCTGGCTTCACTACACTGGTTACCTGTTGCTTTTAGAATTTTAGGATTTTATTAACTACTTACAAAGCCCTGAGAGGCCTCGCTCCAAGTTCCATAACAGATCTTTTATTGCCCTACGTTCCTTCTCGCACCCTGAAATCCTCGGATGCATCTTTTCTTGTTGTTACGAGGTCAAGATTAATTCACAAAGGTGACAGCCTTTGCAGTCAGAGCTCCTTGACATTAGACTGACCTGCCTGAGGAGATTGGGGCTGCAAAATCAGTATCATCTTTTAAATCACTTCTGAAAACCTACTTGTTTAAAATGGCCTCTGTGTGTTTTACTGTTATTGTATTCTGTTTACTGCTTTTATCTTGTTTTATTTGCTTTGTCTTTTATTTGGTTTTGTAAAGTACTTTGTAACTGTGTGTTGAAAGGTGCTATATAAATAGTTTATTATTATGATTATTACTATATCATCTCATGTCGATTACAGGCCCCTGAATTGAAACAAATTGAAATCGTATTGTGATATATTTTTGGATATCAGCGAATATTGTGTTGCAAGAATCCATAAAAAATCATATCATGATGGAACTTGTGATTTACTCACCTAAAAATTGGATCTAAAATGAACAGAGCCCCACAACACAATAACAGGTGTGAGGCTTTTTTTTCCCCCTTTGATTTAACCTTTATTCAAGCAGGAAGTCCTTTGAGATGGAAATCTCTTATCCAAAGGACAGCTGGCCAACACAGTACACCAGTTACAGTTTAAGTAGAAATAAATCACAACAGACAGGAAATACAATTATCAATCACACAAGGAAGAAACTACATCCAGCTCAAATAAAGCAGCTGCGCTCGTTTATGCCTAAACCATGTTTCTTAATCTTAGTGAAACTTGTTGAGTATTTCTGCACTGATTCAAACTCAAATTGTCTTGGAACTGTTTTTATTTTTATATTAAAGTGCTGCTGAGATAAAATCACCTGACTGCACTTTATTTCACTGTTTCTGTATCTGTGTGTTTTCCAGGTGGAAGCACAGGAACTTCTCCCACCACCTCCAGCACAGGGACCCCCTCCCCCTCTGGAGCGGCTCATCTCCTGTCTCCCTCCTGCTCCCCTCCGACCTTCCACCTCGCCCCCAACACCTTTAATGTGGGCTGCAGGGAAAGTCAGCTCTGCAACTTGGGCCTGTCCGAGTACCCGGCCTGCGCTCGCAGCAACATGGCGGCCCTGCAGGGCTACGGCGGCTTGGCTGATAGTTCCTATGGACGCCTCCAGGCTGCAGGGGGTGCTGTGGCCTCTGGTCAGCCCTCTGAATCCTTCCTGCCACAGAGGACTTCATCCTTGATTGCTGCTGGCATGCAGGGCAGCGCTCACGCCTCCCTGAGTGGCGGTGGTAGTGGCAGCGGCACTGGAGGCAAGATGGACACCTATGGCGGTCAGCTCGGCTCCTTCCCGGCCTCGCAGCTACAGTACGTGATGCAGGCCGGAGGTAGCTCCAGCTCTGCCTCCTCCTCCTCATCCGGAACCTCCTCTTCCTCAGCCCACATGTTCAGCGGGAGCCACCACCACGTGCAGCAGGGCTCCTACAACGCTTTCTCCCTGCACAACCCTTACAACCTGTACGGATACAACTTCCCCACCTCTCCTCGCCTGGCCGCCAGCCCCGAGAAGCCGCAGGGAGGTTTGCTCTGCTCCTCGTCTCCTGCCGGGGCCTTCGCTGAGCGCCAGTACCTGTCCAATGGAAGCATGGACACTATGCACATGATTAGCAACACCAGTGGTGGCCAGCAGGGCAGCAGCTCCTGCGATGGACGTCAATATGGCTCCTCCTCTCAGATGTCTATGCACATGGTGTAGAAACTGGGACACGCAGTCCTCCGTGTTTCTAAAGTCTTTCAGCTGAAAAGCAAATCTCTCATCCATGAACCCGGTTTGGTGTTGATGTTGAACCGGTGTTTTCACACGAAGCGTTAACGTACCGAGGTACAAAACAAACCTTTCAGAAAAGGACATCATTTGTTTTTAAAGACACCCTGCCACATACGAAGCATTATAGAGGGAGTCAAAACTATTATTTAATTATCTTTGTATTAATGAAGTGAAAATTGGGACAGCAGCGTCACTCTCTTCCTGTTTCTGACACAGTGAGAACAACAGATTGTAATGAGAAGGAGAGGAAGGAGCCCACATGCTCTGGTTCAGAGGGGATTATCAGTTGTGAATCTGTTATGGTGCAATAGTAGCAACACTCTTTTCAAGTGACTCACTCTTGATTTTTATTGGGACTCAAAGGCTATGCAGTCATGACATCATGCAACCAAAGAATCTTCACTGTGATCCAGAAGTTTTGACTTCATGCAGCACTTGTGCCGATTCGTTTTCAGAAATGTCGGGGGGTCAGTGGTTCGCCATCACAGTCTGAAGTGTTGGCTGGAATGAAAGGGACAACTGGACAAGATCACTGAACGACTCGCTGCTTCAGACACGCAGGAGATGAAGTATTTGGACGCCGCGGGGTGAGCTCAACACGTGGATGCAGTAATTCAAAGAACTGTGGGTCGGGTGAACTGAGGAACTCTGTCTTCATCCTGAAAACTCCCAGCAGCAGGCGCGTATGTGAGAGTTCAGGACTCCACCACGCATCAACCCGTCGTCCTCACAGACTGGAATGGCTTCACTATTTTTGAGTGGATTATGTTTTTTAGCATATATATAAGATGGCGAATGCAATCAATAACATAAGCTTAAAAGTTGTTGTGTGAAAAGTTATAAAAGAAGCAATAGCAAGGCCGAGTAATTAAAGTATGTTTTGGTGTGTTGTAGAGATGTGTATTTAAGTGCTGAGCAGTATAACAATTTTACAGGACAATCTGTTAAAAAAAATGTGTGAAAAATGGGAAGTAATTCTTTTCCGAGGCATTTTGAAAAAATGTAAATACAGGTGCCAAGCACGTAAAAAGCTCAATAAACGTTTTAATTCATGTACATGGTTTGGATTGTTTCTTCTCCTCCTTAGTGACAAGTTATCAAGGTAAACTTGATATTTAAAGGTGCAGTGTGTATGATTTAGGGAGATATATATCACCTGAAAATAAGAATGTGTTGCATTTTCTTTACCTTAGAATGAGCCATTTATAACTACATAGGGAGCGGGTCCTTGTTTATGGAGACTGGCATGTTCACCATGTTTCTACATTAGCCCAGAACAGACAAACCAAACATTGGTTTTGGATAAGGCAATTTACATTTTCACGTCAGCCACCATAGTTAGAAGCCCCTCCACAACAAGCAGTGTTGGAAAAACACTGAACTGTAACAGTAACACTGCTTTATTCAGGGTTTTCACTAGTTTAAATCACTGGTTCCATTTGTTTTGGAGAGGAAGCGACCTCTGCATATAATTGACCTATGGCTAAGCCACGCCCCCAAACAACCCCAAACTATCAACATTCAGTGACCGGCGCTATGGCAGGTGTCACAGCACACGGCATTTCGCAGGAGGCAGTTAATGATTTTTGGGGACATAACGATCAGATGTCATTGAGAAGTAACCAAAAGGACCTAAACTACGCATTGGAGGGATATATTTATCATTTTATTGTTGAGAAGGTCGATGAAAAGCTTAAATTACAAGCCAAAATTTACAGGTCACAGTGTACGCTTGTGAACCGCATCTCGTTGCTGTCGCCATCAAAGACAACAAGTTAAAGTGCCACTGAAGTTAAAGTTTTTGGCTCAGAATATGAGAAAAGGATAACGGCCTTTTTACCATCTTTACCAAGAGTGTCTCTCCGTTAGTTTGGTGCTACAGTATTTACACTGAATCATTCAGCATAACGTTTGCCAACCTTTGTTATCTCTGCCATTACAGATAAGTTAATGAAGCTAAGCTCCAGAAGTTAACGTTAGCTTAACTAGAGCCCTTTGGACAACAGCTAACAATGATGTACGATCACCAAAGTACAAAACTAGAACAAAATAGGCTAATGAACTCCCAGCAAACAAGGTGACATGATGAACAACGCAGCTAGGAGCTAACGTTAGGCTAACTTTAGCTAACGTTAGCTAGAGATGTTAAAGATAACTTTATATTTCTTTCCAGTAAAGTGACAATATGTTGCCTCAAACACAATGTTGACTTACCTTAGAACAGATGTAAACATCATTGTTAATCTTATTCACGTTGAGTTGATGTTGTGGTCTAACGTTACCACACAACTTTATCCAAAGGAGACACTTTTCTCGGTTGAGATCTGTGTAAAAAATACACCTCATCGCCCAGCCTCTCAGGATACCTTGTGTACCCCACGCACACCGTTTGACCATTTTTAAACTTCAAATCTCCGAAAAAGCTCGTAAAACCGAACAAAACTGACTTTCTGTAATGCATTTCAATGGACGTCCAGGCAGAGAATGTCCGAGTGTATGGGAATGGCTATACGCACTGTGATTGGCTCATCTCGTTTGAGGGCGGGACTTAGCCATAGGTCAATTCGGTTCCCAGTGAAAACCTCCTGAATTTCTGGATCAGAAACAAAGGTGAGCGCACATGAAGTTATCAGAGGAAAAGGGTTTATGCAAAATAGCAGATGGTAGGGAACTGTCAACACATTCTCACTCCGACCTCATCACATATCGACGTTTGGTCATGGACTTACCGCGTCCGCATACGACATATTAGGTACCCTGGGTGCTTTGTTTGTTGACGTTCTGGGACGCCATGTCAACTTCTGCCTGTTACATGCATTGTCTTCTTTCATAACACACATCCGTTTCCACAGTTTTCACTGTACGACACTGCGAATTGATGTTTTTTTTTTCCCTTCAACAACAAACACATATAGTGGGGTTTAGGGAAAAAGAACAGGGCTTGGCTATAGAATCTTAGGGGACATGAACACCGCTCTCTCGGGTTAAAGTCGTGGCTTGTTGGACCCATCCACCCCACTCAGATTTTTTCCGCCTTAACTTTTTTGTCCATGTCCTGCCATGTTTTCCCCAGATGTTGCCGGGCATCATTGAACTATAACAGTAACTGACCACTTATCATGCCGTTGTTAAAGAATGTTAAACCTTTTTTCGCTGGTTTCTAATGCCTCAACTCACTGCCCAAGTGCTGGATTTCGACGACTTCTTAGTGAGACCGGGCTCATTTGTAACATGAAACTGTGGTGGACATTGGGAATGGAGATGGTGCTGTGGAAAAGATTTTCCTCAAGGGGACAATAAAGTCTAAGTCTAAGTCTGAAACTACTTCATTTAGTGTTGTTTTTTTTTTGTTTTTTTTGGAGAGGAAGAGTCCTCTGCGGATAACTCAACTCCCGTTAAAACCTCCCGCACATTCAACACTGAAAGAATTCTAACCGGCAAACGTTTCAGCTGGCTGCAATGTATAATCCTCACCACTAGACACCACTAAATCCCCCTAAATCTTACACACTGCTCCGTTAAGAAAATTACTCAGCAAAAATTAGGAACATACTGTGTTCTCCCAAAACTCTGGAACATGAGTTGCTCATATAAAAAAAACAAAAAAAACAATTTGGAGCACAAAAACAAAACAAATTACAGTGTTTATTGTAAGTAATCAACAAGAGAATGATACTTTTACATACTGGATGTCATACAATTAACAACAGTTCAGTGATAAATGATTATCTTAAAAACTGTTTGTAACTGTGGGAGTTAACTCGCCAGTCAGTCACGGCCTCGCGGCTACAATAACAACGAATGACATGATTATTAATCACACACAAGAGTGTTCTGCGCTTATGAAACACACACATCTGCTGTGCACCACATCACAGGCGCGGGCTTCAAACGCTGATGCAGTGCATCGATCATAAACCAAACTGGGAGAAAAAGACCCAAAAAAGACAAATTTTCTCCCTGCTGGTTCTGTTTATTATGAGAATGAAGAATAAATCTCTCGTGCCAACTGCACTCAGCTGCACTGCTGTTGTGCCTGACGCACATAAATATGGCACCTGTTTAAAGAGACAGAGAAATCCCCTTGTAATCATTTGAACCTCCGAAAGAGGGAAAACATGCAGCATTTAGGATCATTCCTACTCCAGCTTTGTGTTTCCCCCTCTTGTTACACAGGCACAGACTCCAGGGATTTACCCAGGGCCAATCAGCGCCCATTACACGGATGTCTTCAGAACGGTTCTCCCCAATCACTTCCTATCATGCGTATGGCTCCAACCATGAAATATCATATCTGAACCATCATCAGAAAATAAAGGGGGTGCAGGACCGTGGAGACAGCGACCCAGTATTGGAAACACCTGTTTTTCCAAGCATGACTTCAAATAATGAGCAGGGTGATGTACCGGAGAGAAGCGCATGATTTCATAATTTGGCTCCACTCCATCTATCTGGACATTATTTCCAATAATTATTCACATTATTTGTCTGATATACACCCCCGCTCTTGTTCCAGCAGCATGCCCCCCCTCCTCATCCTCCCCACCCCTCTTCACCGCAGATTTACCTCAAGCCCTGTTAAATTAGGAGATGTATTTGTAAAGAGGAGCAGTGCACATGGGTCCATGGAGCAGCCATATGACATAATGCACAGCAGGTCTGTTTTTATACCGTAAACTATCCATCAGGTCCTTAAGTGGAAAAGAATGGCCGAGCTTGAGTAACAGCCACTCTCTGCCTTTCATCGTGGCGTCTTTCATTAGAAACAAAATATGCAAACGATCGCACTGATTGATTAATGGCAGAGTGCAGCCAGCCTCGCCGTAAAACATGAAACTGGAACAATTGGAGATGCAGGACCGGGTATTTTAACGAGACGCTCTGACAGAGATGAGAGAGATCTGGTGCCTAATCTACAGCTTTGAGCCCATTTTGAGTGACAGCACGCTGACTGGAGGGTATCCCATAATCCCCCTCCCTGTCTCAGCCATTGATCTTTTCCTCCGAACACATTTCAGACATTTTAACAGACTCAGAATCACTCTCTGGGGAACTCTACTGGATGCAAGTCCAGCTGAGGGGGGTCAGCGACCATGTGCGGAAAAAAACTTGGTTTGATATTTGGATGTGAGAGTCTGGTTTTGATACGGCACAGTGTGAGTTTATATCACTACAATCAGAAATTCCTGGTAAACTATTGCCCTCTTGTGTTTATTCCTCTCTCATGCTCGAGATTCACGACGACTCATCTTCACAGTAAATTATTGCTGACAGGAGACGCAGACCCACTTTTCTGAGGTGTTACAGTGCGCCTGACATGTGTATTGAAGCACTAAATCACTCCTCTTTCACAAAGGGCTCTCACATACCTTCAGCCGCCTTACGCTGTTTTTTCTCTCTCCGTCAGGGAACATCTTGAAACTATTTTAGGATTGATAAAGTCATGATACAGATGTCAAGCTGAAAAAAAAGGAAACATACATACAGACTCTGGTGATGTGGCCAATGTTTTTACAGTCACAGGAGTACAGATCTCTGACAGCGAGTTGTGTATTTTCTGAAGCGTGGCGACTCAGAGAGTAAGACAGGACATGGACTGTGAGGGTTTTAATGACCCTATCTGATGTGCTGCCTGTGCCACACATCCGTGCATATTGTTACTCTTAATTATGACTTTAATGTTGTTAATAGAATGAAATCTGGTTTGAGAATAGTCGACCTCAACATAACCCGCAGCTTGTGATCTTTACATAAGACAGTTCAAACAATGAGAGGGAATAAACAGAATTACAATGTTAGCATGGATAGATTACTAAACTGGAACAGGCACAAGCTCAGGGGCCCAAAGTGTCAGGGGCCACCCTGGCCTTTACCTTCAAAATGGCACTTAAATGAACACAAACTGACCAGGAAGAGACTCAAAATGAACACAAAGATGTAACAGAATTGTAAAGAGTCACAAAATAATAATTTAAAAAAACAGGTAAAACAATCACAGTGAGGCACAAAATGACTACTAGGAGACAAAACAATCAAAACAGGGACAGAAAATTACCTCATTAAGATGCAAAGTTGCCTCATAAAGAGCAACTCCAAATAGACACAAGGGAGACACATGCAGCAGCCAGAGTTTTAACAAAAATTAAAAGGTATCTTCTCTTCTCTTCACTGGCTCCTAATAAATCAAAGAACTGATTTTAAAATACTTCTTATTGTTTTTAAATGTTTTACTACCCTCTTATTTTGTTTGTTTTTATCATGTCCTGCTTGTTTTTATATATGTAATACTTTATTATCTTATATGATATTTTATGTTTGTCATGTATGATGTATCTTAAGCACACTGAGTTTACCCTTGTCGTATGAAATGTGCTTTATAGATAAAGTTGACTTTACTTGACAAAATGACCACAAACCCAGCTGACCACCAACATTGTTAGACATTGATTTGGTTGAATTTAGACTGTGATGTCACAAGACCAAAATTCAGTGCCAGGACAGTGGCTAATGCCAACGTTATTCTGATGTAGAAAGCTGATGATAGATGACGTTGATGTTTTGTTGGTTTTATGTTGTGTTGTTAAAGCTCCAGTAGGTAGAAAGCCTGAAAACGGTTGATTTTTGAGTCTCATCTGAGTTAGGTTTCGTTGGTCTCCGCCCTGAGCCCCTCCTACCAGACGAGCATGCCAGTATTTTATCCTACTTGGTTCTATTTCTCCCTCTCTGGGAGCCTCGGCTCTCCCTCACCACGCAGCAGCCCTCTCCATCCCTCCCTCGCGGCCCCGCACATACTCCCGAGCCTCAGCTCTCCCTCACCATACAGCAGCCCGCCCCGCACATACCCCCGAGGCTCGGCTCTCCCTCTTGGCGGAGAGCCCTTGGGGGCTGTTAAAAACTGTCCTTCTTGTCTGTGGTGCTACATCTGGGTTCTAACCACACCTGCAACATTTTTATTCCTACCAAAATTTAACATCTGTCTAATGTAAGAGTCCAACATCATTCTGACGTCTTACTGACTACTGTTGCCACTAGGGAAGAGACACAAAACTACAAAAAGATGCATAAAGAAGACAAAGATTTGTAAAACCATCACAGAGAGGTGATGGGGCCCTTTGCATATCTGCGCCCAGGGGTCAACTGTCTCACATTCTGCTGTATTCAAGCTCAGCCCATAGGGACCTGGGTCGCTGGCTCAAGTCCCCATCTGGACCAAATATAGTGTGGACTGGTAGATGGAGAGGTGCCAATTCATCTCCTGAGTACTGCTGTAGTACCCTTGAGCAAGGCACCGGACCCCCAACTGCCTGATGCACCTTTCCATCGGCAGCCCCCTCGCTGTGTGCACATGACAACAGAGTGAAAAATCAAATTTCTCTTCGGGGATTAGCAAAGTATATCTTCTTCTTCTGAGTGTCAGATACATGTTTATATTAAAGGACCACAAGACGACAGTTTGAGTGACGATGAAATCACAAGATAATTATAATCATTTCTGCATGAGCACCAGAAAAGTGTTTAGGGTCAAGATCACAGACAAATTAATCTGTAAAGACATCATAAAACAACACTTGTTCTGGTTTCCTCTTGGCTCATCTCGTCACTGCTGATTTTTTTTTCACTTTGGACTGAAACATTCAGCTGCTGTTCGTGTTGTCACCCAACAAACACCATCAATGAACCACAAAGCAGCCTTGATTCACATGTGGACCGACAAAAAAAGAAAATCTCATCGTAGACAAAATGTTTGGCCAACTGTAAAACTTTTGTTCTTTTCTACTCTCAAAGAAAGATGGACAGTTGAGGAAAAGTAAATTTATAACAGATTTGAAATAGAGAGACGAGTTCAAGATCAGAAAATGAGATCTGGGGAAAGATTTACAGCTTCCTGCAAGAGAGACATAGACACAGAATTCTTAGGTCAAAAGAGAGAAAATACTTAAATAAATATATTTTCTTTTGTGGCAATAATTAATGATGTGTGGGTACTTATGGCTGGTCAATTTACATCCATTAAAAGTTGTTGTTTTTGCCACTTACAGGCTCAGATTCAGTCTGACACCATTATGGAAAGGATCCCTACAGAGACAGATCTTTTTGTTAAAAAGTAAGGGTGCTTTCAGACCTAGAGTTGTCTCCTTTGGTCTGAATCAGGGACTAATTTTGTTCCAAAGTTGTATAATTGCCTAGAATTGGTTCGTGTTCTCACGGCAGCATTTACAAGCGGACCAGATCAAATGCCTTGTGTGAGAAAGCTGCTCTTGATTGGTCAGAATTTCCATGTGGGAAAAATCCAGGAAGTAAAGCAAACGTTGAAGAAGAGTACACTTGCAAGATAAATGTGACACTTTCTAATTTCACAATGGAGGGACAACTACGCAGGTTGATTTTAGCGCTGCTCATCGTGGACTATATTGCTGTCATTGTTCATTTTAGTCAAACCATACAGTTTGAAAACAAGGCGCGGCTCCAACTAGAAAACAATGTTTTGATGCATTGGATGTGCTGAATGTGCATATTAAGGCAGTACAGGAGGAGGTGCACATTAATAATCCTCCAGGACTGTAACATGCTCATGTTTAACCCAAACAATGTGTCATGTGACTGCAGTTGGTTCAGATCCAGGTCGGAACACGTTCTCACCACAAACCAACCGCACCAGAGTTTGTTTGTAACTGGACTGAGACCATCTCTTCAAGAAGGTTCTCGGTCTGGTTGTTTTGGTGCACACCTGAGTGTGATTGCTGTGTTCACACCTGCCCAAACGAACCACACTGAGAGGGCAAACGAACTGGAGTTTGATAAAACCGAACCAAACAGGGCAGGTGTCCAAACCAGCCAGAGTTGGATCTTACTCTTTAACAGAAAGGTCTATCTCTGATCTGTCAGACGCTTAGAATAACAATCTGAGCCTGTCAGTGGCAAAAACAAGCACTTTTAATGGAAGTAAATTGACTGTGCATAGTTGCCCCGGGTGAGTTCTTTGCAGCCTGTTTCGCCACTACAGGCTGCAGCCCTGTCGCTCAATACTGGACCAAGTTTAAAAGTTCCTATTGGACACAAAAACATGGGAAAATGGGGTCCAGGCTGAAAAATACTGAAAATTATTCAAACCCAAAATACAAAGTGTTTCTCGTGGTTTCCCATGACTGCAACATGACCTTAAATGTAAATACTCTGGATTTCTCATGTCATGTTTTGCACATTTTCCCCAGTTGAGAAGAAAACACTGATTTATTGATTTAGAAACTTTAATATGAAAAGTCCTCGTAACGTCCTCGTAACGTCTTTGTAATGATGGAACCACCAGCGTGTTTGGCAGAAGCTAATAAAGAGGAATTTTCAAGTTATAAGCGTGACCTTACACTTAACCATAATTCTACCCACATACATGCCAAACCTCAATCTGTATCCTCTTTTAAAGACAACCCCTAATCTAATCTTGATCCTATACTCAAACTATAAACTAACCTTAATCCATAGTTGAATCAAGACCAAACCAAAACAGATTCAAGAACAGAGGAGTGGCTGCACTTTCCATCATTTTAGATGCTCAGTCAGACACACACACACATGTTAGGGAGAAATACACATATTCTCACACTCTCAGAAAAAAAAGGCCTCAGCAATGGCATGCAGGTCAACAGGAAACAGCCTAAATGATTTTTCTTCTTCCTCAGGAGGGAAAAGAGATGTCTGAGATATGCTCGACCCACACGGGCAGGTGGTTCTGATAAAACCCCCCGGCTCAGGCTGTCCCATGATGCCGTGCCTGCTGAGTACAAAGACGCCCCACTGGGAAGTCCCCGTGTCTAAATGAGAGAGGTCCGGTGCTGTGTGGAGGTTTGCAGTCAGGTCCTTGGAGATCCAGCGGATAGTGTGACTGACCGGGCAGGTGACCCGGATACTGAAACCCCCGTGGAGGGTTGATGTTAGAGTGTGAGAACTGGAGTGGTAGAGTGTGAGATGGCTGTGCACAGTAGTAGTGAAGATAAGATAAGTGGAGTTGAAACATATCTGATTAATCTATTAGTCGACTAGCAGAAAATGAAGCAGCAACAATGTCGATCAATCACTCAAAAATCCAGTTATTTAAGAAGCAAAAATACCAAATTGTCCTTATTCCTGGCTCTGTAAGTGTGACTGCTGACTGCTTTTCTTTGTTTTACATAATTGAAAACAGATTTTGTTGAATGGGAAACACAAAGCAATTTGAAAACCACACTTTGGCATGTGGGAAACTGTGACGAGCACCCCAGGAAGCATTAACTAGTGATTAGCAGGTCAGAGGACTAAATTTAGTTTAAAACTGAATGCTTTTTTAGGTGTCAGGGTTAAATATAACAGTTGTCTGAACGTTTTAAGTAACTATATTTTCATATGACACAGGTCCTAAATACACAAAGAAATATCATCGTCATTGCATTCCTTGTTATCATGTGACTTTGACCCCTAAAAGGCGTTCAGCCTTTAGCTAAAATTATCTTAGTTTAAACCTTGATGCCCCGTAATCATCTACTGTATGCATTGTTATAAAATCTTACTGGGAAAAAAAAGTAATGGACACATTCATGGATGGATTACTGAGTGGGTCTATTGGGCACAGGCCCAGGGGCCCCAAAGTGTTAGGGGTCCCCTGGCCTCCACCTGCAAAATACCATTCAAATTAACACCAGGAAGAGACACAAAAAGACCACAGACTGATGCAAAGGAACTGCAAAGAAACACAAAATAACTACAAGGGGGCAAAACAGCAACAAAGGGACACAAAATGACAAAGAAAAAGAAAAAATGACTTAAAAAAGACACAAAATAACTACAAAAAGGAGGAAAACAACAAAAAAGAGACAAAAAAATGATGACAAAGACATTAAAATGACCAAAAAGACCCACAAAACCCTCAAAACACAGAAAGTTTTCTTAAAGACACAAAATAGTCACTAACATTGACAAATACAACCAAAATCAGGCAGCGGCAGGGGGCGCTCGAGCTCCCGCTCAAAAACGCCCCAGCACTTCCTGAAAATGTTCTTCTTTTTTAAATTTATTTTTTGTTTAAACCAAACGTGTGTATGTTATTCATATTAATCCATAAATAAGTTTAGTTGTTTCGTGTAAATAATAAATAAATAATAATAATAAAATATACCTATATCGCGCTCCTCGGTGTTCTGGTCTTTGATTGGCTGCTCACATGTCACGTGACAGAGAGTTTGGTTGTGACATTCGGAAGGAAGCTTGACTAGTTAGCTAGCTAACTTACATGTTAGCAAAGAGTAAACAAACAAACACGAAAAAAACTTTTTTGAGTGGTTATTGGAACATTTGCTGTTCCGTTAAAAATGCGAGAGACCGGAAGTTGACTGTGAAACAGAAAAATATCGCAACATTGCTGAGTAAGTGACGATAAACTGTGAGCTGAGCTTCGCCTAGCAACCTAACATACAGTCTATGCTAGCAACGCGCCATATAATATTGACAGGAAAGTAGGAACGGGATTACCGTTACTGTCACTGGAGTTATTTCGACAATATGAAGACGTTTTCCCGGACTTATTCAAGTTGTGTGTATCTTTTTGACATTTATTCGGTTGTCTGTGAATGGAGCTTTTTGTTTTTTATGTTGGCAAAAGACACACCTGAGGAGGAGCGGCTATATGGAGCCACCTGGCTCTGCTGACCTTTAGCGCCATGAGAGATAAAGAAGTGGACGCTGAGGCTGTGACTGACCGTTTGTTTTGTGTTACCGGTGAGTACATATTTCTTTAAACTGACTTTTAGCTGCCAGTTAAGAACTATAGTATTGTGTATTGCGTCATTGTTAATGTGTGTGTCAGGGCTCATCCTCTATGTTGTCTGATTGTTGATAGTTTAAAGTGGTCGGTTGGTTCAGTGTGACGCAGTGTCGCAGTTATATGTGCCTTATAGTCAGTGGTGACAGTGATTCTGTTGGTAGTGATGGTTGTATTGTGAAAGTGGTACTAGCGCATTCAGGGGTGCAGCTCCAAATTATGGGGCCTATGTATAAGCAGTCTGTGGGCCCTCCACTCTTCCTCTTTTGATCCATGTCTCTTTTTCACTACAAAGTCCATGGTTCAGTTCAGTGCATTTCAGTACGCTTTTTTTTCTGTTAACACTGAAAAGTTGTGGATGGTACCATTGCAAGAGTTCCTAACTGTCCCCATTTTTGGTCCCCCCTCTGTTGGGGTACCTAACACACAGACCTGGTACTAAAAGGTGGAGCTGTGAAGACTGCAGTCGGTTGATTGGTCAGTAGAGGATGGTCGCTCTGCTCAGGGCTGAGTTGTGGCTGGTTTTGAGGCTCATGTAACCACTGTTCATACCAATGTAAGTCTTACATATATTAGTAAACTATAATGGTTTAATGAAAAGTAGGGCTGCCACTAACGATTATTTTCATTGTCGACTAATCTGTCGATTATATCTTCGATTAGTTGACTAATCATTTCATCAAAAAATGTGTTAAAATGTTGAAAAATGTCGGCCTGTCTCGCCCAAACCCCAAAATGACGTCATCTAATGTTTTGTTTCATACTCACGCCAAAGGGTTTTAGTTCACTGTCACGGGAGAGTGTGTAAAGCTGCCAATATCTGAACGTAAGAAGCTGCAGTAAGAGTATTTTGGGGTACTTTTATAGTACTTTTCTATGAAAAATGACTCAAACCGATTAGTCGACTACTAAAATAGTCACCGATTATTTTAATAGTCGATTAGTCATCGATTAGTCGACCAGTCGTGGCAGCCCTAATGAAAGGATGTTTTGCTGCTTTTCACAGCAGCTGACAGGGCTGACTGCTGGCAACTTTTGAGGTGGAGCGTTAACTTGTAACTTGTAATGGCATCAATTACTTAGGCTTTGATTAATCAGCCCCACTTTCCCCCCACTATGATGCCTGAGTTCATTTTTATAGCACAAAGAATTGATGATGGTGTTAATGTTGTGAGTCGTATCATTTTTGTGTTTCAAAATGCCTTGAAAATGTTTTGTGTGGCTTCTGACTGCATAAAAAAGTGATATCTATAATTGTGTTGGGCTGCGTAGTGTTGTTGGATCTGCTGTTGGTGTTGCAGTAATGTTTGTACAGTCTCATAACAGAGAGGCAAAAAATACTGTCTTAAGCTCGCTGAAACACGTCATGCTGGTTTGATTTGGACCTCAAAAGAAAAACACCAGACCTTCATTTTATAGCACTAAAAAGTGTAATATAGTAAAAACACACGCACACATTAAGTCATTTGTTTTTCAGGACAAAATGTGTAGCACATGCTAAGACTAGTTAAGCTCCCCCTTCGCTCCCTGACAACACAACAGTTACTGAAACTATACTGTGTTGTGTTATGTTATACCATAGCAAATACGTTCATTGCAATGTACACATTTACTTCAACTACCATTCAGTTTGTAAGTGTGTCTGACTTTGAGGGAGCCTGCATTTGAGTGTCAAGAGGCCTGATGTTGGGACTCAGTCTAACATAAAGAGGAGGGGTGTGTGGTGGCAGTGAATGGAGTGTTAGGTGTTGTGGAACGGCACACAGATGCTGGTTGGGTGAGTGATTGGCTGTGGTGAGATGAAGAGGGGAGGTTGTAGGGAGTTGTGGGTCCAGATACAGTGAAACAGGTGTCCCCAGGACTCGAGCAGGAGAAATGAAAATTTGGAACAGGCGGCTCGTTTTCTCCTCTCTCACATTATCTGACTCTGTTGACTTGTGGCAATAAAATGTGAGAGTTCTTGATTTCCCACTTTTTCAACATGACATATATGATATGCTGTTTCATTTTTATTTGTTTTGATTCATTAATTGTTTGGATAAACTGTCATTTATTTATCTGTCTTTCAAACTTTGTGCCGGCTAATTTGGAACAATGTTTGTGCACTGCTTGGACAGAGAAGGACTGAATTTATAGTAGAGTGACATTGTTTCACACCGGAAAAGGGGCAAAAATTAGTGGTTTCACCTTGTGTCATGTTTTTATTTCTGCTGATGGAAGCTGATTGGAGCTGGAGCTGATAAATACCTGTGACTACTGCAGTCGTTGGTCCTGGGAATGAATGCAGATTGTAACCTTTTCCATTAAAACAAAAAACGGATATTTGTGGGTGTTAGCATTTTTGATGTTTGTCCACTGGAAAAGGGCTTTATATCACATCTTAAATGTGCAACGAAATTGAGAAGCAACAGTTTTGGTACCGCTGTGCCATAAAACATGGGTATGAAAGGCTGTAAAAAATGATGCTCTCTCAATAGTGCAGATTCTCACCTTTATAATAAGCTACTGATTTTAAACAGTCTAAAAAGCTGAACTTTAATGATGGAAAACTGATGTGATGGACTTGGAGCTACTCCCAGGGAGGTGTATTATATTCACAGGCTGACACAAGAAATTTCTACTTTTGTGACTGACAACCCAAGCTGTCCGATGTGTTCCCTCTGAGCTCCAATTGCTGCTTCTGCCGGCATTTCACATCAAAGCTATGAACCATTTGCAGGCATTATAGGCACTGTGGCCCAGGTCTGCCCTGAATGAAAGAGTACAAAGCAGAACAAGCCAAAGGTCAGCGCCATACATATAAGGCCATCCCATAAAAACAACAATGCTTATAAGTGTGTGCTTGCAGCAGTGTACCTCCCTTGTCCTTGTCAGGCCTTCAGAGAGGGCATTCAGAGTTTTCCATTCGCCACGCTCATTATTTTCACAGGAAGTTTGTTTAACGGTCAAAGTAGGGACGATGCGAACAACCAGGCAGATTTGAAAATGCAGACCTAATACCCCCGGCTAAATATTCTGGAAAATATTCAGCCCAACACACATGCGTTCTATAAATCACCTTTATAATGCTTGTCACATAAAATGTTACTACGACTGTGGGCTTGAGAGCGTGTCCACTGTGTTAAAACTGGCCTGATTTCAGGACAGCCATGCAGCCCTCGCTTTCCCCCCGCCACCATCAATCTATCTATGGGGGCCATACATGCCCACTGGTGCGTGTCTGAATGCAAGTTTGAGAGTGGCAGCTGCGCTCTCTCATGGACCTCACCTGCACTGGCTGGGCAGACGCCAGGGACAGATTCGCAGAAATTTCACGGTGACATTTCTGAAGCCGTCAGTGAGCAAAGTGTGTGACTTATTACTCTGATAAAACAACATTCTATTGTGGTCCGGATAACAGTATTAAACAACGCTTGGGTAATCCCCGGTAACAGGCCTGTTGAAAGCTGAATCACACCCGTGCTCATTGTGCTGCCCAGCAGCTTGGCTGGGATCGCATTGCGACGTGTGCTGAGAGGGGAAAACAGGAAGCCGGGATTCTCTCTCTTTCCCCTGGTGGAATTAGGAGTGATTGCAGATGATCAGTGAGCTCCTGAAACCCGTGTGTCAAAAACACACACTGACTAAATGCTTGAACTCTGCCAAACCCTCTTTTAAGTCCCTGAAATGCACAGCTGGAGGACATAGCTGTAGATGTGTGTGCTTTGTGTGAATATTTTCAGTGTTTGGTAACAAAAGGAGTCAAGGACGGTCTCTTAACTTACTTTATTAAAATGTATAGCTTGTGTGTGTTTCATGAGGGTCAGCATTATTTACACTTTATTTGCCTGAACTAATTTTGCCTAACTATATTTGAAATCCATTTGTTTGCAAGTTGGCTTCATCTGCGTTTCATAGATTGGATAGGTAATCAAGCATTATGCTCCTACATAATTATTTTAAAACAAAAGGTATGAAGACTAGGAGTATTGATATGGGAATATACTGTAGTACTTTCTCTTGCGATACGTTATCAATGCACTGGCATCAAATATTGATATTTTTCTAAAATATGCTGGCTCTCCCATGGATTCCCACGCCACTTTTACTTACTAGAGTCAAGGGCTGCCCCCTTAATAGTTGACCAAACGTTACTTGATCAGAAAGGTCATTAGTCGGCAAGAGTTCATTGGTTGCTTAGTCACAGAAAACAACAAGAACAAAAAAACAAAACAAAAACAAAAGTGAAACTCTATTAGGAGCTGCACCTTGTCAAAATAAATCCAAACCTATATGACTGGACCATGTGGGAATTTAATTTGAAAGGACAGACACAGGAAGTGTCCACGCTCAGCAGTCAGACAGGAGTCAGCTTAATTTCCAGGGCTGGTACCTGCGGTTATTCCACAGGCTAGTTAATAACATGTCGGGCAGGAAATCCAAAGTGTGGGATCATTTTGAGAAGGTGAAGGACGAACCCAAGGTGATATGTAAACTCATCTTCATTGGTCGACTACAAACATGACGTATCATCTGAAACATGGAAATAGCTACATGCCCATTAGCCCACAGCATCATTAACAGGCGGCTCGCTCAGTGTGTGACGTGCACTTGTAGATAAAATATAGGCCTATATTAATGAAGGTTCATTAGTACGGTTTTGTATTTCTCTGTAATGTAGCACAGTGTTAACAATGTTACTGATACTATTCTTTCTCACACCTTCAACTCAAACCACCAAAATATATCATTTAATCATTACATTTATATCATAAACATGCGGGTGACTAGTTAACTAATGGACCTAAATGACGACTATAGGTTGACTAGGAAAATTCTTAGTCGGGGGCAGCCCTACCAGGGTCTCTACTTCATGACTCCTCATGGTGGTGTTAATCAAATGAATGAGAGTAAAGTGAATTGAAGTAAACTAACTTACTGCAAAGTAGGAACTCATAGGGGGAAAATGGTGGACAGTGCTAAAGCGACAAACAAAGTAATGTCATAACTACGAAAGCATGAGAAGTTAAAGCTGGCATTACAAAGACACACACATGCTCAGACAGGCGGACACCCAGCATCCACCTGCAGCTTTCCCTTTATGGTGACTTTTAAAGGAAACTGTAAAGGTTTCATCAGGCAGAAGCTCTTCACCAGCAGCACTTGGCCTCTCAGTCATGATGGCAGGTGTCGTCATTGTGCTGCCCAGTTGTCAATTTCTTTAAAGTCTTTGAATGTCTGCATTTACAGTGTGTAATGTAATGTATGTATAGCCTCTTCTGCCGCTCTCACACACACATGAGTGTGTGAATCAATCTGTATGTGAAAGAGTTCAAGTTCAGATGGCACATGTACAGTTTATGAACCCCCCCTCACCCCCCCACAGTCTAATCCCTCACACCTGCTCCATAAAGGAATGCCAAGTTAAATTTACTACCACAAGTAAAGACCCAGTGGAAAGGAGATTTTAATTGAGGATGGCTCTGTGTGGCATATAACACAATTGTATGTGAAGTTTATTGCAGTTACTTTTAAATCAGGTCTTAGTCTCAGGAGCTAGATTGAAAAGAGCTGTAAATCATTATGAAGTCTGAGAATAAATACATGTCTTGCAGCTCTAACATTTTCACTTCTCTTTTATATTCTATTACAGAAATTCAACAAGAAGGTCAAACAAATCTACTATACTATACTTGGATTTGTATTGTACACACTGTTTGCTAATATTTATTACTTAACTGAGAAGCCAGCAGACTACTTTATGATAATTTAAAGGATTAGTTCACCCAAACGTCAAGAAGACTTATGTGAGCCTTACTGATCTGCAGCCATACTGATAGTTTTGGTTTTACACACCGAGGTTTGAGATGTCTGTCTCAGAGATTTCGGCTGCCACCCACATTGATGTTTATTGGAGTTAGTATTTCAGTTAAACTCTGCCAAAGAAAGTGTGCAGTGTTTTGCAACTTCTGCAAAAGGGAAAAACTGTTGGGATAACATAACAGGCAAAATAGGGACACATTTGCTGTATTATAATAGAGCAAGTACTCAACATTTGATTTTGTTGTTTGCTACTGAGGCCAGCTTTAATGTCTTAGTCATTACTGATGCAACATCTAACATTAAGAGTCAGTATAAATCACAAAATACACAACAAAAACTCCATATATGTGAATATGTGATAGTTGTGGTATCATAACAGCTTGTCACAGGCTACAGTGTGATGATTAGAGGAGAAATGGCAGAGCATAAAGGTCCAGGTGGGAAAAAAACCCAACTCAGTCACTTAGGATTTTGTTAAAAGAACATCATCTGTTGATTTATATATTATTATTTACTGGTAACACTGTGAATGTTCAAGATTTAAAAAAAAAAATCCTTGTTATCTCTCTGTTTATCCATGGGTTACTAGACAGTAACTAAACAAAGTGGTTGCTATGTGACACACCAGTGCTCTTACAAGTAAATTAACAGTTTTGTGGTCTGCTGTGAGCAGCCGTGTCTGTTGTCCAGATTGAGACCTCACGCTCAGCCACAGCATGGGCAACAGGTTGCCAGAGCTGCTCTGCCCTGCCTGGCACTTAATCCACTTGAAGCCAATTACAACACCATTACTGTGATCACCTTCCCGACAATGACAATGGAGGCTGTGGTGGAGGGAGCCAGAGAGCAGGACACTCCCCAAGCTCTGCCTCTCTGTAGGAGCTCTGTGCTTCATTCTTTCCCTCCCACGCTGCTGTTATCTCAATTAGTTGCAGCAGCGCTGATTGATAAAATCACTGTTGTGGCTACAGAGAGGCAAAAGGTGTGGACAGATGAGTTCCTACTTTGGTTAAATGAGATTTAGAAAGAGTTTTGTGGGGCTGCTTTGAGGTCAAAGGGTAGATGGTTAGATAGATGAATGCCTGCCACACTTTGACACTTTAATTAAATTTAAACAAGCGTCAGAAAGTGTTGGGTTTGTGTTAAGCTGCTGTCACAGGGTTAACATTGTGAGTCCATGAAGTCTTAAACATCATCCTGACTGAAGCACTGCTTAATGAAAAAAAAAGCATAGGCTGCCATTTTCTGTTAAGGTAGATATCAGTGGGACTCTCACTATTTGTCTAAATTTTAGTTTCATCATATCTCACATGCTATACTATGCAGCCATAAATATTTTAGTGAGCTACAGGATAGGCACCATGAAGATATAAAAGATATAAAATATTATAATGGACCACAGTGGTAATGGACTGTATTTACTTAGCTTTTTTATTCAGAGTGTTTTACAGTTTGCCTCTCATTCACACATTTATTAACAGAGCAGAAGGCTGCAGCCTAACTGTTGTGTGGAAAGCAATGATACCATTTGATCTGCTGAACCACAGTAAGTATAAGACATTACTTGTGTTTGGATAAAAACAGTTTGAAGATGTAAAATATTTAAGATCTTTTTAATTTATTGTTTTGTTTAATAGGATGTATATTTCAGGGTATTTGTTTGATAACAATATTGATAAGACAAAAATTGTAAAACAAAATATTTATTATTAGTTTAAGGACACAGAATTGCAACAAAATAAGGGACAGTTTTTCAGTTTTCCTTCAGATATTCAGTAAAAACTAAAATGATCTCTCATTTCTTTAGTTTGTGAACAACAACAGTAACTCAGAGTGAGATTCAGATTCTGTTACAATATTAATAGTTCTAGTAACTAAATAAAATCTACCACAAATTACACATTTAAACAGCTCCCAAATACAAAAACTGTCCCCTGGGATCTATATATATAAATCAACAGGTGATTTCCTTTGTTTAGCAAAATCCTAAATGATCGAGTTGGTTTTTTTCCCCACCTGGACCTTTATGACATACAGTACAGGCCAAAAGTTTGGACACACCTTCTCATTCAATGCGTTTTCTTTATTTTCATGACTATTTACATTGTAGATTCTCACTGAAGGCATCAAAACTATGAATGAACACATGTGGAGTTATGTACTAAAAAAAAAAAGGTGAAATAACTGAAAACATGTTTTATATTCTAGTTTCTTCAAAATAGCCACCCTTTGCTCTGATTACTGCTTTGCACACTCTTGGCATTCTCTCCATGAGCTTCAAGAGGTAGTCACCTGAAATGGTTTTCCAACAGTCTTGAAGGAGTTCCCAGAGGTGTTTAGCACTTGTTGGCCCCTTTGCCTTCACTCTGCGGTCCAGCTCACCCCAAACCATCTGGATTGGGTTCAGGTCCGGTGACTGTGGAGGCCAGGTCATCTGCCGCAGCACTCCATCACTCTCCTTCTTGGTCAGATAGCCCTTACACAGCCTGGAGGTGTGTTTGGGGTCATTGTCCTGTTGAAAAATAAATGATCGTCCAACTAAACGCAAACCGGATGGGATGACATGTCGCTGCAGGATGCTGTGGTAGCCATGCTGGTTCAGTGTGCCTTCAATTTTGAATAAATCCCCAACAGTGTCACCAGCAAAACACCCCCACACCATCACACCTCCTCCTCCATGCTTCACAGTGGGAACCAGGCATGTGGAATCCATGCGTTCACCTTTTCTGCGTCTCACAAAGACACGGCGGTTGGAACCAAAGATCTCAAATTTGGACTCATCAGACCAAAGCACAGATTTCCACTGGTCTAATGTCCATTCCTTGTGTTTCTTGGCCCAAACAAATCTCTTCTGCTTGTTGCCTCTCCTTAGCAGTGGTTTCCTAGCAGCTATTTGACCATGAAGGCCTGATTGGCGCAGTCTCCTCTTAACAGTTGTTCTAGAGATGGGTCTGCTGCTAGAACTCTGTGTGGCATTCATCTGGTCTCTGATCTGAGCTGCTGTTAACTTGCGATTTCTGAGGCTGGTGACTCGGATGAACTTATCCTCAGAAGCAGAGGTGACTCTTGGTCTTCCTTTCCTGGGTCGGTCCTCATGTGTGCCAGTTTCGTTGTAGCGCTTGATGGTTTTTGCGACTCCACTTGGGGACACATTTAAAGTTTTTGCAATTTTCCGGACTGACTGACCTTCATTTCTTAAAGTAATGATGGCCACTTGTTTTTCTTTAGTTAGCTGATTGGTTCTTGCCATAATATGAATTTTAACAGTTGTCCAATAGGGCTGTCGGCTGTGTATTAACCTGACTTCTGCACAACACAACTGATGGTCCCAACCCCACTGATAAAGCAAGAAATTCCACTAATTAACCCTGATAAGGCACACCTGTGAAGTGGAAACCATTTCAGGTGACTACCTCTTGAAGCTCATGGAGAGAATGCCAAGAGTGTGCAAAGCAGTAATCAGAGCAAAGGGTGGCTATTTTGAAGAAACTAGAATATAAAACATGTTTTCAGTTATTTCACCTTTTTTTGTTAAGTACATAACTCCACATGTGTTCATTCATAGTTTTGATGCATTCAGTGAGAATCTACAATGTAAATAGTCATGAAAATAAAGAAAACGCATTGAATGAGAAGGTGTGTCCAAACTTTTGGCCTGTACTGTATGTTGCAGTGATCAATGGATCAATTGCTTAAATATGTATATGAATTTCAACCACAAAATGCGATCTGCGATAAGGTTGGGTCGGTATGAGAAAAAAAAAAAAAAACGGTCCGTTTTTTGTAAAAAACCGCATCAAGTCGGTAATACCGGATTTTCGCCACTTGGGGGCACAGCTGACTCATTTAAAATAAAAAACGACCTTAGGACAACAGAGTGACAGTAACACGTTGTTTCTTTTATTCCTTACAAATAAATTTTGCAACTTACTCAATCAGTGCAAATAAGGGTTGCCTCCTTCGTCTGGCTCAAAGCCAAAGTGTTGCCATAGTGGCGCATTCTTTGATTTCGTCGAGACTAAACTGTCCGCTATTATCGACTCCCCGTCACTATTAAACAAACTCCAGGCTACAGTAGAGGCGCATGCGCACTCGCACCTCCTAGCTCAGTCCCCGCCCCACCCCCCTCTCTCCTGCTGTGTGCTTGGTGAAGAGGCAGACACAGGTGCTCACAGACTCGGGCGTGTAAAAATGTCTGTGAAAAATCCCCGCAGTGTAAAAAATACGTCTTTTGTGTGACACTGGTGCGCGGAGCGGAGTCCGCGTGATCGTGCTTTGCGCGCACAGGGCTTGCGGACATCCACTTTTACCGGGCGGACCTCCGCGGTGTCCACTCCGCGTACTTTCTGCCCGAGTATGCGGTCTGGTCGGTCTCAAAAAATAAAACCCGGTCCAAGATGGAGTAATGGACCGAAGTGGTATTACCAAGAACTGACCCAACCCTAATCTGCGACTATTCTATTTCCTCCCTTGGAGGAAAAATTGGCGGAATATTCTTCCGGTGCGCTCCGCCAGCATTTCACCTGTGCTTGTGAGACATTGCAAGCTAGCTGGAGGAGATGGGCATCCAGTGTATGTTCATGCAGTGCTTAGAGAAAATTTTAAAAAACTCAAGACAACAGTACAAGAAAGTTACCTTTGGTTCACAACCATAAGTGCGTGGGTGATCAGTTAAAGACACACTTTGAAGCTGGTAGTCCTTGTGTTTGGAGACCCAAGTCCTTGCTGCACTGGGCTGACACTGAGTCAAACTGAGCCAAGCCAAACCAGTATACAGTACAGGCCAAAAGTTTGGACACACCTTCTCATTCAATGCGTTTTCTTTATTTTCATGACTATTTACATTGTAGATTCTCACTGAAGGCATCAAAACTATGAATGAACACATGTGGAGTTATGTACTTAACAAAAAAGGTGAAATAACTGAAAACATGTTTTATATTCTAGTTTCTTCAAAATAGCCACCCTTTGCTCTGATTACTGCTTTGCACACTCTTGGTATTCTCTCCATGAGCTTCAAGAGGTAGTTACCTGAAATGGTTTTCCAACAGTCTTGAAGGAGTTCCCAGAGGTGTTTAGCACTTGTTGGCCCCTTTGCCTTCACTCTGCGGTCCAGCTCACCCCAAACCATCTCGATTGGGTTCAGGTCCGGTGACTGTGGAGGCCAGGTCATCTGCCGCAGCACTCCATCACTCTCCTTCTTGGTCAAATAGCCCTTACACAGCCTAGAGGTGTGTTTGGGGTCATTGTCCTGTTGAAAAATAAATGATCGTCCAACTAAACGCAAACCGGATGGGATGACATGTCGCTGCAGGATGCTGTGGTAGCCATGCTGGTTCAGTGTGCCTTCAATTTTGAATAAATCCCCAACAGTGTCACCAGCAAAACACCCCCACACCATCACACCTCCTCCTCCATGCTTCACAGTGGGAACCAGGCATGTGGAATCCATGCGTTCACCTTTTCTGCGTCTCACAAAGACACGGCGGTTGGAACCAAAGATCTCAAATTTGGACTCATCAGACCAAAGCACAGATTTCCACTGGTCTAATGTCCATTCCTTGTGTTTCTTGGCCCAAACAAATCTCTTCTGCTTGTTGCCTCTCCTTAGCAGTGGTTTCCTAGCAGCTATTTGACCATGAAGGCCTGATTGGCGCAGTCTCCTCTTAACAGTTGTTCTAGAGATGGGTCTGCTGCTAGAACTCTGTGTGGCATTCATCTGGTCTCTGATCTGAGCTGCTGTTAACTTGCGATTTCTGAGGCTGGTGACTCGGATGAACTTATCCTCAGAAGCAGAGGTGACTCTTGGTCTTCCTTTCCTGGGTCGGTCCTCATGTGTGCCAGTTTCGTTGTAGCGCTTGATGGTTTTTGCGACTCCACTTGGGGACACATTTAAAGTTTTTGCAATTTTCCGGACTGACTGACCTTCATTTCTTAAAGTAATGATGGCCACTTGTTTTTCTTTAGTTAGCTGATTGGTTCTTGCCATAATATGAATTTTAACAGTTGTCCAATAGGGCTGTCGGCTGTGTATTAACCTGACTTCTGCACAACACAACTGATGGTCCCAACCCCATTGATAAAGCAAGAAATTCCACTAATTAACCCTGATAAGGCACACCTGTGAAGTGGAAACCATTTCAGGTGACTACCTCTTGAAGCTCATGGAGAGAATGCCAAGAGTGTGCAAAGCAGTAATCAGAGCAAAGGGTGGCTATTTTGAAGAAACTAGAATATAAAACATGTTTTCAGTTATTTCACCTTTTTTTGTTAAGTACATAACTCCACATGTGTTCATTCATAGTTTTGATGCCTTCAGTGAGAATCTACAATGTAAATAGTCATGAAAATAAAGAAAACGCATTGAATGAGAAGGTGTGTCCAAACTTTTGGCCTGTACTGTATGTGTATGTAAAAACCCCACTACTGTTTTAAAAGTAACAATATTCAGCTATTGCATTTGTCACTGTTGAATAATGTGTTTTGTTTTTTTGTAATCTAAAAACCAGCCACAGATGCTCTTCTCAGAATTACTAATGGGGGTCAATAAATCCAGCAGCTGAGCGTGGACCTCCAGTGGTCTTTATTATGAGATACGGAAACTGTTTTATGGTCGCTCATGTGACACATTCAAGTACGTGCGTGTGTGAAGTACAGTAGACAGACAAAGACAGTGTGTTGTGTTTGTGTGTCATCATACATATGGTGAGCACACACGCAGGCATTCTCTAGCATCGCATACAGTACAACATATTGATTTAATTACACAGGAAGTAGGCCCTGTGACATTCTTCTCCTTATTTACGATGTGTTGCGGCCGTTTACGTCTAAACCAGCCGAGAGGGGGAAACCCAGGGCAGCAGTTAGTCAGGAATTCAAACCACTTGTGTCGGGAAAACACTTCATTACTGTAAAGGCTAACTATCAAAACAAAAACAAAGGCACTTAGAATTAACAAATTCATGAGCAAGCAATAATGCAGAGGTGTCGTCTCATAAGAAAATAACTTACTGTCTGATTAGGACACCCTGGGGTGCATTACTGTTCCTTTACCTTTAAAGAGGCTTTGTTTAGAGGTTTGAAGTTTCATCATCTAACTTCTTAAAGGTTTTTCTTTTCACTTTGTTAGAGTTTACAGCATTGGTAAGGTAGCATTTATAACAATGGCTGTTGCTATGGTTACCTACCATTTTACCTGTGTTTTGCCAAGTTCCACCTTATTGTGCTATGATTGGCTTGTACTAACTAACCATGACTTCTTTGCCCTTACCCTCACTGTGTCTGACCTTGACACACTGACGCGATGAGTACTAGCCAATCACAGCACGGTAGGGTGTGTGCACTGATTTAAAATGGAGGTAAAGGCCCTGATCACACACAAAGCATTTTACAGGTTGCAAAACACAGGACGCACCACACTTCTTTTTTTCTTTAAATTGAATGCCCCTAGTAACAAAAGAAAAGCCCCATCACCTCCTTACCCTAACCTTCCTGTGCGATCAATCTACCATTTACTTATTTTTATTTATTTCATAGTAATTAGTGTCTAGTCCCTCAGATGTTGAGGCAGAGGGTGCTGTCTGTAACTCTGGTTGAGGGTGAGAGGCTGTCAGCAAATAGTTTGTTGGGCACAGGGAAACAGAGATCTGTGTGGGTACATGAGACCCTATAAAAGAGGGTGGATCACGGGGAGTCCCACCAGTTGGTCCAGGAGCTTCTCCTCGATGATGGCCATATCTAGGCATGTTTTAGGATGACTCGGGGGCAGTTTGACAACCTGCTGTCTATCATTGGGCCGATGAATACTAACTACAGGGAGTCCATTGGTCCTGCTGAGGGACTCACAGACTCCACAGAGGGATGGTGCTTACAGGCAGAAGGAGAAGTGAACTGTATGCAAGTACGCTACAGACTGGAGTTTCTGACAACTAGATTAATTTGGTTGGTGTAATAAATTACAGACATCTGGCAAACTGGAGATTTCCAATGTAAAGAAAGCAAACATGTTGTAAACAGTTGTCTGTATACTGAAGCAGACACAGAGCCATTTTATCATCCCCTTGGAGTCATCTTTATGGCCAATCAAGTCCAATACTCACTCAGCTTGTGCTTCTGGACAGGTACTCTACTAAACATATGGCTCATTGAGGCATTTGTTTTCCAGAAACAGCTGCAAAATAGTTTATATGTACTTACAGTAGTAAAAATATTAGCCAACAGCTGCTGATATGCTGCATAGAAATCCTGAATTAGGCGTTAATACTTAAATGATTATATACTTTTAGAGGATTATAAATATGCCCAATGAAGTCCGGCCTTTGTCTGTCTGTGCCTACAGTGGTACATTAGGTCTTAGCTAAAACCACTGGCACAAAATCAGGAGAAATGCAATTGATTTTACATTTTTATTTGTACATTTATGTCAGCAGGACTCAGCAAAGACTTCATGGGTGCCAATACATAGTGCACCTCCCTGTGGTATAAAGCAGTGAAGGGTCTCATCTTGCTTTAGGTTAAAGTTAATGCAACAGTTTTGGAACAGTGAGACATGCTCCTCAGATGCCTGGATGTCCCAGTGTAATTCTATATTTCTTTTTTTTATCTCTAGTGAGTGAGTTGCCAGCTTTAGTTGTATAGGTTACAGAGCAAGCACGCTGAGAGCTATCTAGTTACCACTGCCTGTGTGTGTGTGTTTGAGAGTGTGTGTGGGGTGGGGAGGGGCAGGCGGAGCGTTTGTTGAGTGGAAAATGGCCTCTAAACTCCTCTACTCACCTTTCGCAGTGACAACATTTAGCACAGTGTGCAGACCCCAAACACCCCTCCCTGACCCACTCGCCACCCTATGCTTCGTACCCATCTCCCCCCTTATCCACGTTTCCCTTTCTTAAGGCTTCACAACCTGTTTTTGGAGTGGTAGACGGATAAAGTGATTTTGCAGGGGTAAATGCCCTTCAACAGATGGTCAGACATGAGAGGGAATGGTGGGTGGAGGCGGTGATGGTTGTGGTTTACAGTCGGGGTCCTGGACCAGCCCCCACTGTGGTCGAATGTGACAAAATGCAAAGTGGAATTCGCCGGCCACTCCAGTCCAGAATTGGCCCATGGAAAGAGCATGTGAGAGGCACGATGGCATGTCCTTCGCGGTCCGGGCGAGCTTGGGTGACAGCTGCGATGTTTATAGGCCAGCTTCGATGACAGTCAGGGGGGGACGGCTCGGCTCTTTTCAGACAGGAATTAGGTTTGTCATCAGATTCTAAAATCCTTCTGATTTATGACATTTCCACTCCTGTTTTCCCTCCTACCCCTTTGACCCCCACCGAGAAACGCCCAGCAGGGAGACGATGACATTCGGCAAAACTGTTTGTTTGTTTACCTCTTACTTTCACCACAAAGGATCGATTTTCCCACCCACGCATACATGCACCATGCTACAACACCCACGCCACATCTAGCTGTGCTGTGTTGCTTTGTTGGGAATGCATGCTAAAATAATTCATTACACTTAAATAAAATAATTTTTAGTGTAGTCATTTTGGTAAACTTTGTTTAGATTGTTGTTGCTCTCATAGTGAAATGACTCCACTCACACTTATTTTTAGATTCACCACCTCAAGTTGTTTGTCCCAGCAACCAGCATGTCTGCCCTGAGCAGCTGCTGCTGACTTCCTTGTGATTATGAAACAATAGGTTTATTAAACAGGTGTTTTATAGCTTGTGAGAGTTCATGATATCACTTTGGCTGTTAAGTGTATGGACATGAGCTGGGTGAAGTACAGCAGAAACACCAGTCCAGTTAGGTTTTTTTTTAAATAGAAATAAGACTCATTTAGACCCATTTCCATGTCAGTGCCCATGTTCATCAAATAAAAAACTCTCATTTGTAAAATACAAAGTGGGTTATCAATATTAGTTGGATTACAGATGATAGACTTATCAACTAAAAGTGTCTGCTTTACGCAGCAGCAGCAGCGAGTCTCAGCACAGAGCTATGGCTGTGGTCAATGGGTGACCGCAGTGAGCTCAGACAGAAGCAAGCGGGGACCTCATGCGCAACGCAACATTTATAGACATGCTACTGGGGTGACTACAATCCGAATGTTGAAGAGACTAAGAAGATAGAGGCAGAAGTGGTCACCCCATGAAAGAAGAGGGATATGAGGAGAAGGAGGTAGCTGCCAGTGAGCCTGAGCTGCAGCCCCTATCCAAAAAATAAAAAATTAAGCAAGCTCAATAAAAAGAAAAGCATGCGCTGCCACAGCCACACCAAGTGTTTCTGTTCCACTTTGTTCAAAGTAAAGGGAAGATGGGAAGATCTAAAAATCTAGCATTAAAGATTAAAGTAAATGCTCTCCAGAAATCAAGCATCATTGACGAATATCTTTTCTTGTAAAATGTCCGGCATAATTGGTAACACAGTGTTGTCACAAGTTTTTTTAACCATTGGGAAAATTTCCTCACCATCGCAGTCCAACCACTACAAACCTCTCTCATATCCCATCCAGCCTTTGGTCAGGTGTGGACCTGTGGTCTGACAGGTTAGATTTTTAAAGCAGGCTGAACTCAGAAAGATTTGAGATATATATATATATATATATATATATATATATATATATATATATATATATATATATATGTATATATATATATGTATATTTATTTATTTATTTTTTTTTTTTTGAATAATTAAAGGTCTATTTAGATTAACCTCAATATGACTTTGTATCTACACACTATATACAAATGTCTGTCCTGCTGCATTCTCTGGAGAAGAAATACCTTTTTGAATAGCACCTCTGCTTCATGCCTGCACTAAGTGAAAATAAATTTGTTGCTATATAAGGAAATGAAAAAACAAAAACCTGCATTTCAAGTAAGAGTAAAATCAGCATGAAGCCTGGTTCTGCTTCACATCACCACCAACTGTTTCCATACCAACAGCTTAACGGTGCCTACATAGCATCTGTGGGTCGATGTTGCTTTGATATTTTACAGTTTGGGCCCAGCTGAATGACACTGACTGAACAGGTACAGCCTCAGTTTCTTTGATACCTGCGAATAGTATGTACAGAATATGTAGGCACACAGTTTGTGTTTGTAAGAAATTAAGTTTGTTGTTAGTCAGGAAACAAAAACTCTCAGTTAGACTTAGAGAATTAGAATGGAAGAATGGTTGTATTTTACATATATGGTAGATATTAATTACAAATCTGTGACTGAAATGCAAACTCCTGTGTCCTGCATGAAAAGCACACATGCTACACCACCACCCCAACCTCTACACTCTTATCTCATTGTCATGCAACATAAGGGCTAGGGCATGAGACTTGCTTCGAGGTTTCGGTTCTCTCGCTCTGACAGACACATTTGTGAGAGTCTGTCAGAGCGAGAGAAGAAAGACTTACAAATATGATACGTCACACACACACTCCGATCATCCAGATCACTCTCTCTTGAACCGTAGCAGGAGAGTTGTGTTTCTCATTTGCAGGGCTCCAGAATGCTGTTATTTAGTTGCATTTTGCAACCATGGAGCACCGCTGTGACTTACTAATATTATTAATACATGGACTGGAGAGCTGCTAGTTGGTTTCCAGCTTACAGTAAAAAAAAAGTGTGGCAAGTTTAACTTTATGAGATAACGATAGTGTGAGCAGAGAAAGCATGTGTCTTTGTACCTGACCTGTAGCGCTCCAGATTATGACTATTTAGTCACATTTTGAGACCATGGAGCACCATTGGAACTTGCAAATGCTATTACTGTATGAACTGGGGAGCTGTTTGTGTTTTCCCAGCTCACAGAAAAAAACCCTCTCATTTTAAGGCGCAGCAACAGTTTAAATTTGTGCTAACTGCTAATATCTGACTGTTGACTTCCTGCCTGAGATGAGCTGGTTGCTTCAGAATAAAAGCACCAGTGGTTTTGCTTTGATTTATTTAATCATAACAGTCCTTTATTTAACTTTTTATGACAGTAACTACTTTATGTAACTTTATTGTAACTGTAGTTCATTTAATAATTTGCATTTTAGTAGTTTACAGCACTTTGGAGAATTGGATTTCAAATAGCATCACAGCATGATATATAGTAGTATAGTGTATCGCAATGTAGTCTAAAAATATTGCGATATTATTTTTAAGCCACATCGCCCAGCCCTTATAAGAGCATTAGAAGTAACTCTTAAGGTGCAGCATCATCCAATATGAGCAGTATCCCTGGGATCCCTTATCCTGTGATGAGCAAAGTTTCCTTTTTCAGTGGCTCCAAAGCTCTCTCATCCACTGAACCCCCACCCGGATTTCCCAATTAACAGAGATTATCTAAACCTATCATTTACATAGAAACCTCCTCTTGATGATCAGACTGATTTAGAGATTACACTTAGAGCAATGTGTCAGTTGACCAGGGAATGAAATGACAAAATATCTTGCCTGACAACAAATTAATGAGGAGATTATGTGTGGAACATCTCTTTTAATAGGAGAGTGTCATCAATACCAGGAGGGCTGTGTGACAGTGCAGTTATGTGGGGAGGCAGTTTTACAGGATGCACCCAGACACATCACCAGGGGGGAGGGTGGGGGTTATTTTAGGAAGCAGCATTTGAGAAATAACTGTGAAATTGTTGTCTTGTCTAACATTATGTTCAATCATAAGGTTGATTTTCAGTTTGATCTTTGCAATAACCATATATCAGCAACTTATATTGATATACGACAGATTAAGATTTCAGTAAATGTAAATGTAATTTGTACACTGTGTGGATCTCATGGTTTTGCAACAAAATGAGATCAAACTTATGGATATTCTGCATTTGATCTATTAGGTATCGAGTATTAAATCAGTATTGTACTACTAAACTTGTTATTGTTGTCAAAGTCAAAATTTTGGTATCATGAAAACAGTATTACAGTGAATATAGCGAGCTACACTCATCAGGTAGACAGAAACACGACTCCAAATAAATGCCACTGTTGCTCTGCGTCTTTTGGGTATGAAATTTGGCAATTGTTTGCTAACACTGCTTGCAACCAAAAAGGGTGATGATACTGTACTCTAATATACGCTGCCCCAAAGTTGAATCAACTTTTATTTATTTATTTTAATTTTTTGAAACAGTTTGGTAGGGAAACAAGGAAGTCAGGATTTGATTTTGCTGATGCCACCATTTCTGCTACACCAGTAAAACTTTACGCAGCATGGGAAACTGATCGTTATCTTCAGCGTTTCTGTATTTCAAAAGGAGATCAAGCTGGGCGGCATTTCCTCACATCTTAAAAAAATGACACCCAGCTATGTGACACTTCCCCTCTCCTTATCATGGGAATTTATAAGCTCTCCTCCGCACCAGGTGCACTGCTGACTGGGGAATGCACACACACACACAAGCACACACACACACATGCAGATATACACTCACAGTGCAGACATATGTCATTCACATGAATCCACACATTTAAAAATGTATGTACAGCCTCTGACATATCTACATGTTACACAAAGACCCCCTGGCACTCACGCACACACACACATTTTGTGTATATAGTATTGAATCCACATAATTGTACACATGTACAACCTCAAATATACCTTCTCTGTGCATGTATAAATAATATTCACAGACAGTGCACCAGTCTGTGTCCCAGTGGACAGGCCTGTTGTCCTTCCAGCTCACACCACCCTGGTTCTCCATTCTCTCTCGTCCTGCTGTTAACGCAGAGAATTTCACAAGCTGTAAATTCAGAGCAGATATATAAATCACAGAGGGCACAGCTCTGGGGGGGCATGACCTGCAGACTTTTGCCCCAAGGGTCACTGGTGCTATTCCAAACCCAGTCGAGCTCTTCAACTGCTGATGGGAAGACATGGAGGGTGGGGGAGAGGAGGAGGTCACTGTACAGAGGGGGCGGTCATCCGGTTGGGTACCTGCAAAAAAGTTTATTTGTGTGTGGTATTTGTCTTAATTTTATTTCAGGTTTCTTGGGTCAGATCGCAGGCGCACAGCTTGTCTGTGTGTGAAACTGTTTATGTGGAGGTATTTTAAATATTATTTAATTTAATTATATTAACCGGTTTAGTGAAAATGCATGTGTTTGGGAAGTACTGAGCATACTACTGAAGAAATGAGACTTGATGTATACTGCATGAGTTGTGTGAGAGTTTAATAACAGTTGTTTTGATGTAATTTGCTGTTGTTAAACGTGGACCTCTATGACTTCATTTCATCAAGAATAAGGGCTGCCCTCTAATAGTTGACCAAACAGGAGTCACGTTACAAACCAATCACAGCCAACAGATATCTTTACTGTCTTCTGAAAATATTCAGGTTGATAAACATGGAAAACATGTCGGGCAGGAAATCCAAAGTGTGGGATCATTTTGAGAAGGTGAAGGACGAACCCAAGGTGATATGTAAACTCATCTTCATTGGTCGACTACAAACATGACGTATCATCTGAAACATGGAGGTAGCTACATGCCCATTAGCCCACAGCGTCATTAACAGGCGGCTCACTCAGTGTGTGACGTGCACTTGTAGATAAAATATAGGCCTATATTAATGAAGGTTCATTAGTACAGTTTCGTATTTCTCTGTAATGTAGCACAGTGTTAACAATGTTACTGATACTATTCTTTCTCACACCTTCAACTCAAACCTCCAAAATATATAATTTAATCATTAAATTATCCGGGGCTGGGTTGTGGGGGCAGCAGGCCAAGCAAAGCACCCCAGACGTCCCTCTCCCCGGCAACACTTGCCAGCTCCTCCTGGGGGACCCCAACACGTTCCCAGGCCAGACGAGATATGTAATTCCTCCAGCGTGTTCTGCCCCAGGGCCTCCTACCAGTGGGACGTGCCCAAGCCACCTCAACTGACCCCTTTCGACGCGAAGGAGCAGCGGCTCTACTCCGAGCTCCCTCCGGATGTCCGAGCTCCTCAACCTATCTCTAAGGCTGAGCCCAGCCACTCCATGGAGGAAACTCATTTCCACCGCTTGTATCCGCGATCTCATTCTTTCGGTCACTACCCAGAGTTCATGGCCATAGGTGAGGGTTGGGACGTAGATGGACCAGTAAATTGAAAGCTTTGCTTTCTGGCTCAGCTCCCTCTTCACCACGACGCCCGCATCACTGCAGAAGCCGCACCGACCGGCACTGATAATTAAATTAATATCGTAAACATGCAGGCTACTAGTCGACTAATGGCCCTAAGTGATGACTATTGGTCGACTAGGAAAAATTCTTAGTCAGGGGCAAGAATGTTCACCTTTTTTGATTCTTTTTTGTTCACTGTAGAGGCATGCCAGAAAAACACAGTTTTCTTCTCAAATTCAATGTAACGCAGGGTGAATGATGTACAAAGATCATTTGGGGATGAAGTTTTTCCTTTAACAGATGGTTGTCGAGGTAGAAACTGACGTAATGCAGTTTTTAGTGCACATATTATATGAACACCAGAGATGGTCAACTATGGAAGAGTGTGCAGACAAGGCCATCCCAAGTAGATAAAGTTACAGGTCTGAAGTCAGATTTGTTTCCAATCTGTAACCTGGCAGTGTGCCAGTTAACTATAACAAGCTACATGTGGAACCAAATATACAGAGTAAGCCTCTATCTATGATTCAGACCAAAGAAAACAAACTGGAGCTGTGATCAGACACCAGCAGAAGTTTGGGATTGTCTAAGGCTTGATGGCCGGGCACATGGCTTGGCTGCTGACGTTTGTTTTCCTCAAAACCTCTGTGTTGCAACAAGATGCCCTGTCCTCCCCTCCTCCTCTCCCCCTTCTGATCTGCTCCTCTCCCACTGATCCATCATCGGATGACAGTATGTGTCCATAGCTGAATTTCTACTCCACAAATAGCCCAGCCAGACAAGCCTCACTTTTTTGAGCCTCTGCAATCTCCTGCTATCTACAGCAAGTCATGCGTTACGCGTGCTGGTCTGCGGACGGCAACGCGGGCGAGCACGGCGACCCCTGTTGCTGCACTAGCCGACCCCCCACGCCAGGATATTTTAGGCTCACAACCCCCTTCTCTCTCTCTCTGTCTGTCCTCCTCTCTCTTTCTCCTGTTTCTCCCTGTTTGTGCTACGTCTCACCCTCCTCTGCCCCCCTTCCACTTGTCATTAATCATCCCCTTGCTGGAGGTGAAAAAAACAAACAGTACCCCCTCTAGGACACAAGGGGCAATTTTCGAGTGGTGGCAACAACTTTGCGACTTTTCAAAAATATTCTTGCCCCAGCAGGAGGTTTCCAGTTGGCTATGAATCTGCCAGCTGACAAAAGTTAGCACTCAGCGGAGTCTGTCAGTAACCTCAGCCCCTGTCTGACGCAGAGACATCCACACCAACAATTAGAACTTAATAAATCAGTTCCCTGTTTTAACACCTTGATTCTTCACACCAAGGGGTGCCTCTGGAGCATGATGTCTTGGTTGGAGATGTCTCCTTTGCTAATTAACTCTTCTGGCGGGTGGGGCAGGAGCAGAGAGGACTTTGGCTGAGGGGAAGTTTTAGGATTGTTAGAATGGTTAGGAGAGATGTATCAATGTATGATCTGTTTCTTATCATTAAGACTTGCTAAGTGCATCAGAGTTGATAAAAATACTTACACTATAATAAGCATACCAAAGAAATTATTTAATTGCTGAGAAAAATTAGACTGTCTCTAGGCACAGTTAGAGTGATAATACACTGTAAACCATTTGAGTTAGGGATGTCACTTACAGTTAATTTTGCTTTCAGTTGTTTAACAACCATTTACTGATAACTAAGTGGTTCATTTTTAAGATTAAAAAAATGCAAAATGACATGAAATGCAAGGGGAGCTTTCTTGTTGGTCTGGCTCTTCACTGACTCAATGAGCATCAGTGCTGCATTACAAAGCATTATGCATTTAAAGGTGGTAAGAATTTATTTATTTATTTTTGCCGTAAATGTCTTGGGTTTCATTTTGTTTTCTGTTGGTTTCGCTGACAGACAGCTGGTTAGTTGGGTTAACAAACAAAAACATGGTTCCCTCTGCCCACCTTCTGGTCTCCACTGGTTAGCTAGCGCTGCACACTGGCCAGGCAGGAGCTAGGTTGCGGTGCTGCTCAATTGGTGCTTACTGCTGGTACTGCCATTCCGACCCATAGTGGTGGGACGATGTTGTTGCGGAAACATGGTGGCTGCCCTTCAGTCTTCCAGGTTGTGAGTAAGCAGCTTAATTTTAAACCGCAAAACCTCTTTATCATTAAGTATGCTAGCACCACTAGCCACGCTGATGCCACTAATGGTGCTAACAAAGCTTAAATGGGATAACATAGTTTGAAATGCTAAAAGGGTTTGGCTTCTCGAGAGACCTCAGGGTGGGCACATTATTTCCACAGCAGCGCCACCATGGGTCTGGACGGCGTTAACAGTGGTAATCACCAAATAAGTGTTGCTAGCCACCTCACACCTGGCCCAGGTGGTGTGCAATACAAATCAGCGGTGGCCGGCTTACCAGTGTAGCAAGAAAATATCATTAGCTTTGTTGTGGTACGGCGTAGTGCTTGTAGTAGTACTACTGCTAAACTGAAGAGTAGCATTATTAACCTATAGACATGCGTAACCGGTCAAAAATGTTTGCGGCAGTTAAACGATTAACCGTTAACCATTGACATCACTAATTTGACTATTAAATACCTAAGGGGTTAGTTCGGGATTTTTTGAAGTGGGGTCATATGAGGTACTTAGATATAGTCAGTGTATTACCTTTGTTAGATGATGGCCAGCGCACCCTCAGTTTGGAATAGCAGGCAGAAGTACCACCAGGGAAACTCAGCATTATATTGCTGTGGACGGGGGTTGACATCAAAACAATTTTAGCCACCTTAAAAGAGGCCCACCTAAAACAATCACTATCAGTCTACGTGGACACTATATGGAGGATTTTTTCACTGCTTTACCTCACCTTCAGACAGCACCTTTCTTTGGCACTACATTTTATCAACCATGAAACTTTTGTATTACTATGCTTCCACTGCTGTGCACTGTATTTCTCTGCAGAGTCAAAGTCAAAATGAGTGACTACGACAAAACTCTGTTCACTGTGGCGACAAGGATACCTTTATGAACCAGAGTATACAGAAGAAGAACTGTTGGAGAAGGAGATTGAACGGGCCAAACAGAAAGAGGAGCGACCTCTGTGGAACCTGGAGGCCAAGAAAGAGCACAAGTTACCTAGTGGTGCTGATGTGTGAACTGTAAATGATGCCGATGGACCCAGAGAGCTACGGCTGCCATGAGTAGGACTTGGTCGCAACACAACTTGGAGATCTTTCTGAGTCAGAGGATGCCAGCGCTTCAGGTACAGTCTGCATCACCAACCGTCCAGAGTTCCCAGCCCTACTGAATGCCGGTCTTGTGGACCTTGTAAATTGGAAAAATCATCCCTCACCAGGAGGGCCTAATGACAAGTTGTCCTCAAAGTAAATTTGCGGCTCTCAGGACATGTTGTTGTATAATGACGACCAAATTTTCATCGACTATGTCTAACTTATCAATGTATCAGTGTTAGCCGTTTGTAGAGGCAAACTAAGGTGGAATAATGGAGAGAGGTGAGTTGATGTCCACATTGAGTGCAACTAGCTGTGAAGATCAATATTAATGAAATGCATGTGGTGAGCGGGACTTTTCTTTGTTGCCAATGGCTGAAATATGTCTTGATATCAAACTCCATCCACAGCAATATATTGCTGAGCTTCCCTGGTGAGACTCCTGCCTGCTACTCCAAACCTGGGGCACACCAACAGTCATCTACGGAAGGTAATACACTGACTATACATAAGAACCTCATACGACCCCACTTTGAATATCTCAAACTAGCCCTTTAAGAATCAGTTTTCCTTGAGCTTCACAGAGGATGATAGCATGACATGGACGTTGTGTGTTTATCTCTATCTTAGTGAAATAATTCGTATTTGGAGCATACTGAGCAAACAGACAAAAGAGATGCAAGGAGGGCAGGAGGACAGTTACGTATGTATGTAATGTAATGGCGTGTGTGTGTGTGTGTGGGCAGGCAGGGGGAGGGAAGAACACCTATGTGACAAGCAATTTGTCTCTGTCTAAAGAATGTGACAGTGACCCCGGGATGAAGGTGAGTGTGTTTGTGTGTGTGTGTCTCAGTTCTTGTGTGTACAGGAGCAGGTGCTCTGTTATTGATAACAATAATGACAGACAGTTAAGTCATATCTGTTTAGAGGCAGTTCCTTTATGTAGTTTTGAGACTTCACCATATTAGGTGAGAATAGTAATGTCAGAGGCCTGATGACATTGCATTACATCGCTGATATCACTACTGTCTGCAGTTTGTAAGCTCATCACAGGTTGCGGTGATGAGAATAATATATAGTTGGTGACAGTTGTAACAACTGATAAATCTACAGGTTTTTAGCAGAAGGATGTCACAGCTAAATGTCATTGAAAGGAGTATCAAAGGACATCTTAGATGATCCGCTGTTAAACATAAGTCATATATACTTACATACTTACATACATAGGAGTTTTATAAACGTGGTGCATTGTTGTTCCTTCTTGTGCACAGGACGTTATGTGTTTTATAGTTCTGGCTTGCTTTGAATAATCTGGGGAGCAGGGGCGTGTGTCATAGACCACATTTAGCTTAGTCAGGCTATGATTCACTCATTTGGCTGAGCCTGACATTAGTGATCGTGGATGAAGCCGGTAATCATCCGGCTCTGTTAGACCTTGGTTTACCTTTGCAGCAATAGGTGTGTCCCCATGCAGGGTTCAGTAAACTGATGTAGCACAGTGTTTTTTACAAGGACATACAACATCTAGCTGGCTGAAAATAGTAGCCAGCTGCTGTTTAGTTGGATGATGAAGAAACTACTCTGAATATGTCACATAAAACAGAGGGTCTCTGCTAATAAATCTAAGAGTGGTAAAGTAGTTGATGACTGATTAGGTGTATCTGGCTGAAGTGTTGCATTTATAAACACGGGAGCCAATGAACAGTATGGATCACTTTTCTTTGGTTTTATTTCCAGTAATCCTCTGTTTGGAGGAGGTTTCTTCCTCCTTAAAACAGGTAAAAACAACGAATAAAGTATTTTTCACATTAAAACTCAGTGTTTCTCCAACGTTCTTTGGTAGACAGATATCCGGAGGTGCTGCTAGCTGAGCTGCTGCTAACGTTAGTTAGCTCGGCTTGTTTTTAGGTTAGGATTTCCTTCAGTGTTCATGTGGTCTTTACAGGAAGCCAAAGGGTCTTCCTCTCTAAAATAAATGGACCAGGTAATTTAAACTGGTAAAAACACTGAACAAAGCAGTTTCACATGAAATATCAGTGTCTCTTTGACGCTCGTCAGCTGAAACAGAGCGTAGAGGGGGTGTCGGGGGGAATGCGAGCTGAGCTGCTGCTCATGTTAACTCAGCTTTTCTTCAGATAACTTAATATCCAGATGTCCAGTGACTAAAATCCTTCATCAGTTTAAAAGATATCGTTAATAACAACCAAGATCTAAAAATGGATGTCACTTGAAACAATAAGAAAGTAGACAGCTGGAAATGTTTTAATGTCCAGCTCTCCAGCTGACAACGGGCGCTTATGGAAAACTCTGAGTAGATCAGAAGCATCTATCTTTTTAGTGGTACTCTTTTGAGATACGTTAAAAAATGTTGATCCATGTGGAAAAATACGTTTAAGCAAAAAGTCATTTTTGTAGAAGAAATGACCAAATGTGTCTGTTTTATCAAAATATGTTGATAATTCCTCGTCTACTTAATCTAGACCACTAGCATCAACACAGAAGCCCGTTCATTATATATCTAGTGTGATATTAAAAACAAATAAAGCTAATTTCAAGGTATTGAATGTTTATGCTTTAATGCCAGCAGGGTTCCATTAATATTGCAACAACACTTCACACATCAACTGACGATCTTGGCCGACGCACCGCCCATCTAACTTTTTTATTAGCTTAAATGTTTGGTTGACTGCTACAACATAAGAAGGTCTAGTGAAACCTAAACCTCCTCCCAAACACCACCTCTCGTTCTCACTTGGTATGCCCTGGATGGTCAAGTGGAACATTCCTGCAGACTGCATTTCACTCGGTTGGCTCAGATCTGCTTTAATCACCTCAGCGATGGCTGAGCTGCAGATATAGAGTTACAGAAAGAGAGGGAGAGCGGACCCCAGAATTACTTTTCCATCATTGGGCCAAGCAAGGTTTCACAGGGTCAGAGCGTGTTAGGATCAGTTGGCACTGACTGCACTTTTTAGAGACTTACTTCAGATTTTAACAGTCCTTTCTGGTAAATTTAGCTCCTGGTGAGGTTTTGAAACTAAGACAATATTTGTTTTAAGCAAAGCCACCAAACTATACAACATGGTGTCAATACTCGTGAGCTTTCTGTTTGATTGGCACCCCCATCATCAGGACAACATTGCTCGTCACTGCCTTTAGAAAACATCACAGAAGTCTTTGTGTCACTGTTTCCTTCTCTGCCACCTCATTTGTTACCTTAATATTAGCTGTTCTCATTTCTTTGGCCACATTGAAGCAACCGAACAAGATGTTAACACAACACAGACATTTTATCACCTTCTTATGTTGATATGTGTCAGCAGACAGTTGCCTTTACACTTACAACAGACATAGAAACATCCTCTGGAGTGATTTTGTAACCACCTTGCAAATGTAAATATAATATCCACTCTTCTGTTAGCTCTGTTTTGGTGTCTTCCATCTTTTGAAGGAAATATGTAGCTACAAAATGCTCCACTATGTTCACCAGCTAGTTGCTAACTTTGTCTGTAGTGGCAGGTGGTGTACGGTGGGTTTATCCAAGTGAACAGTTTGAGTTTCAGGACGTAAAGACCAAAACAATATGCTGAAAGATACTAAAATAGTCTACAGAGTTGAAAGCAGCAGCAAAGTTAGGTGGTAATATTCAGTGGGTTCAACTCCCTTTACTCAGATTGTAGTTGTGGTAAGGTCAGGGAAAGATTGTGGTCACTGATAAAAGAAACCAACATTAACAGTTTGCTTAAGATGTGACGCAAACTGCCATTTCCTGTACCAGTGTCACATGCTTCACTGACCCAAACCAAAGAGATTTTGTTGTGTTGAAACAACATCAGGCTACTTCTTTGCTCCTTTCAGAGAACAGTCATGATTCACACATCCACAAGATGTAGGAAACACAAATATAGGCCCTTTAAGTGTTGGAGCAAATGATCAAATCAAGAATGTGGTGACCGAGACAATGGCCCTGTTTACACCTGTTATTAATGTGTGTCTTTGGCAATTGGATCACATGTGGACAGCTCTAATTATGGGTGTGAATGCACCTGATGTGTCCTCAATGAGTCTTGAGAGCCAGTCGCTCAGACCACATTTGGAGGTGGTGTAGGCTGCATATTGCCATTTTTTCCCCAGCAGTTTTTACACTGATGTGTCCTGGACCACACTGAAGGACTGCTTACTCAACTGATGTCGTTGTCGGTGAACGTTCAGTTCAACGCCTGCCCAGTTAGTGCAAATTAACACAGCAGCAGCAGCTGTTAAACGGTCCCAACAAAGTCCCACGAGCACTGAAATGGCTTGACTTGTTCATAACCACTAACTTAACATTAGCCACGTGATGCTAACAGTTAGCCTTATCACTGTGTGTGTGGGTGGATTCTCACCAGCTCTCCCAGGTGAGAAGAAGGGCCTGAGCGAATCAGTGCACTACACACCGCTCAACAATGAAATAAGATGTTACCCATTTTAAATATAATGGCTGTGACTGTGTGTATAGCACAGTCAGATCTCCGCCAGTTAAATACAACTGCAACTGGTTCTTGTGAACGGAAATGTCCTAGGTGTTTATTTGCATATGGAGCAGGGCAGAGAGATCAGATTGCAATTGGTTACTCGAGACGCATGTGAAGACGCATTCTGATGCCAGGTGTGAACTGACAGACAGCTGTCCACCTGTGGTCGGATCACTCAAGAAGAGTGTCAGTACCAGGTCTGAACAGGCTCAATACCTTTAACTAGTTTATGGGAAGAAGCTCAGACATTATTAGCATGTCAGCTAGCTCAGCCTGTGCGCCATGTTGTGCTCAGCTTAAACTCAAACTGCAGCAGCACCCCCTCACATTTCAGGACATATCTCCCCCATCGATAGCGGACCTTGTGCCTGTTGGTGCTGTTAAACTAGTCGTCTGTGCATATAATGTAATATTATACACTTTACCCCCTCTCCCCACCCCCACCCCTCTGTCAGGGTGCTATGTGCCTGATCGTTTACACCGCTCATACTGTGTGTCACCAGGTCGTTATGTTTATTTCAGACAGCCACCAATTAGCTGGCTTCTAATTAATCAGCACTTTCCCTGATTCCACATGTCACACAAGTTCAATCCATCAGCACCGTGGAGCTGGACCAGCAGTTTCATGATTGTCAACTAAACAGCATGTGATCAATCTTTGCTCATTTGGGCAGCAGCCTAATGTGGTTGGCTGTACTTCAGTGCTACTCTCTCTGTTCCTGCTGCTGCAACATCTTTGATTGGGCTATCTTTTTACTGTAGTTAACCTTTGATATTACACTGTGATTAACACTTTTGTATTTTTTTACCTATACATTGTGTATGCAGTATTGCATTTCTGTCTTGTGTGTCACTGTAGAACAAACTCTATTGTTCAGTTGTTTAGTGTAGTTCTTGTGCTTGATATTCCTGGCGTGGTAAATGTTTTTTAAGCATTGATTTTAAAACACAATATATAAATAAATCTTTAATTTCAATTCCCGCCATAAAATAATACTTTTAATAGGCTATGCATGTTGCATTATATCAGGTCTTGCTTTAACACACCCTCTTGAGGTCTGGCCGAATCAGCAGTCAATATACATTTATTTTGTAAGCTTGTGTCATTAATAAATGTGAACTATTTAATGTGAAGAACCAAAACCTAAAAACAAATAATACACAAACACCTCAAGGGCAAAATGTGGTATTTTCGGTTTCATGATTGTGGCGTGCAGCCTGTAAAAATCTGTGTTTAAGGTTTCTGCCGCAGTTCAGAATAGATCCACGGGTTTAAAAATTGACTGCAGTGGGCTTCGGCTATGGGCCAGACTTTATTTTGGAAGCTACAGGAAACGCAGAGAGCATCAGACTGATTCTAAATCAGCTCCACACCATTTCACTAATAGGAAAAATAAATTAAACCATGAAATGTCAAAGCTATTTTATATTTGGAGTTTATGAAAGTATTAAATAAGTGTACAAATCATCATGTACATAATAATTAAGTGTATTAATTATTATGTACCTGGCAACACTGGTCTGATGTGTGTTGAAGCTAACGTTTTAGCAGTATCTAGCACTTTTTCTTTTCACATTATTTAGACAGGATGCTGTGTTAAAGTAAATCTGTGGTTACTTTTATTTTAACCATCATATGTGATATCATAAGCCACTTGTTGGACTTGCTTTATCTTCATCTTTAATATGGCAGCAAATTAAAGCATTTATTTCAACATTAGTGGATCTTATTTGTAATCCTGCTAGCCTCAACATCTCACACACGTCAGTACTTTGCTGTAAACAATGGGCCATATGTATTAACACATAGTTATCAAGCTAATAATAATTCTAGATGTGAATGAAAAGTGGGCTGAGCGTTGATGCATGTTTGAACACAGATAAAAGAGAAGAAGACCAAAGTGGTTCATGATTTGATCACTCCATCAGTGAAAATAGCGCGCTATGCTAATCATTTCAGAAGACATGATATGAACCCTTGCTGACTGATGAATAGTGTTGTCTGTAATTATATCTTTAATTGATTTATGGGGATACATTTCCAGAACGCTTCGGCTGCGTGTAAGGTTGCACCTGTTCAGCCAGATGGAGATATAGATAGACTACAAGGTACAGGGCATATGTACAATACACACCATATAAATAGAAAGCCTGCATAGTAATACAGCCTGCAGTTGAAATGAAAATTAACTTTATTTATATGACTTTTTTGTATTTATATACAATAAATAAACTTTACAACATCATCAGGTATTGGCTTTATGATGCTATTACTCACTGGAAATTTTAGTGTAAAGATGTGATTCATATGCACAAGTATACAAATACATTTTTTTAAATCAACTGTCTTTTTCAGATGTGAGCAGTCCATCAAATTTCAGCCATTTTCCTCCTTTAAATTTAATATCTATAACAAAACAATTAATTTGTAATCTTTGTATATTTCTATAACACTTTCCAGGGAAGTAACATGCAGTCTGATGAAAGATTAACTGTCCTGACTTTGGCGTATCCCTGGATGGGAGTGCTTGCGGTTGCAATAAAGTTTATGTTACTACATTCGCAGTCAGTTGCATTTTAATACAGCGCTGCCAGGGCCTTTTCACAGGGTCACTGCAACCTTTCCCGTCATTGAGTCACTTCTCGGTTTTAGCGGAGCGCAAATTACAGCAGGGTGGGCTTTTCACATTACAGGCCAGTGGAAATCTAAAAGCAGGACAGGGAGCCCCGGCATGCGGGTGGGCAGCCGCTTCATGTTCCAGATATCGTCACATCACATGAAGATTCCTCACCACACACATCAATCTCTCACCAGGACAACGCACTGTGACACAGAGTGCCAGTGTGTGCTCCCACATATGGTGCAGTGTACATCAGCAGGAGGGGGAGTGTGTCTCATGTGTGGGTCTGATCGAGGAACAAGTGGACACAGTACAGTGTTTAGTCACACTCAAAAGAATTTCTGTGAGCAGTATGTGATGCTTCAGATACAGTGATTTTGAAGTGAAATGTACACCTTCCAGATTACAGATACAGACCTTACAGTGCTGGGCTTTTTCTGTCATCTTAAAGTTGCACTAAACAAATATTGACAGTAAAAATACACCTGTTCCCTCGGTTTATATTATAAATTAGTCCTGCAAGAAATAGGAACTTCCCATCAGCTCTCTCTTTTCCTGCTTCTGTCTTAATTAACTGACTGCAAGCATTTTCTCAGTCCATTTTAATCTACCATCATGTCTGTTAACAGTTATCATGTTGCTATCTCAATTCGAAACTCTTCTCCTTTGGCATGCTGTTTTAATCAGTGTTCAACTGCCATGAACCGACGTTAGCATCCATTAGTACCAGCCAACATGTGACCCTGCTTCAGGTCCAGTCCAGCCCAAAATCCTGCTTCAGTTGACATAGATGGATGACAAGTTGGTTGATAAGCGAGTAGAAAAAAAACTTGTACGTTTGTTAGAGTTTATAACACAATCAGCACATAATTTCCCAAAAAATCAAATGAGCAAATTTCTTTTAGGGCCCTGACACATCAGGCCGACTAGCGGTTGTTGGTAAGTTTTTGCAGTGTGTCCTGCGCCATTGGCACTAGTTGGCACACCATTGGCACAGAACATACTTATGGGTTGGCCGTTGGATATAGTTTTGTGGTGTGTTCAAGTGCAACTTTTTGGCCGAGACACAGGCGACATGAGGTGATGCAACTGATGGCCTTTATTGCCACGAGTTCTTTGATGTTAGTTTTGCTGTGCGGCTGACAGCAATACTTACATTTTTCTTGGTGGTGCAGTGGTAAGCATCGTCGCGTCACAGCAACTTTTTATTTATTGGATTAAAATGTGCTATATCTGGATAGGTATCGTTATTGGAATATGAAATGACCTATTTCGGGATATGAGATTTTGGTCATATCGCCCAGCCCTATGAATGACTGATCTGTAGATCTGAAGTCTCTCTTTGCTTTCCATTGATATCGAACGTCACAAACTTTGCTTGGTAAATATGAGTTTAAGGATTAAAAAAAGATTGTTAATATGGTATTTTGGGGTATTTAAATTCACACATTACATTGACATAATTGAACACATGCACACCTGAGATCCACAGTCATCCTCTGTTAGCCTCTAAGCCACTGCAGGCTCATTCATGTTCCCCATCCTGCTGTTACCCATCAACATCTCTTGGGATCAGAACTGTTGGCCCTCTGGTCACAAGCCTGCCTCTCTAACCTTTAGGCTCCCACCACTGCCCTGACTCTTTAGTCTCAGCGAGCCACAGCAGAGGAATGTGAAAGTCAAATAAAAGTGCTGAGGAATCAGAGAGGTCTGGGTTGTGGGAGGAGGTGTGTATAAATGTGCAGCACCAAGGTTCACCCTGTTTTGGCCAAAGATACACTCAGAGATATCCAGCGCCAGAGATTACATCTTTTTCAAAGTAAATAAATGGAATTATGATGTTTTTCTTGGCCGTCCACATTGTTTATAAAAAGCAGAGAGAGCAGTCCGTTCACACTTTAGGTGATAACTACAGTGGGCCTTTGTGAAGGCCAAGTGCTGGCCCAGGAATCAGAGTTTACTTTGGAGGCTAAAATTGAGCTCAACTTTGTGTGCAAAGTTGTCAGGATTTGTACCTTGTTTACAGAGCATAACCCGTTTGTGAACTTGTCTATGTGTGTGTAGCTGGCTTGTGTGTGTCGGCATTTAGACGTGCGAGTAGACATTGTATTTTATAAATTGTAAAGGAGATTTTTTTTATGAGAACATTAGGAGTTTTTTCAGTTTTAAGAAAAAACAAGCCTGAGTCTGGCAGGATGCTGGCTGAATGATGGATGTATTTCTGAAGCAGAACAGAAAAGGCCTCAAGTTGATACGATTACAGAATGCTTACTAGGAGTAATTCAGTAGTTGAGTATATTTAGCCAGCAGAAGTAGCCAATAGTCGACTGAAACATCTAACTGTGATCCAAATTTATTCAGGCTGATTTAAGCTGGGCACTCACTACGTGAGAATTAGGCTGATTGTGGACCTGATTCCTCCCCTGCTGACAATGGTCATCAAAGCCCGATTGTTAGATTTTAATGTGGTGTGAGAAACACCAAGAGTGTTTTTTAAATCTCCTGATCTGCTTGAAAGTCCATCCTGCCTGCACAGATTTCAAATCGCATGTATTAAACATGTTAATATATTGACGATTCAATATCCTGTTGTTTGGGGAAACCCACAAGACCACCACCAGCCTGAACTACATCCATATTTAAAAATAATTTCCTCGTTAATTTCCTGTTAAAAAAAATGCCCTTAGAGATTTTCTTCAAATTTGGCACGTATGTCCACTTTGACTCAACGACGAACTGATTAGATCTTGGTGGTCAAAGGTCAAAGTCATTATGTCTTTGTCTGTCTCATTCTTGTGTATCTGATATTTGAAGAACATACTGAGGATTTTTTTTTTTTTTTTTTTTAAATTTGGCACAAACATGAACTTGGACTCAAAACTTAACGGATTAGATTTTGATGGTCAAAGGTCAAGGTCACTGTAACTTTGCATCAGTCTAATTCTTAAGAATGTGATATCTCAAGAACACCTTGAGAGAATTTCTTCAAATTTGGCACAAACATTAACGTGACCTCAAAGATGAGCTGATTTGATTTTGGTGGTCAAAGGTCAGTGTGACCTTGCATCCATCTCATTTTCATGAAAGCGATATCTTAAGAACACTTCAGGGGAATTTCTTCAAATTTGGCCCAAATGTCCACTTGGTCACTGTGACCTCACAAAATGTGTTTGTGGCGTAAACTCAAGATTTTGTACGCCAATTATTACAAAATTTCACTCAAATGTGTCATAGGACATAATGATGAAGTGATGGTATTTCATATTCAAAAGGTCAAAAGTCAACTTCATTCTGACATCATAATGCTCTGCATTAACACTTTTCTGGCCCTTACTCAGCGTCATAGCTGAGGAACAGAAGGGGAGTGTAGTAATTCTAGTTATAAAGTCACGTTTGATTGTGCGAGATTTCCATTTTTCAGTTTGTGAATGGAATCTGTTGGCCAATCATTGCTCTCCATACTATAGAAAATGTCATTAAGTCAACATTGGTTAAGACATGAAAAATCTTTTAGTTTGGTCCAAACTTTAGCTCATAGTTATAGCATTGAAAATTGTATTACAGCCACAGTTTGTTTTTTCCTTTTCAGAGGTGAAATGGCTTTTTTCCCCACCTATTGTTAGACACTGTCATCACCACAGGCCTGCTCATCCTTCCAGGGACTTGACCCTGCCATGTTTACACAGAAAGTCTCTGATAAGAACTGACAGGTCAATAAAAGCAGAAATATCACCAGCTTTGTCAATGACCACAGCCCTGGCAGCTGTCAGAATATCCGCCGTCATCATCATTGCCAGCCTTTCAAGAAAGGTGCTAATTTTATAACACTGGAACGCTCCAACCTGCAGATATGCTCAACAGTTCAGCGCCAACACACCTGATGTGAAAACCGTGTGTTTGTCTCTTCTCAGCTCGTAGTGAGTCAGGTGTCAGTGATGCTGGCGTGGGTGCCTGTATCAGCAGCTTCCCACATATCACCCTGTTACTGACTGCCCACCTCAGTACTGTCTCTCAACACCCTAATGCACTGAGGTGTTTACTGACAGTCTTCACACGTGTATTACAGTAGGTCACACCGCTGTAGCAGCCCAATCTAGCAGCACTCTTAGTATGAGCACTCACTTAGTTTTACTACTGATAATCTTCCAACGTGTACGCACCCAACTTGATTTCTAGTTTCCTGTAATACTAGGAAGGCTGAAGAATAATTTCATGTCACGATTTTAGTGACCAAAATGATTACAGGTATCGGTATTATTATCTTACTGTTAAAATGTGCTGAAAATTACCAAAAAGTTCTCATACATACACTGAAAACAATTTCTCCAAGTTTTATATTGAAAACCACAAATATGCATTAACATTAAGGATGGCACCATATGGCCATACATCTGGGAGTTGATTGCAAATTTTTGCTGGTCAGTATTTACCGTATGTTGTAGTAATCAAACACAATTTTAATGATAATCAAAATTCGAAACAGTAATACTATTGCGGGGAATTTTATTATGGTTTATCGTGAAACCAGTAACGCTTTCATCCCTACAGTGATGACATCAAAAGTGATGACATGACTGCAAATCACTCAACTGCTGTTAAAGAAATGTTACTTGATTTATAAAGTACTCGACAAGCTCTACATTGAAAATGACCAAAGCCATTGGGGCTAAGGTTTTTGAGGGCCTCACAAAACAAAGAATTTTGTGTAGAAATTCTAATTTACGCTGTGTAGTAAGAACAGAACATTACCAGACTCTTCTTTAACACAAGGTTTGGATGAAACAGCATTTTGAGAGTATCTAGCTTCAGTATTGTGATGTACTTCCAAGCAAAACAGGATAGGCAGGCGGGATATTTTGTTGGGAGGAATTTGATTTGAAAAGTGGGCGTATCATAACAGTAGGACTTTGACGGTGTAACGCAAGAAGGCCTATATTCTGTGATGGGATAATATCTGACAGCAAAAGAGAGACATACAGTAGCCCATTGTATGCTCCATGTAACATTAGTAGCTGAAGCTGAAGCACAATCTGAAGATTTCACAATAACCAGTATCCTCAAAGTGAATCAATTTTAGCCAGAGGGCCATGAACACGGTGTTTTGAGGAAACAAATACTGCTGCTAGCTAGCCATCTTAATCTTAGCTCTGTGCTGCTTAAATTTGATTGATTGATGGGTGGATGTCATGATGTCATTGGTTGAAATCAGTTGGTACTAGCTTATGTAAGCACACGTCATTTTTTATAACGGTAAGAAAAAGAAGATTGGATTTTGATATAGTTTTTCTGGCATATATTGTTAAATGGGTGAATATATGGGGATGTGATTTGTAATTTTTCATTTCATCTTGACCTTAAACTTCAGATATTTTGACATTCTTTGAGCCCATATTTAACATTTATTTTCATTCCAAAATAATGAAAGAGCCAATAAATAAATAAATAAATAAATGAATAGATGAATAAATAAATAAATAAATAAACATAATGTACAAAATGAAATCCAGCAAGTCTCAAATTAATGCAGACAACCATGGGGAAAAAAGGCACTAGGTCTTCAAGTGAAATAATCTCATATTTTTATTTTTTGAGCAGAGGCAATCTAATCCTGGATTCTTTTTTTCGTGCTTTTACCTGGCTCACCAAAGAGCACCTGTCAGACCAGCCGTCAGAGCTGAGCAGTGCCTCCTTCTTCCATTATTCAGTATCGTGTTGTTGTGAAGGAGGAATCTAAAACCAGCACTGCAGCGCCAGGGGACACTAAAATCAGGCTAATGAAATTCTGTCCTTGCGAGTGCTGCACAGTAATTCTGGGATACATAAATATCATTAAATGACACATTTATGTTCCCCAGATATTATTAAGCAATGAATTAAAATGCCTAAAGAAAAAAATCTTTTATTTTACACACAGTTTTTAAGCTGATCAGAATCAGGGAGGAATCTCACTTTAGTATGGTATATAATAAAAGATAATACTGTTTAAAACATTTAATTTCAGCATGAGAAACGAAATGTTGTGCACTCCTTTAGCAGACGTATTCTGCTGTTGTATCAGGCAGGCCGGCTGGTTTAGACAACGTTGTTTTGCTGTTGTCCAAACCATTTGATGTTCTATTTCAGCACACACTTGAAAGACCTCTCTTGTCACATTAATCAGGGCTGCAGTGAATGCCAGGCAGTGTTTTCTGTCAATCCCGAGGCCTCTGCCTACGCTTGCAACGATTTATTGGGAAAAAAAAGCGTCTATATTTGTAGTAGCAACCTTTTGCCGGACCTCACCAGCTGATGTCAGTTAATTATTTGTCCCCGTGAATCTAATACTTTTTCCCCGTGCCAAAACCGCGGGCACGGAGAATCACAATCCCCACACATACACACGCTCGTATAGATAGACACCCACGTACACACAAATGTAAGCACACACTAGCAGATGCCATCTCTTAGTGTCGGTCAGTGCGGAAAATCAGACACTCCATCCATCTGCTTATGTTATTCCTAGCAACCAAAGTTATGTTGCTATGGTAAAGACATCCCCACATGAACTTGTCAATCAAGCTGCAGTGCCTTAATGTTTTTATTGTTTTGTTTTTTCCCCCCTCACTTGTCTTACTAACCTCATTTGAATTTTTGTTCATTCCCACATTGTGGTTCGCCTCATCGGGTCAGCAGTGTTTATCTGTTTACAGCTTTCCTCTGCTAACTTTAGATGCCTCTGCTCTCATTAAAACATGGCTGTGAGTCAGAGCTGAGGGAATCAAAGCGAGGAGGAAGAACTTAATGTCCTGGAGACCAAAGGCCGGCGGCATTTAGAGTTTCTAAATGAACAACTTTGGTCTAAAATATGAGGACAGATTACAGTTGTGTGTTTCCCATGGGTGCTGGTAAATGGTGTCCCAGCGCTGAGTCGTGTAACAAAAACTGAAAAGGTGCTCTGTACAAGTTGTACGTCATGGTGGGTAAAAACCACATCTGTTTAGACAAATGTGTGATTTAGTGTTGTGGGTTTAAGGGGAGAAAAGCCAGGAAAACTTGATAAACCACACAAATCCACCATAACCACAGAAAGCCTCTGTAAACTAGAGTAATGCCCAAATGAAGTGTGAGAAAAAGGGGGAAAAGAATGACTTTGTAATACCTTTAACGACACGGTTTACTCTAGGATGAGTGTCGTGTTTCCTCGGAAATATTGCCACGTCCGAAATGTGGGGCGGCATTTGTCTCATTTTGCACGCTGACTTACGCTTTGGTATTACACTGGAAATAGTTATGCTTGGATTTCAAGCTGTTGCGCTATTGCACTGGCCTTCTTCCACCTCTATTAAAAATATACTGCGCTCTCATTGTATGTGTTTATTGGCAAGGGAGGATTTCTGAGGAGCAGTCACTGGTTTTATTTGAGACAGTCCCAGCTCAAAGCACTTTTTCACTGTGATGATATTTCAGAAATTATTGCCATAGACACTTTGATTCATATCTTGTGGCAAAAAAGCACTCTACTTCAGTATTACTTTCAATTACTTGAACTTAAATTGTATATTTATACTTAATGACAGCATTCATTTCTCCTTCACTACATTTTATAAGCAAAAATTGAACTTTTTTATTTAACTACATTAATCCGACAATTGTAGTTACCTTAATTAAGGTTATTTTTACAAACCAACATATAATAATCTTTTAGAATATCATGTTTTGTCACAAGGGCTGCACAATTAATCTAAATATTATCAAAATCGCTATGTAGCCAAGTGCAGTATTCAAGTCAGAGGTTAAGTGTGTCACAACATACCATTTTAAATGAAGCCTTGTGGTGCTACAGAGATGCCTCCACCTGTGCCTTTCATATTGTATTTTGTACCGTGCCGTGTGTACTCACTGTTTTTTATTATGTTAGGCACACGGAAATACTGTAGTCTGCACTGCACCTTGAATTTTATTTTCTTTTATTGCATCTACTGGTTATGTGTAGGACTACAGATGGAGATTAGTGTTTTTCTAAATCCGGTGCAACCATGTTTTTATTTATTGTGAATGATTAATGTCATTAAACACTGTCCTCTTATAAATCAAATAAATGAAACTAAACTACAAATCATATTCCAGATGTAAGGGACCCCAGCAAAAATCACATCATCATCATCTTTATATTTTTTCAGTGAAAATTAAATGCAAAAATGAACATTCCCACTAAAATTGTGACTCATAACAGTCGCTATATTTGTCAAAATATTTGTGTGATTTTTTTTTCCATAACGTGCAGCAATAAATGTTACATATCAAACTACCTAACAATACATAGATAGTTAGCTGAACATGTTTAGCATTACAATACGCAAAAATAGATAATTTTTTAAAGTTTGATATGTAAGTACTTTTTAAGAGAGAAAAAAAACCTCATGTCGGATTTTCTTGTGTTTTTTCTTTGTGGTATTTAGTGATCTGCAGTAAAAAAAAAGTACATTTAATTGAATACATTTTTTTTTTTAAATCTTTAGGGACTGTGGGGGCTCCATAATATAAATACACTAGAAGTGGTCATTCTGCAAAAATTACACTTAAAATTATAAGGTAAGAATTTTAATACTGAGCATCTTCCCATTGACAGCACAGTCAGAACATGCTAGAGCATTGATGGGAGTACAAAAAAAAAAAAGGACAAACTCTTGTTCTTTATTGTAATTAATGTAATAATAATACTTTTTGGGCGGGGGGAGGCTTGGCCAGCATGCTGAATGTCCTAGATCCGTCACTGTAAATGCTAAGATGACTTTGAAGACATAGATAAGCAGATCTTTATAAAAAGAAAAAGGTTGAATTTGGTGAAGAAGAACTCAAAGGTAGCTCACAGTGACTAACAATCATAATCAGTTATTTAGAGTAAGTTGCAGCAGAGGTAATGTCCACTGTTTTTTTGTCTTGATGTGGTCTCTGGCTTGAGGAGGCAGAATAGCAACAGGTGGTTAAATCACAGTGACGTGGGTGTATTTCTGGGAAGGCCCAGGGACCGACTGCACTGCCCAGTCAGTCACACCAGCGTGATGAGCACCTCAACATGGACAAACTGCTGACCTGTAACAACACGACCTTGCTCTTTGATTATACAACCACGAGTCGACATGGACGGGCTCATGTCATGGAAAAGTTCTCAGTGTTTCCTGCCACCCTGTTCCCAGTGAAGGCACGGCGCACTCTGCGGCCTCTGCTTTCCCGCTGTAACTTCACAGACCCTGAATCTTAGCCGCTTCTATAAAACGGGTCTTTAAACGTGACGCGGGCAGCAGGTGGGGGCTCCATGCCACGACAGGAATTCGGGGCAAGGGGAAGGACTCTGCGGGGGCTTATAGATGCCCCTTGGCACCGTGGTGGAGACCTCTGCGGGGTTTGCCCTTTAAGGCTGCACGGCTAGTGAGAACGAAGTTCAGCTTGAAGTCGCTACATGTGAACCTGTCACTCTTGCAATCTGGAGGCTTGGCGGGGTGGAGGGGTGTGTGTATGGGGGTGGATTTAGACCATTAGTTCTGGGCTGCCCAGGCACACACTCACATGTGTGCGGAGAGTCACTGAGGTCTTTCTGCTAATTATAGGCTGAAATCTGACAGAGAAAAATTAGAGGGAAAAGGGACAGCTGCAAGGTCCTGCGGACGACGGAGGGAAGAAGAGAAGGGAGAGGAGGGGTTTTTGATTTCTCACTAAATCCTCAAACCCCCTCCTTGAACCTAAAAACAAAATTCAATCATCTCGGTGTCCTTCTCGCTCTCTTACCCCCTCTCAACACAAACCCACTGCCTCCCTCATCCTCTCAGACGAGAGGTCAGGGGTCAGTCCCACATGGGATCACCCTGGTTTCACACGACGTCCCATCTTTTCCCTGAACTAATGCCATTTCCTTCGGGGAGCTTAGCCAGCAGCTAGAGAAGAACTCTGAGACCTCCCCTGTGTGAATGTGGTCACATCATACACACATACTAACACCTGTGCACACACACTCACACACAGAGAACAGCGATCTGTCTTTATTGTAGATCTGTTATAAGTTATATTCTTAAAAAACTGAACCAAATAAACCAGAAATCTATGAGGAAGGTTTGAGCATCTTAAATGAAAGCAGCAGTATCGGCCTGTTGTCTTTATATCCACTCCGGTTGGTGTCAGCCGCTCTGCTTCAAATCAGATACATCATACATTTCTCCCACAACTGCAACAATAATCAGTCATCACTAAGAAAGACAACTTTCAGGACTTAACGGCTCCGGATCGTTAGGTCTTGTATTTATTGAGTGTCACTTGGGTTGTGGTGCAATAATGTGATTAATTGCAGATTTTCTTTAAAAAAACAACAAAAAAACAATATGAGTTGGTCAGCTGATGACGACCACACCAAACTTTAGAACAATAAAACAGTTGACAGAACATCTGTGTCATCTTGTTTGAGTCTAAAAGCACAGTTAGTCATCTGTCAAGCGGTGAAGGTGAAGGTCCGTGACCAAAACGTTACGACTCTTCCAAACTCAGTGTCAGTGCGCAGGAATTTAACCTTTTCTTTCACAAGGCAGAGAAACAAGAAAGAAAACATGACGTTACCATTAAAGATGCTGCACAACCACACTCATTAGACTTCAGCTCAGGTAGAAATTGGCTGATGCTGAATTAAATGAAGTCACCAAACATCATGTGGTTGTGAGATGTCTATTTAAGTGTAAATTCTCCCAAACTAACAGGTGCAACAAAACTGATAGGAGGGTGGGAGAGATGTCTATCGATCACTGTCTTCACACAGTCCTCATGAAATGTCTGACCAGACACAATCAGTGGAAACACCAGTTGGGCCACTTTGTCTCTTTGATTATACCTGCTAGGGATGTCACAAGAATCGCTGCTTTGGTACCAGGTCAATGCCAGTATTCTAAAAACATGACAAGACTTGTTTTTCTCCAGTACCGTAGATCATGGGGATGTAATTCTTCCAGACCTGACAGGGCATCATATACACCTGAAAGTGTTCTAGTTTGCTGTTAAATGCCAAAGAAAGGAAAAGAATCCCTACTAGCATGAAACAATAACAAGAGGTGGACGAAGGCAACAAGTGCAGCTGCAGCGACAGCTCAGCTTTGACTCATTGAAAAGAAAAGGGCCAGGATATTTTGTTTATTCTCTGCAATGAGAGTGCAGTGTATTTACACTCTGCTACAAACAGCAGCAGTGTGACGAAACGCTGAACGTCTATTCTGCACTGAGTGCTGCACATCTGGCGTAACGAGTGTTGAACAGTCGTTTTTTGTTTCTTTAGATTTCAATCAATCAGTCAATCAATTTTATTTATAAAGCCCAATATCACAAATCACAATTTGCCTCAGAGGGCTTTACAGCATACAACATCCCTCTGTCCTTAGGACCCTCACAGCAGATAAGGAAAAACTCCCCCACAAAACCCCTTTAACGGGGTAAAAACGGTAGAAACCTCAGGAAGAGCAACTGAGGAGGGATCTCTCTTCCAGGATGGACAGACGTGCAATAGATGTCGTACAGAACAGATCAACATAATAAATTAACAGTAATCCACATGACACAATGAGACAGAGAGAGATGCAGGACAGACAGTAATGATGATAGCTTAAAACAATTTTAATTAAAGTAATAATATTACAATAGTGATTACAGCTGTTGTGGTTGGTTGTGGTTACACCTGTTATGTTTTGTCCCCAGATTTTGCTGCAGAGTGACGCTCTTGACTTTCATGCTGCTCTTTGGTACAGACATCTGCGGACACGCAGGCAGCAACAGAAGTGAGAGTTTCTAAGTCATTATCAAGTTGTCACAAACCAAAAGGACGAAGCACCAGGGACCACGTTGGATATAAGTGCTCTCATTCTCACTCCATTGATATCCATTTTATTCAGTGTGGTTTGAAGATCCATAGATATGATACTCGTATCATCTGTATCGATCACATCACATGCTCACACACACTGTTGGCAGGCTGGCTCATGTTTCTCACAAATGCCCCACAAACAATCAAAAGTCTGTTTAGTGCTGGGGAGTATGTTACTCATCTCACCCTGCATAATGTGCTAGTGCGCAAAATGTCGCTGTAGTATTGTAAGATCATTATCTTGTTACAGGGGTTTCCGTGAGAATGGCCTGAGCTCGCCTTGGGCCGGCTTAACCGTCTTACAGCTGAGGCACAGTAGCCAAGTCCAGATTGTTTCCCTCCCCTGTCTGATTGACAGGTGTCCAACAATCCCCCTGGCTTTGCGCCGGAGATCCGAAGAGGCCGTGTGGAGGCCCCGGTGCGGTCGGGCCTGACCTTGCCCGGCTCATCAATAGCATTCATTGCTCCCAGGCTGTGGGCGACAGGTGCGCGAGCCCAAAACCTCTGCCCCGGCCCCCCGAACTGAAATCCTGCTGGTTTTTATTGGTCCTCCTGCCTTTCCCCTCATCCCTGTTTCCTCCAGGGACATTTAGGAGCAAGGCTCAGGTCTCCTCTGGCTCAAATTAAATGCCTGTGGTTAATTAGCTGGGGTTGCTATTACCAGCAGAGGTGGAAACCCTTACTAGTGCACCCAGGCCTGGGAACACTGGGAGCTGTGTTGACTCTGCTCTGAAACAACACAGAATTTGTAGTTTCTCATTCTGGCCCCAAACCTTTAACGGGACACACTTCCTCCCTCATCCTGAGTCAAATGCATCAGGCTCTCCTGCTTCTGCTGCAGGAGTGCAGAAGAAGACTCACACCTCCCCCCTAGTGGCTGCCAGTGTACATGCATCCCTTTAACACAGCTGAGGTTGTCTCTCCAAAGACAGTGCAAGGAGGAGTATCATGTTTAGAGATATAAACATAGTAATACATTCACTGGAGCTCAGCTTAATTAGCACATTTGCTTAGTTTGCTTGAAATAAAAGAAAAACTTTTCCTTCAAAAACGTTTGTATGATAATGTGTGTGCATATAATATATTGCACAACTTATTTTAAGGTTTAATGTTAAAGTATGAAATAATAAATAATAAAGAAAGCAGTACGCACAAATTCTGTGACATTTGTTGACAACAGGCATATATTATATTTTATAATGTTATATATTTCTGATTATTTTGTTGTGAAATAGAGGAATATTTTCTATTCCTATTTTTTTTTTGTACTTATAGCTCTATTCACACAGGACTAGTAGTAATTGGTGACCCCATATTATTTGTAATAATTGCTTGGCATAGATCATGAAAAAATAACCAAAATGTTAATAAATAGATATGTAAATATATGTATAACTTAATTAACTTTGAAATGAATAAATAAATGAATGCTAAAATAAATACAAAATTAAAGTATACAATAAAAATAAGAGAGGTTAGGACCACCTAACTCATGAGCATACAGGCACAGAAATACATAAATAAATAAATAAATAAATGTTGTCATACATATGTAGAAATACATTTAAGATATTCATTTATTTATGTCCTTTTTAATGACCAGCATTTGTCTATTTCTTTATTTACTCATTTATCTATTTATCTTCATATTTATTTCAACATTTCTTCATTTCTTTCTTTCTTTATTTGTTTCTGTAATTATGTAGTCTTTTATTTGTCTTCTCCTGTGCAGTCGCTGCTTGTGTTGGGGGTCAGGTTTTGTGGTGCTGCCCTCTGCAGCAGGTGTTAATGGGTTTGAACCAGTAGCTACACAAACAATACCTCTGCAGCTTTGTGTGTGAGATAGTCAGGGTTGGTGAGCATTGTCATCCTTTCACTGTTACCACGACTGCTTATATTATGATGTTCATATTCCTCTGTTACTCTGCTAGTTTTTTCTTTGTTTCCAATTACACATGTTGAGAAGTTTGACTTTAAATCATGTGTCCAATTCGCTTTTTGGGAAGAAATGAAATGTCATCATTTGAGCTACGGCCTAAACTTTAGTTTTAGTTATTACAACATTTAGAGCGGCTCTGAAGGCAGAAGTCAGCCAAGTGAATAAAGGCCTCAGCTTGCTTCGCTCATGTGTAACCCAACAAATTTTGTTTTTCTCTTAAAAGGCAGCTCTGTGTCCGAAACTTTTTTATCTCATTAGTTGTTTAGGCTACATATTTAGCCCAGGTGAAGTATGTTGAAGCTTTCGAGGCTTCGTTAAAGCCAAACAATCACTGGAATCTGCTAGTGAATGCCAGCTATTTTTTAATGTATTCAAGATTATATTCTGGCTACATTCATTTATTTATTCATTTATCCCACATGGAGTTACAAGACACCATCATTACATAACCATCTTCCAGTATTGCATCCTCAAAACAAAATATGTAGAAAAGGAAAAGAAACTCAAACAAATTCAAAACCAAACACACATACAAAAAAACAACAACCCAAATAAACAATTAAAGTAGAAATGATCGACAACAGTAAATATAATGTAGACTTTAGGACATCCAAACTAACATTGAAAGAAGAAATAATACTTATTGCTTAATTATTATTAGTATTACTTTATCTGCTATTGTGGATAATATACTACATTTTTTACTGCTGTTATAATGGTTATTTTAAAAAAAATAAACGAGTGATTATTCTAGTGATAAATTGTATTTGCGCACAGTTGTTATATATTAGAATATATATGTTTTAGGGTTTCATACAGTCAGGGATACAGTCATGGCTCCATGGTTACGAGGCTGGATGAATATATATATATGTCCCTAAACATGCTTTATGACATACAACATTTGGACACATGTACACAAGTACAGCATTTGGAAATTTGTCTCAATTCCTAAAATGATGTCCACTCAGGAGTCGACTCCCTCTACATTTATACACTGCTGTGACACAGGATTATGGGATTCACAACTAAAGTTCAACTGTAGGGTGGAGCAGCTCTCACCGCTCAGACCAGTGTGTAGAAATCTCACTAAATACACAATGTTTTTGTTCAGAGTGTCACATTGTTTTTGTATCTATGTCATCTGTCTGTTTTATGGTCTAAATTATTTATTCCTGTGTGCTGCTGGCTTAGGACGTCAGTTTATAATGATGATCACTGCTGTGCAGTGTGCATGTGTCCAGATGTCTCGACTGTGTGTGTGTGCGCGTGTGACTGTGTGTCCTGGCTGGGGTCTGAGGATCCTGCCCAGCCTCAGAGCTCCTTTATAGGCCCAGGTCTGTCTGTGGAGACACCTCCATGTCTTCCAGCTGTTTGACCTAAAATCCATTGTCCTCCTGGAAAGCTGTGATCTGTCCAACATCTTTGTCTTTCCACACTGCTGCTGTTCATTATTTGTCCTCCTGTCCGTCTTCATTCTTTTTACCTCTGATAATACTTTTCTTTCTCTCTCTGTCTCTCCCATTCTCCTGTTATCATGTTCTCACCTTTCACTCCTTTTGTCCTTATTTACCTTTTCTGTGTCTCTGCTGAGGACATGTTATTTGATTTAGCCTGGAAACACCATTATGACCCCCAGCAGAGATGGGGACTCACCAATGAGATGAACTGGATGCCTTGGCAGAAGCTCAAACTCTGCATGCACGTGTGTGTGTCTGCGAATGTGTGTGTTATTAATACTGTTTCTCTAGAGGAAAAAACATTTCTTAACAGTGTTAAAGCCAGTTTTAAAAAATACAGCAGGGCTGGACCAAATGGAGAAAATCAAAAACTACAATACTTTTGACCAAGTACCTTGATATCACTCGAGATATAGCTTTCACAAAATACTTACACAATGACATTTTTTGATAAATAACCATCAGTAATGTGGATATAATGACTAAAGGCGAGTTCACATTACATAACTGGCTGACCAGTCTTGAGTCGCGGAGACTGTCATAATCTTTTGAGTGTTGATACCTGGCGACGTGTGTTTCTGTCATTGGGAGTCTGCGCCGACACCTGTGTGTGCACACTACAAGATTTCTCCACCAAGTCCTCGCCAACAGAGCCCCAGATAATGCGGTTCATTCATATGTGAATTACAGATGAACAAAAACCCACCTGCAGGTCTCTCTTAGCAAGGCACTAAAAGTTTATGATTTGGGTGAACTGAGCCTTTAACACTGTTGACAGGATTTCCAGTTACAAAAAGGCTTGAGGGGATACTGTCCCACGCTGCATTTGACTTCTCTATATCCCTTGCCTTGCGGCCTTGTCATGTCATTGTGTGTCATCAGCATGCTCTGCTGCTCTGTGAGGTTGTTAACACTGTTTAAAGCATTACACTGCATTTACATGTACACGCTATAATCTTTATTTATTTCTGTTTATTTTTTATTCTATTATTCTGACTTTGCCATCTGTGGTAAAAATAACTGGATCCAGTCCTCACATTTCACTCACTGAATGACACCCCACAAAACTCAGACATGTTACATGCCTTCGCTCTCATTTGAAACACCACAGTATGTTTCAAGTTTCTTTTTTAAATACCTCCAGCTTCACCGTCTCCCTTGTTTGTGCGCAGCCAGTGCTGCTGTATGGCTGCGCTGTGTGAGAAGTTGTTAACACCGTTATTCCTAACCCAGATGAAGGCCACGGGGCTGGTTGTTCACAGCCCTGAAGCCTCCGCGGCATCCTGAGGGACCAAAGCCGAGCGACCGTCACATGACCGGCTGCATTAACTCCTAACACCTGTGGGAAGGAACAAAATAGCCTAGCAGCTTGCAGCGGTTAAATATGAGGGGCGATAAGTCTTGTGACTTTGTGCTGATCAGCGACATTCCCTGCCTCTTACATGTGTTTTGTGTTGTCGTATTATGAGAAACTAAAGCGAGGATGAAAATCATTCAAAGTCATTTTTGAGTCAAGTAAACGCAGCTACAGGAAATAGTGTAGATAAGAGATGGTCTTCACAGGTCCAGAAAATAAAACCAATGTGTTTTACTGTGATCATGCTGTATGATACTGCACCTTAAGTCCCAATCTGACATGTCAGAAACATCTCATTCTGCGTCCACGCTGAGAAAGACCAGAACTATAGTTGGCCGTGTAGTTTGATATCTCTCTTTGCCAAGTCACAGCAGACATTCAGAGCTGCAGCGCAAGGTGAAAGTGCAATAGGGCGTTCGGTCTCTAACGTGTTAATGGTGGAGCTCTGTAGGGAATGTACCAGGAGGCAAGTAAAAGGGTTAGTTCACCCAAATTACTGTAACACCTATTTTCTCAGTTATTCCTGAAGCAGGGGTGTCAAACTCATTTTAGCTCACGGGCCACAAACAGCCCAATTTGATCTCAAGTCATCTGGACCAGTAAAACCACCACATAATAACATAAATAAAAACCCCTCCAGATTGTGCCCTTTCTTTTTGTGTACAGAAGTACTTTCTGAAGACATTTACAAAACAGATGATGAGAAGAAAAATAAGTGCAGTTTTAAGACTATGCCTCATATTGACTACTGTTGACTACTCATTGTAATCACATTTTCTATACATTTCCACTCCTTTGTGGTAACGCTGACATCACCACACAAAACTAAAGTGGAAGCTAGTGAGGAAGCAGGTTAGGTTATCCCCTGTCTAAGGCCTTGATCACACAGAGAGCATTTTGCTGGTTGCAAAACGTGAGGTGCTACGCAACCACCCCATCACGTCCTTACACTAACCTTTCCATGTAATCGATCTACTCTTTTTGTTTTTTTCTCCACAGTAACTAGTATCTAGTCCCTAAAATGTTGAGGCAGAGGGTACTTGCTGTAGCTCTGGTTGAGGGTGAGAGGCTGTCAGCAGATATCTGTGTGGGTACATGAGACCCTAAAATAGAGGGTGGATCATGGGGAGTACCACCAGTTGGTCCAGGAGCTTCACCTCCATGATGGACGTTTCCAGGAATGTTTTATGATGACTGGGTCATGTCACTGGCTTCTACCGTAGTCAGCTCCGAACCCTACAGCAGTCAACTTCAAACCCAACGGCAGTCAGCACCGAACCCAACGGCAGTCAGCTCCAAACCCTACGGCAGTCAACTCCATACCCAACGGCAGCCAGCTCCGAACCCAACGGCAGTCAGCTCTGAACCCTACGGCAGTCAACTCCAAACCCAACGGCAGCCAGCTCCGAACCCAACGGCAGCCAGCTCCGAACCCTACAGCAGTCAGCTCCGAACCCTACGGCAGTCAGCACCGAACCCAACAGCAGTCAGCTCTGAACCCTACAGCAGTCAACTCCGAACCCAACGGCAGTCAGCTCCGAATCCCTACGGCAGTCAGCTCTGAACCCTACAGCAGCCAACTCCGAACCCAACGGCAGTCAGCACCGAACCCTACAGCAGTCAGCTCTGAACCCTACAGCAGTCAACTCCGAACCCAACGGCAGTCAGCTCTGAATCCCTACGGCAGTCAGCTCCGAACCCTACAGCAGTCAACTCCGAACCCTACAGCAGTCAACTCCGAACCCAACGGCAGTTAGCTCTGAACCCTACAGCAGTCAACTCCGAACCCTACAGCAGTCAACTCCGAACCCAACGGCAGTTAGCTCTGAACCCTACAGCAGTCAACTCCGAACCCAGCAGCAGTCAGCACCGAACCCTACAGCAGTCAACTCCGAACCCTACGGCAATCAGCTTCAAACCCTGCAGCAGTCAGCTCAGAACCCTACGGCAGTCAGCTCAGAACCCTACGGCAGTCAGCTCAGAACCCTACGGCACCAACACACATTAGCTTATGGTAATGTCCTGTTCACCCGGAACTCCCATACAGCAAGTGTCTTAAGTCTGTTGCCGTCTGCTGTTAATCTGACATAGAATTGAGGTGGTTAAAGTAAACTCTGATGTTATGTTGTTGCTAATGCTAGCGTAAAAAAATACACCCAAAAAGAGTCCTATGAAGATGAGTCATCTGGAGATTGTCATTGAAAAGCACATCAGTGTGCAAATATCTCAAAATAAAATAAACACATTTTAATAGCTTTATTTTTCAGTTGGACTTTTTTGGTGTCAGTGTTTTCTTTTAATGCCAAATTTTATTTTCAGTGCCAAAACTTACTGTCACTGTTGTTGCTTAGTACTCTCTCCACACGTTTAACGTACCATAGGTTGGTGAAAGACTTTTCAAATGAGTCTGCACCTTCAACAATAAACCAGGCAGGGGAGGTGTAATTAAAGATGTTGTTAAAGTTGCATTATGGGAAATGTAGGCTCCAGTGTTTTTGGAGTTTGACCCTTTGTGGGGACTGACAGTCAGAATATCTTGCCCTCTACTGGATGGATTTAATTCTGTGTTTAATGTGTTTTGAGAGTCGACCACCTTTATGGCAGTTCTCTACTAAACTGCTCGAGTATTAACGCACATAAACTTTAGGATCAAACTAAGAGAAGCCTGAACTTTGTCCTCTAAAACCACCACAGTGCCACATGAGGCTTTGTGTTATACTGTACCCCATATTTTATCATGTGTCTGTGTTTCTCCTTCACTGAGTTACTGTTGTTATTAGAGCCTGAATATACCGGACCCCTCGCTGTCGATTAGATTATTAGATTATAGAGAATTACATCAATATATTTTACCAAAAGAAAGAGGGGGTGGAATCTGTTTCCCCGCCGCTAGCATGTTTCCATTTTCTGCCTTGCAAAATCCCACAGGAGTAAAGTACCGTGTGTGTGTGTGTGTGTGTGTGTGTGTGTGTGTGTTGGTACACATGCATTCCTAAATGTGTTACAGTACTGCGTTGTGTTTCTGTGTGTGTGCGTGTGTGTGTGTATGTGTGTGTGTGTCTGAGAGGTGCTGAGCTCTCCCCCAGCTCATTAGGGACTCTCTGCTGGGAAGGTAACGGCTAATGTATCCTCATTGAGCTATATTGCGCGTGCAAAAGGCCCTCATCCAAAAACCACTCGCTCTCACACGGACCGCCTCAACTAGAAGCATATGGCAGTTTGCTGTATATGTGTTTATGAGTATGTGCGTGTGTGTGTGTGTGTGTGTGTGTGTGTGTGTGTCCCCTGCACACCCGATGATGTTGACTGATTCATACTGGAGTGTTGCTCTCAGTGAGCTTTGGTTTGAACTGGAGGAAAAAAGCAGAAGGAATGTTTTTGCCTGGTGAAACTGGCTGCGAAAGTGATGATCCATAAGCAGCAGTTTCAAACCAGAAAGGAGCAGTTTTAGCAACAATTAGGGCTGGGCGATACGGACAGAAAATCAAATCTTGGTATTTTCAGGTTGAATGGTGATACACAACATATATACGTATCTCAGTATTTTCTATGAAATGGGCTACATGTTGAGTGTCAAGTCAAAGCCACATTTCAATAGCAGCACTGTATATTAACTTTTTGCACACAGCAGTGGAGCTACAGAGGTTTAAAGGTTTGCAGCACAGGACACAAAACTAACATGAGTATAAAAGCATCAAGTAGGTCTAAATCCATTGTAGTTTGGCACAATTAAAAACATTGGTGGGGAGTTAAACAGTCGTTTTCCACGGCCTTTAAATGAATCTAATTTAGATATTATTTATTAAGGCTATTAATCTTATTCATGCACAGAGCATCAACAGAGAGGTCGAGGGAGGGAAGGAGCAAGAGACACTTTGTCCTCGTTATATACGTATTGTGTATGAAACGTCTGTGTTGTTGCTGCATTTTTTAAAACGAATCTGTTGCCTGCATCCAGGCGCTGTCTCACTGTCACACATTACTGTCACTCACAAACTGAGTTAGCGTAGCATGTGCAACATACAGACCGTTGACACACTGTAGACTAATGAACAGACAGATTAAACAGAGGAGCAGCTCTGTGTCTCTCTGAGTGTTGATGGAGAACTTGTGAGTGAGTGAGTGAGTGAGTGAGTGCGGCGGAGCTGTGCAGAGAGTGTGAGAGAGGAGAGATGCACACTGGTATGTGTAGTGATATAAACGGTGTTGTCTAAATCTGTATCTCACTTGAAAACATTGATATATCATACATTGTCGTTGTATCGCACTGAGTCAGGATTTGCACTTGTGGAGGTGAGTTGTGGCATTAAAATAGTAAGTTTAATGTTAAGATAAGTTTCATGTAACATTAGGATTTTGAAAATGCTAACACACAGTTAGCCAAAGGGGAGGAGAAGTTATTCTGAAATAGACGGCCAATAGCCAGCTTATACCCACAGTCTACTTCCTGTGAGTCAGACTACTGTGCACTGAACTGCACCAGAGAGTCACTCAGCAGCAGTGAAGAATGAAATGTGACGGCTCCGTCTACAGGAGCCTAAATCCAAACTCCATCTGCCTCTGTGGCCTCTTTGCACCCCTGACACACATACACACGGACGCATACACACAAACACGCACACACAGGTCTTCTCTCACCACTCCTATTTCTCACCAGTTCATTACCGTGCAGTTTCTTCCTGTCTTCCTCTCACACCTTCACAAACTCCTCCTCATTTCCTACACTCTCTTCACTCTGATGGTCTGTTGCAGTTGTCTGGTTCTTCCTTTTTTTCACCTCCAAATAAAGTGGTTTAGATGCAGGAATCTGACTAAACATTTGGCATGTTTACAGCCTGCCTTCAAGACAAGGAACTTGACTTCACAAGATTCAGGGATGTTGCTGTGCTCCAGATCTCACCAATTACTTTATAGAGAGCCATTATGGCTAATAGAGATTATGGCAAAAACTAGGAGGTAGGGCTGGGAGATATGGACTGTGAATAATATTGTGATGTTTTTAGGCTATATACAGTATGTTGATATTTTGAAATCTCCTCTAAACCTCTGCATACTACCAAAATACTAAACTACTAATTAACTACTTTTACAGTAAAGTTAAATAAAGTACTGTGACAATAAAGTTTAATTAAGTGCTATTTCAATTAAGTTAAAATAAATACTGTTATAGTAAAGTTAAATAAGATACTGTTTCAATTAAGCTAAATAAAGTAGTTACAATAGAGTTAAATTACTGTTATATAAAGTTTAATAAGGATCTGTTATAATAAAGTGAAGTAAAGTACTTCTCATTAAAGTTAAATGAAGTACCGTTAAAATTAACTTAAATAAAATACTGTCATAATAAAGTCCAATTAAGTGCTGTTACCATAAAGTGAAATATAACACTGTTACAGTGAAGTTAAATTAAGCAGTGTTACAAATCATTTAAAATAAATACTGTTATAGTATATTTAAATAAGGTATTGTTTTGATTAAGTCAGTTAAAGCACTCCTACCATCAAGTTAAATAACGTAATGTTAATGTAATCAATCAAAGCAGAACCACTGGTGCTTTTATTCTGAAGCACCCAGCTCATCTCAGGCTAAAGGGTTGGTGTTTTTACTGTGAACTTGGATCTTTCAGTCAACAGTTAGATGTTAGCACTTAGAGTTAGAACAAGCCTCACATGCTCACATACTGTCACCCAGGAGAGTGGTCATAATGAGCAGGGGAGTGTCTTCGAATCATCATGTTATGAGTCTTTCGTTTTGTTTTGGTGTCTGTGAGAGGAAGAGAGCAAAATGGGCTTAAAAGATTGATGTAATAATTTATACTTGATGTTCATGATGTATGTTGAGTATAATCAATAAATCAACCACCCCTAGTTTCGAGAACCAAGTCATAGTACTGTAATTTAGGCTGAGAAAACAGTCGTGCTTTCGTATCAACATCTTAGCAGAGATTTAAAATGTCACCCTGGTCAGAAAAAGTATTTTCACATCAGCTGCTGATGCTCAGAGAAAAAGAGCAGATGATTCTTTATCAGCTTGTGGGGATTAGTGGGTACTAGTTACGCCCATAATCACACACTCACTCACACTAACACGTTCTCTCAAACCCACATTTGCTCCCAAGCATTCTGTTCATTTGCACATTCTCTTAAACACAGGGGCAAACACATGCTGTCACACACACACTCACACATAAACGTGAGAGGTTTGAGAGGCGGCCAGGCCGTGAGCGCTGCGAGGCCACATGATGGTTGGAGGGAGATTTGAGAAGGCTTATCTGAGGCTAGATAGAGCGGCAGACTGCAGCTGTGCTGAAATGATTTATATCAGCAGAAACACACACACTTTTTGAAGCCCGTACCCACAGATGTGTACATGTGTGTGAAACATTAGTGCATATTATTTCAGTAGAATCGCTCATGACACGAATACTTAACTGTAAAATCAATTTGCACATTTGTCTGTGACGGAATCTTAAATGATGTAAGTAGATTATTACCTTTGTTTAGTCACAGTAGGTCAAGAAGCATCAACTGTACTTGCTTTAATCTGCAGATGGTCAATGCTCAAGGTTTAAAAACTCAAGTTGGCTTTATCACAACAAAGACAGTAGTATTCTGAGTATAGTTACTTAAGATCTGTAGAGACATTTGATCTTTGTGTCAGTGATTTTTGTAGCTTCCTCTTAGTTGCGTGCTGCTTAAAATCTGGCACCTGTTTGCCACCATTATATAAAGTCCTCACCTATGACTAAGAATCTTGCTAGTCAACCAGTAGTCGTAATTTAGGGCCATTAGTCGACCATTGTAGTCGACCAATGAAGATGAGTTTACATATCACCTTGGGTTCGTCCTTCACCTTCTCAAAATGATCCCACACTTTGGATTTCCTGCCCGACATGTTATTAACTAGCCTGTGGAATAACCGCAGGTACCAGCCCTGGAAATTAGGAGCTGTACATATTTTGTGTCTTTAACCGCCTGAAAAGCAGTAGGTTAAATGCTGGGTGCTACAGTTGTGCCTTTTTTGTGCCAGCTTGCAAGAGCGCGGGAGCAGGTTGCATCTGAACCCTGACAAGCACCGTATTGCCTATTTACCTGAAATCCTGAGTGCAGAGCTGATCTTCTTCCAGGAGCTGTTTATAAGTGTGTAGGCCTGTCGTGTGTGGGACAGATGTAAAGCTCTGGGTAGCCCTGCACTAACATGATCAACTTTTCCGTATTTATCAGACTGAATATTTACAGAAGGGAAAGATATCTGTCGGCTGTGATTGGTTTGTAATATGACTCCTGTCTGACTGCTGAGTGTAAGGTTTAGGCTTGACCTAACGCAGCAGCAGCGACAAACATCCAACACCGAGCACTAAAACATACCCACACCTAGCTAGCTCAATGCTCTGTATTTGAGATGTTTGTGAGAAGCATTCTGACGCCAGGTGTGGACTGTAATGTATGTTAACTGGATCTCAACGCAGTCTGGATGTACAGTATTTATAGGAGTATTTGCGTACAGGACACAGGGTCTGAACAGCAGTCAGTCAGTGTGTCAGAGTTGATGTCCTCCTGGCAGAATAAACTGAGCGAGGCCACAGATGTCTGTGGGGATGCTGTCAGCGCACTGAGATCTGTCACGTTCACAACACGTTCACGCCACATCCACACTTTCTCGGATACCCAGATGTCATTTTGTGAGAGGCCTTTCACCAGCCTGCTCACTAACGCAGACAGTCCCAGCAGTCTGCTGCTTCACCACTCAGAAATGATGATAGAACAAACTCCAGTTATATCAGATTTTTGGAGATATTTTAAGTCTTTCAGGGCTCAAAATACTTTTGTCTGTGTATGTGCACTGGTGCAAACAGCTTTTAAAATTACATGCAACACATTTTTTGTTTTATTACCTGCACCAGATTCTTTTTTTACTGTACCACTGATGTAATTTTAGTCTTTCTCAGCACTTTTGCCACTGCCAAGGATTACATTGATTTTTTTTTTTTTTAATGACAGTTCAAATATGAGGACATTATGAATGTAACACTGTAAGTTGAGCTGACTTTCCTTTTATTTTTTTCAAAGCCGTACAGTAAAAAAACCTGAAACTTTGCATAGTCACAGTCAGGGTCATCCTGAACAGGATAACAGTGAACATGTCAGCAAATCCCTGAAGGAAAACATTTATTTATTGATTTTATGAGAATTTTAAAATTAGGAAACACTTTTAATGTGTTACAGTGTGCTTTGAGTTGAATTTCCCTGCACATTATTGTACAGTGAAACAACTTATGGTCATTTGAGAGAGAAAGAATAATACAACAAATGGGATAATGAGCAAAAATAACAATTGTCCAAATCCCTGTTGATTTTATTTATTAATATTTTGATAGGCCTGCCTTTTCCATTTTGGACAAGCAAGTTTGGCTCTCAGGCTGACATGTGCCAGGTTGTGGTGGTCCCCTCTCAGAAGTTGCATCATGGCGCTGCAGTGGGTTTCTCTCAAACTGTTAGTGGGATGTGTGTGTGTGTGTGTATTAGAGGTCTACCAATTCATCGATTTGACCAATTAATCGGCTCCGACAGGACTTTATATAAACTATTGTTTCTGAGGGAACAAGGCTCTGATAGTGGCTGATAGTGCCGATCCTTAGGTTGATTTAATGACTGTTTCCATGTTCTCTTTTCCTGATATTGAAGAAGAGGCTCTTGAGCAGGGGCGTGACAGTTCTGAAACTGAGACCAAAACCACGACACAAATGTCTGTGTTCTTGTGTCATGGTCTCGTCTTCTGTGTCCTGGCACTGATTGCCTGCTGATGAGCAGAGTTTTGGTCGGTGTAATGATTTAAACATTGTTAACATACAAAGACGGGCAATCTCAGGAGACAGTTTTTGAAGTGAAATTGTGCTTTTATGTAATGCCTTTTATGCCCATCGTCCCTTAGTTGCTATTCTTCGCTCTGTGAAAGCTGTTTCTGCAGTCATGTCACATAATTATGCTTCCATTTAGGTCAAAGGGATATCACACTGAACTTGTCAAGAGGACTGGACAGACATACCTCATATTATAAAGCCAGTGTTTGTGCATCGTGCAGTTTGCAGCAGTTGTTTTGCAGAGGGCAAAGATCTCTGCTCATGTATGGTGTGATGGAGTTACAGCTTGCTGTGTGGTGTGCTCTCTTGGCACTTGTAAAGGTGAGTGTTAGATATATATAGCTCTCAGTCCCGGGGCCCTACAGGGCAGCGTGGCCTGCAGTTGGCTGGGGTTTGGGTTACGAGGGGCTTAAAGTGTAAGTTAATAGAAAGTGTACAGTGGCACAGAGATGAGCTGATGCGATGCACTTTTCTATTTTCACTTCCCAAAACCCCCCTCCGACTCCTCAGATGGAGCAAAAGGGTTTTCGCTCAGATGCCGTTAGCAGATGCATGTGCGTTATTGCGGAGAGGGGAATTGGACATTCTCCATATACTGCGCTATAAATATCCCTGTGACGTTTATTGTACTCACTAGGGTTCAGGTGCTAAAGCGCTTGGATCTTACTCAGTCCTTTTGTCTTTATTCATTGTTGTTGTCAAGGAGTCGAGTCACTTCTGAGGTGGAGTGTTGCGATAGTGTGAATCAGTGTGGGAACACAGAACAAGAAGTGACTTGAGTCTTGAGTGGCTTGAAGAGATGGAGAGGAATCAGAAGTAGGACTTAAACATTTTACCAACTCTTGTTAGGCTGACGGAGGACAACAGTTAAAGTGAGACTTTTGACAGACAAAATACTAGAACGATCTTCCTCTTATAACAACATGACATTGAATTAATCTGCAACAAAACACCCTTGTTCAATTCATTCAGGAGTTTTGCTGCTACAGCCTTAGTTGGTCTGATGTGGCCAGTAGTTTAGCATTGTTCACTAATATATGGAAAATTTAGGTAGGTGTTGCTATGTAACTGACGTTTCTTAATCACTTCACTGACTTAATGACGCCACTTGATTTGCGCTACATGATATTTAAGCCACAAATAAACAATTCAGTGGTTTATTACAGACATAAAACAAGAAGTAACACATCAGAATTTGGGTTATGTAATTGCCAGTTGTTGTCCTTGTGGCGACTGTAAAAATTAGGTCATTCATATATGTGATTTAAGGGGACCTCAAGCGTCTGGAGGAAGATCATCTCAGCACTCAGGATTTCAGGTAAATAGGCCTTGATACAGTCCTTATTAAGGTTGCTTAGCAACCTCAGATGCAAGGTGTGGCATCACTGTGCAGAAGCAACTACTCATGGATAATTGTGCTTACGTATGCACATGGTGTAATCATCAATGATGTCCACTTATTTACAGACATCTTTTTCAAAATGTAAGGGGAAAAAAGTCCCTTTTGGCTCCATGGCATCATACAACAGAGTGAAGCTGTAGTTACACAGTTTGGCCACTATGTCCAACCAGCACTCTTTCTTAGGGCTTAATCCTCACGGACGTCACTGCTCTGAACTGATGCTCTCTAAGACTGACTGATAATGTAACATGGCTAACATTACCACTAATCCCCCCCTCTGAAAATGAGATTAAGGCTTCTCCTAGCATTTCACTCGGTATGCACATATTCACTATATGTTCTTCTCCAAGAATATCCACCAGCAGGTCGTTACCAAATTGAATGTGACTTTTGGCTGCAGCGAGGGACATTCTATATGAGGTGCACTGATCAAGTGAGCGTGACTGTATGTGTCTCTGTACTGACCTGTACAGCTCGGTGTGTGTGTGTATGTGCACAATTAGGAGGAGAGACAGGGAGGGAATGTACAGAGATATAACAGACTGATGTCCTTGAGACCACATAATACTAAAAATGGTAATAAAATTTACCAGTGCCCTCCAAAATGGCAGATAAGACTGAAGATTGTGAAAAGAACCTCTGTGCAACAGGTTATAACATCAGTGGGACCAGTTTCTGAGTGCTTGTCCACTGTCGTATTTTGCTGTAAGGACTGAAAGGACACATGAGTCGTATTTCGGTCACTGGGGACGAGGTGTTCTTCTCTCTGGAGGATTCAACTTATGATTCACATTGATGAAATCTTCTTGGATTCCTGGCCTGTCATGATAATTATGTTACAGACTTATTGTATGATATATGAACATGACCTTTACTATTTTGTAGACCTTGATGTTGCCCATCGTGTTTACATGTATGTAGGGATGTCAGTTTTGGTTGATTTTACTTTCAAAATGCAGACACCCCTTGAATGGTAACTCATCACTTAATTTTCTGAGAAAAAAAAAAGACATAAAATACAAGAGGCCTTTCCTTTTAGTCCAGTGCTCTTTTGACTCTGTGAGCTTCAGGGCTGCATTTCAAGGTGCTGTCCATTTAGAGGTGATAACATTTTAATGCGTTCTGTTGTAAATGTCTTGGCCTTTATCTTAGCTTCTGTTGGCTTTGTTGACAGCCCACCGCACACCACCCCAGGCTGGGAGGAAGCTAACGTAAGCTAGCTATTTTCCATGCTTATTTGGTAATTACAGCTGTTAAAGCTGTTCCAGTGGTGCAACGTGTCCCTGTGGAAACATTGTGCACACCCTCCGGTCGCCCCGCAGGTTGCTCTGGTGAGTAAGTGGCTTTATTTTGAACTGCAAAACCCTTTTAGCATTGCTTACAATGTAGGTACCACTAGCTGTGCAGACACTGCTAACAGAGCTAACATAGCTAGCAGTGATAACATAGTCAATAATGCTGAGGGGGTTTTGTAGCTCAAAATTGAGCCCCTTACTCACCGTGGGGAGCTGGGGGGAGACTGGAGGGTGGGCGCAATGTTTCCACAGCAATGCTGTTAGGTCGGGACTAGTCTCGCCACCAGACAATCAGAGAACCTCCGCCTTCTGATAGTCTGGGGACACTCCTTTCTAAAGTGTGTTTAACACACCGGCGAAAACGGCCGGCAACAAAGCAACGCCTCTTGCATTTTTGAAAAGGACACGCCTTCTCGGAAATGTGCGCTCCTCCTTTTCTCGTCCGCAAGGCAACAAACACAGAGAGCTTGAAAATGGGTGCCGAGAGATTTAACTCTGTTTTATCAAACGTGTGCTCATCCGTAAAGAAAATATTTTTTCCAGCTGATGTCTTAGTTACAACATGATTGAGCTAACTGGAGTAGTTTCATGTCGTATCTGACAACGGGAGGCTTTTAACAGATGACGTCCTGATGTTAGCTTTGCTGCTGCTGTTAGCTGTCCCTGTCAGCTGCAGCCACTGATGCTTTCTAGACATCGTGATTTCCCAAAACTGAATAAATACCACACATAGCAACACAAAACTGCTTTGCTAGCTCAATCATGTTGTAACTAAGATATCCACTGGAAAAAAAAACAGCTGAGCCGTTTTGTACTGCTACAGGTGTTTCTAGTGGGACTATGTTTACAAGCACAAGAGTTCAGCGAGCCACCGAAGGACCGCCCTGCAGATTTACTATTGGTTCTGCAACGCAGGGAGTTTTTTTAAACTCTGAAATTGTATCCGCCCATCTAAACACAAAATCAGGGTGAAAGTCATCAGTCTTTAGTTAAGCAAAGCGTCTAAAGACTGACTTGTGAGTCTAGGTTGGGACTGTGTTATTAGTGATGGCTGGATGAGTGGCGCTGCTAACAATAGCTAGCTCCCACCAGACCTGGGTGGTGCACAGTGAAGCTTACCAGGAGCCTGCAGCTGCATTTTTGGGGTGGAAAAGGAACATTCCTGATAATCGTCGGCTTGCCAACCACTGGCAACAAGCTAACAAGTCTGTCGTTTGTAGTTTAACCCTCCAACAAACTTATCCTTAACTCAGTAAATCCCAACCATCCCCAGGGGGCAACTGCAGTATGCCGGCCAGATTGTGAAGGTAACTGTGGTGCTCCTGGAGCTTTGATAATCTTGTCAGTCCGTTGTCAGAGGCATCACTTGTTTTTTTTATTTTGTTGGCCAAATTCTATATCAATCTGAGTAATTTTGGGCTACTCCTACAAAGGTTCTATATTTTTAGATGAACTTTCTTGTTTATACTCACAGGTAGGATAGAATAGAATAGAGGTCCTTTATTGTCATTGTACCCATACAGTGTGATTTTTAAAAGCTACAGCTGTAGACAGTGCAAGTTAAAAGGTACAAAAAAGTGTTGATTACTTTTTTAAAGAAAAACATTAAATTATTTTTGTTTATTCTAATATATGCTACAATATCATGCAATTTATTACCTTTCTTCAGCTGCAAATTATATCCCCAAATGAAAACTTAGGGGATATAACCATAAACATCTGTTTTATCCAATAAGATAAAGTGTTCAGTCTCTGCATCTCACTGAAAATCATTTTTATTGCAGCAAAATATATCTTGTTGACTTGAAAGGCATTGATTTTATTAGTCCTGTAGGCTACCAAAAGTTTAATTTGTATTTGCATCATTAATAATTCATTTAATAGAAAATATATACAGTACAGGCCAAAAGTTTGGACACACCTTCTCATTCAATGCGTTTTCTTTATTTTCATGACTATTTACATTGTAGATTCTCACTGAAGGCATCAAAACTATGAATGAACACATGTGGAGTTATGTACTTAACAAAAAAAGGTGAAATAACTGAAAACATGTTTTATATTCTAGTTTCTTCAAAATAGCCACCCTTTGCTCTGATTACTGCTTTGCACACTCTTGGCATTCTCTCCATGAGCTTCAAGAGGTAGTCACCTGAAATGGTTTTCCAACAGTCTTGAAGGAGTTCCCAGAGGTGTTTAGCACTTGTTGGCCCCTTTGCCTTCACTCTGCGGTCCAGCTCACCCCAAACCATCTCGATTGGGTTCAGGTCCGGTGACTGTGGAGGCCAGGTCATCTGCCGCAGCACTCCATCACTCTCCTTCTTGGTCAAATAGCCCTTACACAGCCTGGAGGTGTGTTTGGGGTCATTGTCCTGTTGAAAAATAAATGATCGTCCAACTAAACGCAAACCGGATGGGATGGCATGTCGCTGCAGGATGCTGTGGTAGCCATGCTGGTTCAGTGTGCCTTCAATTTTGAATAAATCCCCAACAGTGTCACCAGCAAAACACCCCCACACCATCACACCTCCTCCTCCATGCTTCACAGTGGGAACCAGGCATGTGGAATCCATCCGTTCACCTTTTCTGCGTCTCACAAAGACACGGCGGTTGGAACCAAAGATCTCAAATTTGGACTCATCAGACCAAAGCACAGATTTCCACTGGTCTAATGTCCATTCCTTGTGTTTCTTGGCCCAAACAAATCTCTTCTGCTTGTTGCCTCTCCTTAGCAGTGGTTTCCTAGCAGCTATTTGACCATGAAGGCCTGATTGGCGCAGTCTCCTCTTAACAGTTGTTCTAGAGATGGGTCTGCTGCTAGAACTCTGTGTGGCATTCATCTGGTCTCTGATCTGAGCTGCTGTTAACTTGCGATTTCTGAGGCTGGTGACTCGGATGAACTTATCCTCAGAAGCAGAGGTGACTCTTGGTCTTCCTTTCCTGGGTGGGTCCTCATGTGTGCCAGTTTCGTTGTAGCGCTTGATGGTTTTTGCGACTCCACTTGGGGACACATTTAAAGTTTTTGCAATTTTCTGGACTGACTGACCTTCATTTCTTAAAGTAATGATGGCCACTCGTTTTTCTTTAGTTAGCTGATTGGTTCTTGCCATAATATGAATTTTAACAGTTGTCCAATAGGGCTGTCGGCTGTGTATTAACCTGACTTCTGCACAACACAACTGATGGTCCCAACCCCATTGATAAAGCAAGAAATTCCACTAATTAACCCTGATAAGGCACACCTGTGAAGTGGAAACCATTTCAGGTGACTACCTCTTGAAGCTCATGGAGAGAATGCCAAGAGTGTGCAAAGCAGTAATCAGAGCAAAGGGTGGCTATTTTGAAGAAACTAGAATATAAAACATGTTTTCAGTTATTTCACCTTTTTTTGTTAAGTACATAACTCCACATGTGTTCATTCATAGTTTTGATGCCTTCAGTGAGAATCTACAATGTAAATAGTCATGAAAATAAAGAAAACGCATTGAATGAGAAGGTGTGTCCAAACTTTTGGCCTGTACTGTACATACACTTGGTGTCCATGTTTTGACACAATATTGCCGCACAAATTATTTTAGATATCCCCCCCCCCCCACACACACCTGTAGTGACTGATCTACCTGGTGCTGCCTCAGGAATACAAAGGAGCAGTGATCTGACCAGAGAGGACCTTCAGTTTTGGGGGGGTTCATTCTCTATGAAGCTGGTGTGTAAATATCACAGCCGAGTGTCACTGTGTGGACTGAATCCACCCAGCAAACCCGTTTTATAGAGCCCTGCTGAAATGGAGGGCCCCTCTTCAGCCCAGTCTCCCTGCAGATGGTCTGAATTACCTCACTGTATGGCTTAGGGTTCCCTTGAGATTCAGAGCAAGCATGAGTTGTGTGCAGGTTTTGTGTGGTCCTAACCTTTTACCGTCATTTCTCTCTTTCTCTCCTCAGATAGCACTCCTTTCTCTCTTGTTAGAATGAGAGGAGAGTGGGGATTTGTTCATCATCATTTTCATGCTCTTTCTCACTGCACAGTTTCCCCATTTCCTCATGTCCTTTCTTTTCTTTTTATCCTCTTTGTACCTCCTTCACTCTTGTTCCATTTTTATCCAGACAAAACAGACGCGTTCGCCATATTCGTCTTGACAGATTGCATTTTTCAAAGAGGATAAGAATTAGAAATTTGATAGCAGAACTTCCTTTGGCTCCCTCTCCATCCAGGTTTTTCCTGTAACCAAAAAGAAGGAAACTCCCTGATTTATAAAAAGTCCTTTGATGACAGAGATGTACTCATAATAAGGAATGTGAGCATCTGAGGCTCACTGCAGCACGTGTCCACCACCTGTTCCCTGTAACAGACCCAACCTGAAGTCACACACTCTTTTCTAAAAGGCCCCTCTGTGTCCGAGCAGGCAGCTCCAGTGTAACACTATCACACCCTGCACTGTCAAACACATCATATCTGTATTCTCTCAGCCCATGATGCATAACATTTCTAATTGGTGCTGACTGTTTGCAGCAGAGGAGAAAAGTGTAACACGATACAAACATGGTCTTTTTTACTGATGGCTGTCGAGCAGACAGTGTCACTGTAATGTTTCTGTCCTTATATAATAATAAAATTAAACCGCAGTGACGACCTCTGCTCATGCTAATGATCCAGTTCTTCTTCTCTTCTCTTCAAATTAACCAAAAACAAACTCACTCTCTGAGCCATTCAAAAAGCAAGCGCATTAAGTTTTAATGTTCTGGCCACAAGATCAATCAATCAATCATACTGTCGTGGGCTTGGCGGGTGAGGCATTAAAATTTTAGATCCTTATTCTGATTCTTGATTCACAATCAAAAATCAATCAATATCAAGAAATATTTTTATTGGTATATGTAAGCTCAGCAACTCCTACATTTCAGTAGTTGTTGCTCTGACAGCTGCCTCAGGCTCTTTGTAAAGGTTGTTGTCTAACTTAAAATAAACAAAGGTGAAGGAGGAAGTTTTCTGGGAAATACGCCCTCCTCCTGCAGCTCTCCCCTCTCTGTCCTAAGCCCCTCCCACCAGACGATCACGGGCATATGCACACACTTCTTATTGTGACCCAGTGTTTTCCATACACTGATTTATTTAATCTTATTTCACTGAAGAGTGTCTCACAGCCCACTAACTCAGCCCCTCCTTACCATGCTCTCTGTGTTTCTCAGTCCAAAAATGAGATAAGAATTTGCTGCCAGCCATCCCACGGTTCCTCCGTATCACTTCCTGCTGCTGTGGACTGCTTTGCCTGTAGGAGAGCGTGCAGCTGCTGCGGTGTTACACCAGAATTGAAGCCCCAGTCAGTGATTGTAATGGCTCGGGCAGTGAAAGTCCCCCAGCGCAAAGTGTCACAGCAGGCCGGCAGCCCAAGGCAACACTGGGTATAACTTGTGTAAGGGCAGCAACAGAAAGTTTGCTGATCTGACGGGGAGTTGGGCTGTTTGATCTCCAGGAGCTGGGGTGGATTCGGATTGCTGTGGTTGTTTACTGGGGGTCTGTCTCTGTAGCTGCTGCCTGCTTTCCTCTCAGCGAGGTGGTCTGTAGCGGCAAGGAGTGACGCAGGGCACACTGTGATTAGAGGCTCTTGCTAACATTAGCTACATTAATGTGAACAAATTAGATGCAACCGTGAGCCTTTGCCTCTGGTTAGCATAAGGCTAAACCATTAGCAACATTTTCTCTCTATCTCTGAAATGCTTTGCTTCTCTTGACACGTATTACTTTTTTGTGTTGCTTTGCAGCGTAGACAGTTGTTGCCAGTGCTGGAATAGCAGCTTTCCCTGCAGGATTCTCCACCATTGAGTCACACTTTTACTGAAGGTACGTGCAGGCATATCTACATTTGTAGAACAGCCTATAGGAGCGCCTCACTCTCTGAAATGATCTGTGATTGGCCAAAGTCTCCAGTCACAGGCTGGACTTTCTCTCAGTCCACTTAAATTACACCATGTTTATTATGGGATTTTTGCTCAATTATGCCAAAATAAATTTGCCTGCCTTGGCTTTAACTCAATTAAATATACCAAAATGTTAAATGTACTGCTTTAATTGTCTCCAAAATTAAGAAGAGTTTATATTCAAGGTGTACAAGAACCACCAGAGAACAGAACAAACAAACAAAAATAAAGATTACAGGCATTACTAGAATAATAGGACACATGCACCCCTTGATGTGAAAGAAAGGTAAATGGTATCTGTAGGGACATGAGTCGTACATTACTGATGAAAGAACAATGAAACAACCAATCAGAGCTATACAATAAAGAATAGTCCTGCATTCTTTTTATGTGGTTTTTTTTTTACAGTGTCAACTACATTCCCTAAAAGTCAATTAGAGGTCATGTGCTGGGTCTTTTCTTTGCTTGATTTCATGTTGTGGGTTAAAGGGAAATTGTGTTAACAAGTCCCGAGCTGACTCAGCCTGGCGGCCTTCTATCCCTTAGCTCTTGTCAATGGACTTTACAGACCCACAAAAACTAATCTGTGTGGGAGTGCAGTGGGGCAGATGCAGTGGTCGGGGGTTTAACGGATGGAAGCTGTGCCTATATCCCTCCAATGAAAATGTTTCAGCCTTTCACCAGGAGGTACGATCAAACATCAGTCTTCAAATAACAGGCGTATGGTGTAGTGGCTAAAATCTTCCACATCTCTTACTGGCAGTTAAAACAACACACAATAGTCCCGTTACCTTGTTAGGTGTGGTTACAGTTAACATTATTTTACAACTATCGACACTACAAGAGAAAATAACGTGTAGCTTCCTTTGTAAAAATGTGTATTGTAAAATCACCAGTGACATGGAATATCTGGTGATTGTCATCTGCTTCAGCTGTAGCTCAGTCCCCAAAGAGATCATGTTTAAGGTACAAAACAAAGCTGCTCTTTCAACACCCTTTTGCAACACAAAGATCTAAGGTTCAAGAGAAATATAATCTTGATTTTGAGAAACCTAACACCACTGCTGAGAGACACATAGGGAGCATTAGTCAGTAAGTAGACACTATACTTTTTACTCTACTCAGCAAATGTGACTTTTTACCTGCCCAATTAAACAGAGGTCACAAACCACCCCAATCTTGTCTGTTTTTTTTTTTTTTTTTTTACACAATATTTTTAGAGCTAAAGAAGAAAACAAAACTGTTACCAGGCGCAACAGTGGGGCTGGTATTGTTATTCTATCTTGTGAGTCTCTGTGTCTCATCATGGCAAAATGTGGTGCATGGTACTGACTGTAGTGGGAACCCTCACAGAAATAAGATTTGTGATTAAAAATTTCTATCCGTGGCCCATGTTCTTTTTATGGTTGAGATTGTTGTATCGCTGCTGAAGCCAATTTTTGTAGTGGCCAAAACAATGGAATTACAACTTCCAGGTCTGTCACGTGATGCCGTTGGGCCCAAAAGGCACCTTTTCCCATAGACTTACAACATGTAAGAGACGTCTGTGAATCAGTGGATACATTTTGAGCGTTACAACCCCCGCGCAATGACTTGTGTTTTGTTTTGTCATTTTTTGGGGGCTTTTTGGCCCTTAATTGATAGGACAGCGGTAGTGTGAAAGGGGGAGAGAGAGCGGATGACATGCAGCAAAGAAAGGGCTGCAGGTCAGAATTGAACCTACAGCCGCTGTGGCAAGGATGTAGCCTTTGTACATGGGCACCTGCTTTACCAGGTTTGTTTGTTTGCTTGTTTTATTAAGATCCCCATTAGCTTAGTAGGTGAGCTACTGGGCACCTCAAAATGAGTAGTTTTACCATCAGGATTTGATCCATTCAGTACGGTAACATTTGAAAGTCTAGAGGAGCTTTGTGCTTGAGTCATTTTATCCCCATTCAAGTTAACGGAGAGCTAAATCGGAAGTTAGCCGCTCAGCTGGCAAAAGTCTTAAGTGCACTAGCTCTGTGGGCCCAGTGATGTGAAAGATGTTGGTAATTTTATACCCGTGAAATTGAACTTTTTTGCTTAATGAGCCACTGAGCAACTTTTATAGGAATAAATGGGGCCCTGCCTCAAACACTGAATCCAGTTCTCTTTATACTTGTGTAGTTAATTCTTATATTTTGTAGTTATGTATCATGTGTTCTTGTTGTCTTTGTAGACCACAACCATACTCACCCTCTCAGTCATTCTAGTACAAAAAAACTCATTTACCTGAGGATCCTCTCTCCTGCTCTGATGCTTTGATCCAAGTCATGTCCATATCTGCTAACCCAAACCAGTTAAATGTCCAAAGGTCCTTACCCTCATATCAGTGGGCCTCATATTTATCCCCAAGCCAATGTTAGCTGCTTTTTTTGAGTGTGTAGGTATGAAAAAACACCTCCACTTTGATCAGCTGCATTTAAAAAAAAATGCTCACATGTCAGAGTATCAGTAATAATTATAAAATAGTCTTATATTGACGAAAGTGAAAGTCTGAAAGAGGCCAACCTGCCTGTGTGAGTATTTTTGATCACACATCTAAATGATATTGTTGTAGAGAATACTTCTACCACCTCTGCCGTATGCTTTGTGTGAGAAAATGATTAATGATTTGTTTCCTGTCACTTAAATGTAGAGCAGGTATAATTTCATGAGGACCTCGGGGCAGAAATATAGGACAGCCTCTTCACGGGTTTCCAAGCAAACAGGCCAAAATGTAACTGAGCCTTGTCTTCACGGCCGTGTAGTGTGATTCACTCTCCTGGTGTGAGCTCTTTCACAGTGGCTGAATATAAACCTGCAAGCTGAGAAGCTCCTTTTGTGAGTCACACTCACATCACATTAAAATAAAGCAAACGCCTTATAAATAGAAGAGAGATGTGAGTATTTATGCAGCGACGTGTTCTTGGCTGTGTATAATGGGGCTGGTTTCATGTTTCAGGTGTTTATGTGAAGACAAGGCTTCACTTCGAAATATACCACATGAACTAAACTTAGATGGCATTTGTGCATGTAGCATTTGTTTTATCTTTTGTAGGATTAATGGGAAGCAGTGGGACAGGCTTGAATGAGTATCAACATGTGTGCAGTTACCTGTGTGTGTTTGTGTGTGTGCGGCTTTGTTTTATGTGTGTGCTTGCATGTTTTTTCTCAGCAGAAATGAGTGATTGTTTGCTTGTGAGAAATTGCCTCTGCGAGTATCTAGCATGTATGTGTGTGTATGTGCATGTCCGCAGTAAACTATGGAGGTCACCGGGGGGTCGACTGCTTGTCTCCTCTAGAATGTATTTGCATCTGAAACTCCAAGGTCAGGACTAATGTTTTTCTCTCTGGCCGTGTCCCTGAGGCGGGCAGAGAGATTAGCTTGTCGTATTTCACCTGTCAAACACTTAAAAAGGACCAGCGAGTGCCGGTCAGAGATGCCTATGGGTCTCCCGAGGTCGCAGCTGCCCATCCACAACCACTGTCACAGAACACGAAAGAAAGGGCACGGTGGGATGTGTTAGGTAGAAGTAGACCGCGACATCACCTTTTAAACATGATATTTTCCAATATGATACAGACTGACCTTTAGAGAGAGCCTGCAATGACATTGAATAGATTTATTTGACCAACCAGAGAGTCCTGAGTTCAACATCAAGGACTTGGATGTTCCCACTTGTTAACACCTGCAAACCCATCCATGGCTTGGTTTTGGGTGTGTAGGTCAAATACCTGGAATCCAACCCATGGTACATGCAGTGGTGAGGAAGATATTTTTCCCTGTGTATTTTGTGCACAGCAACAGTTGATTTCTTGAGTAAAAGGCAGTCTAACACCTTGGGCCTTATCTTACACCCAGCCCAAAACAGCTCACAGTGCAGTGCTACTGTTATGCTAGTTTCAGGCCGACACAGTTGTCATTTTCACAGCCAGCAGCCTCTTTGTTTAAGTAGCAAATGGGTGTGTAGCTCCTAAAATGAGGTGTGGTCAGGCGCATTTTTTGTGCATTACTATTTCGAAGCAGCAGAAAGCCATTGTCTGGTGTAAAGTCAGAACGGCGCAACATTTTCCTGCTATATAAAGAGCTTTTATTCAGAGAGTAAAAAGGCGCACATTGGTGGGTTCACAACATGCTTACACTCTGCCTGTTACGCACACAGGGACGTGCGAATGGGTTGCAGAGGGGCGAAATAATACATAATAAATGAGGAAGATGGTATTGATATTCTCTAAAATACGAACACAGCAGAGAGCAGAGAAGAGTCAGCTGTCCGACTCCTCATTAAGAGACACTGCACACATTCATGCACAAAGAGCAGTGCTACTTCACTGATTATTTCAGAAGCTAGAAGTTTTGTTTTGTTAGCTCTGTCAAGTTTATATCTACAGTTTATAGCTTTGTTGTTTAAGTGCTTCACAATATTTGCTGCATTATTGCCTAATTGTATTACTTCCTGCAGAAAATGCGCTAAAGTAACGATAACAGTCAGTTTCATTAATCTGATTTTAGTGTTGTATATAGTTTAATTCCAAGGTCAGGACTATTATTTTTCTCTCTGGCCGTGTCCCTGAGGCGGGCAGAGCGATTAGCTTGTCATATTTCACCTGTCAAACACTTAAAAAGAACCAGCGAGTGCCGGTCAGAGATGCCTATGGGTCTTCCGAGGTCGCAGCTGCCCATCCACACCCACTGTCACAGAAACACGAAAGAAAGGGCACGGTGGGATGTGTTAGGTAGAAGTAGACCACAACACCACCTTTTAAACATGATATTTTCCAATATGATACAGACTGACCTTTAGAGAGAGCCTGCAATGACATTGAATAGATTTATTTGACCAACCAGAGAGTCCTGAGTTCAACATCAAGGACTTGGATGTTCCCACTTGTTAACACCTGCAAACCCATCCATGGCTTGGTTTTGGGTGTGTAGGTCAAATACCTGGAATCCAACCCATGGTACATGCAGTGGTGAGGAAGATATTTTTCCCTGTGTATTTTGTGCACAGCAACAGTTGATTTATTGAGTAAAAGGCAGTCTAACACTGTCGGCCCTGTCTTACAGCCGGCCAGATTTTAGTGTTGATCATAGTTTAATTGCTGCAAAATAGCTTTGAACCTTAATATTAATACATGTAATAAACATGACTATTTTTTCACTACTTAAAGGACCTGTATACGACATTCAGAGCATATCTATGATTCACACTCCGATTCAGATTGTCCGCACATGGTTCTCCACACGGTAGTGGCTGAGCCAGCAGCTGGTGGTGCTACAAGTGCAACGAGCCCCAACAGCGGCAACAGTGCTGACAGAGCTAATGTTGGGAACCTGAGGGTTGGCGCTACTCTTCCGCAAGAAGGCTGTGACGGCATTATCAGCAGTTACCACCATATGAGCGTAGTACAGAGGGCGGCGGTTAGCTAGCCAGTGGGACAAACACACAGGGACTCACAGGGACTCACATGCACACACGGGTGGACCGTCTTCCACAACAAAGAACAGAGAGGCTTGGATTACAACACACACAAAGGGAGCATGGCTTGGTTCTCAGGCTCAGAACGCCATTACTCCACTATATCTTTACACAGCATATAGTTGGTTGCTTCTATATTAAAGGGATACTTCGCTGATTTTCAACCAGCTTTGTATCAAAACCATGTAGGTAGTGTGTATAGATGTACTGTGGTAAACCTCCCGCAATCTAACCAGTGCACCACAGTCTTTTTTTCTTTGTTTTCTCTGGTCATGCAGCACTAATTTCAAAGGTTTTACTGCATAGGCGTCCTAGTTTTATGTGAGGACCCTATTTATATCGGTGACACACTTCTTTAATGCTCTAAATGTCACATACAGCTCCTTTAAATTATTTTAAAAAATACATTTGCATAAAATGTTGGTCAGAAAAGTTCTACTTCAATATTAGACCAGCACTTGGAAGACAGAGTGAGGGTATGACCTGAGCAAAGACGAGTTAAATCAGGGAAATCAGCAGCTCCTTAGCATCACATCGGATGTCATCAACTTCTGGTCCAGCCACCAGTTTTAGTAACGCTTTCAACATTTGTGAAATATCAGAGGGCGACAGATCTGATCCCAGTCCAGCAAGCTGTCTGTAACTCAGATTCTCTCCGTACACTTCAGTCGTGTGTTCTCCATGTTTCGTCTGCTGGGAATTCTTTGCAGAGTTTGCATCCACAAAAAGTTAGCTTCAATGAAGCCACAGACAGCAGAACAAGGATGATATTTAAAGGGCAATCAGCCTCGTCGACTGCTCTACCTATAGGGGAATATGGTTTACACAGGCACCGTGTTGTCTCCTAAAATACAAGGAATACTAATCTACCAAAGCCTTAAATCCAAAGTCCAAAAAGTACATTTAATAAAACTTTGCTGTTATTGAAGCTTAATCTTACTCCACAGTGAGGCTGTAGCTCAGGCAATAAGAGTTGGTCAGCCATTAATATATGGTAGGTGGTTTAATCCCTAGTTTCTCCTGTCCATGTGCAAGTGTCCCTCAGCAAAAAGCACTAAACCCCAAACTGCTCATGATGTACATTTTGGACTAAAGAGCGTGAGAACAGGAAGCTGAAGCTACCTGGTGAAGTGCAAATGACTTTGTTCACTCCTCACCCCGGTGCTTGATGAAGATTGTCCAGATGCATCCTCCTGCTGTGTTCGTAAAAAAACCAAAGCATCTGTAAGTGACAAATGAAAGAAGAGGTTGACGGAGGGAAGCAGAGTAGTGGGAAGACAGAAAGACAGAAAAAAAAAGAGCGGAAACAACATTTAAAAGGAACCAGGTAATAATTTTAGATGTCTACCTGGAGAATTCGACGTAACGACTTCCACAGATACCACATTCCAAGCAGCTTCACCCCCACCATCTTGTTGTATCCCCCCATCCTACTACCACCCCCCACCCCTCCCCCAATCCCCTCATGCCCCTCCAAGACGGGCGATGATGTCAGATCCAGTATTTCACAGCCAGAAGCGGGCGATGACATGGACAATTTGGCCTGTGAGTTCTCTCCAGCTTTGGACATGGTGTTACGATTACACGCTCCACTGCAGGTCCGACATGCCAGGGATGAAGGGGTGATGGTGTGTGTGTGTGTGTGTGTGTGGGAGCTGGGACCTTTTAAATAACTTTCATAGAGTACAGCTCTATCCTGCTCTCTCCTCGTAAAACAGAGTAACACTGATAGATATCCAGAGGTACGGTAAGGCAGAGGAACATTACAGGAAACATGCTCATTTTTCCTCCACAGCGGTGAAGTCCAGCAGTCCGCCTCCACTTCCGGTCCAAACGGCATCCCGCACATGAGCACGGTGCAGAGGAAAGATTTCTGGAGTGTGTACAGTATATCACTGAGCACCAGCCTCTAATCTGCTCTCCAAGCAGAGATGGAAACATCGGCAAAATATTTTTTCTTTCTTTTTTTTGACTTTTACAGTCAGTTTGGGTTTCATGGCCACAGCAGGTGAAAACCTGAGCAGGTTTACAATCACTTAGGAGAGCTGAGAGTAGGAGAGCAGGGCAGTGGAAACCCCAGGGTCAGCCATCAGGAGTGGGCTGAAGCATGGAGGAGTTCAGCCTCTGCTCAGCCTCCGGGCCAAGCAGACCCCAGGAAGCCGTGCAGAGATAGCTGCTGATAGATTGCGATATCTGATATGGAATATCTGAGTGTGATGAGGGAACCTGTCTTTCTGGATGTGAAACAACCCAGAGCAGCAGGGTACTCACCCAAGGCTCAGGTGGTTCCTTGGGACATGATAACTACATGTATGAAATGTTATCAGCAGTAGATAATGTCTCTGAGACACAATGGGGATTCCCCAAAGATGGTTCCAGAAATAACAAAACATATGTTTCTAAAGTCATGTGGAAAGTGTCAACCATAGCCTGCATAAAATATTGTATGAAGCTAGGGTTTGTGGACTCGTGTTTTGGCGCCTCAAGTTTGGCATTTTGACTGTCACCATATTGGAATCTTTAAGCTAGAAAAGATCATATTTAGGAGAGAGGGTGGAGCTAACCCTTATGCTAACTGCTAGCTTGGTCGGCACGCTGCATTTACAACTGTGGTTAACTGTAAAAATGCTAATGCCTGTTTTGACTTGCAACAAACAAGGCTTAAAACTGTTAACATGTAATGTACTTACCAGAAAAAGTGAATGTCCAACTCCTTAGAGGGTCTTCTATACAGATGTCTTGTACAGAGACATTAGCTCTAGAGACCAAAACTTTTCCTGTGCCACCCTGTAAACATGTTTGCCTCTGCCATAAAGTTGGACATTTTAAGGTTGGACTCTATGTAAATTGACTCACCCTTGGAGCCAGTTTCAAGTTGCTTTTAGAGGAATTGCAGTTTTCGGCCCCAGTGTTGTCTCTTGGTGTGAAAGGTTTTTAAAGTTTATTTTCCATAATTTAAAGGAGGAACTATGCCCATTTTCAAAAATTCACACATTATTCCTATGGTCTAAGACAGTCCAAAAATATTAGTAAGCATGAACAACTCTCTCCCAAATCTAGAAACTAGAGTGCTGAAACTCAAATTTGTGATGTCATAGGGCAGTGTTTCCCAACTGGTGTCCACATTTTTCCTCAGTCAGTAGTTCTAGGTCCACACAGTTTAGTATATTCTGCATTATACTTGCGTTTGCTTTGTTGTTGAGCTAGTTTGCTACCTCTGTCAAGTAGCTGTCTGTTATTCACCCACTCTACAGCAGGAAACAGCACTTCAAAATAAAAAACTCTGTGACAGAAATTCACTATGTTTGGCCATTAGCGGCTAAGTGTATTTTTTATAAACTTGACACATTCATTCAGAATGGACCTGGGACCCACTTTTGGACCGCGACCCAGCTGCTCCATAGACAGTGAATTGGGAAAGATGTCACTGATGACACTGAGAGTACCCAGGGGAGTGTTCTGGGTATATGGGTACATTTTCTGTAGATCACTTGGATATATAAAAAAGGTAAACAAACATTGAGTGGGTCCAAAGAATCAGTCTCCCCTACATTGCCAATTAAGCAGCTCCAGACTTTATACCCCGTGGCAACACAAGTTAAAGACTTACTTTTCTGGTTTCTGGCTTTAAGAGAGAGTAGCTCATGTTCACAAATATTGACTGAACTTTCCTCGGCCATGGAAGTAATATTGGAGTTCTTAATTTAGTTGGCATTCCCCTTTAAAGTACACTTGTTTAACATTCTTTGAAAATTTTGGAATCAAACCATTCAAAATCAGTTTTTCAATTATGTTAATGGCGCAATATTTAAGGGAGCAGTTAATCCCAGCAGTAATTTTTAGAAAACTCAGTGTATACAAACATTTCATAAGCCAGTGTTTCATTTTGAGACATACGTCTGAAGCAGAACCAAAGACACTGAGACTGACTCTCTTACAACAACAATAACAAGTCTTTAACGGGGAAAGGTGTTTGTTTTGGGCTCTCAAAGACTGTCGGGTGTCTTTGAAACAACCTTGGCTGTCAGCAGATAGTAAATAAGGAGGAAGCTGCATGTGTTGAGTAGGCTGTCGTCATGTCAGGAAGTCAGTTCGTCTCCCCAACTCTCCTCTGTAATGTTTGCTCTTTATGATAACTGCTTCAGACATAAATCAGCCTTTCACTCGTTATTTGTGTGAGATTTTAACCACTTTTAGTTTACTTACAATTTAGTCTCCTAAACACTCATCGTAATAATTACGTGGTTCAGTTAATAGAGTCATCACTCAATCATCATTCAACAGTCCATCAGTCAAACATTTTACCGTCTCAGGGGGTGTTTTCAGGGCATGTGGACAGAGGGACTGTTAAAAACAGGGCAGTTCACACCATGAAGACGTTGTAAACTGGATGCTCCATCACTGGCCTCCTCAGCATCTCATTTTAAGCTTTCACTGATTCAAAATAAATAACTTTATACCATGGAAGAACATGAAAACATCAAAAGATACACCACTGTTGCACCCTGACATTGCAGGTTCTGTGTGATGTAGGGGTGACACAGTTCCAGTTTACACCTCTCAGTCCATATGACCTTGTTGTACTGAGGTCCCTTTTAGACATACACACATCTGATGGCAATTTAACATCTTGGTCTTATGTCTCAATAAGTAAAGTCATGACTGCAATGTTGCTAGGTCAGATATAGCAACTTTGCTGTCTGAATTGAATGCCATCAGGTTGATGTATAAACTGCAGTAGCATTTAGAAAGACAGGTGAAGCTGGCCAGCGGTGATGTGTCATTGCTGTAGAAACATGGTGGCCACCCTCTGGTCTCCCCCCACGTAGCCCAGGGGAGTAAGCAGCTTCATTTTGAGCTGTGAAACCCATTTACAATTGTTAATTATGCTAGCACCACTAGCCTTACTAACAATGCTAATAGAGCTAACAGTAGTTAACAATGCTAAAGGAGGTTTCCTACTTAAAACTGAGCTACTCAATGGCATGACCTGGGGGTAGACCAAGGCGTGGGCACAATGTTCCCACAGGAACGCTGTTGGGTTTGGACAGCATTATTAGCGGCAATTGTCGAATGAGTGGCACCGCTAGCTAGCTCTCACCAGACCTGGATGGTGTGCAGTGAGTATACTGAAGAGTGGCAAAATTAACCTAAAGACTGACATTTATAACCGGTCAAAAATAGTCAGTTAACTGATTAACTGTAAACCATTGTCATCGCTAGTCCTACCTCACCTTATTTTTTTATTTGCACGCACATGAAACTGCATAAAATCCAAATAGTAAAAAAGAAAAAAAAAAGAAATGTGTCAGGAGAGGTCAGGAAGCCACAGGCTTATAGAGACAGACGTCCCCTCAACTTGAGGAAAACAGACAATGACAAAAAAAAGTGAGAAAGGTAGCCACAAGAACTAAACTTACATTATACAGAAAAATACAACGGGAAGCACACTGAGCTGCCAGTGATAAATAATCCAATAAAAACCAAGAAATACACAGAACACAGTGTAGAGAAAAACAGAAAAAAGGGGGAAATGTATTTATATACAAGTCAAGAAATAATTAGACATCATGAATCAAATGTAATGATAATTTTCTTTTAAAATGTTCTAAGGATGAAGAGCCCTTCACAACATACACTGCCTGGCCAAAAAAAAAGTCACCACCAAAAAAAAAGGTCATACACTCTAATAATTCGTTGGACCGCCTTTAGCTTTGATTACGGCACGCATTCGCTGTGGCATTGTTTCGATAAGCTTCTGCAATGTCACAAGATTTATTTCCATCCAGTGTTGCATTAATTTTTCACCAAGATCTTGCATTGATGATGGTAGAGTCTGACCGCTGCGCAAAGCCTTCTCCAGCACATCCCAAAGATTCTCAATGGGGTTAAGGTCTGGACTCTGTGGTGGCCAATCCATGTGTGAAAATGATGTCTCATGCTCCCTGAACCAGTCTTTCACAATTTGAACCCGATGAATCCTGGCATTGTCATCTTGGAATATGCCCGTGCCATCAGGGAAGAAAAAATCCATTGATGGAATAACCTGGTCATTCAGTATATTCAGGTAGTCAGCTGACCTCATTCTTTGAGCACATACTGTTGCTGAACCTAGACCTGACCAACTGCAGCAACCCCAGATCATAACACTGCCCCCACAGGCTTGTACAGTAGGCACTAGGCATGATGGGTGCATCACTTCATCTGCCTCTCTTCTTACCCTGATGCGCCCATCACTCTGGAACAGGGTAAATCTGGACTCATCAGACCACATGACCTTCTTCCATTGCTCCAGAGTCCAATCTTTATGCTCCCTAGCAAATTGAAGCCTTTTTTTCCGGTTAGCCTCACTGATTAGTGGTTTTCTTAAGGCTACACAGCTGTTCAGTCCCAATCCCTTGAGTTCCCTTTGCATTGTGCGTGTGGAAATGCTCTTACTTTCACTATTAAACATAGCCCTGAGTTCTACTGTTGTTTTTCTTCGATTTGATCTCACCAAACGTTTAAGTGATCGCCGATCACGATCATTGAGGATTTTTTTTTTCCGGCCACATTTCTTCCTCGAAGACGATGGGTCCCCACTATCCTTCCAGTTTTTAATAATGCGTTGGACAGTTCTTAACCCAATTTTAGTAGTTTCTGCAATCTCCTTAGATGTTTTCTCTGCTTGATGCATGCCAATGATTTGACCCTTCTCAAACAGACTAACATCTTTTCCACGACCACGGGATGTGTCTTTCGACATGGTTGTTTAGGAAATGAGAAGCAACTCATTGCACCAGTTGGGGTTAAATAACTTGTTGCCAGCTGAAAGATAATCGCCCATGCAATAATTATCCAATAGGAGGCTCGTACCTATTTGCTTAGTTAAATCCAGGTGGCGACTTTTTTTTTGGCCAGGCAGTGTATATTTATAGTATATGTGGCAAAATGAGTTTCTTCCTTGCCAATAGATATCTGTTAGGGTTGCAGCAATATACTGGTTTCAAGGTATACTATGATATATTGAATTGAATGCCTTTATTGTCATTGTACTTTACCACACAATGAAATTAGAAGCGCTACTCCACCATGGTGCATACAATAAATTCAATAAATAGAACATAAAAGAGCAATAGTGAAATAAAGTGTACGTGTTGACGTGCAAGAGGTGGCAGTGAGTGGACTGAATTTGTTTAATCATGTTCCTTAGGTGAAGTTATTGCATTTGGGAAGAAGGTATTTGTGAATCTGGTGGTTCTGGATTTGATGGACGTATAACGCCTACCAGAGGATAACAGTTTGAACAGATGGTTGACAGGATGTGTATTGTCCTTAATGATGTTATTGGCTCTTGAGAGAGTGCTGCTGTTTGTAATGACTGACAGAGAATGGAGGGGGCAATGGTAAAAGTCATACCGTGTACATTTGCTTATCTACAGTTTTTGAAAGATGTTGAATCTCCCCTTTATGTTAGTTATTTTCAATCAGGAGACTTTTTACACATACCTCCGTTAACAAAATGGTTTCAAGTTTCAATTATGGTGATAAAATGTTTGTTCAACCAACAATAACCCTTCTGTTTTCATTCCTTTAAGGGTCACTTTAACTTATAATAATAATTCTGTAATTCTGTGATACCACAATATTTCCGAGATGGTTATTGTACCATGAAAGTCTCATACTGTTGCAACCCTACTATTTGTTAATCGTCATCTGGCCAACAGAATACACTGTCTGAATCAAGCTATTTTCTCTATAAGACATTTTTACATTTACATATATTGTGTATATTAACATTATTATCAGTTTGACGTTTTGTTTTTTTTTTTTTTGTTGAAATTGTATCTAATTAACATGACCTTGCCCTTCAATTTCAGGTGCTTTTTATTCCACATCCATCCAGTTTGTCACTGAAAGCTCCCCAGTGAGACAGTTCATCATCACCCTCCTCTGCTATTGTTACAGCTCAGATTAGGAATTCAAATAACTCGACACCTTCGCCTGCAGCCGGCCTGTCATATCTACAGCTGATTGTCCCGCTCATTAGTGGCTCCGCGGGAGCCTGTGTGGCCGGGCCTTGTGTGAATTCTCGACACTATTGTGGAAGTGTCATGTCCACGTCGGATACACCGGACCTATAACGATGAATTATCCGGCTCGCAGGAATTGGCCGCCATACTTCATTCACAGGAATTCAGCAATGACAGCCCTCTCCCCATGGAGGAATAAACATGGAGTCCTCACTCACCACGTCTCTCTGCGCTCACACTTCTTCACCCTCAGCTCTGACACATCCGCTCTCTCCAACATACAGATATCAGTGCTGCTCAAGGTGTGTGCTGACAGGCGTAGGTGTGTTTAGGGTAAACACAGCACAGGCACAGTTACATTGGGGTTTTGTATTGTCTCTCCTCTCGCTCCATGTTGGATGTTTTGATTTTGGTTTGCCAGAAGTTTCTCACAGATTTAGACCTCCCTCCTATTTTCCTTTTGGAGCTGGGAAAGATTTTTAGATCCCCATAAATCGATCTTCAAAAACAAATTAATACAAATCCCCGAACAGACCCAAATCACCTCTGTTGGCTCATGTCAACTGTTTAATACATTTTCAAGACACTTTCATATAACAGTATTTATTCACTTCAGCATCAGCGAGAAACACCTGCAGTGGAGGTCGTGAGTTGTGTCCCATCTCTTGTCTATGAGGACTTGTTGAGTAATCCAAAGAGAAGGGACTGTTGTGCTCTGTGGTTAGTTTCCCATGCACCACTTCGTTCCATGCTGTGTACTGCTCTTGTTTTAGTATAATACTGTCGATGAGTGAGGTTAAAGCTACAGCTACAGTGATACCACTAGCAGTGGGGAGGAAAATTGACACAGTATAGTATCACGATATTTTGCGTAGTGATATTGTATCAATACATGGACGCCAAGTATTGATCAATCTCAATAGATGATGCTAATGTTTTTTTTTTTTTGAGGTCAGCAGACGTCTCAGTCAGCGGCATTTGGCAAGAAGTTCATCAAAACAAAGATGGAGGCACCGGAGAAAGCAATCAGAAATGCTCCGTCGGCATTTAAATTAAACGTCTGGACTTATTTGGGATTTTTTTAACATGGAAGGAAAGGACGACGTTGCAAGCAGTGTCGCATAAGAATACTCTGGGAAAACTATGAACATGAGGCCTCACCTCACACGCCAACATCCAGAGATAGTGCAGCTAACGCTTAACCTGCTCTGTCGAAAAATCAACCAACACTGGACACAATTAGCTCTACAAAACTACCCTCCAACTGTGAGAGAATGAAGAAAATAACACAGTCCATCACCTACGTCATGTGCAAAGATCTGCGTCCATACAGCATTGTTGAAAACAAAGGCTTATGTTACATGCTAAAAACACATGAACCCAGATATGTGACTCCGTCCCCACGTTTTCCCACCGACACAGCTGTACCCAAGCTCCACGGAGAAGTGAAGCATAAAGCTGAGGAATCTTTGAGTGCAGCAGGAAGGGTGGTGGTAACTTGTGACGCCTGGACTTCAAGGTCAGTGGATTCATTTGTGACTATAACGGCACATTATCTCACAGAGGACTGGAGACTGCTGTCTCACGTTCTCCAAACTAGAGCAGGACACCAAAATCACACCAGAACAAACACAGCAGACCTCCTACAAAATGCAGCACAAGAATGTAACAGACAACACCTCTAACATGGGTGTTGCCATTCAGTTAGCGGGATATCACTCGCGCTTAATCTGGCCTCACAGAGGGCATTAATCGGTTCGGTTTGTGAGGTGTATGCAAGACTACTGACAGGATTTATGACAGTGTTGCTCAGTCTGTCTGCTTTCCATCACATTTTGCTGCAATAACAATGACTGAACTTAGATAAAGAGACTGAAAACTTTATCTTATGATGTTAAATTGACGTTGACAGAGTTTTCCTTTGGGAGAATAATAAATTGCAATATATAGAAATATATTATATTGCCATAATATCGTATCATGTCCTAAGTATTGTGATATTATCGTACTGTGAGTCCTCTGGTTATTCCCACCATCATAGTATCACTGCTTTACAACCCTTTCTGTTGTCTCAAACAGACATCTGTGTTCATAGATCTGTCAGACAGCTATTATTCTGTATTCCCTGTTGGCATGAGATTGACATGTGAAAGATCCCGGGGCTTTCCTGACATGCATTGACGTTCCAAAGCAAAACCCACCCGGCACATGAATGCCACCCATGACCTTGGTGTTGTTGTTTTTGTCATGGAACAAAGTGGGGAGTAAGCACTTTAAGTAACCCTGGATTTCATGGACATCTGCATTTTATAAACAGTACAACAAATCCGTTGTTGTGGTGAGATCTGTGTGGTCATGGGACTCCCTGCTGCAGAGCAAGACACAACAGCATATTTAATAACAATCTTTATAAACTATTGATTCATAATTTTTGCTGAGAACGTCCCAGACTTATTGTGTCTGGATCCAAATTAGGAAATTCCCACTGAGGTTTACATATGTTTTAGATTATTTGTGTAGCTTCACAGTTAGTTGTGTAAAAAGAAGTCGAGCATTGAAGTGTGTGAATATGGAGAGAAATTGTGAGAGTGTACTGCTGTTTAACAGTCAGTTTTAAGTATGGCTGTCGCATGTATTTGAACTGTCACGGTACAGTGATCAAGGTCCACTGCCACATGCAGAATACCTGGTATAGATTGATGCACGTAATGCTGAACCAGAGTTCATAAGCCAGGCTCTGCCTAGATACTTTTAGCTATACTCCGATAGCAACAGCTGCTGAGGTTAGCATAATAAGCAAAAGGAGGTAAGTAAAAGCCACTGTTTGTGAATTTTAAGGTAAGTTTGTCGACGCCATCCTTCTCCATTATGAAGGATTAACATTCTTTGTTAGCTTGATGCTAATGGCACTATTCTCAGGGTTGCTAAAGTGCCTCTGCTATTTCACGCCAGCATTTATTCTTTTCCCTTGTACCTTGAGAAAATATCAAAGAGGCTGGGGTGTTGCTGTACAGCTGTCTACATCAGAAGATCGCTCTGCGTTCCTATTGGTCACATGGTAATGGATGGAGTCATGGAAGACAAAAAGAAAATCAAACATGCTCGTCTTTAAGGCAAAAAAAGGAGGTGACCAAGGCACTCTTGAGGTCCAAAGATTAAAAAGCCTTTATTTGAAGTGGCTAATACATAAAAGATAAAATGCACCTACGCGTTGCGACACACAGCCTTCATCAGGGTGACAAATCAGTCATGAGGACACAGGTGAAAACTATATAGGTAATACCAGGAAGTGACATCATGAGCATATGAACAGGTGACCCAAATGAGGGGAAAAAGAGAAAAAGAAAAAAAACACACACAAAGAAATCAACATCAAAGTACACATATAAACACATTGGGCCTCATTCACAAACAGTGTGTATGCACAAATCTGTGCTTAAACTGTGCGTACGATCGTTTGACGCACAAATCCAGGATTCATCAATATTTTCTTACCCGAATTTGTTCTTACTCTGCGAACAAATTTAGAACTGCCTCAGACCATGTATACGCACAAATGAGGAAGGCCGAACTGACTTAGAAAATGCAAACATACCTTTTAAGTACATGCAGAGTCTATAAAACCACATTCATGAAAGAGATTTAATTAACATTTTTTTAAATAATTAATTTACTAATATATTGGCCAAATTAATTAAATTACCATGAAATTGACACACATTCACCCTCATCATTGTGACAATTAAAATATTAACAATAACATGAACAGAAAAACTATCACTCCATCAGCGTGCAGATGATCTGTAATGCTGACTGCCATATCCTTAAGGCTGTGGCCCGCTGGCCAGGAGGCACCCACGACTCATTTATTTTGCAAAACAGTACAGTGGGAATGCGTTTGGAGGCAGGGGCTGTGAGAAGTGGATGGCTTGTTGGTGAGCATCTTTTGTTCTAGTCTTTTATTTCAATTGTTTTAAGTTAGTATTTTCAGTAAGTCTCTATTCCGTTAATGTTAAAATGTTATATTGTTTGGGTGACCGGGCAAATGGCCTTAAAACATGGCTGATGACACCATACGCAAACCCTGAAACCCCAAAGAGGTGCACTATAATAACATACATGCCCACACATGCGCCGTAGAGCGCACTTTTGGCATGCTTAAGGGCCGTTGGATGTATTTGGATCAGATACCGCCGGTGGCAAACTACTTTATACCCCTGAGAAGGTGTGCAAGATCATCCTGGCATGCTGTGTCCTCCACAATCTTACAATGACCCCTGGCATTCCTGTAAGACCCAGCGCCATCGCTTCTAACAAACTGTGAAATTTACTACTTCTCTCCTCGCGTAACCGCTTCCTTCATTCATGAATCCACTCTAGGGAAGCGGTTTCCTTATATGGAGAAATGGGGGCGTGGTAGTATGCTGATTGCAGATCGCGGACACGCGCCTGTCAATTTAGAATGGTTCTGATTTACTAACATACGCATGGTGGTGAGAACAAAATTGGCCGGTACGCACGTGTCATGAATCCGACGGTGATTTTGCACAAGTACTTATTTTTTGTGGAGAGTAAGAACATTTCTGCGCAGATATTAGTAAATGAGGCCCATTGTGTCTGACAATACCAGGAAATAAATACCCTTATAACCTAAGCTAAATCTAAGGCATGTATACACCATTTAGATCCCTGCCAAACAAATATAATCATAAAAAGGAGAATAATCAATTTCCTTGTTGAGGCCTGGATATGTCATGGCCTTCAGTTGGAAAATCCAAAATGTTTCCCATTGTAGAAGGCACTTGAGACGATCACCCCCCCTCCGAGAAGTAGGGACCACTTCAATGGCCATGACTTTTAGTGTTTGTGGCTGCCATGACCGGCCTGTCTGTAATGTTTAGCCTTGGGATATTTGTCATTTGAAGTCCTGATGGCATAATTTTTGTTTTTCTGTTTTTCCATGCTCGTCTTTCTTTTGGGATGTTGTGAGGCGTCCCAGACGCAACGTCGGTTATCGTCTGCTATGACAAACTACATGGGATAAAATCATGGATTATCATGCAGGACACTCATTCTTGTTCACAGTCTGAGACGCCACCGTAGGACGGCCGGGTTGATATTGTGTAGTCTGAACCTGGCATAAGTGATACTTGTCAGTTTAGCCCATCAGTCTCAGAACCCATCAGTCTGACAGCAGTTGCCTCCAGAAGAGAGGGCCAATATCTCGGTCTCATCCAGTGTAGGCAGGGGATATCCAAGCCAAGACTTTCTTCGCCCAGAGCTGGTCATTTTGGCTAATCGCTCTAAACTGGTATCTGTATACGAATACAGACGCATCTTTGCAAAGGCTAACTTGTCATCAGACGATAGCCGATGTGTTCTGATATTGCATTTCGGCCAATGCATTTCACTTCTCTTTACACAGACTGTTTACCCGCTGCATACAACAATACGACTCTGACTACAAGTTTACAGACTACAGATGAAACCAGAACACTTCCGATACCAGTATCTTTTTCCTGTCTCCTAAAGATTCTGCATACATATGAATTTGTTTATAGAGATTTGTAGCCTGTTGTGACCATTTGCCTTTGGGGAAAGTGTTTGTTCAGTGTTCGTACAGTGTAATACAGACGTGTTTGAAACGTTCCTCATTTTCATAATAGATGCGGGGCACTGAACTGTGACTCCTAAACCAGGCTATGAACCGAGCTGTGACCTGTGTTTACCATTACACCCCTGGTGATCGGTAGTATGTTGCTATTCCACATTGTAGTTTTTAGCGACTCTTGAAACGTGTCAAAAAAGGTATTTCTTTTCATATTAAAATACATGAGCTCTACAGGGCCTTGTTGTAGGGATGGTTCATCAGTAATATGTTGAGGCAATAATGTCTCCTAACAGTGAGTTGAAACACTTTGATCTATCAGCACTTGGAGAGGGATTGTGAACGAGGACAGGTGAGAGATGAGCAGCTAATTATTGTCCTGCAGCTCATTTATTTTACACAAGTTTCTCAAACATCTTGGAACACATTTACACAGCTGTTCAGAAATGAAGGGGACCTCTGGCACACACACACACACACACAGCCACACACACACACACGCACAATATCACTGCGCAGAAACACCAGTGGGTGAAATTTCAGACCCCAGGCCTGATCCCCGTCAACGCTCTCTGTATGCTGTGTGATCGAGGTTGAGGGTCGGCAGCATTGAATGTTGAAATATTTCTCATTTTCTCTCAATAATCAAAAATAATGAAAACCTCTATCAGATAGAAAACACATGATCCCAGATCTGAGCTGTTAGCCGAACCATAAATCTCTCTCCAGATTGGAGGGTCACGTCTGTGTGATTCCACAGTCTGACTGAGACACTTGATGACTTGGCATGTTGACAGACAGACCAGCAGCTAGTTTACTCAATCAGTGCCATGTGGGATTGATGAATGTATATATTCTGTATTTTCTTGTCTGCATTGCTTTTTGTACACTCCTACTACTACAGTGTCATACAGTATAATATACATAGATACTGTATATATACACAGTACGTGCTTTATTTAACTTTATTACAACCGTTTTTGTAAAAGCTTATTCAGTATTTTAGTTGTCTATAGTAGCTTAGGAATTTCAAAATATCTAGAAAACAAAACAGTTCAATCCCATATTCGACAGCACAGATACTAACATTTGTTTCAGTGTAGTACACTTCCTTGGACCAGGAGCCAGAGAGACAGGGAGTCCATTTGGACAGAGCCAGAAACAAATGAACACAGAGAGATAGAGTTGTAAGGTTGTCCATCTCTTGAACTTGAACCGCAGGAGTCCATGTGCTGCTGATATGATATATGAAGCTCCCTCTGTCTGCCCATGCCAGCTCTATAGGAGGCAGTTTCATCTCTCTCTGCAGGGAGGGCCAGATTTATGGAGCTGAAACTGTATGCCTGTATATATGCTTTTCCAACTCTCACCAATCTGCACCCAATGAGGAAGGTTAATAATCAAAATGCAGAGAGAGCTCGAGCAACACAGAGGATCAAGTCTGCTTAATATAACTCAAATAAACACACGGATACAGTAGAAGAACAGAAAATTATATGTTTTCTCTTCTTCCTCCTCTGCTTATTTTTGGTTATGAGGATCAGATGGTAACGTGTAAATCAACCAACAAATCCCTGAAAGACCCAATTGAAACATGGGTGAAAAATGTGAGAGCCTAACATTTAACAAAAATGCATCTGACAAAGTAAATTAGTTTGGGATTTTCCCACAGACACATTCTCATACATACACACACACTCCTCTGTTTATGGACGGCAAGTTTTCCTCCTCCTGTTTCCTCTCGTCTTCCAGCCTGCCTGCCTCCTGCTGCTTAGTCGTAAACTGGCGTAATATGTTTAGCATGCTCCTCGATCATGTCACTACCGCTGCTCAAGGCCGCTCGCTGTTATCGTATCTGCACAGCGAGGCCATTGGGCCATCACGGGATACGTATCGCTGATATAGAGCATCTGCACTGAAATGTCAGGAAGTCCAGGTGGTTTCTGATTTCATTACTGGCTTTTATTATGGTATTTTGTTTTATATCTTATGTTGTTTATTCTTTCCGATATTTCCTGTGACTTAAACTATCTAATGTATACACTTTCATTTATATATAACATAAATTAAACTCTCATGAGGCAAAATTAATCATATCAGTTGACTTAAACCTCAGAATGATGCATTTACATTTTCAAACAATATGACATGACATTTTTAGAAATTTCACAATCAGTCACATTTCTACATACTCATGCCTAAAGGAAAATTCATAAATCACTGATGAAATATGTTCTGTATTATACAGGAGAAGTCGCAGTTATTATGAATAAAATAATTCATCTTGACTTTCAACAACTTCAGAGATGCAGCATCCACATTTTGTATCCTCTAGTACACATTTAAGAAAACAGGGTCACTGAAAACCTGGAAAAGTCATGGATTATGGACAGGTCACCAGACTATCACAGGGCTGACACACAGAGACAGACAACCATTCACATTCAAATTCACACCTTCAATTTAGGGTCACCAATTAACCTGCATGTCTTTGGACTGTGAAAGGAAGCCGGAGTACCTGGAGAAACCCACACTGACACTGGAGAACATGCAAACTCCGCACAGAAGGGCTCCCTCACCCTGGGTTCGTACCCCCCACCCCCACCCTGGGTTTGAATCAGTAACCCTCTTGCTTTGAGGCAACAATGCTCACCACGGTACCACTGTGACACCTTAAAAAAAAAGGAATTAAATTGTCTTAAATGCAGACTAAATGGCTCTTAAATGTTTTTTAGTCACATCACTGAGTGTTGTGGTTAGAGCACTCGTCTTCCATGCGGAAGGTCCAGGGTTCGAATCCTGCTGGGGTCGATATCAGCAAAGGCATTCAGTTGCAAGAGGTTCCCACCGCCGAATCAAACGGGATCAGACTCCTTAAGGAAGCTTCAGGATAAGAGAGTAACTCTGGAATCTGAGCCAAGTCCTCAGGTTCCAGACATAAAAAGCAGATTTGACTGATGTCATTTTTGGTGTTGGTGCCATGGGAAGTGTGATTTTAACAGGAGGGAAAAACTATTGGACAGGGTACCAGACTTAGACACCCATATGTGCGCAATGCCCCTATTTTTGCCCCCACAATGTACTTAGATCATGCAATGAGTCTGCATGGTTAAATGAGGAACTTGTTAGCTGTGGAAAAATAGGAAATGCAAGTGTAAGGACAAAAGAAAAACAACGATTACTTGTGGTGATTAAAGCCAGTGCCTGGAAATGTTTATGAAGCAAACTGCGTTGTATGTTGAAGATGTTTCAGACTAGGTACAATGGGGATCAGGGCAGGGTTATTAGTAACACTTCAAAATAGTAACAAGTCAAAATGTCTGTCTTAGTTTAGAGCTAACATGTCCGTCACGAGCCTGTCCGTGAAAGTCATGTTTATAAAAAATATGGTCACTGGGGATGCCAACTGTTGACTGTTAATCAGTTCACCACCAAGAATATCTTTGACCAGTTACGTGTTGGTCAGTGTTCATTTTGCTACTCTTGAGTTTACTCAACACATTCTCGCTCTGACCTCGTCACATACCAACTTTTGGTTATGGACTTTCCATTTCAACATATGACGCTCAAGGTACCTTGGATGCGTTGTCTCTTCAAGTTCTTGGACATCGTGTCAAGTTCTACCTGTTCCATGCATTGTTTGTTTTCAAAGTACACTTCTGTTTCCACAGGAAACAGTTTGCATACAGTCTCTTTAAAAATAAATGCACTATATTGGTACAACACCGCAAGTTGACGCAAATTGTCAAACACATGTGGTTACCTTTTACCAAGTTGGGTTGGTTTTAGGCAACAAAAGTACGTGGTCAGGTTTAAGAAAAAAGGACAGGGTTGAGCTTTACAATCTTTCGGGAAGCGAACACTGGCCTCCCGAGTGAAAGGCTGTGGTTGTTGGACCCAACCACCACCCACTTAACTGTTGTACTGATGCGTTTCCCCCTTGACGCCACCAGGCATTGTTAAGCAATAACAGAGTCTGGCCGCATATCATGCTGAGGTAAGGGCGGCTTTTTTTAGTTAGTTACCAGTTATTGAGTGTCAGCGCAGACACCTCAGACTATATTTACTGTCGATGCACAGAGTATAAACACTGAGACAACAGAGTGTAGTTTAGCGTCTAATTAGAAGTCAAGAAAGCAGTGAAGTGATGTTCTGATATACAGTGGGTGAGATATAGGACAAGGAATAAGAATAGACTAAGACATATTCAGTATTGACAGTATGTGCAGCAGTCGCAGTAGGGAAAATAAATGAATAATAAATAATGCAGATACAGACCACAACCACAGACAACAGCTGGAGGTATGAATAGAATGCACTATAGGTCATGTATTTACAGTATGGACAGTAGTATAGATTTGTTCGGGTATGTGAAAGCAGGGCTAACTCTGCCAGAAACTCTTCTTTGAGGTTGAACTCAGCCAATGAGATTTTCTGCCTCCAGAGCAGCTCTGCCTGTGAGATTGGACTAAAGTTCCAATCTGTGCATAAATGAAATTCAATCTGCTACATGCATACATGCACATGCCAGCTGGAGTCAGGGACAGTCGGGCAGACAAATAGACTTCCCAGTAAACTGAACTCCCCCGATGAAAGCCTTAGAGAATAAATCTCATAGAATATATAATGCTTATACACTGGAGAGCAATCAAAAAATGGGCCTCCTTCCTACTGCCTCTCTCTCCCTCCATCACCCTCTTTCTTCCTTAGCTCTTATCATTTCCTCGCCAAACCTCGCTGGATGCTAAACTGCCATAGATCAAATCCTGCATGACTCTGGGAAACGGTTCAATTCCAGATTCGCCCGTCTCTACAGCAAATAATGATCTGATCAGGTTTGGGGTTTAGAATGAAACCCGTGCATAACTTGCTCCATGTGGTGTGTGTGAAAGTGACCCATATGTGTGGGCAGGCTTACAGTAAGGGCTGTTCAACAATGCCAAATGTTTCTTCCGAAACTCTGTATTTTCCATCTCATTTTATCCCCTTTATCTGTTCCTGCAGTACACATACAGTAGTGACTGTACATTTACAACTCTTTTAACGTCTGAGGCACAGGATGACTTATTCTCTGCAGACCTGGGATATATCGACCCAGTCACCACGATAAATGTTACCATTCTGCAAAACCATGGATACATCACATTTGTATGTTATTTTGTAGTGGATACATTAAAAATTAGGAAAAGATACTTTGGCTTAAAATACCCAGTTTCAGTGGCTATAAAGCTCCTAAAAATACAGCGATGTCTTGGTATAAAAACACCCAATATTCATGGCATTATCATGGTCGGAAACGCAGTATGTCAGTCAACCACCATTAGTAGCACTATTCCCGTTGGAAAAACAGCCATGGCTCACCAAATACTGTACAGCCACCTTTGGTGGTTAAAGCTGCTGGAAGACGCATTGATGAGTCACTTTAACCCCGTTTTGTTGTTTGTTGGTCTCGAACAGTAGCCCCTTTTACACTGCCAGATTTTTCACGAATGTTGGGCCGTTTTGCCGGCAAGCTGCAAGCGTTTAGACATACAGAGCCGGATTGGCGAGTTGATCCAAGGTGCCCAATTTTCCGCCTCATAGGGTAGACATATTGGCAGAACCCTTTAAGTTTAAAAAGACAGAGGCGGCCGGGACTGTTGATGACTTGTGGGAGGAGCTGTTGATGATGCTGCACGTGCGACCCACTGGTGGTGGATAAACAAGAAACAGCTGATAGCAGGAATTAGCGAGCAGCTAGTAGCAAGAGGGAAACGCAAACCTGACAGACACTGTAAAGATGAGCAACTGAGGAGACAAAGAATTGCGCGCCCTCCTTGCCCTCGCAAACGAAGAGGCCATTAACCGTCAGATGACGGGAATGGTGAAGAACGGGCTGACTTACGAGAGAATTGCAGAAGGACTGACCAGCCGCGGCTTCCCTCCCACGTCACTGTTTACGTCACACGCTGAGCTACACGTTTTGTTACTTGCTCACGCCCCCCATTGCCCCGAAATTCTGTATGGACAAAAGTAGGCGGCATTTTGCTGCACTTGTTTTTATACTGCCAGTGCTGAAAGAAGACTGAGCTTTCCTGCAAATTTGCACAACTCCTGTTTAAAAAGGGTTAGTGTTTGCCAGTGGTCTGTAGCGTGGCACGCGTCTCACCCATATGCTACACCTTCCCCTCCATCTCCTCCTCCACCTCCCAACAGTAAAGTCAGCTCATATGCTATGTCATTTTAGAACCCTTGATATGATGGACTGGAATATGTTTTATACAAGACGGATACTCCAGACAGCTCATTCTGTATCCGAGAGATCTATGATGGGATTGTATTTATCCAGTGAGTTTGCATGATTTAACCTATAAACTGTAAATATCATTATTTATATTTTATTCCTGGTGGTTTTCCAAAGCATACCAAACATTTTTAGATCTAAAAGGTCACAGTTTGCTGCCATGTCATATCCAGGGAGTAGATATAAGCAAACCCAGAAAGCTTTAAGAGGATGATGGGATTTCTATCATTCTTTTCATTTGAAAGGTTGCCACTAGGGTTGTAACTGCATGAAATTTTAATGGTGCAGTAATGGTATCATAGTATTACAGAATTTATATTATCATCAGTCAGAATGACCCTTAAAGGAATGAAAATGAATGAAATGGAAGGCTTATTGTTAGTTGAACGAATATTTTATTACTATAATTCATACCTGAAACCATTTTGTTAATGGAAGTATGTTTAAAAACGCTCCCTCTAGAAACTACCTAAAATAAAGAAGAGATTCAGCGTCCAGCTATCACTGTATACCTTGAAATGGTTATATAGCTGTTACCCTAGTTGCTACTATTACAAGTGGCAGCTCAGGTACATTAAAGTGGCTATAAAGTGCAAAACAATACAACACAACACACCAAATTAATAAAACAACACAGAATTGGACAGACATCAGAAAACAAATGAACAAACAGTGACCTTGCAGACATTTTTTTGACGTTGTCACAGCTTTGATGTTGTCACAGATAGACACAGTACACTTTTCTGCTTTTGACAACAACCTGTCTACGTTCTGCTTTTTACAAAAAACCCTAAAACAAGCTCAGAAAGAACCTTTCTGTTGAAATAACTCTCATGGGGGGGTTCGGCATCTTCTTCCCATCCATCATGCTTCACTCTCAGAGCACATCACAGAGAGATGGGGCAGGTTCGGCCCAGTGGGGTCAGAGATATACTGCCCCGTGTATCCAGATAGGCAGGCAGCTTCCTCCTCTGACATATACACTGGCCTTTAGGGGGGTCTGCGGCTGGCTGAGAAAACTCTTTCACACAGGAGGGTGAGGAGGAAATACTCTCTGGAGTCTAACGACCCGGAGCAGCTTTGATGTTGTCACAGATAGATAAATACGTAGTTTATCACAGCTTGTAGTTAAAAATATATAGATTTCATGTTCTTTCGGTGTCTGGGTGGATTTCCTCCAGGTGCTGCAGTTTCTGCCCAGAGTCCAAAATTATGCAGTGAATTGTTGTCTTTGAATTGTGAGGGTGAGTGTGAATGTTTTGTTTTGTCTGTATGTGGTTAGCCCTGTAATATGCTGGTGACCTGCAAAGAATGTAACCCTCAAAAGGATAAGAGTAATAATTGGATGGATGGATGGATGGATGGATGGACACGTACAAGCTTTTACTCTTTTGCCGTCTTTAGACAAACAAGTAGTTTTATGACAATAAAACTCTTCAGGTATTGTCATTGAGTATTTGTAAGGTCGTCAGATATAATTTGGCAACAGGGATGTTCCTAACAACTAATTTCCCTGACGTTTCTGGATGTTTAAATGTGGACTACATTTCCTTACTGTTTATTTTGAACTGACATCAGTGTGTTTACTTGGAAAGAGAACTTACACATGTGTGTCACAAACACACACACACACACACACACACACACACACACATACATACATATACATAATGTGTGTATATGTCGCAGGTTTGGTCTTAGATTTCATATAAGGTGGTATTAAAAAGGTCTTAAAAAGTCTTAAATTTAACTTGGTATATCTGTAGCCATCCTGTAGAATGGCATTTTGATTGGGTCAGTGCAATTGGATAAAACAGTAATAATTTAAATAAAATATTTTACCTACTGGTGTATCAGGTGCCGACTGGTGAGGGTAGTAATGTTAAATCAACAATGACTAATCATGCTCATCCCTTTTATTAACAGTTTAGATTAAACAATGAAAACCCTTTTTTAAAAAAAAAAAAAAATATATATATATATATATATATATATATATATATACATATTTTTTTTATTGTATTTTTGACACAGGATCTTTGACACCTCTCCATTGACAGTTAAACACATGTAATACATTAATAAAGAACACAGACTCTTAAAGTTGATCCATTTATTTTTATTTTCACTAGCTTATATCATGCAGATGAATGCAGAGAAATGAAGACAAATCACAAAATGGTTAACAAACAAGGAAAACAGTTTGTTCTTCAGTCACTTTCTTGAAATGGCACTTCATGAGACAACACACTGTTCCCACACTTCAGTATTTCATTAGTGAAATAATGACATGAGTGTGTTTGCAGGTGATTAACACAAAGGTGGTGGGGCCCAAGGTGCTTTGTGGACTTGATTAATGGACTGGTGTAAAGGTAAATTATAGTAAATCAATGAAAAACACAGATTCTTGTTTCAGGCAGTGTAGCATTTTCAGTTTCATAGTTTTATTTGCTCAAAAGCAAATGAGAGGAATTCAATAAATTAGACATAATACTTTGAAAGGTACTTTGACTTCACTTTCAAAATACCCCACACACCTAACAATCCACATATAAAGACTGGGATTTCTGTGATGCTTTTTTTTTTTTTTTTTTTTTTAATTTTCCCTCCAGTTACCATTTTCTTTCTCTATTATTATTGTTATTATTTTTTTTTTTTTGTCAAAGCTTACAAAGTGCGGACATGCATTAACACTTATAGCTTTTCTTTCCATTTGGGAAATAGGTCATTTTTAACACTAACAAAATCTACTGAATCCTCTAAAGATGCTCTGCTCTCCCATCTATGTTTCCAGGACTGATACACAGTTAGAGCTACAGTAACGGACACACAAAGATCTCCCAACAGATGCAATGATCGGCTGTCCTCCACCAGAGAAGTAAAACAAGCGCACAGATACAGTACACCTCAATAAGTGTGTGACCCGTAGGTCTGAGGCCAGTACTCTGCATTTAAGTGCATGGATGCCTCCTTAGTTCCTAAGCCTTTTGTAAAACACAGCTGCAACACAAAGGGCAACAAGGGAAACAAAGGCAAGGATGCCAACAGCCACACCGAGCCCGACAGCAGAGTCGTTGTCTTCTCCGGCAGTAAGGGGCTTCTCTTTGGATTCGTTGGTGTCGGTTTTGGTGACGATCTCCGAAGAGCTGATGGTGTAGGTTTGGGCTATACCATCAGCAGATGTGTCCAGGGGGCTCCTCTTCCTTCTGTTGTTGCACTGCTTGAATGTGCTGCAGGTGCTTTTCTCACACAGCCGGGTGATGCAGTGGAGGTAGTAGGTGGACACGGTCTCGTTCTGCTGCTCGATGAAGCGGAAGGCGGGGAAGTAGAAGCGGGCGCTCTGGCTGTCTCCGTTCTCAATCATGGTGGTGAACTGATCCTTTGAGCAGGGGACGAACAGGTTGAAGAAGCTGGAGTTAGAGGGCAGTGGGGAGATGGAGGCGTAGCACCGGTCCAGCAGGACGTGGTACTGCCCTGTCAAGTTGGTGGCCTTGACCTCAACGTACACGCTGGTCCTCAGTTCAATCCCAAGCTGTGGCATGACCAGCGGTCGGGTGTAGTTGGAGTCAGCGAACAGCTCCATGCTCAAGGTGCTGATGAAACTACCATTGTTGTCCTTGATTGCAATGGATGAAGCAGACACATCGACCTGGGTGTTGTTGATCAGATACTCTAGGGGATAGGCACAGGAGTAGTAGTACTTTAGCTCAGCGTTGTAAGTGATCGTGCCTGTTGTCGGATCGATAGACCTAACAACACCACTGATGTTGACCGTCTGGATGTTGGAGAAGTCAGAGAAGATACCGGTCCCAGCAGCACTGGTGGTCCTGAATATGCTTCCACAGGCATGGGTCATATTTAGTGGGAAGTTAAAGCGGGCAACAGGTGGATTCACAGACTCATCAAGGGTTGCTCTACAGGTCGGTTCCAACATGTGGTTCAGGATCAGCAGAGTCTCATTGTAGCCAGTGTAGATGACGGGGCAGATTTGAATTGCCAAACCAATGGATGAAGTGCCGCACTGCACTGCGATGTCGCTAACCTGCGGCCGTCTTGCTTCTGACCCACAGTCGTTTAACACTAGCTGACTACTTCTGCCTATCACGGAGAGTAAAAGTAAAAAAATCTTCATTGTTCTTCTTCAGCTTTGCTATGGATTTGTTTATCTCTCTGCTGAAATCTTGACTCTGCTGCTGAGGGCTGGAAGATCTTCTCTGTCTGTTTGAAGTCTTGGGGCTGTATTCGGGGGTCTTTATAGGTAAGTGTGTCCTCTGGGATTGGTCCAAAACAAGGTCAAGCACCTTGCTATTTGTGAACAACTGCATTGTATTAGGTAGGAGAGCTTCAGTCTGGACCATATCCTAAGGGCAACAACTGAAACCTGAAGCATCTTGCTGTCTTGACTTTTACAAAGACAATGGCCTTGCTCCTTTGTTGAGAATGCTTTAAAATATAGATTTCCCTGACCTCTATTGCTAAGCCTTCATGAAGTAAGTGAACATAACACTGCATGAGGTGAATTTCTGAATAACATACAATGCTGCAAAGGTTCTTCTATCCGGTTTGAGCCCTGGTAGCTTCAGCAATGACCTAATTTGGCTCCAACAAAGCAGGAACCAAAGGATGACTCAATCGGTGTGCTCCTTATTTATCAGGACATTAATCTGACTTCAATAATCAGTCCTTAACAACAATACTTGGTGGTTACTTGGTGGTCAGACTCAAAGAGATCGTGATGTGGGGTTTTTAGATTAATAAAGTGACAGAAGAAGAACTTTCTCAGCTCTTTCTAATCTTTTCTTTTTTGTTAAATTCTGGATCATGGCATCTTCCTCTACAAGTATAACTCACACTCTCGTTATTTTGAATTAAAAATACCGCAATTCTGGCAAAATACTGTGGGGAAGTTATCAAAATATTAATGTATACAGTAGAAGTTGTATCAACACTTTGTGTGGGAGTGGCCTCATATTAGTGCCCCATATGGGAGGCGCAGCAGCCTGTTATGTATCTACACAGCATTTATTGGTCCGCTTTTGTTGCCAGCATATATTCAGAGGCTGGTGATGAAAGGACAAGTTGATCCTGCAGTGTATTATAAAGGTAACTGAATCCAAGCAGGAGACAAAGATAGTAATTCTTAGGGGATCCTGACAGAGACCAGGCACTGCACTGAACTATAAACAATAAAATATAATATTTTAAACTTACATAAACAAACAAACCAGGCTAAGCCAAACTATAGAATCAACAGGATACTGATAGTTGTCTCAAATTCAAAGCATTACCAGCAAATGTATTTACATAAAAAACTTTTATTGTCACAAATTTGTATCACTGCCAGTATGAACAGTTACGTATGATGTGAAATATTCACTGGCGGGTATTTTGCATTTTTGTGTTGTTTATTGGTCATGTCCCGCTGTGTAAAGGCCTTTATGGCCAATCCAGTAAACATGGGACAAAACATTACTCACTATGGCATAACTTGCACTGCTTAATGAAATATTTTATGTTAAGATGTTGGATGTATTGAAGGGAGTTTCCCATTGGACCAGCCAAGCACATACTATCTAAATACATATACATGATACTAAAGATACTTTAATGTAAAAGGCTTTGCCAATGAGCAAACTGTACCCTGTCCATTTTTTAATTCCCATTGTTGTCATTTTAAGCATGCAACACATGAAGGGTAGTAAACGCCAACATGCTTTTACATAGTGCTGTCATCCCACTACATTACACAGACCTATACATTAAAGTAGCCCAATGAAATTTATTTTTCAGTTTACAGATCCAGCATTACTTGAAAAAACAAAATAGGGAATTTTGTCAAGGATATGTGTCACTGCTAAGGCCCTTAGCAATGATGGCATTTGTAGAAAATCTAGCAACAGCAGTAGATAGGAAACAGCACACTGTAAGGATATATTTATTGATTTACAGAAAGAGTTTGACATAATCGATCATTCCTACTTCAGAAATGTGAATGCTATGGTATAAGAGGTGTTGCACAACTTTGGTTATGAAGTTATTAAAATAACAGGTGTCAGTATGTAAAAATGAATAATACAGAATCACATCTTAGAAGAGAAACCTGTGGTGTTCCACCAGGTTCTGTATTGGGACCTTAAATGATATTTATATGGTATCTAATATGTTAAAATTTGTAACATTTGGTGATGATACAAATGCATTTTGTTCAGGTAAGGACATGAAAGAGTTAATAAAAACAGGAGAAAGGGAACTGATCATGTTGAAAAAATGGTTTGCTTCTAAGTTCTCACAAAATGAAAATAAAACAAAATTTATGGAGTTTGGTGGTATTTGGCTAATTGTGAAATAAAGCTGAATTTAAATCATTCTGAAATTAAATGAGTATATAAAACACTTTTTGATTATAGATCATAGAATATGTTGGAAGCCACACATTGAACATATTAAACTGAAACTATCTAAATCTAATACTATAAAACAAGTTGTTAAATAAGTTTAAATTATGTTGCTCTCTGTTGAGTTTTAAAAACAAGCCTTAAAATGTAAAATGATTATGGATTCTAGAGTAAAATAATTGAGAATGATAATTTAGAGTATAATGTATTTAATTATTAACTTATTTATTTCCTTTCTTTGGTATTGTTGCTATTGTGGGTTATCCTTTGGTTGACACAGGATCGGCAAAAGTAAGACTGGGGCTTCAGCTTATTCCTTTTTCAGTTATTGACTGTGAGAAATTCTGTGTGAAATAATCTTTGTTTCTCAAGATTTATGTAACCAAAATAAAAATTATTCATTTACTTACGTACAGACAGTTATCTGTGTTTCAGATTTGGGTCAGAGGTCAGTGATATAATAATGTGAAATGGTACAGTTGAAATGGAGAAGGCAAATAAAGCGTGGGTTTATTCTGGACACACAAAGAGACGGAGCCTGTCACTCACTGCTCGTTGCATGATGACCCAGTTTTCTTAATGTCAACGTGATAACAGGACACCTGCAGCCTTTTGTGTATGTACAGTAGAGGACATTGACTGAGGATATAATGCCGAAATGTTATAGAGCCTACTTTAGCAGCATTGATACTCTGTGTGTGTGTGTGTGTGTGTGTGTGTGTGTGTGTGTGTGTGTGTGTGTGGTTTGATATTGAGATGTTGACATTAGTGGAAAATCACTGTGTACATTTATTTAGGTCCAATTTTGAGGTCCAAATTCATTTTCATTCTCTCTGCTCCATATTGAACCTTCCATTTTAATGGCCATGTGTCCCACATTTTGTTGATTGACTTTTCCAACAAATGCTTTTTTTTTTTTTCTTGAAGTATTCATGATCAAATAAAATTTCTGATTCAAAGTTTTTACTAAAATATACTAAGTAGTTATTTGGGCCTGCTTGAGGTAATTGTGTTAGGTTGTTTTTGTTCAAAAATAATTGTTATCATGACTGACTATTAGTGGGGCACTCACTAGCTCACCTGGTAGAGCAGGCACCTCATGTACAAAGGCTGTGTTTTTGATGCAGCCATGGGTTCAATTCCAACCCACCCCCAGTTCTTTGCTGCATGTCATTGCTTCTCTTACTCTTCCCCTTTCATGCTGTCATATCAAATAAAGGCAGAAAGCCCCCAAAAAATCTAAAAAATAAATGGAATAAATAAATAAGGTTAAAAACTAATTACAATTTAAAAAATGATAAAAAAAAAAAGAATTAAGTAATATTGTCTGTCACATTACGAGAGACAAAAAAAAAAACATTCCGCTGATTTTCATTGTGGATGCTAACGTTGGTTCTCTGTCGGTATGTATTTCCTGTATAAGACAGTGATTGGCTTTCGTGTTAGTGATGTCCTTAATCTATCTTGCTTGGCGTTTGGATCTCAGATTTTAGGGAAGTGCACAGACGTCACTGTTGCCCTCAGTAAAGGAATGTGAAAACACCTCTTTAGTGACAAAGTCTGCACAGACACACAAGTCAGTATAGTCAAGGTCGGATATTTTAGGGGACATGAACATAAGAAAAACCCATTGTTTAGTAAAGAGGGACTTGAGGTATATTTTGTTGCGAATACCATTTCGCTAAAACCATTTGATTGTTTTCAGTGCTTTTGCTTTTACTTTAGTAAAATATCTGAATACTTTTTCCAGTACTGGATGGTGATATGTGTTTGACCTTTTATGACAATTCAGACAGAGGAAATAAAATCAAAATATAAATTAAGAAAAATAATAAAATAAAAAATGATAAATAAAAAATAAAATATAAAACAAACATATGTCTATAGACAGATGTCATAAACAAATAGCATCACAAAACAAATGTCAAATATATTGCACAATTAATCAAAATAATTACATTTGCAGTGATTATAAATTGTCATTTGAACTATATCTTAATTAGGTACATGAAATTTTCCTCTCTTCTGCTCTCTCTCTCTCACACACACACATACACTCACACACACACACGTCCTGTCAGTCCCCAGATCCCCTTGTTGTCCTTTTATTAATGACACCTCATGTCTGCGGTGACGACGTCAGGCAGGAAGTGAGAGGAAGGACGACTAACAGACTCTGTCAGAGCCCTGCTGTGAATTTATTGGGGTACGGTGGCTGGTGTTTGGTGGATGATGGGGTCACAAGGGTGGTGGGGGGGGGGTCACCTGCGCTCCTGCTCGCTCACCTCCGCTCCTGGCTGCGTGATTAATAGTCAGAGCCTCCGAATCAGCCGGAGGGTCTGCGGCGTTGAGGAGTCGCAGAGGCGGAAAGGAGAAAAACGAGGTGGGAATTGTGTTTGGAGGAAAAATACAACCCTCTGTCGCTCTTTTACTGCACAGGTCGTGACCAAATGGCGTTCTGTTATGATTGGGCCTTATGGGGTATTTTGTCTAGCAGCTAGCAGCAGCGAGGTGATGATAGCCTCTGAGACAGAGGAAGTGAAGTGGTATGACGCTCTATCAGCAAGACTGTATGAGAACACAAGCTGAGTGTTAATCCGCTGCTCTGACCGGAGCTTGTATTGTTTTTAATTGTGCTGTTACAGGATACAACTCAGACCTCACACACACACAGAGTCATCATCAGGGGTGGAAGACGTAATCAGATCTTCTGCTTCAGTGAAAAGAGCAATACTAAAGTGTGAAAATGTTCTGTTACAAGCAAAAGTCGCACAAACAAAATCTTCCAAAATGGACTTAAAGTATTGATAACAAAAGTACTGATTATACAGGATGGCCCATTTCAGAATCATATAAATTATACTATTAGATGATAATTATTGATTCACTAATGTGTACATCACTTTAATGTTTCAGCTGGTAAAGGTGGGGTGAATTTAAATTACTTTATATACTGCTGGACAGATCAACATGTAATTATATATCATTTATTAATTGGATTTATACTGTATTAATAATTTGTAGTGGTATAGAAATATACAGTTTTATAAAATGGAAATAATCAAGTAAAGTACAAGTACCTCAACAGTACTTGAGTAAATGTACTTTCCACCACTGGTTATCTTCCAGGTCTCCCATCATGCATTTGTCCTGTATCTATTTAGAATTAATACTGCTGATTATATATTTTGTTGTGTAAAGTGTAAAGCCATGTGGCTTTTTAGCCAACCACAACTTATGACTCTTCAACAGCAGCACAGTTTGTGCAAATACTAATAACTGCTTTCAGAAATAAAAAACTTGAAACCACTGAAGTCACCAATTCTGGTAGATTCTTTGTCAGTTCATAATGCAGTAGGTGTGGAAATCAAATCATAACTCACGATATAATGCTACCATGATTCCTTGCTCATGATAATGATGGTATCACAATACAGCGATTCTGCCATACTTGATACATCGCAAGACAATTGCTGATGATACATCCCTAACTGAAGAAAATAAAATACCCCTAAAAAAGCAAAAGTCAGGAATTATGTATTTACTCTGCATTGTAGTGTCAGATGCACAGAATTTCACAACTAAGATGAAACACTGTACAAGAAAGTGCTCAGAGTCTCAGTTTAGTGCCTCTGTAAAAAAAAACGTTTGCCCCAGCCCAGTCGCCAGTAGAAAATGTTGGCATTGTTTGTTTCTGCAAACCATGGATAGGCTACATTTGTACGTTTCATATGTATCATTGATAAAGAGATGTGGTTCTTATAACCTATACAGTATATGAGCTGAGTATCACTGTGAAGAGGGGATGGTGGAGATGGCTGCCAAGCTGCAGACCACTGTTTTAGACAGACAAACCATAGAAACAGTCGTTTTCAGCGAGACATCAACAGTTTCTCCAGCTGGGATTTTGCCACCAAGTTGCTTTTGTGTTTGAACATAACCACATAGTAACCTCAGTGTTGTTGAAATGTAAATAAATGCAAAGTCTCAACATACTCGCTGCATAATAACGCACAGATGTTCCATATCCGTGGTATGCAGAAATGTACAACGCCATGTTTTATTCTGGCATTGGCTTGGTCGCCCATGTACTTAACTTAAACAAGACCGTTCTTGCATATTCCCTAGTCTGTGTATTTTGTTCTCCTTATCTGTGTTGTAAAAATCGAAGCGGGCCCACACTTGGGTGTCCAAATCCGCACATCCTGCCATTTTCCTCCTGTGAGTTTCTTCACCACAGCAGGTTAACTATCTTCTGTTGATTTTAACCTTTGACTCTAGTGAGTGAAAGTGGTGGGTGAATCTGTTTAGGGGGCCTGCGTGTTTTAATAAAATATCAATGTTTGGTGCAAGTGTATCGCTAACATCTCGCAAGAGGAGGTAAGATTCCTGTCTCGATTTTTTGCCCTACCCCTTTAATACTGCATTAGTTTTGGTATGCATAGGGCACGTGTACCTGTAAAGTTGATAGGGACAGGAAAAGACTGGAACGTTTTCTTATGAAAGTTTTGTTTGCTTTTGTTTTTTAAAATAGTTGAGTCCTTTAATAAACCCTAAGCCTATTTTATAGGCTTCTGATCGAAAATTGCATATCCATAATGAAATGAATATATCTCTGCAACCACAACGTCTATTTGAATTCTTTTGGTGTCATGGTAAAGGGAACACTTGTGAGATTTGTTAAGATGTGTAAATATCAGTTTATGTGTTAAATGTGAAGAGTAAATGAAGATGGCACACAGCACAAATGAAATATTTTGAGGTTTGCCTAAAAGAAAAAAGAAAAAATAGCATTTTTAGGATGAGTATCCCTTTGGAATGATGCAGCAGCAGCAGCTCTAAACCTCTATCACATCATAGTACAATATGTGAACATTAACTCTGCAAAGGTTGATTCTGATAAAGTGAAGCAGAATAATGTAAGAGAGGTTTTAGTACAGAAAATTCAGGCGAGCTCTCCAAAATTGCTCCATGTTTGCATGTGATATTTGTCATGTACAATCCTATATCTTTAATTTTTTGTTTCTGTAAATCCCTACTGATGTTTAGGGTATACACATGGAACTGTCTGTTTATTTTTTTTACTCTTTCCCACTCCAAACTGACTAATATGCACCTACTACATTTGAACCTGAGTTTCTATTCTGAGCTTCGGAGGCCCGTATCTCCACGACGGCTTGGCCGATTTGAGTGAATGACACCTCGTTTGATTCGTGAGAGCCAATAGAATGATGCTATACCCACCAAAATGAGATTGACAGCACTGTAAGCCAATCAGAGTCAGCAGAACACATTATGGGGAGATGTCGGCTGCTGTGAGTGGTCATTGTTTTTGTTCCCCCGGAACCTTTTTTTCCGCCTGGATTCATTTCACAACTTCCGGTAGTACGCAAACGGAGCATGAAACAACAGCAGAATGCGCATTTTATGGCGAAATTAATAAGGCAAGAGCCATATTACAAATATATACCCAATATATATATATATATATATATATATATGTATATATTGAAATCTCCTCTGAACTACTGGAGTCTACAAGAAATAATTAACTATGAAATAAACTACTTTTACAATAAAGTTAAATGAAGTTCTGTTACAGTCACTTCTTCAAAGTCAAGTCTCAGAGCAGTCGAGTCAAAATCAAGGTTCAAGTCGTCATGTCTGTGGACTCCAAGTGTTCTGCTCTGGTGCTGTCTAGCCGTAGAGTAGAGTCAAATGTAACATGTAGGAATTCAACTTCAACTTTGTAGAATGTCGTCTAACACAACAAGATACAGGAACTACAAAATAAAAGTTTACATTAATTAAAAAGTAGAATTTCTGGTAGAGGTTTGTTGTACAAACACACACACACACACACACACACTGCATCTTCTCCACATGTACTTATGGCCCTGTGCTAATTATTGAAACTCATCTACTTTTCTTGGCCATTTCCTCCGCCGCCGCCCGGCTGCTGCTTTGCCATTATAGCCGCTGACCTGGTTCACACCAGATAATATATCACCCTGTAAAGCGAGCCGCCATAGAAGTCAACCCAGCACCCAATTGTTATGCTAAGGAAATGAAATGTCACATATGAAATGTGTTAATGCTCAGAGGTGCAACATGCTGCACATTTAACAGCTAAATACTCTGGAAAATAAGGTTATTTGGAAAAGTTAAATAAAAGAATAAAAAGAAATGTGTGACGTCTCAAGTCTCCTGGAGTTCAGAGCTGGTTGATCGGCTCACCAGGGATTCCCCTGCAGAGAGAAAGGTGGTGTTAACATCACCCTGAGATGTGGACTGTGCAGCAGTTATACAACTTAGGACCAAATTTATGTTTTTGGGTGTGCCAGTGTTAATAAAGTTGTGCTGTAAGGTCAGTAATTGAGACCTTCTCCTCCTGAGTGCTGAAATGGAGCTTTTATGTTCCATGTATACACCATAAAGTCAACGAGGTCAAGACAGCAGTGACAATACAGACAACTTTCCTTGGTGGTAATTTAAGACCTCACTGACCTCTCTGCTGAAACCAGAACTCCTTTCACTTCCATCAACCACAGTCTTTTCACAGAGGTGTAAATGTAACACAGTGCGAAGCAGCTTTACTGCAAGAAATCAGGAACATTACAGGACTGTGGATTTGAGATCCATGAAGGAGGGCCTGATAGTTGTGAGATTTGTGTGCTTGATGTTGTGCACCATCAGTCACCAGCTGTCTTTGTGTTTCCTGTTAGGTCTTATGTTCCTGTCAGAAGTATAAGTACTTGAAAATAAACTTTCAGATGTCTGGATCCTTGCAGTCAATCATTGTCCAGTCCAGTGTAGCGGTCGTGTACATGAAAACATGTTGGTGCTTCTGCCAGTGTTGAACCTTGTATAGTTGAACACATACTCCCAGAAACTCCAGCAACTCAAAAAGAATTGTTTAAATCTGATCTGGCACTTATTAGAAATCACATTGTTTCCCCACCTAGTCCTGCTCTGTGCAAAGAGAGTTAATATGTGTGTTTTACTTTTACTCTAATATCATGACACAATTTGGGTAAAGCATTAAATAATCAGTATACTTTAAAACACAATACTGTCTGTTTTTTCTGTACACAGGATATTTTTACATCCTGAGGATAAGAGAAACTGATATGAAGACATGGAGTGATGGACACCTTTCCCTGCTCAGTGAGTATTAAGCTGAAAACACAGGGTGCCACTGCCGCACTGCGTGTCATGTGGCGTTCCCAGCACACACTGGATGTGTCGCACTGCAGCTCATTAACAGATGACCACACAAAGTTATTACTACTTTCACTGAAAGATCTGCTCTTCCTCCACCTCTGCATTAGCTTAAAATCATGTGTGGACAGCCCCTAATTAAACTTGATCAAAATATTTCACTCTACTGTCTCTATCTATCTATGGATCTATCTATGGATCTATCTATCTATCTATCTATCTGTTGATCTAACGTATATTTCCAAATAGTCGCCCGGTGGCAAATAGCCGCTGGGGGTTTGACCCCATTTTGCGCATTAAACGCCGGTCCGATTAAATGCCAGGGCGATTATTTCCTCATTCATTGCCTCATGCCTGTCCCTCCTTGAGGGACTGTTTGCGCTTTTACGCACGAGTCGGTGCTGAAGTGGTGCACATGACTCGTGCTACGGACGGACGGACGCGCAGACAGCCACATATCTAAAACAGGTAATACATCTGGCTACATCTTTCCCACATCAAATATCCGTGATTGCTTTGACCCGCGTGCGTAAAAGCACACACAATTCCGTGTCCTCTCACCGCGGATGCTGTGATTTGATGGCCCGGTACTCATTGTAGACCCAATAATAATAATAATAAGTTGCTGTGGACCTATATGCCATGCCTTTTAATAAAATTACCAGAAGAGTTCGCTGAAAAACAGATAATGTCAGCCTGAATTACTCACATGCGTCCCCGGTGAAAATCGCTGGCACGCATGCAGCATACAGCTTCTACAGGCACCAGAATTCGGGATGGCGGACCGTCGGAATGGCGATATTTCAGTGTGGCGGCCTGTAACCGTTGGCCCGTTCGGTTGGTATTCGGATAACTGGGGCTTTACTGGTATAATGCAATAGCACCACCCAGCGGTGAAACACGTGTACATGAAAAAATGACCCACTCTAAATGTTAAGAGATTTTTGTACACGAACTCACCCCTACATTATACAGTATTTTTGCACTAAAAAACATACTGGACAGGAACTGTAACCAAATAACGGCCTGGTGCAGGTCGATGCAAAAAAAATAAAAATAAAAGCCTTGAGCAAATAGCCGCCTGGTTCTTTTAAACGCCTGGGGTCAAAATCGATTTTGTGAAATAAACACCCGGGCTACTATTTGGGAAAAATAAGGTATCTATCTATCTATCTATCTATCTATCTATCTATCTATCGGGATAGATCCCCAATATTTTCGGATTTAAAGTAGTGCTGGGCAATATGGAGAAAATCACATACAAAAATATTTTTGACCAGATACTTGAGTATCAGTATTGTGATGAGACTGTAGGGTTGACTATTGGTGCTTTCACAAATGACAATGATATTTTTGAAAAATAATCAACAGTAAGATGGATATAATGTCGTAGGTAGGTAAAGGCAAATATGTATAGCACCTTTCTAGTCCTCCAATCACACATTCACACACTGGTGGCCAAGGTGTCACCTGCTACTCAGTTTAAACACACTCACACTCCAATGGAACAGCCATCAGGAGCAATTTGGGCTTCAGCATCTTGCCCAAGGATACTTTGATATGTCAGCTGGACGAGCCAAGGATTGAATGGCTGATCCTCTGATTAGTGGACGGCCCACTCTTCCTCCTGAATCACAGCCCCGTGTTTAAAAAACATGACAACAGCAGACTGTCAGTGATTGAAAATACAGTTTATTAGATACTGAATAGAGCAAATGTATTAAAAACTGGCTAAATGGACCCAAAGAAACGGTTCTCACGATCTGATTTGGCTTCTCCTGAACATGACGTACATGTAATCAATAACAGCAGCTTTAGAAATGGGCATGAATGAATCAAACTTTCCCACACACACACACACACACACACACACACACACAAGTGTTCATGCAGCAGTGCAGTACTGATTTACGAGGCACTGAACATTTCTTAGCAATGCCTGTTGCTGCTTTTGTCTTTCATGTCTTACACACACACACACACACACACACACACACACACACTACACGCACACACTGTGACTGTTGCCCTTTCATGTGTGGAAAAGGGCAACTGCAGGGACCAGCTGTTAAGAGCTGAAGCAGATATGTCCCTCTGCCCGAAGCAGTTGCTTTTCTGCAGCTAGGTTACACACACATGAATATACACACACCACATACACATGTCACACTTACACACACACACACACACACACAGATTCCTGTACAGTTATAAAATGTCATTGGATTTGAAGTAGTGACGACTGCCGTTTCCCCGGAGAGCTTCTGGTTGGGTGGGATGGAGCTCAGTGTGTCTACAGTTTCATACAGAGAGATATCTGGACATGAATAAATATATAACTGAATTCACAGAAGTACTTTGTCTCTACTTCCTCTGCTCTTCTCCTCCTTCTCTACTCCTGTTCCCTGGCTCCTCATTCCTCCCCATTGCTTCTCTCCTGCTTTTATTTCATTCTCTTTGCTTTAATTTCTACTACTTTTCTTTTTCCTCCATTCTTTATATTTTCTTTCTTTTCCTTTCATTTAGCCTCTCCTTGTCTGTTGTTGCCTTTCCTCTGTTTCTTACCTTACTTCTTATCTTTTCTCCTTTCCTTTCCTTTCCTTTCCTTTTGTTTCTTCTCTCCCCTTTCTTCTTTCCCTCTCATTTCCTTTTCTGTGCTTTCCTTTCCTCTTTCCCTTTCCTTTCCTTTCCTTTCCTTCATTCCTGTCCTCCTCTGCTTCTCTCACTTCACTTTTCCCATCATTTCCTCTCCTTTCCTCTTTTCCTCTCATCTCATTTCATTTCCTCTGTTTTCTTTTCCTTTCCTTTCCTTTCTCCTGCTCCTCTCCCCGTCTTGTCTTATCTGGCCTCCTCTGCTTCCCTCACTTCTCTTGTCCTGTCATATCCTTACCTTTCTTCACCTTATCTTTCCTCTTTTCTCTCCTTTTTCTCTCCTCTCTTTACTTTCATTCCCAGCTCTTTTCTCCTCTCTCCTTTCTTCTCCCTTTCATTCCTTTTTCACTCACTTCACCTATCTCCACTCGTCTCCTTTTGTTTTATGTCCTTTTTACTGCTTTCCTTCCTTTGCCTCTTGTCTCCTACTTTTCCCTCTCTTTCCTCTCTTTGATTTCCTTTACACTACTCCTCTCCTTCCTCTTGCTCCTCTCCCCTCTTTCTGCTCCGTCTTTCCTTTCCCTTTCTTCTTCCACCTTTCTTCTACCACCCTCTCCTCCTGCCTCTCCTCTGGTTTTCACTCTTTAGTGAAGTTTGCTGCCATCACCTGCTGAATCACCTCTCCTCCTCCTCCTCCTCCTCCTCCTCCTCCTCCTCCTCCTCCTCCTCCTCCAGTTTTGAGTTACACCAGATGTGGAGCCTCGCTGTTCGGAGGACTGATTGATTTTCGGCCTCACCGCAATCCAGCTGTTGTATTTGTGTGCCGCTCTCTAACTTACCTCATGTTGTATCTAGCAGTGATTTCTGCCTTCACCCAAAAACAATGACGGTGAGTGGACTTTCGTTAGCGGCGCTCACGGCATTGTAAATGTAAATGTGCAGCAGCACCGTACCTTTCCTTGTTATCTCAGAGACTTCACTGTGAACATGTTTCATCGACAGTATTTTGACCAAAGAAATCGTCCCTGTGATACCAACATATTTCTTGTAAATCTGAACCGACCTTTGAACTCAACACGTCGTGTAACACACAGCAGCAGCAGAGGACAGTTTGGTGACAGAAACACATGGAACATTTTTCTTCATCTACTCGAACCCTTCACTCAGTCGCTTAAAAAAAGGTTCTGAGTGGAACTGAGCCATAACTATGATGGATCGCCCCCCTGTGTATATGCATGTGTGTAGTGTTTGCATCTCGTCGACGAGTATGGAAGTGTGTGTGTGTGTAACTCCTGCGTACTGCATGTCAGAATACTTTGTGTCTCTCTGTTAGTTGTACCAGTGTGCAGTTTATCTCAGCCTCAGTGTCTCGCTCTGTTTTTGTGTCAGTGAAAGACGCAGAGCGGACGTACAGTCAGATGAAAAATGACTCTTTCCTCTGAAAACATTTGTAAGGGGGAGGAGAGGGGAATTAGGTAGTTTAACACACTCATTGACTCATCGTGACACTGTTGTATTCATATAAAACTCTTCCAGCCTTAAGTCAATGATCTAAAATGTCAATTAATATGTTACTTAACTAAAACTAAGAGGGCTCCCTTAAGTTGCTCCCCACTTGTTATTTGCTTATTTTCATGTTGTGGTCGACTACTAGTGGAGCGTGCTTTGGTTGTTTATCAGACAGACTTCTCCTGCAGATTAACGTTGGTGTTAATGTTTCCTTTCCACGCCTGTAGTCGGGAAACGTCTGGCTTCTCTTGGCTAACTCAGTTAGCTTTAGCTTATCTCGTAGCTGTTGACTAGCTCTTACAGTCAACAACTCTGGTAAAGATTGGTTAGGAGGTGTCGTTGTGGCGACATTGGATGAAACAGATGCTTTATTTCCTCTGTGCAGCGAACACACAAACACGACCCTTTTCACAGTCGTTAAACTGAAACTTGAGCTTATGTGTAGCTTCAGAAAAAGCACTCACTTTACTGTTTCTGCAGCACTTGCTGACCCGGTTGCAGTTCTTTTCTACACACACATACACAGAAGAGTCTCAATTGCCATAAATGCTTCCAGACTACGACACATACACACGTAACCTGTTGTAACGCAGAAGGCTGGATGGGTAATGTTAGTCATCATAACTGTGCGATTTTTCCTTTCGTGCCAAGCAGCAAAAAAGTTGCGGCATGGCGTGCTTACGTGACGTCGCTCATCCTGTGATGTGACTGTTGCATATGCACACGTCACAGTTTCAGTGCCGACACAATATATCATGCAGTCGTAGTGTGAGCACAAACATGTGTGCCACTTCTTATGTCTTTGTGTGTGTGTGTGTGTGTGTGTGTGTGTGTGTGTGCACACATATGGGAAAGTGTTGGTGTGTTAAATCAGCATGTGTTTTTGCTGCATGTGTGTGTGTGTGTGTGCTCTTTTATCTTTGTGAGGACCAGTTAGAGTTTCTCTACTTTTCTATAAAGTGAGGACATTTTGGTAGGAGTTGCAGTTGTGCGTGAAGTTCAGGAAAAAGAAGCTAAAGAATCCATTACACGAAAAAAGAGTCCTCACAAGTATAGAAACACCAATACGTATACACATAATATGCACTATATGTGCAGGAATTCTTGTCAGTGTGTGTTTCCAAAACTGTGTATGAGCATGTGCTCTGTGTTACACATTAACACACACACAAACACACACTCGAGCGTGCGTGAGTGTGTGAGCGGCGGTCTCCCGGGCCGGGCCATAACAGTGATGGATGGGCCGTGTGTGGAGGCCGTTATTATTTGTTATGTGAGCGGGTGTGTGTGACTGGGCCGAGGGGGCCATACACCTGCTGCGCGTCCAGAGAGCCCCGGCGAGCTCGGAGAACAGCTGGACGCATTGATTTAGCGGCTCGCTCCGCAGCCTGCAGGAACAAATCAAGCAACAGCTAATAAAACCGGCCTTTATGATGGCTGCTCCATTTGCCCTCCAAAACAACTGGCTACATCATGTGTTTTTCTAACGCCCGCCGCCACACAAAATTAAATCCCGGGCTAAGGTGTCGCTTCTGGATGCTGTGGAGCTCATGGCTTAATGTCTGGCTGTAATGCAGCGGGGGTAATCAATGTTGCATGGTGTATGTTTGCATGCACCACCACTTGCATCCATTAAAGTCCGTATATTTGTGTGAGCTGGTTTTGATGTTTGCTCAAGCGTGTGTGTGTGTTTAAACATGTTTGTCTTCACACCTCGATTAGTTAACACGATCAATACTTCTTAATGTTTCTGCTGTGGTGAAATAAGTGTTTGCTCAAAGTGAAATGAGCTGTGTGTTTGTCAGAAAGAGAAAGTGTATGCACATGGTTGCGTGCATGTTTTTGGGGGGCAAAGTGTATTTTGTATGAGTCAGCCCTGCTCCGTACGGAGCAGTGGGTGCAGCTGTGCAGTGTGTCTCTGTGCTGGCAGATGATACAGTGGCTCTATTGTGAGTCTATTGTCAAGCTTTTATCACGCCTGCTGAGCCAGTGGATACAGAGGAACAGATTAACTAAAGCTTTTGCACTTTGTTTTAGACACATTCTGCAACCAGAGACGTGTGTGTTATTTATCAGACAGATGCACCAGCCCGAAGTGTCATCCAAGACTGGAATTATGGTTCTCTGAAGATAAACATCTTTGCGGGTCTGCGCAGGACAGGAGCCGACACAGAGGCCTCAAATTCGCCTATGGGAAAATAATCTGAGGCTGACTGGTTGATCCAGTGAGCGGGTTTGAAACATGCGTACAAATATAAAAGAAACAGACACAAGATTAATGCTAAATGACACCTGTGCATATTTATTGTGCAGCCTGGAGAAGCATGTTCCAGCCTTGAGTCATATCTTGCAAATTTTACAGCCAGTGTCACAATGATGTCAGTTTGTTAGCTGTAGGCAAAACCTGCCTCTCCACCACAGGGCTGTAGGCTACATAGGAGTCTTAAAATGTGTTTGTCTTGTTGTGTTATTGGGAGCCAGAATAGAAGGAGTCATGGCTCAAAACCAGCCGTCACTGCCCGTCAACAAAAACAAAGACAACTATGGTTAAATGTGATAAGACCAAAGGACTGGACGGAGGCCATCATCAAAAATGCTCACATGTGCAGCGCACACTTCATATCAGGTTAGGGAAAAAGTATTTCCTGTTGTAGGGATGAATAACGTTATGTGTATTAAGGGTTATCATGTCCACCTCATCAGAAACTGGGGAGGGATTAAGAGGAATATTGGATTTCTCTGCAACGCTAACTTTTTAGCACATTAGCTAACGTTAGCTTCCATAGCAAAACAAACAAGTGTGGTCCTCCTTTGTAAGATTGGCTTCCTGTGACATCATCCATCATCCATCCACTGAGTGAGAGCATATGGGTCGGCCAGTCTGGTCCCGTTGGTCAGTGTTTACTTATTCAAGTAACACTGGCGGTCCCGGAGAGTGAGTGACCTGACATGGTGCGTTGGTAAATTCAGTCTGACGCTCTACACTAAAATGAGAGCCCTGTTGGTCGAAGAAACGGAGCGTTATATTTCTACTACGCTCAGCGCTCTGCCACTCCAAGAGCGCGGTGCTCTGGATAACTGAATGGTACATTCAGACAGCGCTCTGAGTTCTCGAAGTTTGTGCCAGTGTGCGCCCTGGCACTTGGAATGAGTATCTCTGAATGCACCACTCACCCTCTTCCTTTATTATCTTAAACAAGCCAACAGAAGTGCTAGTGCTATGCAAGTAAAAAATAAAAATCTATGACATGAAATAGTACAGAAGTAAAAGTATAGGGATAAAATATGTATGTAAGACTGTAACTGATGATTGGTCTCATTGTTGATTATGTTCTCGATTAACTAATTAGTTGTTTGGTCTATAAATGTTGACGTCAGTAAATGTCTTATTTGGTAAAACCCCGAAGATATTTAGTTTCCTGTTGTAGAAGAGTGAAGAAACGAGAAAATACTTACAATTAAAAACCTGGAATCAAAAATGTTGACTGTTTTCTTACTTACTTAAAAGTACTCAAACCAATTAATTTATCATCATAGTAGTTTGGGGTTGATTTAAATGTTGACAACTTATCAAATAATCATTGCAGCTCTAAAAATATGACATATATAAATTATATAGTAAAATAATATGTATTTTAGGCTGTCAGTAATCACAAAATGAAAACAGGAATGTAGTTAATGTATATACGTAAGGAGAAGTAATGAATATACATCTACAGAGATAAACAGGTAGTAAAGCAGTAAATAAAAGTACATAAAGGAAAATAAGAGTATGAAGTAAAAAGGTAAAGTGACATCATACACAAAAACATCACAGGAGAAATCAAAGTCACACGCTCCACTGTTACAAACAGGATGACTTTTATATATACTTCCTAATCTATGTAAGAATGTTCCTGACAGGTTTCAGTCAGTGATCTGTGACTCAGAGACTTTAGTCAGGTGACAGCTGCTTCCGTCTGTGAGGTGTGATGCTGTCACGAGGTGATGTCGAGGAGACATGGTGCTACGTGGTCATGGCTGCCACAATGCGACACACACAAAGAGGTGAAACAGTGTCACCCCAGCAGCTGTATTGAATATCTAACGTGTGATGCTGTGGCTGATGCTGTGACGTTGTTAAATGGACCGAGTGTTGGTGAGTGACACCACTTAGTGTCACGCTGGGAGGCCGATGAAAACAGACGGGCTTTATTGTGCGGCGAGCTGAGCCCGTCAGCTCGTTGTTGATGTGAGAGTCTTACGTTCTCCACTTCTGCTATAAATACATCCCAATAATAGATTAACAAGTCAACAAGAAGCCATCAGAGATCAGAGGGAAGATGAGGGAGCAGGACGACGATCACTGACAAAGGAAATGCTTTACAGTCATGACTCAGCATCTTACAGCCCTGATAATATTTGTAGCCACCAGTAATAAAATCTGATTCAATAATTGGAGCAAAACAGAGAAGCTGAGAGATTGTCTTTGACATTGTAGTCTCACCCACTTCTGAGCTCTGCGATATCTATTTCAGGAATCCTGCCGGCAAAGCCAAGACTGTAAAAACCAAAGCTGGACCTCAGATGTTAAAGCCATCAGCTGCGTGTGTGCGTGTGTACGTGCATGTGTACATAAAGTAGATGAGCTTGTATCAGATGCCTGCGGCACTCGCAGTCCATAGTTAAACCGTGGAGCTTCACCATTCCATCATCTTCATTCACCCGTGTGATAAAATCCCTGGTCGGTGTCAGGGATGGAAAAAGATGTGATGAGCCTCTCTGCTCGCTGTGGCCCGTCCTTCACAAGGAGGTGATCTCCTCGTAAAACACTCGCACTCGTCTATTCTTACAGAGTTACTGAGGAACCTGGGATCTGTGGGAGAATTGTGGCCACATCAGGGTTGTCTTTCTCTATATACGCCATCCCCAGCTTTAAAAACATGTTTTCTCACTTACCTCTCATGGGGTCTATAGCTGTTTTTTATTTAAGCTCTACAGGTTTTGAGATTCTGTCTCTGAGATGTCTGCTGCCACTCTAATACACTGAAGATGAAAGAAATGTTTGTGGTGCATTACAGCTTTGAAACAACATCTCTTTCCAGAACCAATGTCTGTTACTCTGAATAACAACGGAGCCGAGAATTGTTTAGAATAGGTTAGCATTGTTGCCTCAGAGCAAGAGGGTTCCTGGTTCGAACTGGGGGTTTGCATGTTCTTCCTGTGTCAGTGTGGGTTTTCTCTGGGTACTCCAGCTTCCTCCGACAGTCCAAAGACATGCAGGTGACCTCTCCAGGGTGAACCCCGCTAAAATGTCCTGGCAAATAAATGTTTCATCATTCATACACAACTTTAAAAAAAAAACTGATGACCACAGACCATGGATATAGAGAGAGACCTGGACACGGTGTTGGAGGCAATGCTGAGTTCATTCCTGTAAAACTTGCTCAGTGGTGCATGAAGCCAGAAAAGTTCAACCACTGCTAGGTCTGCCCCCGACTAGACTTTTCCTAGTCAACCAGTGGCTAATGGGCATGTAGCTACTTCCATGTTTCAGATGATACGTCATGTTTGTAGTCGACCAATGAAGATGAGTTTACATATCACCTTGGGTTCGTCCTTCACCTTCTCAAAATGATCCCACACTTTGGATTTCCTGCCCGACATGTTATTAACTAGCCTGTGGAATAACCGCAGGTACCAGCTCTGGAAATTAACCTGACTCCTGTCTGACTGCTGAGCGTGGACACTTCCTGTGTCTGTCCTTTCAAATTAAATTCCCACATGGTCCAGTCATATAGGTTTGGATTTATTTTGACAAGGTGCAGCTCCTAATAAGAGTTTCATGTTTGTTTATTTTTTTCTGTAATCAAGTGACCAATGAAGTCTTTCCCAACTAATGACGACTGTTTGGTTGACTGTTAACCAGATGATCGACACTGCTACTGCACTATGTGGCCCATAGAGCAGGTGCACTAAAGATTTGCACCAGCCAAGTGTGTAAATTCTGGTTTAGCGCTACGTTAACTTGAATAGAGATAAAACTGTTTAATTTTGCAGCTCGTCTAGACTTTCAAAATGTTATCATACTAAATGGATTAAAGTCATTTTGCTTGGGCTGTGACGCTCAAAAAAGAAGTGGATGTAGCCACTGTGATGTCTAGGGTTGCAGCGATATACTCATTTCAAGGTATAGCGTGATATAATACTTGACAGTTATCCTACTGTGTACATTTGCCTATCTGCCATACTGAAAAAAATGCAACTGTACCTTGACTCTCCCCTTTATTTTAGTTACTTTCTACAGGAAGACTTTTTACATATACTTTAATTAACAAAATCGTTGTAGGTTTCAATTATAGTGATAAAATGTTTGTTCAACCAACAGTCAGTCTTCTGTTTTCATTCCTTTAGGGGTCATTCTGGCTGGTAATAGTATAAATTCTGTAACTCTGAACCCTGATTTTCTGAGACGGTTATCGTACTGTGAAAATGTCATACCGTTGCAACCCTAGTGATGTCACCCGTTATATTGTGGACTCACGTTGGTTTTTCAGAGCCAGAAGTAACCACATTTTGGCTTCACTTTTAAGACCCCCAGAAAACCCCCTTGACCCTGAAGACTACAGGCTCTTACTGCACACAGCAGGTCAGGTCAGTTTGTCCTTCATTGCCGTTGACCCAAGGTCAGAGTCAGACATATAACCTCTCTGATATCCACGTTTTATGTCGTTCACCTTTGACCCTTCGGTCTTTGAGGTCAGACGGACCACACACCTCTGACAGCAGGTGAGTATGAACTGTGGAATCTCGTAACTTTTACAAGTCAGGAGGCAGGTGGCGCTGAAGAGGTCGCCCGTCATCATTCTGCTATTTCAACCATTATTTCCAGCACCTGTCTGTTACAAAATGAAACTATGATAATAAATAAATAAACAGGTAGGCATAGACATCAGGACGTGAAGCAAATGTCTCGCCAACAGCCTAAAACATTCAGTTCCTCTGGAAACTTTCCGTGCATTTTAAGGCCACGTGGATTCTGAGGAGCTATCGAGTTAACAGTGTTTCCATGAGAACACAGTGGTTATGAAGGTGCTATTTACACACACAGCAAGACGTCGCTGATAGTTGGACATTTATGCTCTTGAGCAAGGTTTCGGTGGACGGCGGGTGATTCATACCCCGTGCCCACTGCTCCCAAGGAACAAGCCCTAAATTATTGGAAGGGGAAAAGGGCTGCCAGACTGAAAATTAAGGAGGAAAAAACTTTTCAACGTGAATTATTCACTGGACACGACTTGAGGGCCTCAGACGTCCCTTTACAGCCTGACTCCCAGCTTCAGAATGCGTCTCCCGCCCTGCTCTGTTTTCTTCCCGAGTCGCAGAACCATCTACGAGCGCAATGCTGTTCGATCCTGTCGCATTACTTGTTTTATTATCACTCCCGAGATCTCGGCACAGACCACTCTTTGTCACCTCCCAAAGTTGCTCTGAATTCTCATCATGGCTGTTTCTGCAGAGGCGTATACAAGCCCCGCATGGTGGAAATGACATTTGCTTCTCACAGAAGTCTGGCGGAGAAGGCGAGAGCAGCCATTTGGCAAAGCCATCAGGAGCACTTTACGCGTCTGACCTTCACGTGTCTACATGCAGTAAATATAACCCCCTGGCTTTTGTGGATGAGCGCTGAGAACTCTGACTTCCAGAGGGAGAAACGGGGAGAGGAGAGCGTGAGAGACGGAGGTGGAAAGAGAGAAGTTTAGCTGGGAAACCTTTTGTATGAAAAAAACACAGTCATCTCAGCATGAATCACACAGCAGGGTTATAATGTCCCGTCCACGTTAAGTGAAATTCACAATATTTTCCAAAATTGAATTCTGGTAATGGCTGTCAACACGTCTGTGTTCACATTAAATGAATGACTTTCAGCTGACAGCTTGTTGCACTTCTCTTTGGCCTTCGTCACAACTGGAATGTTTTCATGCAACTTACATTTTATACAAATCAACAATATTCCAGGAGTTTAAATGACTCAGATACATCTATACTGTATTTAACTTGACACTGGATATAAATGTCTTGATCAAAAACAATTTAAATGTACAGTTTGTCTCTCAGTCATAACAACAACAGAAGTCAGGGTGATGCTGTTGTTGCCATCAGTTTCTCCCAGTGAGGATTCCTTCAGTTCTCATTGTTCAGGAAGTTTTTACCGGGAGCTGAAATATCCACAGATGTCTCTTCCTCTCTGAAACAAATGGACACGAGGATTTAAACCAGTAAAAACTGAATGAAACAGTTTCAAGTTAAGAAATCTCAGGGACTGGGGCCGAACTACCGCTAACGTTTACTCAGATTGTGTCTCCTTTTACACTGCCAGATTTTCCGCCAATGTTGGGCCGTTTTGCCGGCAAGCTGCGAGCGTTTAGACACACACTAAGCCGGATTGGCGAGTTGATCCGAGGTGCCCAATTTTCCGCCTTGTAGGGTAGACATATTGGCAGAACCCTTTTAGTTTAAACAGACCGTAGCGGCCTTCCGCAACGGGTACAACGCTGTTGAAGACTTGTGAGAGGAGCTGTTGCAAATGAAGAGGCCATTAACCGTTAGATGACGGGGACGGTGAAGAACGGGCCGACTTACCAGAGAATCGCCGAAGGACTGACCAGCCACGGCTTCCCTCCCACGTCACTGTTTATGTCACACGCTGAGCTACACGTTTTGTTACTTGCTCACGCCCCCCATTGCCCCGAAAAAGGCGCATTCGGTATAAACAAAAGTAGGTAGGCGGCATTTTGCCGCACTCCCCGATTTTGTTTTTATACTGCCAATGCTGAAAAAACACTGATTGGGCTTTCCTGCAAATTCCTATCTAAAAAGGGCTTCTGATGACTAAGGGGTGTGTCATACCATCTTGCTCACGATAATCCTGGTCTAATTTTTAATATCACATGAAAAATTCATATTGTGATACTCGTGATAATTTGACTTGTTGACATATTACTTCATTACAACAATACTACGCACAGAAACAATAAAGTAAAATGTCTAAAGTGAGAAGTCAAAGCAGCTTCAGTAGTGTGGAATAAACTGTGGCGTCCTGAATGTTTCATGAACAGCCTCAGACTTCTCAGACTCTTTAAGCGACTTACTGCTCAGAGGGAACTCATTCAGCAGCTCCTCTGGCAGCAGCACAGCCTCTCTCCCTCTCCTCTCTCGCCGTGTGCACACGGAAGTCGGTGTTGTCAAGTGATTTTGTCATAAACCTTTGGTAATGTAAACCTACGTGGCTTGACCAAAAATTCCATATATTTCTGAATGTGTGACAGTTGTGGTATCATAACAGCCTGTCACAGGTTACAGTGTGATGATTAGAGGAGAAATGGCAGAGCATAAAGGTCCAGGTGGGAAAAACAACTCTGTCATTAAGAAGGAAATCACCTGTTGATTTATATATACAGATCCCAGGGGACATCGGTCTGGTTGTTTTAATGTAGGCAAGTTACATATTATATCTTTGTATCTGAGACTTTTGCTTCCAGTCCAGAATAGTGGAGATAAATGGAAGTTTGTTTGTTTGTTAGCCACAAAAAAGAGAAAAAATGTCCTGTCCTGTATCAGTGATGTTACGTTTTTGGTCACATTTTTGTCATTTGATTTCTGTCCGTGTCACAGAACAAAACCGCCTCCATCTCCACACACACACACACACACACACACACACACACACACACACACACACACACACACTCACTCCCTCTAACTGCTCCTATTGCGTCCTGTCTAGTCAATGCAGTTTCTTAAACCTGTCTCAAATGCAGCATGAGTGCTGTTCTGATAAACTGCAGTAAAAACACTTAATGCATCATTACATAGCCTTAAGCATGGCTGGTTTCCTTTACAAATTGACATTTTGCAATTGATGGACAGACAACAAAATACTTTTTGATAAATTCGCAATGATGCAAGTAATGGAGTGGTAGTCGGTTTGCAGCAAGTAACACTAAACACATGGAGGTTGTGAATGCATGAATACATGTCACTCTTGAAATTGCACATACATGTGTGCACACATTTATCTGTGTGTGTGTTGAGCTGGTTCCTGTCAGGGTCTGTGTCACTCCTCAGATTGAACCTCCAGAGCTGAAACTTTTCCTTGGCAGCACATCTGGAGGCCGGCAGTGACGCCCCAGCAGACCACCTCCTCTCCTCAGCTCGCACTCTGATGCCCCTCAACTCACATTATCTGACCTTCAGCTGCGGCTCAGTCACAGTGTAGCTGTGTATTAAAACTGCAGTTATAAACTATTGCCAGCAGGGGCGGGAATCTCATTTAAAAGATGCAGGGGGTTGGTGGTGGGTTATTTAGTACAGCACTAATCCTCAAATATTCTTCCTCCTTTTAATAGTTTTGATATGTCACCTTCATAGAATGGATGGCCTTAATAAAAAATATTTTGTACAGCAAAAGGGGATGAAATTAATCAATATATTGTATCAGAGAAAGTGCTGAATGAAGCCACAGAGGAGATGGTGGGTTGGGTACCAACTTAATCTTATGTAATTTTTCACCTTGTGCTTGGATTTAGTTAAAATTTGCGCTAATTCTTCCCTGATATCTACCCTACATCTCAAAGCAATATGAATATCAAAATATGTATTTATTATAAAACTAGAGACTTTTAAATAGTTTTCGTAGGCTAAAGTTACTTTTACTTACGGTAATATTTGATTGTATGTTGCCACAGTTCAGGCCTCGACATCAATAAAGAAACTTCACATAGAAACAATAAAGTCAAATGTATAAAGTGAGGAGTAAAATGCATTTTTTCATGTTAATATCTAACATTGTCTGCAAATATAAACATTTTCACCTAGGGGTGGGAATCTTTGGGCACCTCACGATTCGATAACGATTACGATTCAGGGGCTACGATTCGATTATAAAACGATTATTGATGCATCTTTAATTTATGTATATTGATGCACTTTTTCACAACACACATTTCTTTTTGTCTCACTGAATAAGCATTCAACACTTGCAATTTTTAAAAACAGTGCATTTGTAATAAGAAACAGTTGAATTCATTTCCATTATATTTTATTAAACATATAAATGGAAATGCTTGCAAACTGGAAAGTTAGAACTTCGTTGTACGGAACCAAAGGTAACAACAGGTATCTTAAATCACAAGATAAAATGCGTAGTTAGAGTAACAAATGATTCGGTGGCGACAGATGTCCACGCATCACATGTAACTGCGATCCTACCTGCCTGCCTTCAACAGTGAGGCCATGACTTCTGTTTTGGTTTGATGGTAGAATGTCGGTGAAATAGCGTCGGGATGGGATGGTGTATCTGGGCTCCAGTGTATGCAGTAGTGCTCGAAATCCCTGATTTTCCACGACAGAATAAGGACGCAAATCCTTGGCAATAAATGCCGCGATGGCCTTCGTAATTCGCTTCGCCTTTTCCGATGAGGGTGGCAGCTTTCTAATTGCTTCCTCAATTGTTCTCTGGTCGGTAGCGCCACTAGTTGCTGCAGCAACAACAGCCTGCCGTCTCCCTGACTCCTCCGTCAGGTGGAATCGAGTTACATGGCTTCTCGTGTCTGTTGTGTTGCCAAAGTATTTTATTTTAGCACGACACAGCTTACATATAACGTGGCTCTTGTCCAGTTCGCTTCTGCCGTCAACGTTGTAGAAGGAGCTGTTAAATTAGAAGGAGCTGTTCGGATCTCACGGCAAGGTGGGTGGCGGTCAGCCATGTTTGTTTTCCTCTGTGCGCGTGTCGGCGTGTCTGCTCCAGGTGCGCATCCCAAAGTGTCCCGGAGATGACACGTACCGCGCTTCTTAGTTCCGCATTATTTAGAACCTTCTGTATTACTCTAATTAACAGATTTAAATAATCAAAATTTGGACGTTTGTGAATCGATTCAGATTCGTCCACGTCCGAATCGCGATGCATCTAAGATTTGGAAATTTCCCCCACCCCTATTTTCACCTGTTATGTCATTTTGGAGATATATCAAAATAAGATTTTAATTTTTTTAAATTAAACCCCAAGACTTCAGAATGTATCTCCTTTTACAATGCCCCATTTTAATAGATACAGTCACCTCTGTTAACCCTTCGAAACCTGTGCAAATTGACTTGATTTCTTACAAAAACATGGGGAGAAGCTATTGAGCAATGAAAGAAGAAATTACCCCCAAAATTGCAAGAAATTAACAAAAAGAGAAAATTAAAAACAAGAAAATTAGTCAAAGAAAAAGAAAGTTAAAAACAAACGAACAAGGAAATGACCTGGAAAAAGTCCTTAACATTTCGAATAATTCTCCCATAGTTTTAAATATGTAATAATTATAATAATTATGAATTTAGTTTTTCCCTATTTTAAAAAAATGTATACATTGTATAATTGAGAAAAGCACAAGAATAGTGATGTCACTCCAGGTTTCAAAGGGTTAAAGACTGAAACAGATTTTTAAAATATTAGTTGCTACGTTCTTCTCATTTCAATATTAGTTATACAAACACCATTCATGAACTGTAACATTTTTTAAGATTCCCTTTTTAGTTTTATCACACTGTAAAGAGATAATTGTGTTAAAACTACTTAAAACTGAGTGATTAATATTATTAAAGGCTTTTGAATTATGTTGCTTTATGCCACAACCCAATTGGATTTTCTTTCCTGGTGACATCTGGTGTTTCGGCACTTTACTTCCCCTGTGTTATCATCACTGTCTTTCTCTGTTTATAGCAGCTTTGTAAAACACATCACTTCCTGTATTCCTGAGGAAGAACAACAGGACATGTCAGAACAGGACATTTTAAAGCTTTCATCAGAGACAGAGAGGCAAAATTAAAAGTTATCCAGTCTGTAGGTGGTAAAATAGTAAAAAACAAACCAGCATTGATTCTTTTGTTTTTGCTTTTTGTCAGAATGAGTTCTTTCTTTTTCCTGTTTGACTCTTTGAGAAAACACGGCCCACAGCTTCAGCTTGTAATGGGTCTCAAACTCTTTGACCTTTGCCCCAGGAAGCATGTCGTGGTGTCGCTGGATGTTTTAAACTTGCAGACTGACAGAAAACAAACGTCAGTGTCAATGAAAATGTAAATCATTGAAACTTGGTGAAAGCTCTCTGTGCCCCGGGGAGCAGGCGGGGATACGCTGCAATAACAGCGGAGAGAGAAGGCTGCCATTCATGCCGACTTTCAACAAACTGTCACCTCCTGCTACTAATCACAGTACTGTCAATGATCAGTTGTGACTGAACAATACATTTCTCTTTAATATGAGTCCTGTCCATGCAAAATTATACTGATATGGAGACAAAAATTTAATTAAAAATAAAGTATTGGCCAGTCAGTGTTTCCTTCTTCATACTAACTAAATGTTATTTTACAGGCTTGATTAAATTTTCTTAGCATGTATAAATACCCATCTGCCTTCCGGAACCTTTAACATTATTCAAATATGCAAGTTGAAGTATTAAAGTAAGAAAGTATGCATGAGTCGGTAGCTATTTTTTATTAATATTCTCCAAAAAAGAGCAATAGGGATAATTCATAATGCTGGATCACATCGGTGAGCAGTCAAACATACTTCTGATCTTGTGTTTTTTGAAACTGCATGAATACTGTTTTAAGGAGGAAATAAATTTCTTCCAGGAAATATTAAAAATCTGTTCAGGGACTGAGAGGGGGGTTGTAATTTAAGGGGACTATTTAATGCCAAAATTCATAGTGTGCATACAACCAAGAAATGTTTTTGTATTTCAATATGTGGAGTGAAGTTATGGAACAGTTTAAATGTTGAGCTGAAGCAACGTCCAAACATACACCAGTTTAAAATAAGGTATAAAGATCTGATAATAAGGAGGACCAGGGAGGAAGGAGGGGTTTGACATTCACCAGTTGTTCACAGGGAGTACTGCTTAGGTGCTCTACTACTTATCTATCTATCTATCTATCTATATATATATATATATATATATATATATATATATATATATATATATATATATATATATTAGGGCTGTCAAAATAACTCAATAATTTTGATTAATTAATCACGAAAAATAACATGTTAAGAAAAGTAATGCTGATTAATTGCGTTCTGTGGTGCCCTTTGACCCAATGCATCACTGAAGGCCACAGAGGCTTTGTCACATGATGGAGGCAGACAAGACAACGCTGTTTGGCCCCGTGAATGGAACATTTATATTTAAAAAAAAACACCCAGATGGAACTGTTGATAGAGCACCTTTCTTTGCCATTTAATGCAGTAAGGAATTTTCATACCATCGAAGTACTTCAAGCTTGAAACATCACCTCAGTGCAAAGCATTTAGCAGCCAACCTGGAGGTCGAAGCTAGCACAGCCTCTGATGTTAACGCTAGCAGCCAGCCTCGTCAAGCCACACTCAACCAGGTGTTCAAACTGGGTAAGTCTACCTGTGACTGACCAATCTGGAAATCCATCCGTAAAAAAAATAAATAAATAAAAATAAATAATTTTTTTTTCTTCCTTTACCTCTGGAGGCACAGCCCGGCGTTTTTCGACTAACTGGAAGTGCAGGCGCCTCACGCCCTTCACTTCCGGCAGTGCCCCCAGGGAATCGCCGTGTTGTTTACAAATACTTCGGGTAGAAGTATTTGTAAACAAATACAAATACTTATACTTCGGGTAGAAAACCAGCTGAGTTTAGCTATATATCACATTTTTCACGTCACTATATCATCGTGTAGATCTGATGTTTGTTAAGTCTATAAACACAATGAGTTAGCCGTTAGCGTTGTGTATAACCATAGACTATAAAAATAAGGTAATAACTCAATAAACAGTCCGTGAATAAAATATTTTTTCCAGCGGATATCTTAGTTACAACATGATTGAGCTAGCAAAGCAGTTTTGTGTTGCTGTGTGGTATTTATTCAGTTATGGGAAATCACAATGTCTAGAAAGCATCAGCTGACAGGGACAGTTAGCAAAGCTAACATCAGGACGTCATCTGTTAAAAGCCTCCCGTTGTCGGATACGACATGAAACTACTCCAGTTAGCTCAATCATGTTGTAACTAAGACATCCGCTGGGGAAAAAAAAAAAAAAAAATTCACGTTGACGAGACGGCATTACTGGAGTGGTCGCTATGGACGCGGAGCTTGCTGTTTCTGTAGGTACACATTTCCTGGGGACACCTGCACGTCTCGGCTGCGCCCCCTCCATTGTGATTGGCTAAAGCGCAGCATCGTTCAAACTCAAAGCCCCGCCCTCTCCCCCTCTCTAGTCGTCTTTCACACAGGGCTGCCGACAGATTCTACAATATAGATTGCAGAATCTGTCTTGAGAGATTAGTGACTGACTAACTTACTCCCTCACAAAATGGACTACAGACCAGTTTCAGTGGTACAGGACAGGGGGACAACTGTGTCCAAAATCCAGCAACTTCACGACACATCTGCCAAAAATGTATGTTTGCAATTGATTTAGATTAATTAATCACAGAGCATGTAATTAATTAGATTCATTTTTTAAGTAATAATATATATGATCTTCTATTTTTCTGTATTAAACAATGTATTAATATGTAAATAAGTATTTATTGATTCATGGGTGTGTGGGTGTACACACATGTATATACTGGCAGAATTACATATATTCATACTTTGTATAATTAATTTGGTCACTTTTTTAAATATAAAAAGATAGCAGGACAAGTTGATTAAGATATAAACGGTAATTTTGATATTTATGTTTATTTTTGTAAGCCAAAGATAATTGGTTGTATATACATTTAGACTGGTTTCTACTTGTAAGTCGCGGATAATTGGTAATTTTTATTATATACATATACCTTCGTTATTTTGGGTTTTTAGGGTGATATTTCAAAGTTAAAAGGTAATAACAATGGTATATTTAGAAAAGTTAAAGGTATGGTTTTATCTATATAAGGCATCTTCTTTTTGTCTGATTGTTTGTATGTTCATGTCTTCTTTATTTTTTTACATGTTCAAAATAAATATCAAATATCAATATTTTGGAGGATTTTTTGCAGTTTTTGAAATTTGACGTAAAGACAGTCGACAGGTGTCAAAATAATCTCAGCTCAAGTTTGACCTGCTTGTCTGTTCCCTACTTTCTGACCGTGTCACGCAGACTTCATGAGTGCATCAGCAGTATCATCCATACATGTTTATTATTCTGAACATTTTTAAGGCTTCTCTAGACCTACAAAGTTGGGCTTCAATCTTAACTTTAAAGGTCGTAGCAATAAGGTCAATAATTTGTTTTATTGGTATGAACACTGCCTACCCGCCTCTGTTAGTGCATTCTCACTTGACAATACGAGCTGCCATGTTTGATTTAGGGGGAAATCCACTGGATCACATGCTTACAGACACTTTACAGTAACTTGACCTACTGATATTGATATTTGAAATGTAACCTGATTTATGTTTGTGCTTCTGATACTTGATCGCACTGTCAACATTTATGGATCATAAGATTTTCTATTTCGCCTATTCATCACCGGCCGTATAAGATTTTGGTTTCAGTTACTTGAAATGTCTCCATTGTGTCAAACTGAGTCCGGTGGCCTTTAAATCCTCCATAGAGAGTGAAGTGTGTATCTGCAGTGTGTGTGTCTGTCTCTGTGTGTGTAGATTGAAGAGATAGGGTTACACAGTGAATCTGTGACTGAAGAGCTGGTGGACGGATTGCTATAAATTGACTTGCCATGCTGACATGCTGCTCTCTTTGAGGTCTCCTTTTTACAGCATAAACGCTCCATCAGTCAGCACAGACAGTTCACCATAGATGGAGCAGATCCCAGTTTAATCTCTCCCCAGGCACAGCGCTGCTTACATCAGATCCTGTGAATAGGAAGATGCCACTCAACATTTCAGGTTGAGAAAGATGGTGTTCATGTGTTCACTGGCTGCACGTTGTTTGGTCAACACTATAGATTTCTGAAGATGCAGGAGGTGCTCTGTCGAACGGAATAATCTAACTAGTTGAGTTTAACCTCAGTGGGTGGACACAGGCATGGTTTATAGATCGGACATGACTTGGTCAATATAGGCCATTCTCTTGTTGGTGATCCTATGAGTACCCAAGTTTTGTTAAAGCCCCCATGTGAAGGAACTGAAAAGGATATCGTGCAACACGATCAGCTACATGTGCATTTTTAGATTTTTCTACAAACAAATACATATATTAGATGGTTTTGCAAAATAATAAAATTACATAAAAATTCTCCACACAGGTGCTTTAAGGTAAGGGGTAAATCCTGTCACTTAGGTTGGTGATTGCCCCCCTGGTGCACCGTGTTTGAAAAACAAGCAGCAGAAGTGCTCTCTTAGATGCAGAAAACATATCGCAGGGCCCTTTAAGCCCTGTTTCCACCAAACACTTTCAGGATAGTACCTTTGGAACCAACAGTAACCCTTCAGACATGGTACCTAGACTCTAGTGTTTCCACCACAAACAGTGCTCTTAAATGTGGGCGGGGTTGTTGTCACTCACTGCTCCGTCCAGCACTCACTGTATTTCCTCCTTTATCAGTCCGCACCTCATTTATCGTCCACAGAACGAGGCTGCACGCAGACATTTTCAGAACAAAATAGAACTCTCTCTCCATGGGATATTTAAAAATAGAGGGTTTGTGCATTTAGTCCTTCTCAGGCAAGCTCAGGGGTTAAGTGTTGCCGTAGCCCACAGGAATGACACTCTGTGACGCTGTTTTTTTTTCTCCAAGTGAGGTTTGGTATTTATGCCGTCATGGTTGGAATTACTATATATAAACTCTTGAAGATCCGCTCATTTCTAGAAGTGTATGACATATAAAAATGAAAATAATGGTCAAAGTTGTCACAGTGAAATTTAAAGTGTGTTGATTGATTCACGTCGTCACCTCATGCATTAAGTAACGTTACAAGTAAATGTTTCATCTTAAAAGTTGCCAGCAGTCGGCCCAGTGAATTAAATAATTTTTCTCAGACTCCAGCTGCTGTGAGAGGCAGCAAAACATCCTTTCATTTTATAGTTACAGTTTACTAATAAAACTCTCCACAGTATGAACAGTGTTTACATGAGCCTCAAAACCAGACACAACTCAGCCCTGAGCAGAGTGACCGTCCTCTACTGACCAATCAGACTGCAGTGTTCACAGCTCCATCTTTTAGTACCAGATCTGTGTGCTAGGTACCCCAACAGAGGGGGGACCAAACATGGGTACGGTACAGAACGGTTCCACTGGTACCATCCACAACTTTTCACAGTGGAAACGGAAAAAAAGCGTACCGAACTGAACTGAACTGAACTGAACTGAACTGCTCAGTGGAAACAGGGCTTATTACTGTATGCCCCTACAGTGAAAACTCAAGGGGGCCCACCCAGTGGAGAATAGACGATGCAGTGCCATACAGGCTTCTCTACGTGCTTGAAAACGTTCTGCGTGCTGGCCTTTCTTATGTTTTTTTTCCACCCCTGCCTCTCAAACAGCCACTGCTTTAGCCTTTAGTGGACTTCACAGAATAAAAACTCCACCTGCAACGGGATTGTCTGGAAGACGTCTGTAAACCTGCAGCATCACTTTGTCTTCTATAATCTGTAGGACACACATTTCACATTTACAAAACCTTTCTTCTTTGTTGGTGCTGTCGGAAACAGATCAGATGCTGAAAAAGAGATGAAACAAATAAAGCCTCTGGGAGCTCACATGCCAAAAAAATCATCAGCGACCCCCCACCCTTTGTCACCCAACTCATCTCCTCTGCACCCTGTCCCCCCCTAAATTTAGTTTGGATATTTGGAGCAACCACTCCTTCCCATTCTCCCCCACCTCCACCCCTCTACTGGCATTTAGGCTCAATCCATCTCTGTCAGGGATGGCGGGGTGATCCGTCTGGGCGCAGACATCTCATGGTGAGACGTAAATGTTCTGATAAGCTGTGAACAATGTCGTTACACGTTAATGATCCCGCCTGGAAACATCAAGTATAAATCCGGCAAATATGCCCCCATCAAACACACACACACACACACACACGTGCACACCTACACACACATTAAATGTTGAACAAATGCTGCCACTGCTTCTGTTTGGTAAACGATTAAAGGTACTCCAATGAAATACTCTCATTAAAAACTACAGCTAGTTAATAGGAGTTAATTTGAAAAAGGAATTTGGCTCATTGCTCTGTGCTCATTGAATGATTGAATTCAATTGAATTGATTGAAAAATAAACTTTGGCCGATGTGTTGTAGTAAAGCTGCTGGATTTTGAACACAGTTGTAGAGTTTACATGTTCTCCCTGTGTGTCAGCATGGGTTTCCTCCAGGTGCTCCAGCTTCCTCCCACAGTCCAAACACAGGTTAACTGGTGGCTCTAAATTGTCCGTAGGTGTGAACCCCGCCTCTCGCCCAATGTCAGCTGTGATAGGCTCCAGCCCCCCGCGACCCCCAACAGGATAAACAGTTATAAAAAAATGAATGAATGAATGCCTCTTTTTCTGCTCAATCTGTGTCCATGTATATAGAAAAAACATTTTTGAAACTGATGGATGTGATTCAGAGTTGTCATCGTTCATTAGTCTTGTGCACACACAAGTTTTGAGACTAGTCAGACTGTTGAAAAAAGCCAGGAAGGACGAGTGTGTGTGCATATGGGTTTGTCCCACAGAGACACTGAGATATGTTGGATATTGTAGATCATAAAAGAAGAAGAGAAAGTGTAAGGTATAACCAAATGAAGCGAAGCACAGCTTAATCCCCAAGTATCCTTTAAAAAAACTCTATTTATTAAAAACAAATCACTGTTGTCATTTAAAAAATAAAATAAATAAACCTGGCAAGCCTTAATTCTTGTGATTTCCATGTTTTTACGTGGAACACATTTGCTGCTGTAATTAAACTTTTGGAACCTAAAACTGAAAATTGCACAGTGGTTGCGTTTCTTTCTCCACCTGAAAGGTTAACATTTGGGAGATGCAGGAGTGATGAATGCCCATTTATCATCTTCTACTTCTCTGGAAACTTTTTCACACGCTCAGTGTGTGTGTTGTACCAACATGGTGTTTGTGCGCTGACTGGTGAGCAGTGACATGATTTTTGTGCACGAATACAGTGTGTTCACACCCTTTGCACACTTCCATGAGGGTACAATATGTGTGTGTGTTGTGCATGCTTGAGTCTGTGTGTGTGTGTGTGTGTGTGTGTGTGTGTGTGTGGTTGTCTGGCCAGGCTGGGTTTGTTTGGCCAGCTGTTTGGAGGGAAAGCCTGATCCCATGTGACCTTGTGTTTCTCCAGCTGCTCTCGGATCAGAACAACCAGCTCTCTCTGCCAGGAGACCCGCAGGACGGGCCCAAACCCTGTTTACCCTGCTTTTTCTGGTTTTCTTTTTTAGGATTATTATTGTTGGTAACAGTAGTAGAAAGACTTGTGCAAAGAATTAACCCTTTTATGGGAAAAATCCAAGAGTATACTTGGCTGACTCGATAAAGGTCAGAGTCCTGTAATGGGTAAAAGCTGCCGGACAATGAGAGTCACACAGCGATGCTTCAGCTCCTTTCTGTCCACTGCTTTAATGGAAATCTGTTCCTGCTTCATCCTGCTGGTAGACAACTAACTTACTCTCGCAAATGTGACTAACGTAGTCAGTTAGTGAGACAAGAAGGTAAACAGAAGCACACACATCTAGACTATAAACACTGGGTGCTGGACAAGAGAACATGCTCAAGATGGAAAGACATGGGAAAACAGTAAAATGTCTGAAGACCATGAAGCTCAAAATGTCACCTCGTTAGGAATTAAATTAAAGTTTGTGGGGGCATAGTCTAATGTATGAACTCTGTTTTTCCATCAAGTACAAAACCTCCAGTGATTTTAAAAGTATTGAAAAAGATAAACTATACTGTCTATCAAAAGGAAAATATCTGAAACCTTTTATTAAATAACTTAAGTGAGTGAAATTGGAAACTTTGCTGAGATGAATCTCTTGCTAGATTGTAAACATTTGCATTCAATAGCATTATTGTAACAGTGGAGTTTGGTGCAAATGGAGCTGCCTGTGAAATACTTTAATACAATACTGCTCATCGTGATTTATCACCGCACACTTCTCCCAACTGTTTCCAAGTGTCTGAAATCACAGAAGCAGATGAGCACAAATGACTTCGCCCTTAATGTAGAAAACATCAGTTTGGGCTTCAAAATGCCAAACATTTTTGTCTTTTGCTAACAGCACTTTTTTTTATCATCTCAAAAATATGGAAAACGTCCACACAGACATTATCACACACTGTCTTTCCATCAGTATCCAACATTAGTACAGTTTAAAACTGGTTGTGGAGTAAGTCAGTGTCAGGGCTTCAAATAAATTTAAAGATTAGTTAACGTCACATAACTTCCTGTGCCAGTCAGTGAACGAAGAATAACATTATCAAAAATTAATTAAACTATCAAACTTGCACGTGTTTAACAGTATTTATGCAATAAAAATACTGCACGTGGGGCGCCCACTAGCTCACCTTGTAGAGCAGGTGGCCCATGTACAAAAGGCTATGTCATTTCACGCTGTATCGGTCTCATCAAATGAAGGCGAAAGCCCCAAAATATATCTTTAAAATAAATGCTGTGTCAGAAAAAACTAGTGGATAAACCTCACTTAAGCAGATAATAAAGTTGAAACTGAGCAGTGTTTGTCTGCAAAGATTCAGTGAGAGCTCAGTGTAGTTTCAGATAAGGCAGCAGCGCTCTCCGTGTGACAAACATCCTTAACGTTGTTTACCATCGTCTTCAAGGCGACAGAGTTTCAGGAACTGAAGACCAGAAACTGGATTCTCCAGAGTAGAGAATCGAGCCGAGACCGGCGATCAGCGAGGTGGTGAAACCTGTCGCCTTCACACTCGCACTGTCACACACAACTCCACGCACACGTATTCTCCAAATCTGGCAGTCACACACCAGCACACAAAACACTGTCAGCCTGTACACACATTCTCGTACCGCATATAAACACACACATTCTTGTACACACATGCGCACACAAAGCCTGTTGTAATGAGAACATTATCATACATCAGTCATGTCTCATGCTATTCACAGGAGGTATTTATAGTGTTAGTAAAGACTTTGATCTGTGTGTGTCTGTGTGTGTGTGAGCACCAATTAAAATGGCAGGAGAGCCATGACTGTCAACAGCCAGGTGCTGGATGTTAGGTGGAATTTGGCGCATGACCGTGACGAACCCGAATGCTCGTCTTACAAGGTACGAGACAGTGAGCCAGCAGGTTCCCCAAACACATCAGTTTGTGCTGGGAGACAGATCAAACAATTCATTTATGTATATTATTTATTAAATATGTTCATTTGTACTTTAATCTGATCATATGTGACATGAATATGTTACAGACATGGTTATATAAATGCCTTTTAAAGTGATATTAAGTGTTCAATCAGGTCTTTAGAAGTGTAATTTAAAATATCGTGTGTGTTAAGTCACATTAAACATTTTATATTTAGGCTAAAATCTAAATCTATACCTTATTTTGTAAACTTAAAAATTTACATCTTATTTTCTGTTTGTAAAGAGTTTGTTTCATTTATTAATTTAACAGGGAAAGTGTACATTTAAAATTTAAAATCTAAAAGAAATGAAATAATAAAAAACTTAAATAATCTGCTTTATATAAATTTATTTATAAAATTGACTTCATTCCCTGACTAAATATAACAAACTTATAGTGTAATAAATGATTTAATAACGTCACTTCATTCCAAAATGTTAAAAATAGGAACAAAAATGAAGTGTTAGTACTCAACATGTTTTCTGTTAATGTTTTAATTTTGGTTGATCAAGATCTTCAAAAATCATTTTTCCAGTTGTTTTATTTCTTAAATTTCATAGGAATTTATATTTTGCATTTACTAATCAAACACTTCTTCTCTGAGGTAATTAATATTTGATATTTCCAGTGAAGTTAATAAACAGGTCATTTGTCAGGCAGAGAGATAGATAGTCAGCTAGTCCTCGACATTTCCAGTAATCCCTCGTCTGTTCCCGGCTCTTGTTTACAGATGTCTCTCTCTGTGCTGCTTTAAGTCGCTGATGTTTAAAAGTGTCCGGACGGCCTTTTCAGAGCTTTCAACTGCCGCGGAGGCTTCCAGCTCAGCTGGTCGCACATGTCTGTCAGCACTGCTATTACCATCCTCTGCCTGTGTGTGTATACGTGTGTGTGTGTGTGGCTGGGTCAGTGAGTGAGTGGGTGGGTGGGGGGTACCCGGGCCTGTGACCTTGAAACTAACGCTGAACATTATACTCAACACCTTCCCACATGCACACACACAAAAGTTAGCTAACTCATATTCTCAGCCAGAGGCTATTGACCCTTATACTGGTTTTACATTGCTAACACAAGTTCAGATCTTTGCATTCAGTGTGTATACGTGCAGTTTTTAAATTAGGAGGCAGGTAATGTTTTAGAGCGAGTTCACGGGAGTTTTGCAGCGTTGAACCTGTTTTTCAAAATGCTGTTTTTTGAGGATTGCATAGGGAACATTAACGATGTTCTCCACAAGTTCCTTTCTTATTTAAGATGAGCTCCAAACTAAATATAGTAGCATATAAAGGGAAAATTATTTCTGCAGTGGCCTCTGTTGCTTCTGCTCTTCTAACTTCAGTATGACAGTTCAGGTGTGTGTGCTTTACAGTGCTGTACTTCACACAGAGGAAACAGATAGACAGCGGCACAAGATCAAGTAATAGTAATAGAAGTTCAACTTTTTATTGCTTTTAAGGATTCAAACAAACAGTACATTACAATTTATATATATATTTTTCATTTCATTATATTATTTTTGTTTGTAAACATGGAGAAAAAAAAAATCACAAAATGTTTCTGCTTTCGAAAACGACTAAAGAAACCCTCTATAAAAAGCACACTGATTATTAGTTAAATGGACTTATTAGAAAAGCTCACATATGTAATGCATTTCCCAGAGATGACAGTTGAACAGTGAAGGTGCTACACTCACATATTCTTCTGCATCTCCTTTAGACGACACTCCTTTCTAAATATTTAAGTTTTAAATCACTTATATGACAAAAATGTTGCTTCCCAAAATATTTAAATTTAGTTAGAAAAAAACCCTCATGCATCCTTTATATTTTGGAGATGCCGAAGACGTTTTATATGCAGATGTGTTTCCCCTCAAGGGAAAAGTGTGTGAGCTGAAGTGGCGCGGTGCTAAAGTGAAGAGGCTCAGTGGCCATGACAATGTGCTAATGCTACAATGGGTCTCTAACGAGTGAGAGCCAGCGCTAATTTCCCTGTTTGACAAAAGGACTCTGTGATCCTTGGCTGTTAGCGGTTTGTGGCCATAGCAGGTGTGTGTGTGAGTGTGTGAGCATGTGTGTGTGTGTGTGTGTGTGAGACAGAGAGTAGACTCACAGACTTTTACTGAAACATATGAGTTCAGAACTAGTTAAAATTAATTTTCTGAAACATGCTATGTGTGTCTGTATGTTGACTTACATCAGTGCGCCTGCCTGTGTGTAAAATGTCTGGATTAATGAAAGTGTGTTAGCTCACGTGCATATAAGCAATTGCTGAGGTTATGGGGTTGGCGGCGGTGGCGGCGGCAGCCTGCTGGGGGTTACTGGCCACAGGTCACAGAGCAGACAGGTTGAGCGACAGATCATTTACATCTCCCAGCATGCTCGGTGTGTTCTTGGCACAGGAAGTGCCACTGTTGCTGACCGCTCACGGCGAAAAGCCCTAATGAAGACGAGCTGTCAGCGTCAACCTGTCACACAGGACACACACTGCAGCAAAACACTTTTCGGCAACAGAGAGCTGAAGAGAAAGCAGAACTTCCTGACAAAGAAACGTTTAGTCAAAGTGACACTGACATGTGTGACGATGGAGATTACTAGAAGCCGGGCCCTTAAATGTAACCACTCTCAATATTACTGTTTGCTCCCAGTGGTGGAGGAAGGATTCAGATATTTCACTTTAGTGAAGGTATCATCACCACTGTGTAGAAATACTCTGTTAAAATTCTGTGTCCGAACTTATACTTAAGTAAACGTTCTTTTATTGGCGTGAAAATATACTTAAAGTTTCAAAAGCACACATTATTCAGAATAACCTATTTCAGAGTAATGCATGTTATATTATTGGATTATAAATATTAAAACATTAATGTGTTCAGCACTTTAAGGGACAATACACATGCGGTGTGTTCAGCTGTCTGGAAGACGCAAGCTCAGGCTTTAGGCGCCTTTTTTTGTGCCAGCTTTCAAGAGCCTGGCGCCAGGCTGCGTCCTATTTACCTGAAATCCTGAGTGCAGAGCTGATCTTGTTCCAGGAGCTGTTTTTAATTGTGTAGGCCTATCGTCTGTGGGACCGATGTAAAGCTCTGGGCAGCCTGCACTAACATGATCAACTTTTTTGTCGAAATTTCCACAGACTTTACGACGAAGGGAAAGATATCTATCGGGTGTGATTGGTTGTCCCTGGTCACATGATGCGTTGTGCGCTGCTGCGTTTAAAAATTAAATTAAATTTGTCTATAATATTACTTTATAATTTGTCTGTTGGTTATATTTTGCATCATGAATCTTTATTTGCAACCTAAATAAAGTAATCAAATAAATGTTGTGGATTTTAAAGCACAGTATTTCCCTCTGAAATGTAGTGAAGTAGAAGTATAAAGTAACGTAAGGCTTCGATCAGACAGAGCGCTGTTTGTAGCTTGCTGTGTCTCTTTTGTTTAATTTTTGCTAGGCAACCACCAAATTATTGCGATACTGCGATATGCTATTGTGATACAATATGTTGTGATATATTGTGATTTATGTATTAGTTGGATGGTAGCTTTGTCAAGCTAAGTGTGTCCAGTGTTGGATGGTTTTTTTTAACGCCACTCTTCCTGCTGTACTCAAAGATTCCTTGAGTTTGTGCTTCAGTTCTCTGACTTATGGAAGCAGATCTTTACTCATTAAGTAGGTGATGAACTCTGTTATTGTCTTCGCTATCTCACAGTTGGATAATAGTTTTGTCCAGTGAGTGCTGGTTGATTTTTCAGCAGAGCAGGTTTAGCATTAGCTTGGCTGTCAGTGGCTAACACTATCTCTGGATGGCGGAGTGTGAGGTGAGCCCTCATGTTTGTAGTATTCCCACATTCTCATGTGACACTGCTTGTGTCATATCCGAGTTTACACATTTAATCACAATTTCATTGTTAAAGAATATTGTCATTCTTATTATTATTAATGAAATGATTGTACCAAAAGCAGGAATAGAGGAGAACATGTGAGACACGGTGAGGGTGTGATGTCTGCTAATGTAAATCTCAGTGTGGTAAAGTAGAGTGAGACCATGAGTGAGACACTGACCGCAGATTCAGAGTTTTGGCTTGGGATTAGGAAGATGCTCGCCTCGCGCTCATGTTCCAACCGGTGCCATTTCCCACTGAGGACAACCATGCTAAAAATGTCCACAGCCACAAGACTGCAAGGAACTCGGGATAAAAGTGACCACCAAATGCCACAAGTGAGAAGAGGAGACAAGCGCTATGTGAGGAGATGAAGAGGAGATGGAGGAGGCACTTGGATGGTGATGAATGATTGGACAAGTGGAAGGAGTGAGAAGGGGAACGTAGAAGAGACCGAGAGAGAAGGGCAGGAAGACGGTGACAACTCTGACAGCTTCAGACCTCGTCCACTCCTTCAGCCTCCGGGATAAATTTAAATCTGGTGATTGGGTGTGCTGTCTCGGACCTGTCGCTGCTTTAGACGGCATTTTTGTGTGTCTGTACATCTATAACCATCCTCTCCCTATCAGGACGGAAGACTTCTGAAACACCAAAACAACACAGGAAAAATATGTGTTCACTGTTTGTGTAAATGGGTCAAGGCTGGTTATCCAACTTCCTAGGTTACGCCCAGTCAGCATTATCTACCATCTTGACACTGACACTTATAATGACACACTTACACTATACTGTAGAATAACACAGTAGCAGACCTAGATTTTAATGAACGTATATATCAACCAATTTTCTAAACTTCTTAAACAAACACCTGGAGGAAACTTAACCACCAGAACAGGATACTGGATCAGCGGTAACTGCGAGTGCAGTGCAAAGCAGTGGCGATAAACTAGCCAATGCACTTAGGGTGCTTTCAGACCTAGAGTCGTCTCCTTTGGTCTGAATCAGGGACTAATTTTGTTCCAAAGTTGTATAATTGTCTAGAGTTGGTTCGTGTTCTCACGGCAGCATTTACAAGAGGACCAGATCAAATGCCTTGTGTGAGAAAGCTGCTCTTGATTGGTCAGAATTTCCATGTGGGAAAAATCCAGGAAGTAAAGCAAACGTTGAAGAAGAGTACACTTGCAAGATAAATGTGACACTTTCTAATGTCACAATGGAGGGACAACTACGCAGGTTGATTTTAGCGCTGCTCATCGTGGACTATATTGCTGTCATTGTTCATTTTAGTCAAACCATACAGTTTGAAAACGAGGCGCGGCTCCAACTAGAAAACAATGTTTTGATGCATTGGATGTGCTGAATGTGCATATTAAGGCAGTACAGGAGGAGGTGCACATTAATAATCCTCCAGGACTGTAACATGCTCATGTTTAACCCAAACAATGTGTCATGTGACTGCAGTTGGTTCACATCCAGGTCGGAACACCTTCTCACCACAAACCAACCACACCAGAGTTTGTTTGTAGCCGGACTGAGACCACCTCTTCAAGAGGTGTGAAATCATGCTCAGGAAACCATTTCTTTGCTATATCTTTACATAACAATACTACTGTATATTAATGCTCTGAATATCCCATACAGAACTTTAAAGATTTGATTTATTTCTATATTTCTTAATTTATTATTTTAACAGGGATTGTGTGCATTTCAAAATAGATAAATAAATGAAAACAGAAAATAACATCTTCTTTTCTGAAAACATGCGCAAGTTTTTATCTCATCTTTTACTTTATTCGTGAAGAGCTCTTGGCTGCTTCTCCAAATCATAATCAAGATGGCTTTGCCCTCTCTTTGTCCGCTATTGTGTCTTGTTTCCTGTCAGCCAAAATACCACAAGTGTCATATTAAACTCAATGTTAACAGCATCACTGATAATACTACAATAAGACTGACTACAAGTGATTGAGAGCTCTGAGATCTGGGTGTGACATTGCAGCACATCCACACTGCCCTCTACATCAGAATCATGACTCAATAGCTTTGTGTAGTTTCCGTAGATGAGACTAAATTTAGTGTGAATCTGACCATCAGAGTGACAGCCCTATCTGTTCGTAGTGTCCCTCTGTGGATCAGAAGGGATCTCGCCTCTGCTCCCTGCTGTATGTCCCCCTCTGCTGTCCGCATCTCTAGTCATACATAAATCACATGGTGCATACAGACTCACAGACACCCTGGGGTGGCAGGCTGGCATTAGTTTCTGTCTATCAACCCTTCTGTCTGTTCTCCTTAGTTGTCTGTTTGCATTTCTCCCTCTGTGTCTCACTCTCTGTCTGTCCCACTCCTACTCACATGTACACTAATGCTAAGTGGGTGTTTGAGTGTCTCGAGGACTTGTGAGACTAATGACTGAATCACACTCCTGCCTGTCGTTTCATTTATGATGAAAAAGCACAGGAGAGAGGTTTCAACATTTGCTTAGTCGGTTCTTAACCATTTGTTATACGGTCCTTAGCATGTGTCCAGGGCTACCGCCATCTGTTCATGCACGTTACAGTCACCTTGTAAGCCTAGAGCGTGCTGAGACGGTAACAGACGAGACGAGACTGAGGGTAAAGATTTAACTTGGCGCAGGACTGGACAAGCTGATGAAGCAGGACACTTTGTATCTCCGGGGAGGGATCATGGCTTCGTCTGCATCGGGTTCTGCTTCCTCTTGTTTCTCAAGTTAGTGCCTTCAGTGGCGTTTGGAGGCCACGCTTTAAATATCTCATCTGACACGTGAAAAAGAAATGAAATAAGCACAACTGTGGAATGCAGCTTGGATTTGACAGATGGTAACATGAGCAGTGCCATAGTTATGAGACTAGATTATAGGACTGGATTAGGAAACAGTGTATGAAAGTTCATTACTCATCTTGGAAATAATAGTTAAACAAAATAATTTTGACTGAAGGACTTCTTACTGTTTTTTTCAAAGGCTTTTAGGCATATTTTATGGTCTTCATCAGTGGATAGAATTTTCACAAATTCCAACTTTTTTTTTTGTTTTGGATATTTCAAGCTAGGGATGGCAACGTTAGCCGTTAATCAGGTACCTTAGTTCAATTTTTTTATAAAGCCCAATATCACCAATCACAATTTGCCTCACAGGGCTTTACAGCATATGACATCCCTCTTTCCTTTGGACCCTCACAGCAGATAAGGAAAAACTCCCCCAAAAAACCCTTTAACAGGAAAAAAAATGGTAGAAACCTCAGGAAGAGCAACTGAGGAGGGATCCCTCTTTGAGGGCAGACAGATGTGCAATAGATGTCGTGTGTACATAACCTCAGAGAATATTTTTGACCGGTTACGCATGTCGGGCTACAGGTAAACTTTGGGTTGGAGCTAGCTAGCTCTGGTGAGTAAGTAGCGCAATTGGCAAAACATTAAAATTTCAACACCTTTAAATGGATAGTGCCTCAAAATGTGTTGTTAAAGTTCATTAAGTTAGTGCAGCACCACACTTAAAGGAAAGGTCTCTTATATTTCTCAAAATTAAGAATTTCTTTTTTTTTTGTTTTCATTTTAACTTGACTTTAACAAAATGAACCAGTTAGTTACCAGTTATATAACATATGTTGAAAAGTATTCTATTTCATGTCTCCATCTGCTGGTGGGCCATCAGGGTAAGAGTATGCATGCATAATATGATGTTAATATCAATACAGAAGAGACTTGATGATCACTAAAATTAAATGGGAAGAAAAAATTATATATCTGTTTCAGCCACATAGGTTGTTATGTATCAGCATATTGGATATCGGCGAAGAATCCAATATTGTGCATCCCGAATTTGAATCACTTCTACTGTCATGGCTACATATGAGTCTTGTTGGAGGCATATAACCATGTAGTCTCGCCACCAGACAATCAGAGATCTCTGCCTTCTGATAGTCTGGGGACACTCCTTTCTAAAGTGTGTTTAACACACTGGCGAAAACGGCCGGCAACAAAGCAACACCTTTTGCATTTTTGAAAAGGACATGCCTACTCGGAAATGTGCGCTCCCCCTTTTCTCGTCCGCAAGGAAACAAACACACAGAGAGCTTGAAAATGAAGGCCGAGAGATTTAACTCGGTTTTATCAAACGTGTGCTCATCCGTGAAGAAAATATTTTTCCAGCGGATGTCTTAGTTACAACATGATTGAGCTAACTGGAGTAGTTTCATGTCGTATCCAACAACGGGAGGCTTTTAACAGATGACGTCCTGATGTTAGCTTTGCTGCTGCTGTTAGCTGTCCCTGTCAGCTGCAGCCACTGATGCTTTCTAGACATCGTGATTTCCCAAAACTGAATAAATACCACACATAGCAACACAAAACTGCTTTGCTAGCTCAATCATGTTGTAACTAAGATATCCGCTGGAAAAGATATTTTTTTCACGGACCGTTTAATGAGTTATTACCTATTACAGACACCGCTAACGGCTAAGAAATAGTAATGTTTGTTCAAACATTGTGTTTATAGACTTTACAAACATCGGATTAGTCTAAACGGTTATACAGTGATGTGAAAAATGTGATATATAGGCTATATATATATATATATATATATATATATATATATAAATAAAAGCTCTGCTGGTTTTCTACCCGGAAGTATTTGTAAACAACAAGGCGATTCCCTCTATAGTCCGGCCAGACGGATGAGTCATGGCCTTGTAAAAGATTATGTTTGTTTCTTTTAGTTGGTGAGAATGTGTCGCCGCAAACGCGACAAACATCCACTAACTTTGACGGCGTTTTCTGTGAGTGCGGCTGAGCCATTTTGTACCGCTACACGTGTTTCTAGTTGGACTACAAGCACAAGAGTTCAGCGAGCCACCGAAGGACCGCCCTGCAGGTTTACTATTGGTTCTGCAACGTAGGGAGTTTTTTTAAACTCTGAAATTGTATCCGCCCATCTAAACACAAAATCAGGGAGAAAGTCATCAGTCTTTAGTTAAGCAAAGCGTCTAAAGACTGACTTGTGAGTCTAATAACCATGAGGTGGTGATTCTAGATTTGTATAACTTCTGGTTCAACTGGGAAAGAGGTATGAGAGTGTTCAGAGCTTTTCGTCAGTAACTGAAGAGGGTCACCACATTTCATCTCATTACCAGCTCGCTGTTAACACAACTGAAACATAAAATGATGTTTCAGATCACAAAAGTTCTCTGTCTGATGATGAAACAAATGTAGGCAGCAAAATGGGGGCAGCAGTCCCTCAGTCTGTCGGTACTTGGCTTGGGAACTGAGGGTCCTCCTGGAGGGTGCTGAACCCCCAAACTGCTCCAGGGGCGCCATTCATGGCTGACCCTGTGCTAACCCTCTTGTTCCATGTGTGAGCTGTGTGTAGGGAGGATTCATGGAAAGACTAATTTCTGAAAAGTTGTTTAGATTGGCAGATAATGAAAGTAATTCTTGTAATAAAGTAAGCGTGTGATGAAACATATCTGAGTCTACACCACTGGAGCCTGAATTTGAGACAAAGATTTTGATAAAAACCTGCACTTGTGTTTGGTTTTGCAGCTGGTTAGTTGTTTGACATATCCAGTGTATAGTCAGGCTCGATAGATGTAATCAGGCACCACATGTGAAAGCAAATCGATTTGTATGTATCTTAAAATGAATTGTCTCATTTTCACACTGCTATCAGATAACTGACTGTGATCTGCCAGCGGCGTATAACGGCTGGTGTGGATTTGAAATTAGGCCACAGCTGTCCCAGAGAACCTTATCGTGCCTCCATATTCGTGTTTCTCGCAGAACGGGATAACCTTTCCGTCCCTTGGGGGTGCCAAGACAGAATGGCTGGGACCATCTGACACCAGATCACCCATGTGGAATTTGGGGAATGGCGCTGTCCCTCTGCCATGCCCACCCCCACCGGGGAGGTGTCATCTCTGAATTGTGTTTATTTGTTGGCACCCTGTCGTGAAAACCTTCCCATCAGCTGCATCTTAATCTTGTCAGTTAATTACCTTGTTATTTTTTTGTTCGCCTCAGACACCTGACAGTGAACTCCACCACACCACTCCTCCTCACCTCATCCTTCCTTTCTGTATTTTCCCCCTGATATTCACCTCTGTCTCTGTCCCTCCTGCCATGCTCTTAAACCTCCAAGTCCTGAATACATACTCATAAACACGTAGCACAGCATGGGGTTTGGTGACGTGGTGGTGGTGGCAGTGGATGGCACTAAAAAGGCTCCAGTGATGAAAAACCTCCCAGCCGTCCTGGGAAGCCATCTTCTGTTTCACACCAGGCAAAATTTATGAGCTCAGCACTCAGCATCTCCACTCTCCTGCTGAGATGGAGAGAGTTTCAGAGAGAGGGACATGTAGAGATAGAGAGATGAGTGGAAGAGATAGAGACGTAGAGGAGCAGTAAGTGGTGGAGAGAGATGTAGTGAGTGACAAGAGGGGAGAAATTAACAAGAATATGTAGATGAGAGTTTGAGAGGCACAAATGAAATTAAGAGCCGAGTGACAGGGGAAACTAATCAGGTTTTTTAGCCAAGAGAAGAGAGCCACATCAGATTTATAAGAAATCTGTCGAAAGGACAATAGTGCTAATTAGTCGGTGCAAAACTGGCATACAGTTGATGTTGTTTTATTAAAACTTAACTATTTACTAAAGATAAAGAGGAGCAATGGCGTCCTGAGCAGGGAATGACGTCATGCTACCCCTGTGTGTGTTGTAATCAAAGCTTATGGTGGCTGGCTACGCATGCACTGTGTGTGTATCCCACTCGTTAGCTTAATACAGCCACTCTGCACTGCGCTCATATGGTGGTTACTGAAGCTGGATTTATACTTGTGCGTCGGCTCAATGAGAGCCTACACCGTAGCCTACGCACATGGCCTACGCTGCTGTGAGCATTTATACTTGTGCGGTGGTGCGTCTGTGTCACTCTGCAGTTACACCTCCAAAACACTAGTCGGCAACGGACGTTTCTGTGAAGTGCTGTAACAACAACAAGGTGACAATATAGAAGCAGTTGGGGCAATTCTCACTCCTCTGAGTGTAACAGCCCTGTGGTTTAATACCAAGAATTCATTTTTATCTTTTCTTTTCATGTATGATTGTTGTCATTTAATAGGGGATGTGTCTTCATAAGCCAGTTTTGGTTTCTAACCTCTCCTGCACAATGTTTTATCTTTTAATTTTTTCCCCCTGTATTATCTTTACATGTATGTGCAAATAAGCTAAACTTCATCTTTGCAATTGTAGGTAAAAAAAAAAAATGTAGTGTTAACAACATTGCCATTCCAGTCATGGGGTCTAAATTGCATGTTATATCCCTCTCCCTGTTTAGAATAGAATACAAAAGAATGCCTGTATTTCCATTGCCCTTTGTACAACAAAATCTGCTATGCACCTCCTAAAAACAGTACATTAACATTCCACACATGCACTCATGCTCACACACACATAAAGGGCTGTTGCCATACAGATACATAACAACAAAAAGAAGTAAGAAAAAGAAGTGGTGTATCTGAAGCTTTTATTTGCACAAAATGTTATGAATGAACAAATGAATAATTTTTATTTCGGTTACATACAGTACAGGCCAAAAGTTTGGACACACCTTCTCATTCAATGCGTTTTCTTTATTTTCATGACTATTTACATTGTAGATTCTCACTGAAGGCATCAAAACTATGAATGAACACATGTGGAGTTATGTACTTAACAAAAAAAGGTGAAATAACTGAAAACATGTTTTATATTCTAGTTTCTTCAAAATAGCCACCCTTTGCTCTGATTACTGCTTTGCACACTCTTGGCATTCTCTCCATGAGCTTCAAGAGGTAGTCACCTGAAATGGTTTCCACTTCACAGGTGTGCCTTATCAGGGTTAATTAGTGGAATTTCTTGCTTTATCAATGGGGTTGGGACCATCAGTTGTGTTGTGCAGAAGTCAGGTTAATACACAGCCGACAGCCCTATTGGACAACTGTTAAAATTCATATTATGGCAAGAACCAATCAGCTAACTAAAGAAAAAAACGAGTGGCCATCATTACTTTAAGAAATGAAGGTCAGTCAGTCCGGAAAATTGCAAAAACTTTAAATGTGTCCCCAAGTGGAGTCGCAAAAACCATCAAGCGCTACAACGAAACTGGCACACATGAGGACCGACCCAGGAAAGGAAGACCAAGAGTCACCTCTGCTTCTGAGGATAAGTTCATCCGAGTCACCAGCCTCAGAAATCGCAAGTTAACAGCAGCTCAGATCAGAGACCAGATGAATGCCACACAGAGTTCTAGCAGCAGACCCATCTCTAGAACAACTGTTAAGAGGAGACTGCGCCAATCAGGCCTTCATGGTCAAATAGCTGCTAGGAAACCACTGCTAAGGAGAGGCAACAAGCAGAAGAGATTTGTTTGGGCCAAGAAACACAAGGAATGGACATTAGACCAGTGGAAATCTGTGCTTTGGTCTGATGAGTCCAAATTTGAGATCTTTGGTTCCAACCGCCGTGTTTTTGTGAGACGCAGAAAAGGTGAACGGATGGATTCCACATGCCTGGTTCCCACTGTGAAGCATGGAGGAGGAGGTGTGATGGTGTGGGGGTGTTTTGCTGGTGACACTGTTGGGGATTTATTCAAAATTGAAGGCACACTGAACCAGCATGGCTACCACAGCATCCTGCAGCGACATGCCACCCCATCCGGTTTGCGTTTAGTTGGACGATCATTTATATTTCAACAGGACAATGACCCCAAACACACCTCCAGGCTGTGTAAGGGCTATTTGACCAAGAAGGAGAGTGATGGAGTGCTGCGGCAGATGACCTGGCCTCCACAGTCACCGGCCCTGAACCCAATCGAGATGGTTTGGGGTGAGCTGGACCGCAGAGTGAAGGCAAAGGGGCCAACAAGTGCTAAACACCTCTGGGAACTCCTTCAAGACTGTTGGAAAACCATTTCAGGTGACTACCTCTTGAAGCTCATGGAGAGAATGCCAAGAGTGTGCAAAGCAGTAATCAGAGCAAAGGGTGGCTATTTTGAAGAAACTAGAGTATAAAACATGTTTTCAGTTATTTCACCTTTTTTTGTTAAGTACATAACTCCACATGTGTTCATTCATAGTTTTGATGCCTTCAGTGAGAATCTACAATGTAAATAGTCATGAAAATAAAGAAAACGCATTGAATGAGAAGGTGTGTCCAAACTTTTGGCCTGTACTGTACATCTAAAGAAACAAAGATTCTTTCACACAAATTTTCTCACATTTAATAACCAAAAAGAACAAACCGAAGCCCCCGGCTTATTTTTGCCTATCCTAAACTAACCAAAGGAAAATCCAGAATATCAACTATACTGAAGAATATATACTGTATTGTCATTGTGGCAGAGCAAACAACGAAATTGGAGATGCAACTCCACTATGCACCAAGCGGAGTTGCATCTTCAATTTTGTTGTTTGCTCTGCCACAGTGACAATAAAGACTTCTATTCTACTAAACAAATGAATTAATAAATAGCAAATTGCATATGGTAATTGAACATTCATCACAAGTGTTGTGATGATGTTGGGGTTGATGGTGGGGCACAGTTTTTGTGGAGCTCAGCTCAATATTGATGCTGGAGTAGAAGCTGTTAGATTTTAAATGTTAAATGTAAATCCTCAAAATGCACTGGGAAAGTATTAAAACTATATTAAGATCCAAGAAACTGCAGCTCTAAGGCTGAATTCAGACCAGCATTAACCCTGTTTTAAAAAGCGCAGCCTCCTTGTTCACTTGAAGTTCTTACTTCGAAGTCGCTGCAACTTAAGATAATTGTCGACTTCTGAGAGTTACAGAACCTGCAGTTTGTTTAACAGGAATATGTTTGTGATTTATGAAGCCAGTGATGCAGTAGAAAATACAGCATGTTGGGTAAACTACTGTGTGACTGTCAGTCAGAGTTTCATCTTACTATACTCAGTATCTGTTATTGGTACTCATATAAAGTATAAGATTTATGACAACATGCACAAATAAAAAGGTCAGTAAACAGTTACCCTGATCTCAACCACTCACACAGCATATAATGGAAACACTGCTGGCCACATAAACGCGAATCATCTCAACCTCCTGTTTTTCCGACATATTTGAAAAGCTTGAAGTCGTGTTTTGCCCAAGTCTGTCAGACAGCCGCCACATAATGCCTTCAAAGAAAGATGGATTCACACAAAGTAGAGGGTCCAAGGAACAGAAAAAATGACCTCCACCATCCATCACTAAGTTTATTTACTTGGTGATGAGATCAATATTTTGTAGGAGCGCCTGGTGGAAAGTTGGACGTCCCGACTGTGCGTCGAGCCACATTGACAGCTCATGGAAAAAGTGTCGCTCAAGCAAATGGCTGAAGCTCAGCCAGGGCGTGCGACTGACTGTACTTTGTGCCGCAGATGGATGACGGAACTGAAAAAAAAAAGAGCTTTGCAAGCAGCACTTGAGCGCGTTATCAGTCAAATCAAAAACAACTTGCGTCAAAGTGAAACCCACTCCTGCAGACGAGGGTTCAAGTGTCAAAGGGTCACTCTTATGCTAATTAAAATCCCAAATGTCAGCCAAGGGGTCACTCCAGTTCTCTGCCCCGACTGCTCTCATCCCGCCACTTAGACTTCTACCCTGACACCAGAATACGTCAAGGAAAAGTCCGAGACTATCGAGCTACAGAGGAGCGAGCCAGAAATGCACAGTTTGGAGATGAGGTGGGAGGCAGGCACGCAGTAATGAGGAGTTCAGAGGGCAAAAATAACAAAGACAATGATCATGGCTGTAAATTGTGCCGCAGACACATCAAGCTGTCTACGCACTCCTTAGGTCGAGTGTCAGCTGGTTTGGGAATGAAAACACTTAACCCCACCGAGGCTTAAAAGGTCATAACTCACAACTCTCTTCCCCTGACATGAGTTACTGCCTCTCGTTAGGACTGGACATCCCAGTTTCTCACCTTCCTCCTCTCCCTCTATCCCTCCCTCCTCCCTCCCGTCCCATTTGTGTAACCAGTAGATGTATCCATTGCCTGTATCTCTGGGGGGCGCTGAACAAGATACTCTTACCCAACCTACCAAAAATGTGCCACAAGTGTGCAAGCGAGAGGAAGTGAAAGCAGCGGTGGTGTCACACGCACTTTATTTTTACAATTCGGACACACGACGCTCTCATGCGATATGGGTGGTTAATCTCTGCGGGTGTACATTTATATTCTATTCAAGTGGGGAATAAGGCAGCTTTGGTACGAGGCCCCCCCCTGCCAGTTGATGGCACTCTGCCCGGGAGACCCCCACCACCTCTACCGCCAGCGGATAGCGGTCCTTAACCCTCTCAACACCCCTCGCTGCTAGAATTCAGGAGCAGCCTCATCTCAAATCGCTTCATTTCCAGAGCTCTGATTTATCTGAGGCTGAACATGACCCTCAACACAGCAGTCTGCTCCTTTTGCTTTCTCAGATGAAATACAGAGGGCTTGAATCAACATGGACTTTCACTGGACTTTAACAGTAGTGTGATGAATGAAGGATTTATACAGCTCCGTAGATTCCCCCTTTTTTTTTGTTGTTTTTTTGACATGGTAATTTGGGGATATGAAATAAAATATGCTGCCAAGGCGGTGTAATCAAACCGTGGGAGTCGCTGTGAGCACGGGGGAAGATTTATTGCCCGTGCGGCAGCATGTTAGCCAGATAAAATGTTACTTGAGAGACATTAAAACCCCCGCTGTAGGTGTTTAAAAATGAACACAGGACTAAGAGCAGCTGGGAAGGAGATAGCGAGGCTGAGAGATGTTGACGGATAAAGAGGTATAAAATGACAGAGAGAGGGAGGAAAACTGAGGCAAAGAGAGAAAGTGGAACCAAAAGAAATCCCCAGCCTTCCTATCTAGTGATCTCTCACACATATGCAGCTCATCTTATCTCCACAGCAGCTGAAAAGCCGTCTCCTTTCTTCTCCCGCCACTGATAAAACAAGTGTGGAGGGGAGAGGATTTCTCAAAGAGATTTCATCTGTTTTTCTATCCCTCCCCGACATCCGATCGGAACCGCAGCGGCGGCCTCTGGAGATGAGGCCCGGCTGCGTTTGTTCGGCGCTGAAAAAGGTTATCTGCAATTTATGAAGGTGCTAAGCAGAGATCTGTCATTGTGGAGGAGGATGGGGAGGAAAGAACTGATGAGTGGGAGGAAGAGGGAGGGAAGGAGTTACGGTGCGGAGAGGTGGTGAAAAAGACAGGATGTATTGGAGGAAGAGGAGGTGGGAAAACACGGGAGGAGAGGAGTGAAAGGAGGAAGTTTAGCAAACACTTTCAACTTGGAAAAGTTATGTGATTATAAGTTATAACTGTATATCACTCTCACACAGAGTAGCTCTAGATATACAGACGTGCAGAAATGAAGGTCATGTAACTGACGGAGGCAGTCAATAGCGTCAAATACATTCACCAAAAAGGTACTATTTTTGACATGATATGGGACAATCTCCCACTTTATATGAACACCTGTTACCTCATGACTTGACTGAGGGTGGTGTGTCACCTAGGCAAGACGACAGGCAAACTGCAGACGACTGTTGGAGACAAACAAACAATATCGTTGCTGATATTTTAAGCTAAAACATAATCTTCTCCCAACCATACCCAAGTGTTTTTTGTGTTTTTTGTGCCTAACTGCTGATAGTATCACAGCACATATAGATATCAGGGCAATGACAGACAGCTTTTGATTATTTCTCAACCCACGATTTATTTTATTAATGAATAACAGTTTAGCAAACCTTTGAATTTAATTGATAGGTTTATTTTTTTTACAAAGTTAAAAAAGCAGTGTTTAAGTCAAGCCTGATGTTGCTTTACACTTAAAAGAATGGTCACTTCTGGGGCGCCCACTAGCTCACGTTGTAGAGCAAACACTCCATGTACAAAGGCCATGTCCTTGTCGCAGTGGCCACGGGTTCAGTTCCAACCCTGGCCCTTTGCTGCTGTCACTGTGAATATGCATGAAAGCAAAGCCTCTGTTTAATCCAACATGTTCTTAATCCGACCTCGTCACATATTGACATTTGGTCATGGACTTTCCACATCCACATATGATGTGAAAGGTACCCTGGGCATGTTGGTTGTTGACGTTCTGGGGCACTATGTCAAGTTCTGCCTGTTACATCCATTGTCTTCTTTCAAAATACACTTCTGTTTTCACAGGAAATTTAACATTTACATACAGTCTCTTTCAAAATAAAAGCACTACGTCGATACAACACTGCAAATTGACTTCTTTTTTTCCTTCAACAACAAACGCATGTGGTTGGATTTAGGAAAATCCAACCACGGGTGAAAGTCGACAACAGGCCGCATTTCATGCCGACGTTAAAGGACGCCTTTTTTCGATGGTTTCTGACGCTGCAAGTCACTGCTCAAGTGCTGGATATCGACGACTTCGGAGTGAGACCGGGCTCTTTAATTAAATTTTGAACGCTACTAAGGAGTTAATGTTGCAGCCCCTCCACAATGACCCAAATAGCACCAGCGAAACACTGATTATTAACGTGAAACTGCTTTATTCAGTATTTTTAGCAGTTTGAATCACTGGGTCTGTTTGTTTTGGAGAAGAAGAGACCTCTGCTGATAATTCAGCTCTTGGTAAAAACCTCCTGAACAAAGAATACTGAAGAAATCCTAAGCTTAAGATACAGACTGCAATGACAGCATTGCTTTGATCGAGAGACCCCGGCAAAAAAGTACATATTGTTCGTTTAAAAGATGAACACATCAAGAGAGTAAAAACTCAGTGTCATTATCATCTTAGAAAATGTTTATATCAGCCCGTCTGTGTCGTTTTTGCTGTGGTGCATAAAATAAGTGCCATATATTTCCCTGTATGTCGTTCTGTGTATATTTGAATTTACACAGTCAGCATTAAAGATCAGATTTTCTGCCTGCCTGCTTCCTCCTTCAATATTTATGAAGGCAGCAGGGATAAAAGAGTCCTGCCTGCTTGTTTTGGCAGCAGTGAAGCTGAACTTATGGCCGGAGGGTAAAAACCTGAAACTAAAGGTTGGACACTGACAGAGAAGAGAGGGCTGATGGGAGATGAGAAGGAGGGAGAAAGAGCAGGTAAAAGAAAACAACAAAGAGGGGGCACCAAAGACAAAGCTCAGTGGACAGAGGGAGGTCTGCGTAATAGTTTTATTGAGTTAATCACACGAGTGAGACGTCAGCTATGGCCACAGGCGTCTGTCAGGGTGATGCCACGATCTGCTTTTTATGGCTGGTGATCCCAGGCTGCAGGAACGCTGCCGCTCACAGCCATGAAAGAATAGACAACTTCAATTGAGTTATTGGACTGTGGAGCGGGAGAGAGGTGCAGAGAGGCCTTTTAACTTAATTAAACACTAATATGAAGCAGTCAGTGCCTCTCCCCCTTTTTCTGCGGGGCTTTCCTTTGTTTGTGTGTGTGTGTGTGTGTGTGTGTGTGTGTGTGTGTGTGTGTGTGGCTGGAAGTGAAGTCTTTGACAGAGAAGTTTGTGAGCCTAGACCCCCCCTTGGAGTCTCTAATACTGGCCAAGTCAGAGGTGTTATTAGATGAGGATAGAAAGATTAGAGTGTGTGTATGTGTGGCACTGTGTGGGAGCGTGTGTTTTCATAGCATTAGTGTGATAGGATTAGTCAGAGGCCACAGGGGTGTGTGTGTGTGTGTGTGTGTGTGTGTGTGTGTGTGTGTGTGTGTGTGTAGCCAAGCCCTCAAATTTAAAAAAAAAAAAGTTTTATGAGGACTATATTTTTGATATTTGACTTTTTACACTGACTGTGGAACAACTTGATTCACGGAGACATTTTAACAGCAGAGGGGTTGTTGTAAACACCCTGACCCTCTCATAAACAAAGACTATATGTCCAAAAGTATGTGGACATGTGGAAATCCTACCCTGACGCTGCATAAAGCGAGGTCCTTAAAGAAATGGCTTTTCACAGTGTTGAATAGTCTCAGACCCATCCAACACTTTTCTGGGATGAACTGGAGCTCCAGCTAAGAGCCAGATCTTATCGGCCAGCATCAGTGTTGGACCTCACTAATGTCTTTGTACTGTAGCTGAATGGAAACAAATCTCTACAGCCAGGCCCCAGATCTTTGTGGAAAGTGTTTCCAGAGGAGTGGAGGCTGTTTAAGTTCAACCTGTACTATTTATCAGTATAGATTGATTTAGCATGAGTTGCAGAGTGTTGGAGATATCAGCCTTCTAGGGCTCCCCCTTTTCCAAGTCGACCAATAGTCATCATTTTGGTTCATTAGTCAACTAGTCGCTGCATGTTTACGATATTAATTTAATTATTAAATGATATATTTTGGTGGTCTGAGTTGAAGGTGTGAGAAAGAACTTTGAGAACACACTTTGGATTTCCTGCCCGACATGTTATTAACTAGCCTGTGGAATAACCGCAGGTACCAGCCCTGTGCCTTGTGCCTTTTTTGCCAGCTTTCAAGAGTGTGGCGGCAGGTTGCATCTGAGGTTTCCCGCGTGCAGGGATATGGTCGGTGGGTAGACAGAAAGTAGGTTCTACATGAAAGGTCTGTGGACTATCTTGAGTAACTGGGCCACGATTTCTGGCAAGAAACATTGATATTGAGTTTTTGAAATGTATTTTTTGGCACTTTGAGCACCACAAGCTGAGTGACATCTAGTTCAATTATATTGCATCTCTACGGCTGATATCTCCAACACTCTGCAACTCACACCAAAACAATCTAGACTGCTATATAGCACTACAGGTAAGAGGATAATATGTATTTTTGATTTTGGGGTGAACTGTCCCTTTAAAGCAGCAGATTAATGGTCACAGCTTTGGATTAAGATGTACAGTACTCACATAATGTACATTACCATGGGACGTATTATACACACTGTAACTGCCTACATTTTTAGTAAAAATGTACAAACTAGGGCTGTCAACGAATATTCTAAATTCGAATTTAAATTCGAATTTGAAAAAAAAAAATGGACCTTCGAATGTGAAAATTGATTTTCGATTGTGGAGGAAAAAAAAAACACCACCGCAGCTGTCCTCTTTGTGAGTGGGCATTGGCATCAGTCTCGCATTTCTCCACGCTGGTCGACAAGCGGTTCTGCTCCCAGCTGTTGTCTCCGTCACCCGGCTTGCTCGCGGCTCGCGCAGAAAATAGACCAGACGCCGAAACAATCGCTGCAGGGCGCGAGCTGGTCACGGTCCGGTGCTTCGAGGCTATTCGCAGCGCTTCCACGGGCAGTGTGGTCACGGGTCAGAGAGGGGGGGCGTTTATAACGTAATGTTATAGATAATTGTTTTATGTGTTTTAATGTGTAGGTATGTAAATGTTTTCAAAGACGTTTATGTGGAAATAAAAATATCTACAAGTAGTTATGTTTCATATATAGGTATGTTTCCTTGTATTAGTTTACCCTCTTGTGGACATAATGCGGAAAAAAAAAATATTCGAATGGTTCAAACCTATGAGTTATTTTTAGAAGGAATATTCAAACGTCATTTTTGAGCAATTTTGACAGCCCTAGTACAAACTGAGCAAAACATTTCTTGTCAGAAATTTAAAAATCTGCCATAAATAAAGTATCAGCAGTTCCAGTGTTTTACAGGTCGTCTGCTACTGTGTTCCTCTGTAGTGTTTTGTATATGTATGCATCCTGCTGGGTGCACCTCTACTTACATCTCACACACATTTTACACTACTTTGGCATGTTTCAGCTCTGTTTTTTCCATTTCTTCTACATTTTTCAGTATCAAATTGCAGAATATCAGCAATCTTTCACTAGGCGTATGCAGTAACACAATTTTTAACCACCAGAGTTATGAGGTCAGAAGTAACTGTGAGCACAATCTGCTAGCGTCTCTTTGAAGTATCATACCAGTGGTTTTGAAAGTTTTAGCCCATTAGCTACAAACCATGCAGAGTGTACGGCTGAGCATTTTGCAGACTGATAAATGTGTTTTTCCTGCTGTACGTTCCAAGCAGCCACTGGTTTTACTTCATGTCGGTACAGTATGAAAATGAACTTGCAGAGACTTTAATGTGCTGTGGTTAAAAGCAGATTGTGTGAGATGTATGTGATTTGTAGTTAATGGGCTAACAAGTATAAAACCACTTCTTGGATGTGTTGGATTTAGTTCGAGAGGGCAACCTAATCGCCAGAATAAATGTTGACATTGTATGTTTGTGAAAACCACTGTTATATTATGCTTGTACATTATTTGGTAGTGGATGCACATGTGGTTAGGTTTAGGCACAAAAACCACTTGGTTATGGGTGAGAAAAGATCATGTTTGGGCTTAAAATACCCAGTTTGGGTGGCTAAAAAGCTCCTGGTATTGCTGCAGTGTTTCTGAAAGAAAAAAAAGAAAAAAGTTTTTGTGGCACTGTTTCCAGTGGAAACACGGCCAGGGGTCGCTAAAAAACAACCAGGTTTGGTGGCTAAAAAGGTGCTGGAAACACAATTATAATCCCTTTTACACTGCTTGTTCAAGGCAGGGATATCACGCCATTATGCTGCCTCGCCATGCTGTATATAAGGTCTGATGGCAGAATAGGGGTACAGAGTGGTCTCACCTTAAATCCACCACCAGAGGTAGTAACAGCGCCAAAACAGTGTCTGTATAAACAGGACAGTCTGTGGGACTGGATCATGGGCGGCATGAGAGTGAAGTTTTGACAATGCTGTTAGCAGTTAGGGGCTAACTCACAAAAGAATAGTAGCTGTAAATGTCTGCAAATTGGAAAAACAATGAGGCCATTGTTGTTGTTTGGAAAGTGCTGCCGGTGTATATGTTATATGACACACTAGAGGCTGATGCTGATGTGTTACATGTCACACCCGTCACACTTATTTTGATTTTGCAAAATTGCGATGTAGTGTATGATGTGTATTATCAAGAATGATGCTGTCGTTGTTTGGGTATGTGTAAAAATGCAAAGAAGGCGTAAAGAAGTGACTGTAGCAGCGCTGTGGTGCAATCTCTGTGTAAAACGGGATAATGACTCACTAAAAATAATTGGTTTTGTTGTTTACTAAGGGAACTTGCTTCAGTGAAATTAAAAATGCATACCAAACTAAAGTTCGGGTTTCAGGACGATATTTCAATTTCAAGAATATCCACTGTTTCTCAAAAAAAGCATGATGATCCCAGAGGCAGTGATTAATCATGTCAAGCAATCTTGATTTCAGTATTGACCAAAATGTCATGATTATAATTTTTGCCATAATCTAGTGGCCCTAACTTCCAGTACTTTATTACTCATTGACTTTGCTCAGATAACTTTCAGCAGGAGTTTCAGCATCTGCTGGCACTTTGACAACAGCTCCTGTCAGGTCCACATAGATCCTGTCTCACATCTCAATCATGAGCGGTCCTCTCTGTTTTTTAATATGTAATCGTATATCACTTTGTCTGTCATTACATGAAAGGAACAGCATTTACATCAACTTCTCTTAAATCTCCCCAGATTAGCCAGATGCCAGAAGGCTGTGTGGTGGTCTGGACCCAGGCAGCAGGTTATGTTTGGACTGATGTTGGATGGTTGATTGGTTGGTGTGTGTGTGTGTGTGTGTGTGTGTGTGTTACTGGCAGGAGGTTCAGTTATTGACAGAGGGATTACCGTGAGCTCAGAGTTCAAGCCTTTGCGCTGACAGACATCTCGCCCCTGAGAGTTAACACACACTCTGGAGGCACACTCCGCCTGCGCCCTCACCTGACCCTGATGTGTGTGTTTTTATCACGGTGATGACTGGGCAGCACTGTGACTCAAGTTTATTGATTTCTCTGTATTTTACTTCTTTATTGAATGACATTGTCTGCAGTAATGCCTGTGTGTGTGATTTAGATATGCTCAGGGAGTTTTTCAGGCTTCAGAGGCCGGTCTGTGTGATATCAAAATGGATCGTGAAAAAATAAATTGAGAAATTGTATGTTAAAGTCTTTAACTTTAATCCCTTTACAAGAAAAGCTGCCTAAAAGCCTGTGGGATCCAAGTTGTCTGAATGAATTTGAGTTGATTTAGTTAAAAAATGCATTACTGTTCCAATATGAAGGTCTTTAGAAAAAAAAAAAAAAGACAACCACAAAAGTAAACCCCGCATTCACAGACGTATAAAAAAATCTGTACACCACAGCAATATATCCCTCATATGAGTTAAAGAGAAATGTGGAGCAATACTTCACTAAGAAACAAAATACTGCAATGTTTACCCTCTAAATGAAATGATTGACAGCTCACTATTCTGTCTGGGTGGTCTCCGGGTGGTGGAGGTGGTGGTAGTGGTGGTAGTGGGGGTGAGGGGGTTGACAGGCTCCATGTTACCCTCTCAGCTATTTTTCATCCATCGTTTTCCCCCACAAAAACACTTTAAAGAGGAATAGCCACATTACTCAGGTCATGTGTCTGTGTCTTTTAGCCCCAAAAGGCCGTTCACACACGTTAGACACGGAATCGAACTTTAGGAGACGCTTTGCTCTCTTTAAAGATCTCACAGTCTTTTTCTGCTCTGGATACTTTGACAGATTTTAACATGGTTCACTGTGGAGTCACAGACGACCCCGCATGACTGTGAGCGACAAATATTTCAAACATTCAGCCTCTGAAGTCGCTGAAATACAGTTTAATGTAACTTTCATCTGGCTTTAGTCTGCTAATAATTTGGGATTTGGGATGAGTGAAGTAGCGTTTGTTGTGACTCACAATATGGCAACAGCAAAATAAATTTTATAAGCACAGCTCTTGAAAATTAGATGTGAAAGGTGTAGCTGCACAGTAAAACAATAGACTTGGAATATTGTAATTTTCAGTGAGTCAACACCAATTACTCAGCCAATAATCCACTAAACTACATGTACACTTTCTTATGCCTCCGTGCTAGAGACAGTCGCAGCGGAAGGCTTTTTGTTTTGTTGTGATTTCCTTAGAATTTCCCCTTAAGGTTAAGACAAGGTCTTTGTAAAAATAAAAGTTATTCACAAAGCATTTTAGACCTTACAAGAGCTCCTAAGGTGAAAACTGTTAGCAGCAGGGAGGAGGACTTTTAGAAGGCTTAAGAGTTTCTTAATCAGAGGAGAAATGGTGGAAACACAGAGAGGTCGAAGAAATACTCTCCAGACACTGGATGACAGTGAGTGAATGAAATGCTACAGATTAGATCATGCAGGGATAATATGTGCGGTTGATCTCATTAGGGATACACACACATTTCCCAATTAACTCTATAACGCCAGAAATAAAACGATCACAACACTAAGATATTTGGAAAACTGGAAAAAGATGAGTTGAGTCTGTCTCAACCTTCCATCAGCGGAGTGACCACACTAACAATGACAACACTTTCACAGTCAGCAGTTCATTTCATTTCCACTGGGTGTCCTCACCTTACAGGCTCAAAGAAGGGTGCGTCTGTGACAACCAATCACACCTGTTAAAACAAAGCATCATACCTAGCAACAGGGTCGACCACACCTCCTCACTGAGGTAAAAATTTCTGCCCTTTCCTTGCTCAGAGTTGCTATGAGAACTTTTCTAAATCACTCCTAAGCTAGGACTCCTCACTAAAAAAGATTTAGGCTAAGTGTTGTCAGAATGTTTGTGAATATGGCCCTTGGTGATAGTGGCACTAACCCTGCTGGAAACACAACAATGTTGTAGTAAAAAACAACCACTTTTTGTGGCAGTATCCCTGTCCAAAAGAGAAAAAAAGTGCATTTCTACTAGGGATGTTGCAATCCGTATCGTGGATTGAAAATATGCTGCAAGCCAGCCAAAAAATGTGGATCGGATCGGATCGCACTGCAGGGGAAAAGTGCGATACTAGCACTCCATTCCACAAATCTGCTCCAGCTTTTCCATCCAGCACTTCATTGTAACACACGAAGAAGAGAGGAGAGTGGGAGGGGGAGGTCACGTGATAACAACAACCGGGTGAAAAACAGCGTGGATAGTTGAAAAAAATGTCAGTGGTGTGGCAGTACTTCCTTCTGAAAAGCGAAAAAGATGGAACGGCCGAATGCAAAACGTGTAAAACACAAGTTTCACGCGGTGGCGGCGGAGCCAGTCAGTTTAGTACGACAAACTTCATCAAGCATTTGAAGAAATATCACACGGAGGAACATGCAGAGTTTCTGCAGACCTCGTTAGCGAAGAAGCAACAGTCCTTCGGCTCCCTCGCACAGCCAACGTTGTCACAAACATTTCAAAAGCGTGAACAACTCCAACGAGACAGCAAGAAGGCAAAAGGAATAACAGAAAAGACTGCGCAGTCTATTGTGCTTGACGACCAGCCTCTGTCAGTTGTGAGTAACGTGGGTTTCCGACGCTTAATTGAACACCTCGAGCCTCGCTACGTTATGCCTAGCCAGTACTACCTCACTGAAACAGCTATCCCCCAGATGCAAAAAGAGGTTCGAGATTTCCTTCTTGCACATGTGGAGAGTGCTCGTGCCATTAGCTTCACCACCAACATTTGGAGTGCAAGTCTAAGTCCTATGTCCTTATTGAGTCTGACTGTGCACTGGGTAGACGCTGAGTTTACTTTGAGAAAAGTGAACCTATTGGTCAGAACAGAGAGATAGAAATATGCGCTGGTATCGGATCGGTACTAGGGCTGTGGTATCGGTATCGGATCGAAAGTGAAAAAGTTGGATTGCAGCATCCCTAATTTCTACAAAACGGCCACGTTTGTTACCTCATAAAAAGCCTCTTGAAACACAACTCGCTAAATCACAACCGGTTTTGTTGTTTGTTGGTTGTCTGCAGCTTTGCAGGCTTCCCGCCTAGGTGTCACGTAATCCACCATCCCCTCCCCCTTCCTATGACATGGTCAGCTCATATACATCACTTTAACATTTCCTTAAAGGAATAGTGCACCCAAAAACGAAAATTCAGTCATTATCTACTCACCCGTATGCCGATGGAGGCTCAGATGAAGTTTTAGAGTCCAAAAACACAAGCAGTATGGAGATATTTTGTGGTTTCAATTATGTGTTTTTGGACGTTTGAATCCGGGGCGCCGTTAGCCTCCATTAGGTGGAGTTGTGTTGCTACCCCCTCTCCCCTTGGATCTCCACAAGTGTTGTGAGGACTCTAAAACTTCACGTGAGCCTCCATCAGCATATGGGTGAGTAGATAGTGGCTGAATTTTCATTTTTGGGTGCACTATCCCTTTAAGTACGGAGCACTGTCTTAGTGTGGCCGTCTCTGTCCATGAGAGAAGGCTGACGTTTTCCGTTTTATTCAAGATTGGATTAGAGATAATGTCTACATCTATGTACGTAGACAGACGTCTAACAGTGTTCCATTGAATTAATGCAAAGCTAGGGGTCGGCATCTTGAAACCAAAAAAATATATAAAATGTAAATTTCTATATAGTTTTTTTCTGGTCTTCTTTTTTTCAAAGGAGAACATACGACTTTAATTTCAGTCTCAGAGTCATGTATTAGAATAAACTGCCTGCAACACTGAGCCCTCACACAGAAACATCTCACCATTATCTCCGTGTGACTTCAGTCATCACACTAATACTTCATTCCAGTTGAGACAGTTCGTGATCTATATGAACCAGTTTCACACGTCCTCCTTGGCTTTATTTGCCGTGAGAGGAGCGACTACAACTCCCACATTTTTTAACTCCATCATCATGGCAACTGTCTCATCAAGCCGGCTCCCTGTTGCTCCCTGCTCCAGGCTAAAAACCGTATCCTCGCTAAAGGCTTAAAACAGTCATTGACCTTCTCCCCTCTAAGTGTCGTACCTCGTCCAGATGTAGGGTTTCACAACCAACCAGACTTCACAGGCATTCTTAACATTGTTCCTCATTTATTCTGATTACTCCTTGTTTCCTCTCGCTGGGTCCACAGTAGTTTTGACACCTTGATCCAATGCTAGACCAAACACAGAGCAGTGGACACGGCTGCAGGGATGGACCACTGATCACGTCTGTCTTAATGCCCTGGAGGATGTTGGGGTCAAAAGAGTGAGTGGACCTCCCCAGTGAAAGCTGTAATTGGCTGTGTGTTTGGGTTTTTGTTGAACTACCAAAGAACTAAGATTTTGGCCTTGTTCACATGTATACAGGTCTTTTGTATATTTAAAATAAATTGACTTTTGAGGTGCAGATTTTTCTAAACTGTGTGTATCTGTGTGGACATGTAAACAGAGCGTTTGGGAAACAAAGACGTCATCACCCCAGTACGTGCATGCCCAGTTTGTTAACCTTTTACCAGAGCGTCTTGGGCCATGTGTGGGAAAGATGTTTAATAACGGTGCAGAAACAGGTGTCAAATAACTTCAAATAAATTATTAGCTATTATTATTTACACTGATAATAAGAATAACAATCAATAACATCTGAACAACGATGTGTCTGTTCTGAAAACCTTCAGATTTCTGGGATCCATAATCTCCCGGGACATACAGTATAGTGGACCTCCAACATCGACGCTGTCAGTTGAAAGGCCCAGCGGAGGATAAACTTCCTGCACCAGCTCAGAAACTGCTGATACAACTCTACACTGCAGTGATCCAGTCAGTTCTTTGCACATCCATCACTGTGTGGTTTGGATCAACTACCAAACAGGATGGGAACAGACTACAACAGACCGTCAGGACTGCAGGAAGAATCTTTGGTCCCAGCAGACCCTTCATTCAGGACTTATACACCTCCAGAGCCAGGAAACAGGAAAGTGACATCAGGTAACAAATACTTTTTTTAAGATTGGTTTTCAGGGCTTTTGCCTTTATTACAAGACAGTTAGAGAGTGGCCGGAAAGCGGGTTGAGATAATGGGAATGACGCAGCACAGGGCCGCAGATTGGGATGAAGACCAGGCTGCTGCTAAGGACTCAGCCTACATGGGGCGCCCACTGTGCCAAGTGAGCTAGACGACGCCCTGACACGCCTTGTTTCAGCTTCTCCTCTCGAGTATGCGCGACAGAACATTGTACCCCAAAACAAACAGACACAAGAGCAGTTTTATAGTAGCTGTTTGAACATAGTAAGTTCGTAGGCCACTTAGTTTGTGAGGTGTCTCGGTTATTACTTGTGTTTCTGTTCCTCTTCTGGAGGTCCACATTACTCACATAGGGCAGGGAAAAAGTTCAACGAGATGTATTGAGAATCCAAAAAAGAAAAGACAACGAAAGTCCTTCCAAAATTACATCTTGTACGATCCACTAGTGACTCTATGTCCTATATCTACCGTATAACACAGTCAAAAACTTATTACGATCCAAATCAACACAAACGTCACATCGTCTTTTATGCACGTAGTTGTCCACAATCTCCTTTTTTCATGCGCACCAAACTGTCTTACAGCACCATACCTGGTGTAAAACACTTGTGCCTGTATTCTAACACATAAATAAAGTAAATATAAACTCAACCTCAGCAGTCTAAGACCATACACTTCTTCATAATACACAGAAACTGTTGTGTGAACTTATACACAAGCAGAAACATATAAACACAGATATTTTTACCAAATACAAATATGTGCTTAATCTGTGCTTAAGTGGCTCTTAAATGAAACTTTTCTTTTCTTTTCTGATTGCTAAATCAATATAACAATAATAAATTTTAATATTTTTACTAAGTCAATTGCAGAACTCTTCATGCTAATCACAAACCTCACACCAAACCAGCAAAACATCATCCACCAAACAATTCTTCCAAAACTCTTTTAGAATATTGTGTTTTTGTGTCAGTACAGTACACACAAACAATCACATGAACAAGCACACAAAGAAGGAACTACACACTGATAGTATGAATGAAAATCACTCGTGGCTTTTGCTTTGTATGTGTGCGCAGCAAAGTATTTTGCAATACATTGTCATAAATATAGTGAACACACCTTCACACAAATGTATAAAGTATAGATGGGTATTACAAACACAACATACTATCAGTACAAATAAGCGGGGAACGTTTTTTTCTCAAAATGCTCTGACACTCCTCAAACTACCTCAGCACAGCAAAAGAAAACAAAAAAACCTTTTAGAAAAAAAAACACAACAAATATGGGTTAAATTTCCCCGATTTGTGGGTCTGGCCAGAAGACGTCATCCACATCTCTCTGTCCAGAATGGCTCGCCATTGTTATCCAGATGTTTACCTGTGGTCTATTTATAGTAATCATGATCTGATTTGTAGGGGAACACATTACCTGAACGACCAAACAGCATGGGTATGGAATGGTTCATTTCCCGCTGATAGGGATTTTAATGCATCTTTTCCTGTTAATGATGCACCACCTGCCATCTGTTGTAAATTTAAAATTCTACATAAAGCCTGGAGTTTATATTTCCAAAACATGAAAGAGGTGTCAAAAATTAGTGTTTTCAAACAGGCTACCACAACACTTACAATGTTATAAATTTTGTATACTTGCACGCTTCACATTTTTGAAAAAGAAATCGTACATTTTTATTTTTTATTACATTTATCACATCATCAGTTTACAAAAATAAAAGACCCATCTGAGAGGTTTCACTTTATCGGTTAAAATGTTACCACATAAGGTTAAGTGCAAATTTTATTACATTTTGTAGCATTATTACATTATCGGGTGCTTCACATATTTATTTACAATTTTATTTATGCCACTCTGTTTTGCATATAAGGTTTAGTTTACTGTCATTCAAACATGTTAAAAACATGAACAAAATTTGTTTTCCTAAGTCTGACAGTGTACAGAATAAATAACATTTTAAGATTGACCCTTTAATAAATAACTAAATAACCTAAAAGTCTGTAATAAATAGAACACGAAGTTACAAAGTTTTATTTATTCATTATTGAATGATTTTACCTGACTTGAATTTTCTTTTGATTTTCTCTTTTTTTAAACCTCCTCTGACACAGATATGATTTTTAACCATTTGCTATTTAACAGTCAACTTTTTAACAAAGACTGTGACAAAAATTATAGTTTAATGTTTCCCATTAAAGTAGATGTTTTAGGCAAATCAGATTTGCAGATAAACCAGCTGTGAGCTGAACGCCAGTGTGTTTCTGTAACACTCGACAAGACAACACTGACGCCCATATTTCTTTTCATAAAAAGCATATTTTTAAATGCTGATAATCCAAACTAACGTGCTTTACACACTTTAACCCACACTGCTTTAAAAAAGTTTTTTTTTTAAAAATAATTTACTGTAAGATTTACGATAACGTCAGAGCTTGGCCGAAACATTTGACATAAAAGCTGCTGCGTGTTTTGATGTGTGCGCAGGATATTTATGACATGTGCCTCCAGATTTGTGGAATTACATAAAGTGAGTAAACCTTGCAGTCCAATTGTGCCGTCGGTGTTTATGGATTTTCACAGGAAATACCATAAAAGTAAATAGTCGGAGGTTTTCGTAGGAAAATGTGAGTTGAACCTCTCGAGCAGTGACAGTCTAACCGTCTCGTCTGGCGTTCCCTCTGCCAGTGGTTTGACTATTATTCATGAACAAATAGTTTCTGTCCGTGGCTTTCTTTGCTGTATGGATTAAGTTAGTGTTTTCTCACACAGGAAATTGCATGTCTGTCAGGAGGATTGTGGGTCAGCGTCCCGCTCGTAAATCACAGCTCTAACAGTGACCACGCAGTAACTTCATGTTACATAAAATGGATCTGCTCCCTTCACTGTGTTGTTACACACACTGTTATTTTTCAGCAGATTGAGCCACATTTAATATAAAAAAGTATAATTTCCAACAACACTCACATTATTCAAGGCTGACTTCAGTTTATCCTGCAAATTTACTCCCTTTTTCCTTTTTAATGAGCTCTCATTAGGCTCTCATTGGATTTTGTTCTTAATGCACAAACGTTTATTGGCCTTAACGTCCCATTGTTCCAAAAAACACAACATAATAAAACAGATTAAGCCCTCAGCAAACATCCAGCTCCGTGTCATTTCATCGTTCAGCCAACGCCACCCTGTAAATCCAGCTGAGTGCCGCGGTTAAAGTGTTTTTGGAGTAAAATTGGGGCAGAAAAAGCCGGCTCGATTTTTGTATTTATTTTCTGTGTTTAATTGGACAAATGAATAGCATTCCAGCCTGGGAGCATAGTGGCATTATTGTTCTCGGAGAATAAACACAGAAGGGTCCTGCGTGGACTATAAAACTCCAGAATAAACAGCTCTCTCAAAGCCCAGTATTGAATGTCTGTTTATGACTTGTAATATGAAGTGCAGAGCTCTAAAATCACTAATTACATCAGCTATGTGGATTTCTGGGGAGAGCTCTTAAAAGGGGTATTGGTGGCTGTAAGTGTGTGTGTGTGTGTGTGTGTGTGTGTAGGCTTGTATAAGCTAATATGTCTAATGTGTTTGTGCCCTCATGCCTAACCCAATATTTGGGTCTATTCTACGCTTTTCTAAAAACGTACGTCCATTTGCTCCGTCTTAACTTTATGCTGCAGTATTACGAGCATGTGTGTTACACATATGTGCACGTGTGTGTGTGTGTGTGTGTGTGTGTGTGTGTGTGTGTGGCTTCGTAACAGCCCACAGAGGGCTGACCTCAGTGCAGCTCGGGAGGAAAAAAATAGTTTCCTCTCCCCTGATCTCTGCAGACTCTGGTTATTAAAACATGTTTCTCTCTTCCGCTGAGATGAGAGGAGGTGAGCTGCCGACCCCCTCAACACAAGCAGGGATGACTTTAAAACCCTGGCATGCAGAGGAAGAGTTATACTATACAGGAATAGACAAAATAGTTTTTATGGATAAGCGTGAATGATTTGCTGTTGGCTTGATTTCACTTCTGGGTTTGATTGAGGCACTTAAAACACTAATACTTTAATGTCATAACACTCAATGTGTTTTAAGAAAAACACCAGTTGTGAAATCTTGGAGTCGACTCAGGCTTTTGACTTTATCACCAAGATTAAATGAACAAAATGTGTCAAGTTTCTGTTCATTTTCACTCCTGCAAAGTGGGTAACTTCAGCTAACTAAAGGGAGAGTTTGGATCTTCTGAAGTGGGGTTGCATGAGATACTTATCATAGTCAGTGTATTACATACAGTAGATGTCAGTCAGCACGCCCCCAGTTTGGAGGAGCAGGCAGGACTGCCATCACAGAAGCTAAGCAATGTACTGCTGTGAATGGGGGCAGCAGTAAAACATATTTTAGCCACCTAAAACACATCAATATTGGTTTAAGTGTACACGATTTTTAAAATATTTCTCCACTGTTCTGACGTAAAAGCTATAAAAGGCTTCAGTTCCCCATTTATGCTGTCGTTAAAGCCACCGGACTCCATTGACAAAATACGTAATTTCACCTCTCTGAACACAGGAGCTGCTGCTCTACAGTGCCTCGATAAGTTGCTTAGTTTGTGTTCTTGTGTGACTTTGGTGGTTAAACTGCAAAAATCACACAATAACACAAACGAAATGATGGAGGCAGTGGTAGACCAGCAGCTCCTGTGTTCAGCAATGTTAAATCACAATGTTTTTCTCAGTGAAGTCTGGCTTTGAAGAGAGAGATATAACAGCTTCAGTTCCCCTTTTGGAAATCGCTGTTTAACAGTAAGATAAAGCTGTAAAAAATATTCAAAATATACCCAACACTTTAACTGATATTGATCTTTTTAGGTGGCTAAAATACATTTTGTTCTGCCCCGTCCACAGCTAGGTTTTCAGCTAATGATTATTTTCATTGTTGGTTAATCTGTTGATTATTTTCTCGATTAATCCATTAGTTGTTTGATCTATAAAATGTCAGAAAATGGTGAAAAAATGTTGATCAGTGTTTTCCAAAGCCCAAGATGACGTCTTCAAATGTCTTGTTTTGTACACAACCCAAAGATATTCAGTTTACTGTCATGAAGGAGTAGTGAAACCAGAAAATATTCACAGTGTCACCTCTCTCAGTGACAGCTTACCAGCTCCGAACTGTAATCGGAGTCCGGACCACTCTGCAAAAGGTAGGATGGCAAGGCTTTTAGGTGCCGTTCCCCAACAATGGCTTTATTGCAGTCTTCACCACAAAACAATAAACACGGCCCTTTCGTGAGGTTTAGCAGGAGCCCTGAGTTTATCTAGACTATCATCACTCTTTGCTGCATGCATCTTCACCATGACACCCCGAGAGAGCTGCTTCTCTCCATACACACTGAAGCACACGTCACAACCTTACAGGTTACCCACAAGTCCACTGCCCTTAAAGGGAAAAAGAGTGAGCAGGTAACAGCATTTAAGAAGCTGGAAAACTACTCAAACTGATGAATCAATCATCAGATTATTAGTTTGTGACTAATTGTTAACTACCTGAGTAATAGTTGCAGGTCTGTCCACAGCAGTACAGTAGGAGTTTGCCAACAGACATCTAGTGTGTGTAACACACTGACTATAGATAGGTGCCTCATACAACCCCCGGTCTAAAGATCTGAACAGTCCCTTTAAAGTCCCAAAATTTCGTAATGATTTTTCGTACCACCTTCTGCATCTGTGTTCATCCTTATGGAACGACCTGCGTATGAAGGAAATCAGCTGCAACAGAAGAACGATCACGCAAACAAACATCAAGGAATGAAGTGTGAAAAGTCCGAGGACAGCTGAGGGGTGGAAAAAAAAGCAGAGAGAGCGCAGAGAAAGGAAACATTCATGGCTGTATGTGTGCAGCTATGCAGTTCAGTTAGTGGCCAGTCAGTTCTGTTGGCCGCCTCTCCATGCACCATCACCTCATCACTCACCAGCCTGCCTGGACGCCCAGCAGCCGCCGCCCACCCCTCCCACCCTGCTGCTGCTCCTGCTGCTGCTGCAGCCACATTACGACTGCGTCCCATCAGAATGACCCGCCACCTCATATCTCAGCGCAGGTATGGGCTCATTCATGAGTGCTGGACACAGATTTAACACGAGGCCCGTCGATGGGATGACTGGTGGCCTGGCAGGCTGATGGACGGCCTGCCTGTCGGTTGAAGCTGTACTGCTGTCTGACTGGACGCCGTTTCGGCGGTGCTGAGGTCATCCCAGACAGGGGAAGCAAAATGTGCTGCTGGGACGTATTCCTGGACGTTCAAGGCTGTTTTGATGAGCCAGTTGGCTGGTTGGGTTAGAAGAAATTTGTTTTTGCTGCCACATCAGAGGATGTATTAGTTGAGATAGAGTGAAAATATGAAGATTAAATCACAACACAAGGTTTTCACACAGCTACAGCAAAACAACTGACTTCAAGGCAGAGCAGGACATTTCATTTGCATAAATTACAATGAAATAATTCGTAAACATTCAAAACCAGTATTTAAAACTAGTGTTAATGTGTTACTGTAACTTTCAGTGGTGCAGTTATTTTTAATTGTGTGCTGGCCCTGCAAAAATAAACAATTACATTTAATTGAAGTACTTAATTAGCAATACCACAGTGTAGAAATACTGTTACAAGTAAAAGTCACATTTTTTTACTTGCACAAAAAAAAAGCCAGTAATGAGCTGTAGGCACAGTAACTTTAGTCTGACGTGAAATCAGGAAATTTCTTACAGTTTACTGAATGTTGAAATTACACTCAGTCACACAGCAGAAAAGCTGTTTGCTCCTGTGCCCAACGCAGCTCTCTGCTCAACTAAACTGCACATGACGTAAATTACAAAATTAAAGGGAGCGTCATCGTCAAAATTGAACATACATGCATTTTAGTCATTTTATATTTATATACAATATCTACATTTTCACAATTCTATATAATATTCAAATAAACATTAACACATTGTGGCTCTTGCATACATTGTATGCAGCTGGTTAAAGTGAAGCTAATTTTTTACTGCAGACGGCTGCCAGTTTATAAATTTCACCAAAGGATTAATACATCTTTATCCATAATAATACATCATAATTAAAATATAAATTTATAATATGAATCTGCAAAGTAACTTAAGTTATCAAATAAATGCTTAGGAGTGAAAAGTAAAAAAAATTTATTGCGGTTATGACAGGTTTCATAAGTTCAGGAGGTCAGATGGTTTTCTTAACTGAGCGAAAAGGTAAAATATTTACTTGAAATTTAAATTGACTGTCTGAACTGTAACTATATTTGATTACTGGTTACTGTTGTTTTTTTTTATGTGAGTGTTGCACAGCTCAATTTTAAGATTCTGTACACGACGTTCAGAGCATTAATATGGCGGCAAACGACTATTTGCTTTGTAAAGATATAGTGGAGTAATGACATCCTAAACAGAGAATGAATTCACCCTACCTCTGTGTGTTGTTCTGAGCTTCTCTGTAGTTTGTTGTGATGAGCCGACACTGCACTTATACTGCGGTAACTGCTGGGATCAGGATGGCATCATCGAGGAAACATAGTGCCCACCCTCTGGCGTTGGTTAGCGGTGTTTATGAAGCTACGTCGGTGAAGATTCTCAGTCATCCAGGTCATGGTAATCAGAAGTGCTATATCGTAGGCAACTGGACTTCAGTTTCCTGAAGACGTTTCACCTCTCATCCAAGAAGCTTCCTTCGGTCTGGACTGAAGACGCTTCTTGGATGAGAGGTGAAACGTCTTCAGGAAACTCAAGCAAGTCCAGTTGCCTACGATATAGCACTTGTGATTAATGGAGCTAGCACCGTTAGCTCGTTAGCTGCTAGTCCCTGCTCAGCCACCTCCATGTTGAGATTCATGTCCAGACAACTCACACTCTGTACTTCGCATAGCGCCTCTTTAAACCTCAGCATCTAAAGGATAAGAAGACAGAGATAGACTTTATTCAAACCTTTTTTTCACTCTGTTGTCATATACATACACAAGCCTGAAATAAACACACACCAGGATATATACAAGCATTAAATGGAAAGATGTCAGGGTGAGGGTGCTGCCCATGAGTGGGTGCCTTGAGCGGTTGGGGGTTTGGTGCTTTGCTTGGTGCCCAGCAGGCGAACTGGCACCTCTCCAGCTACCAGTCCATGCTCCATATTTGGTCCACATGGGGACTTGGATCAGCGACCCTCCAGTTCCCAACCCAAGTCCCTATGGACTGAGCTACTGCCGCCACAGGGTGATGGTATTCCATAATTTTCTTGTTGCCAACAAAAAACATGATGATAAAACCAAACCAAACAATGATAGTCTATCTCTAAATACATTCTAACTCCCCTGCTGTGTCCGACGCCCTCATTTCTACCAAAGATGTACATTAAAATAAAAAACAAAGATTATAAATGTATAGTTTAATTTCATCATTTAAAAAATTAGGGCTCTGTAGTTGATACCAAATGTCACTCAAACATGAGACAGTAGTGCTTTCGTCAGGGACTATTTTCAGCTGCGGATTGACTTTGGTGCTTTAGTGAGTATTTAGAATCAACAGCAGGCTTCACCTTTTTAACAAGCCATTAATCTTTTTTACTCTACTGATTTTTAATAGTACACGACTAACATAAGTTCCTGTTGTGCTGCAGTATATTTCTGCTGTAATATAATTGATTTTCTAACACATTTACACTTTGTATTCTAACACAACATGCCCCAAATGTACTTATAATTACATGATCTATAATAAATGTGTAATTCAAAATATACACTTATTCATATACAATGGACATGTATTTCTAAGATCTCCAGGTTGTTTTCTCGCTCAGTTTGATTCAGCCCGTTGAAGAGTTTGAGTGCAAACAGTTGAACGGAGGAGTCGTGCTGTAACAGGAGGCCCGTCACCGCCAGCGACATCCATCTCAAGTACGGGTCACACACATTTATAGCTCGTATCACATTCACTGGCCACCAAATCAAGTCAGCAGCTACGAGCCGCTGGTATCCTGCAGTATATAATATCATGGGGACCATATGATGACAGACTATAGCAGTGTAGACCACAGAGTAACACGATCTGCTGTCCGTCAACATGTAATGCAAATACGGGCTGTTAAATAACACATTAGACTGTTTGGTGGAGGCGCTGCACGCTCGCTGGCTGGGGGGAAATCACCTGTCGCACAGGAAGTGATGTGCTTAACTTGTTTGTAATAAACAGTAGGAGAAGCATGTAATTATCATGAGCAGCAATGGCTGGACGTGAAGACAAAAACCCAAACTTAAGTCAAAGACAGATTGTATTATAGGGGTGCTTCTTTGACCAACACATGGCAGCTGTAGGAAAATGTGGCCCAAAGCTGATCAGCACCAAAAGTGCTAGGAGACCCCTGTGTGGATCTGAGTACAGAGATGATGACCTCTGACCCTCAGTATCTCTAACTTGTGGCGAGCAGCCAGCGCTGGACTCTCCTTGACTCTCGACCATTATGGGCTGAGCGCTGCAGCAGGTGGCAGGAGGCATGTAAGCTCCAAACATGGTGCAGGATGTGAGACCAGATACCACAGAGGGACAGTCTGGAACCAGTTTAACGAAAGGCAACACTGCCATCTAGTGACTTCAAGGCAGACTGCTCAATGTCCTGACCTGGTTATATCAAGGCATGCCAGTAACATAGTCTCAATCACTTCTTAAAACACAACTTTTTATTTTTAAAAGAAACTAAACTCGGTTGAATAATGTACAGCTATTTTCTCACTCAGCATAATACAGGTGTGTATGTGTCACCATGGGTGTTGCAGGTTTAAGCAGACACTGGGTGAATGTGGTTTGTCTCACCTCTGGCTCGCACAAAGTATAACAACATCAGCTGGTTAAACATGTTGAACAGAGGCTTAAAGATCAGTTCATACAAATGTGGCGAAGTGAGCTCAGGTATGACATGTGATGTACATGTCGAAATTAAACAAGAGTTTAAACTGAAGAAGTATCTTTTGCATGAAAAGTAAAGACAGGCTATTTGTAATTTTAGAGTAAACACCACCAGAATTCCTAAAGTCACTGGACGATGTAAAGTGCTGGATAGAAACCAGAAGATCTGCAGTCGCCCAGTTGCCACAGGAAAATGTTGGAATTGTACATATCTGCAAACCACAGATACGTTACATTGGTACATTTCATATGCATCATATCAGCGTTTCTAAAGTGTTATATATGGGTTGATTTTGTCATTGGGAGGTGGAGAGGGTGGTGGATGATGTCACACGTAAGCAAACAACAAAAACCTTTTGCATTTTTAAGAGTCACTGCTGTGTTTCCAGCAGCTTTTATCAAATGTGGGTGTTTTTTGTAGCAACCTGTTCCTGCTTTTCCACCGGGGAGGATGCCATTTTATAATAACCATAACCAAGCGTTATTGGGAGTGTAAAGAAACATAAAATTTCAACTTATCTGCTCCATGATAAAGTATAAATGCGATGCAGGAATGTACAATGCCAACATTTTTCCCGAGGCTTGTCTTGACATGGTTATTCCTATTCTTTGTCTTTTCACCATTGAAATAAGAGCAAAAACTGTGTGACTGGACTCTGATTGGAACAACAGCGTACTTAGCATTTAATGATTTATTTGCAAGACAAGAGTCATGATTTAAGGGATTTCAAGGCTTGTCAAATAACCTATAAGGGTAAAGTTAAAGGTCATGCATAAACAACCAAACCCAGGAAATTCTTGGTGTAAGTGAGAGATTCCTGTGCCTATGAATTCTAGCTCAATGTGACGAAATCTCATAGGTGAGTCAAACAGAGCCCAGCATTCACTGGTCAGGGACGAACAGGGCAGCATACTGAATGGCTCGCTAATATACTAAACAGCTGAGAGGGACAGTGGTTAAATGTAACTAAGGACATTTATTCAAGTACTGTACTTGAGCACAAGTTTGAGGTATTTTTACTTCACTTGAACATTTTAATCTGGTGCCACTTTTTACTTCTATTTCATATTGTTCATTTTACTCCACTTGAGTTTTTTAACAAATTAAGCTGAAACTATTAGTTGATTAATTAGAAAATTAATTAGCAACTGTTTTAATATTCATTTAATTCATTTTAAATGCAAAACATTTAATGGTTCCAGCTTTTCAAATATGAGGAACTGTAGCTTTTCCTTATTTTTATTTCTTACATTTTTTTAGGCATTGAGATATTTTACTTTAAATACTTTTGTACATTTAATTGATTATTCCTATTTATTTTTACTTAAGTAACAATAGTAATGGAGTATTTTTTTTACAGCACAGTAATAGTCCTGATTCCTGATTATTCTTACTTATTTTTACTTCAGTAACATTTTCAGTGCATGACTTTTACAAGTAATGGAGTATTTTCACAGTGTGGTGACAGTACAGTACTGTTTAGGTTATTTGAGGTCGTTTTACAGCACGACTAAAATATCTCTATAACTGAGCTGCAGCCTGACATAAACTCTTTGTGTATACTGACTTTGTGGCCAAACGATACAGAGTCTGAGGCTGAAAATGTAATAACCTGCCTGCTAGTTACACTGGTGACTAAGAAAGAAAAAAAAGCTCAGATGAACAATAAAGTCCGGACCGCTGAGTGAAGTGAGAGAAATGTTGTCAACGTTTCATTTACGCTGCATTAGGCTCTGTTAAAAAGCACAACACACCCAGAAAATATTGCTGTGGGATTTCATATTCAGATTTGGCACGAGGCGCGAAAACACTGAGCTGTATCTCGTGCTGTAACCTCATTTCAAGTTCAAGGAAATGTCATACAATTATTTACATGTTTGGCACATGTGGGCAGATCCGAGGCCTTTGCTTCAACGATGCATTTTTCCTCCTTTTCAACAGTTTGTGATGATTAATCTAAACTGCTGCTGGGTGCTAATATGGTGTAAGTGCTGTGCAAGTGTGTCAGAGTGCGGTCTGGGATTTTCCTGAAGAATTTTTAATTTTGGTAGGTGTGACATTTACAGCCTCGAGACCAAATCCAGCCCCATAAAGAGCTGCTGGCCCCCTTTTTTTTTTAACAACCCTGTAAATACAGAGTTAATTTGTTTTCTGTCCGCCGCGAGATTAAAACATGAACAGTGAGCGAGAGGTGTTTTAAAGGGTTCATTTCATTATTCCACTGCGCCCCACGGTCAGGAAATAAACACACTTGTGGAAAATGAAGTGTGTGATGTGGGTGTGAAACTTTTCTAAAGGTCACAGGATTAGAGGGGGCCGGGCACGTCAGAAAACACACGCCGTTCACATGTGAGCGAAACGCAGAGATGAAAACTGAGACGCAAGATTTTCTCCCCCGCTATGAAATATGTTTACCACATCTACCCGGCCTTGGGACTATAAATTCAGCCCGAGTTACAAGGGCTGTAAAGTCAGGCTACATCTCCATGATTTTAGCCGTGGACGGCTGCAGCGAGGGGAGCTTTTTTCTCAGACTAGCCCTAGACTCGCTCTGTGGGGCAGTGTGGTCACATCCAGGTGGTCTGGGGCTCAGGTAGTCTGACAGGTTTCCAAACTCCTGCCATGTCCAAGTCATGTTTCGCCTGGTTTGGCTCCAGGCCCGAATCGCTCCCTTTAGACCTGTTGGTCAGAAACCAGCTTAAATCAAACCTGTCCTGTGTGTGGTGACCATGGAGGCAGCGCTGCTTCAAACCCAAACTGTATGTATTTAAGGCCTAAGCGTATATGAATATATTTTATAGAGACCTAAAGCTGCAGAGGGAACTGCTGTGGAGACACACTACATTTCTCTCTGCTGCGGAGGATTTATTTGTTTTGAAAGCCCCCTGTAAAACCTCAAGAACTGTGAGAAAAAGTCAGACAGTTTATTTGAGAAATGAAGCGTGCCGCTGAACAACACAGTTAGATCCTATCAGGATTTCATAACATACATAAACCTCTCAGGTCCACCCCCAGAGTACAGCGAGGAGTGGATGTTTATACATGACAACAATCAAAAATGTCAGTTCAGATTCAAGCGATGGCCAGGATGGCTCGCTCCCTCTTCCTCCTCCTCTTCTTCTTCTCTGTCAGTTGGCCTGTAGCGTCGGCAAAGAACATCACGTCCTCTTTGCTCTCGATCTCCCGCTGGAGGAACTGGAGCCCTGCGCTGTTGAAGCCCATCACGTCCTGGGACACAAAGAAAGAAGAGATGGTGATGCATTGTTGAAGACAACCAATTGATTCCTTCGTTTTCAGGCTGGTTTTGTGGATTTGGAGCTAAATGTTGTGCCTGGGGCACGTCGTGTATTAATGATACTCGTTACCTGGAGAGGTTGGAAAAAGATATACGTTTCTTCCCTGTTCCAAAACCAAAATCAAACCCTGAAAAGTGTAGGGTTAGCTAGCTAGCTACTGAAGATATAGCCTACTGAATGTATACACATGCTGGTTTTGCTTTTTAATGATTATAACAGTGAAACAAAGACCGACCCTGCTGTACAGGAACCAGTGAAGGGGAGCAGGGACACTTTGCTGATATTCAACCAGCTGTGTGTCATCGCAGTGTGTGCAGATGAATGTTGTTTGACTTCACCCGGAGATCTCTGCCCGTCCGGTGGCAAAGCCAAACACTCTTCACCTGCACACACTGTGATGCCACACAGCTGGTTCAATATCAGCAAAGTTTCCCTTTATATTCATTGTCTTGTGTGGCGATCAGCAGTGATGTGGTGGTTCACTTTTACACTGTGATCTGTAGCCTATAGTTCGGCTTTAGCTTCTAACTATCTTTGTCTTTTTAACCTGTTGTTGCTGCTGAGTCAGTTTGACATCCTGGATATATCCTTCAAACACAGACTGTAGACCCCTCTGTCTGCTTCGCTCTGGAATCACTGGTTCATTTCTCCAAAAATATGATAATATTTCTTCAGGGAGTGCAGTTAGTTACAGTGTGGGCTGCATGCTTACGGCGACAGCTTAACGGACCATCACATAGGGGGCGTGGCTTAGCGAAAGGTCATTTCTGAGTGACAGGATTCTCCTCTCTAGATGTGACTTACTCTGATTTCTCGCACTTTTGAGACAGTGTTGGTCCGTAGCTCGTCTATGACAGACAGCAGCATCTGGTTACTGGAGATCTGACCAAAGTGGATCCTAGAAAGAAACAGACAACAACACTTGATCACCTGAACAATCAACAGCAGCTTGAACAGAGTTACATTACACAATTTGCTCCGCCACCTCAGGAAAGGCAATAGACAGGCTCGAGATAGAAGAGTCTTCTAATTATCCACAAAGCAGTATTTCTGTCTTATTACCCTGAATACTGAACGCTCTCAAACACTTTAATCAGATAATTATGTAGCCCCTTTAAATTAGCTCAGGCCTGTCCACACATTCTCTTAGGTCACTGTAAACACATCTTTTACAAAACTCCATCCAGGATGGAGATTTGAAGTGTTTTCAGTGTTGACAGAGAAAACTAAGTTTTTAGCTTGTGACGTCAGAGTGCACCGTTATCTCCTTTCTGAGGCCTCCTGATTGGCCTCCTTCTTCTTCACCACCTTCTTCTTCTTCTTCTTCTTCTTCACTACCACTGTCCTCTTCTTCACCACCACCACCACTGTCTTCTTCTTCTTCTTCTTCTTCACCACCTTCTTCTTCTTCACCACCATCTTCTTCTTCACCACCACCGTCTTCTTCTTCACCACCTTCTCCTTCTTCAACACCATCTTCTTCTTCACCACCTTCTTCTTCTTCTTCTTCACCACCACCGTCTTCTTCTTCACCACCTTCTCCTTCTTCAACACCATCTTCTTCTTCACCACCTTCTTCACCACCACCATCCCCTTCTTCAACACCACCATCTTCTTCTTCACCACTGTCTTCACCACCACCGTCCCCTTATTCTTCACCACCTTCTCCTTCTTCAACACCATCTTCTTCTTCACCACTTTGTTCTTCACCACCACTGTCTTCTTCTTCTTCACCACCACTGTCTTCTTCTTCACCATCTTGTCCTTCTTCAACACCATCTTCTTCTTCACCACCTTCTTCTTCTTCTTCTTCACCACCACTGTCTTCTTCTTCACCATCTTGTCCTTCTTCAACACCATCTTCTTCTTCACCACCTTCTTCTTCTTCTTCTTCTTCTTCTTCACCACCACTGTCTTCTTCTTCACCATCTTGTCCTTCTTCAACACCATTTTCTTCTTCACCACCTTCTTCTTCTTCTTCTTCTTCACCACCACTGTCTTCTTCTTCTCCACCTTCTTCACCACCACCGTCCCCCTTCTTTAACACCACCATCTTCTTCTTTACCACCATCTTCTTCTTAACCACCATCTTCTTCTTCACCACCTTCCCCTTCTTCTTCACCACCACCATCCTCTTCTTCTTCACCACCGTCCTCTTCTTCTTCACCACCACCGTCCTTTTCTTCTTCACCACCGTCCTCTTGTTCTTCACCACCGTCCTCTTCTTCTTTACCACCACCGTCCTCTTCTTCTTTACCACCACCGTCCTCTTCTTCTTCACCACCGTCCTCTTGTTCTTCACCACCGTCCTCTTCTTCTTTACCACCACCGTCCTCTTCTTCTTCACCACCACTGTCCTCTTCTTCTTCACCACCACCGTCCTCTTCTTCTTCACCACCGTCCTCTTCTTCTTCACCACCACCGTCCTCTTCTTCTTCACCACCATCCTCTTCTTCTTCACCACCACCGTCCTTTTCTTCTTCACCACCGTCCTCTTGTTCTTCACCACCGTCCTCTTCTTCTTTACCACCACCGTCCTCTTCTTCTTCACCATCACCATCCTCTTCTTCTTTACCACCACCGTCCTCTTCTTCTTCACCACCACCGTCCTCTTCTTCTTCACCACCACCGTCCTCTTCTTCTTCACCACCGTCCTCTTCTTCTTTACCACCACCGTCTTCTTCTTCTTCACCACCACCGTCCTCTTCTTCTTCACCACCACTGTCCTCTTCTTCTTATCCACCACCGTCTTCTTCTTCTTCCTCTTCACCACCTTCACCTTCTTCTTCTTCACCACCTTCACCTTCTTATCCTCCCCTTCTTCACCTCCGTCTTCTTCTTCTTTGCGTGGTTTTAGGTTTGCGGCTCTATGGCTGCCTGTTGGTTTGATGCCTCAATAGTGTTTTGCATTTTAATTTTGACTAAGATTTTCTTATAACAGTGCTCTTGTGGACAGGAATTTTTGGGGGGAACAAAGGTGTGTGGTTGAAAAAAGTGTTTTCAAAATACCTCTATATGTGTGGACTAGACATTTTTATTTGGCTAAAACAATTTTTTCTTCATGAATTAAACATAACACAGGCTGAGTAACTGATATACACAAGGTCATTTTGTGAAGTGAAGTATTCCTTTACCAAACAAACACACACACCCTCCCTCTCCTTTACACACACAGTTCTCTACACTCACTTGAGGAGGAAGAACAGGCAGCGGCAGACCAGCTCCACCTCCAGGCCCTGCTTGATGTAGCTGTTGAACAGCTTCAGCAGCTCAGGGATGTATGGGAACGGTAACACCAGCAGGGAAACCTCCAGCTCACTGGGGATCACAAAAACCCACTGATTGTGTTCATATGCACAGAGCACTGCAGATGGTGATGAACTTTAGGAGTTAACAGGCTCAAGTCTTACCTCGATCTGACCTTCTTTATGACGTCTAAAACGTAGCGAGACGGCTGAGAGATAAAGAAAGACAAACTCAGTTACTTACAGCTGATTATTTAAATCAATGTTCAGTTATTGGAGGCGATGTTGGTTAGACATTTATTTTTTCTCATTGTTAAACTTACTGTAACATTTCCAAAGGCCACGAGGATGGGGTTGGGTTGTGGTGGAGGAAGCTGCAAAACAACATCAGATTTGTTTAATGAATCAGAATGCTAACATCATTAATATGCACAAATAAATGCCATAAAGAAGCTGAAAAAGTTTCCCATCTTGCATCAAAAATGACACAATGTTTAAGGATTTTTAAGCTCCACACCCCTCTCCTCTCCTGATTCATGTCTCTACCTCATTGCCTGCTGTCTGACAGGCGTATTTATACTCCTCCATCTTCCTGTTTTCTTCTTTGTAAAGCTCCAGAGCCTCCATGATTCGCTCTGCCTGCAAAAACAAATCAAAAACATCAACAATAATCTTAACAAACATGCTTATTCACAGCTGTCAAGGTCTATGAAGCTGTAAGTCATTCAGTGTCAGTGTTGTCAGCTACAACTTTAAACTATCCAGCATTAGCATCCAAGCAACATCCAGGAAGTGCTGAGTCCACTCACAGCTTTGACGGTCTCAATGGTCTTCTTGCCGGCTGGTGCTGCCTCTCCTTCAGTCTCTCCAGGTACCTGAAGATAAAACAAGTTCATGCATCACTGACATCCATCTAACACAAAATTCTAACTGATTTTTCCTTCATTTAAACAAGCAGCAGGGACTGAATATCTGCATTTCCACCACCAAAATCTCAACCATCACTTGAACAAGGCGACTGTAAAACTATATTACTCAAGTACAGGTAATGACTGAGCTCTCACCACAGGAGCATCTCCTTTGGCCATGCTCTCCTCAAACTCTGCTTCTCGCTCCTGTAAATATAAAAACAGGGTCATTTAGAGACACAAAGAAACTGTGTGTGTATGTGTTTGAATCATGGTTGGATCTGTCCGTGTCCGCCCTGTCCTCCACCTCACCATCTCTCGCTCCTCCTCCAGGATGATGGGCTCCCTGGTCCTCTCCCACAGACGCAGGGATTTGTCGTGGGATGATGAAACAATGTGGTCGCCGTTTGGGCTGATGGTCAGACACCAGACCTCCCGATGATGACCCTGTGAGGTAGAGACAAAAGCCAAATGTCAGCCTGGAGGTGCTTGATCCTTGTTACAGTGGAAGAGTTTTATGCTTTGTCAGCAACTGTTCATAGTTTAGTTTTTGACTCTCTGTTTATCAAATCTAATATACAGCTGACAAGCAATGTGTGGTCACCATCAGAGATGTGAAGTAAGCCTGCCACAAGACCATTGATCTAAGACATTGGACCCCAAATATGAAGGGTAAGGAGCAGAGCGTCACCTCTAGTGTCTGAATGTGCTCAAACTTGTCGGCGTCCCACTGTTTAATCTTCTTGTCCTTCCCTGCTGTGAAGAACAGATGAGTCTTGGGGACGAACTGGAGGAACATGACGCTGTGGAGAGCAAACAGAATGAGCAACGAGAGAGTCAGCTGAGTGAAGAGGTAAATTAGAAAATAAATACAAAGCTCGAAAATAAGATCTTTTTCAGTTCACTACAACTACTGAAATTAAAAAAAAATCATCACATTTCCATCTACGGGCTTTTCTTTCTTAAAAAAAAAACAGCATTGTGTGCCTCCATCTGGTAAACTCCTGTTACCATCTGGGGTCTTTTATTTTGAAAGACAAGCCTTGTCCAGGGCCCTTGGTAAAACTTTTGTTACTACTTGGGCTCTTTTAATTTGAAAATCAACAAGCGAGCATTGTCCAGCGCCCCACAGTAAACTCCTCATACCAACTGGTGGCTTTTATTTTGAAAATCCTGGCTTTTCTAAGGCCCCTAGTAAACTAATGTTACCATCCAGGGTCTTTCATTTTTAAAATCCAGCCTTGTTCAGAGCCCTTGGTAAACTAATGTTACCATCTGGGGTTTTTTATTTTGAAAATCCAGCCTTGTCCTGGGCCCCTGGTAAACCGATGATACCATTTGGAGTCTTTTACTTTGACAATCCTTGCTTGTCCAAGGCCCTTAGTAAACCACAGATACCATCTGGGGTAATGGTAAATGGACCTGCATTGTATAGCGCCTTTCTAGTCATCCGACCACTTAAAGCGCTGTTGTTTTTTTTTTTTACACTACAAGTCACATTCACCCATTCACACACACATTCATACACTGGTGGCCGAGATTACCATACAAGGTGCACCTGCTCCTCAGTTGTTGTTTTTTTTTTCAAGTCACTCACACACCAACGGAACAGTCATCAGGAGCAATTTGGGGTTCAGTATCTTGCTCAAGGATACTTGCAGACAGGAGGAGCTGGGGATCGAACCGCTGATCTTCCAATTGGTGGACAACCCACTCTACCTCTGAACCTTTAATTTTGAAAGTCAAGCCTTGTTCAGGGCCCTAGATAAACCACTATTACCATCTGGACTCTTTTATTCTGAATGTCAAACATTGTCCAGGGCCCTTGGGAAACTAATGTTGCCATCTGGTGTCTTTATTTTGAAAAACTAGCATTGGCCCACAGTAAACTCCTCATACCAATTCCTGGCTTTTATTGTGAAAATCCAGTCACTTCAATAGCCCTTGGTAAACTAATGTTGCCATCTGGGGCCTTTAAAGAAAAAAAAAAAAAAACTGGCATTGTCCAGGGCCCTCTGTAAACTCCAATACCAACTTCTGGCTTTTATTTTGAAAATCCTGGCCTGTCCAAGGCCCCTGGTAAACTAATGTTATCATCTGGGGCCTCTTATTTTGAAAAACTTGCATTGTCCAGGGCCCTCTGTAAACTCCGATACCAACTGCTGGCTTTTATTTTGAAAATCCAGGCTTGTCTGAGGCCCCTGGTAAACTACTGTTACCATCTGGGAGGTTATTTTCTGAAAAACGTACCAACATCAGAGCTAACGCTGTGAGCTCTGATGTGATTTGGATCACAATAGTGTGAATTCACACAACTAAGTGAAGACAGATTCACTTAAACATTAAATAAGGAGAAAACAAGATTAAACACCAAAGACAGAAGTGAGATGATCCGTGAGAAAACAGATGAGCGGCGTGATGAAAGAGCAGCTGGTGTGAAGTCACAGGGCAGTGCGAGTTAAAAGGACATGGATCAGAGTCCCTGACCACAACACATGAAGTCACAGCTGGAAACTCAACGGCCTAGAAAATGATGTCATCGCCAAATATTTGATCAAATAAAAACAGATTTAGTTCCAACGAACACAAGACATGTTTGCTTTGAGTCCGTGTTGTTGGGCGTTACCTGTCGTCATGAGCAAACATGGAGCGGTGACAGTCGCCGAAGTCCAAACCCCAGATCTTCACGTTTCTGTCAGCGGAGCCGGTGGCGATAAGCGTGCTATCCTGGTGAACAGAGACACGAGGTCAGAACGTGGGAGGCAGGACGGGGGGTCAGATGAGTTCAAGTTTGTTCCACAAACTGATGTAATGACAGTCATTACCGAGTGAACATCAAAACTGCATCTTATCCAACACCAAGAACAAATGTGGGAAGATATTTAAAGGTTCCCTGTGGAGTTTTTAACCTCTAGTAATGCTTCTTTAAATTTCAAAAACCTGAAACAAATGTTCACGGCTGTTTACTGTGATAATCTCACGAAATAAAGTGTGTTATACCCTTTGTTATTGAGGCCGACAAGCAGCTGCTAGTTAAAGCTTTTGTACTCACGTGTGAGATGTCCAGACAAAGTACAGGCAGCTTGTGTCCGTACAGAGACAAGAAGAACTGGAGCAGCCAGACGGAGAAAGGTTCAGTTACAACAGAATATATGACACTATTAATGAAGCACTTATACAGTGAATATGCCAACATTATTTTATTGAATACAGTCAGAGCTATTAATATAAATGTACGTACCTTGAGTGTGTCTGTGTAGAAGACCTTGACGGTGCAGTCTAACAACGACACAGCCAGCAGTCTGTGGTCAGGAGAAAACTTCACACACAAGACATCTTCCTCCAGCTGCAGAGTGCGGGTGTGCTTCACTGTCAGCCTCCTGTATCACACACAAAATAAAATTCCTTGTTTGCATGTGGAAGGGCAGAGAGGTGTGCTCTCTCCACCTTAGGCTTTCTGCGTAGGCCTAGGAAAGGCAGAGGGGCCCCAGAACAGAGCCATATCGGCAAATATAATACTGCAAATGGAAAAAAGTTTTCTTTGACTAAAGTGGTCCTGACTGAGCCACAGTGTTGGTTTGGTATCATAACCACGGCAGAACCCCAGATTCACAGAGTATTGGCGTAGCTGTAGCTGTCGCTATTTCAGTGTGTTTTCAGTTAATGAAAGTTAACTGTAATGTTTTGGTTGCCTAAAAAAGTCTTATTCAGCATTTGATTGTAGTAAAAGACCCTCTAAGGAGACGAATGTTCAGTTTTTCCATTAAGTACATTTTGTTTTAATGTTTTTAAGCCTGTTTTTCACTAGCAAAAATTAGCATTAGCCTTAGAATAATCCCAGTGAACTAGAGGCTGACATTTTTGCGGGAGTCCCACGGGTCACGTGATTCCCGTGGGATTCCCACGGGATGGGAATCAGTTTGACTATTTGTCACGTGATTGGGACGGGATGGGAAAAAAAAGTCAACGGGAGTGGGCGGGACTGGGAATCATAATTAGGCTTGTTGCATATGCGATAAGTCGGTTAATTGCACGATAAATTAAAAAGGAGACGGTAACTTTTCCGGCCGCGATTAATTGTCATATTCATGCGTGTTTGTTTTCCTCATCTCTCTCCACCAAAGAGACTGGACGACAAGAGCGTTCACTGCCGTGCATCGTCTGGCAGCCAGGTGAGTTGGTTCATTAGGGTAATAAACGGAGGGAAAGCTCTTGTCATTGAGTGTCTTTGTCTCTGTGGGGGAGGCGGGGCTATGCACTACACAGAGTGTGATCTTAGTGAGGGGGAGATGAGGCGGAGAAATAAAAGAGAATTGAGCCTAAGAGAAAGACAGGGAACTTGTTCCTAAGCCAAATGACAGAAGGGAGCCCAGTAATTTGGACGAGCCGGTGTGCCGGGTTTGTTCTAAAACCAACTCAACAAAAAGAGCGAATATGACCAACTTAACTGCACACCTGAGAGTGAGAGTCTATTTTTTTTGTATTTATTTTGATATTTTTACGTGTTATTTTGGATATTTAAATTTTCTTTTTTGCATTCCTAAATATTCTTGTCAAATAAATGTTTATTTCTCTTTCAAAGGGTGTACTTGCATCAATATGCCTTTATTATCATTATATAAGTTTTAAAAAATGGAATAAAAACAGCAAAAACAATAAACAACAATAATAAAAATGGTCTTAAAAGCACAATATTATGCAATATTATCGCTTATCGCAATAATTTCTGATGCAATTAATCGCCCAGCAAAATTTGTTATCACGACAGGCCTAATCATAATAACAATAGTCAAGTTTTCATAAAGTAGTTGAAACTAGCTCCACCTCCAGCAGCTACAACAGTAACAGGCTGCTCTAACACTGATGCTTCAGTATTAATAATCCAATGATGTCATATATAATAATATCAGTCAGAGGAACCAAATATTACTTTTACTGCAATACTTTAACTACATTTTTCTCTTTCAGAACTGGTTCTTATGACGTGTTGTCTGACCACATCAGAAATCAAATGTGTTTATCATTCTGAACAGCATCAAGGTGGAGTGAATGTTAAAATAATTAGGCAATAAACATCAAAACACAACATTGTCATATTTGGGTTTATATTCAACTAAGGTAGGCATTGTGTGATCCATGTACTATATTTTTTTTTTTTTTATATTGTAACTGAAACACAACACGGGAGCGGGATGGGACAGGAGTCATTCTTGTGGGATTGGGACGGGCCGGGATTTTTTTTTTTTTTTTCTTTTTCATGGGATTGGGACGGGATGGGATTTTTTTTGTGGGAGTGGGATGGGACGGGACTGAAAATCCACTCCCGTGTCACCCTCTACAGTGAACTAGCTGTACATGCACCATGGTAACCAAGCAGGGTAATCTCCACCCTCTCTTCCAAATGTGGTCACTTCTGGCTTAAAAAATCCAAGATGGCGACGGCCAAAATGCCAAACTCATGGCTTTGAAGACATCACAATGGCTACGATCATTATTTTCATACAGTCTATGGTGGTGACTTACTTTTGTCCACTCTCTTTGTCCTTCATCAGCTCAAACTCCCAGAACTTTACTGTCTTATCTGCACTTCCTGTGACGAGCCCCCTCTACAGGAATTAGACACACACACACACGACGAATGAGACAAGCAATAAAAGACAGCTGTTTTTATGATCTATGTGAGGTATGATATAGTAAGAGATAAAGAAAAACGATAAGGTCAGGTTGGACTGCAGATAAATGAACAGAGTGTTGTCGGTTGTCTGGTTTACCTGGTCTGGGGCCAGGCACAGGGACCACAGAGCTCCGTCATGAGCATCCACTGTCTCCAAGAGACTTCCTGAGGCCAACTCGAAGATCTGCAGCTTCCCGCTCTGACAGGAAAAACAGCAGAGAGCACAACACATGAACTAAAATAGTGTCCCTGTCCCCTCGTCTCATGGAAGAACTTCCGAATGAAGGTAATACCTTAGTCCCCAGGATGATCTGTCTGTCTCCAGGTACGAAGAGGGAGCAGAGGGCGTACTCACAGGCCATGGTGCGAATCACCTGCAGAGTTGACCTGTAACAGAGGAGCGGGACTTCTTGTTAGACCACCACTCAGTTTTTATCAGCTTTGTCACATTCATCAAAGACCTGTGAGACTTTTCACCTGTTCCAAACTTTGACTGTGTCCCCAGAGGCAGAGAGGACGGCCAGGTTGTCCGAGCTGAAGGCCAGCGTACGGACGTCTGTGCGGTGGCCGCCGAGCGTGAGGCGAGCCGTCTTGTTGGCTGTAGGGGTCTTGTCTGAAGTCTTCAGGCTGTAGGTCTCGACGGTGTTGTTCTGCAGCAGCAGCGCCACCTTCAGCTCACCACCTGCACACATTTGGCAGTCCACCCACCTGAGAGGGGACGGAGGCGATGAGTGTACCGACTTCGGTAATTAATGCACCCGTTGGTCACATGTTCACCTCTCTAAGCTGCTCCATGTTTGGCTCCACACTGACCTGATCTTGGCGGAGGCCTTGATGTTGGTCAGTCTGAGGATCTCATCCTTCAGCATCCTCTCCACCACCGGCTCTGCTGCCTCCTCACCTGCATCTTCCTGAGCTCTGCAGCAGGGAGCAGCAACACATCAAGCTTCAGCGTTTAACTGGGTAGTTTTAGAAGTGGGTTCAATGCTGGATAAAGTGCTTAAAAATATTAATATAAGGAGCAGCAGGATGTGTCTCAACCTTTCAAATGAACTAAACAGAAATAACTGTCATTACTTTGCTGCCTTCTTTTTGGCTTTCTTCAGCTTCTTGGTCATTTTCTTCTGCACTTCCTCCTCTGACAGCACAGTGAAGAGCTCCAGGACTGAATCATTGCCCTGATGACACATGAACACAGATATGTATAGAATTAAGAGCCAACAAAATATTATATTTAATAACTAGATAATTGTATTTCCTGCAGAAAATACATGTGAATGCTAAAAGCTGAACTGAATCTCAAAGCGGTGTGGGACAACTGATGATTTGGGGTCCCAAAGGCTGTGGGGCCCCTGAGGGTGATGGTTTCAGGTCCCTGAGGTTGTGGGACCTCGAGAGGTTTGGGGCCATTGATTATGTGGGGTAACTGAGGCTGAGGATCTGAGGTCTCTGTTTGCACAGGGCCTCTGAAGGTGTGGGGCCCCTGAGTGTAGTATGTATAGCATAGTATGCAAAGAGCCGGGGTCACAGTATTCACAGTAATAATGCATTTGAATGTCATTTATTCTAATTAACAAAAAGTGCATCAAACACAATGTAAATCTCTCTGTGTGATTCCAACTTCAGGATCGTGACACATCAGACCAGCTTCATGACACTAACACAGATAGTAATGACGCACTCTGCCTCATTTCACCTCATCTTAACTGAACACACTGTGAAATCTCCAGCTGACAGCCAGCTGAGCTCAGACAGGAACAATCATCCTGCATCAAAGGAAATAACTCTACAGTTAACAATGTTTTTAATCCGAAACAAACATTATGGAAACACAAACAAAACAAACCAGACAAAAAACAAATTTAACAAAACTGTGAATCAGTTTGTCATGTGGTCACAAGACAAAATGATTAAAGGACAAATATTTGAGGCCGCATCTGTAAAGTTTTTCTTTAATTTGCACTGTGGTAAAAACTTAATGAAAGAAATCAGGACTTCACTGAGATTAACAGCCACTGAGGAGGGCCGATTACAGCCAACAGTGTTGGAAAAAACCCCAAACTGTGGCCTCAAATGTCATCTTGACGTCTGACATCAAAATTATTCTACCAAAGAAACTAAGGCTGCACCCACGCCTGTGCCTTTTCATTTTAAAAACCGTACACATATATCCATCTTGAGACACTTAAAAACATCCACTGTGTGTGTTAAATTTGGTTTGGTCAGAAAATCTAAATGATTCCTGAACAAACGCCAACAGTCTCCGCTCCGCGTGCTCCAGACATTTTATCATCTTTTAGAGTAAACATGGAGACACTTGGACACTCACGTGGCAGGCGATGACTCTGGCCCTGGCGTCTGCTGTCAGCGAGACGACTCGGTCTCGGGCCTCTCTCAGGATGGAGCCGGCTTTCTTACAACTCAGGATCCGCTGAGAGACGAAGAAACAGAGAGAGGACAACGTTTCAAGCCAAGAAGAAGCAGAGGAGATTTATTTGAGGTCAAAACGGTACGCTGTGAAAATGCTTTCCAAAACACAGCAGCATCATTGTGAGGAAGTCACAATTAATCAGTGTGAGGTAGGGCCGTAACGGTACATGTATTTGTGTCGAACCGTTCGGTACGCGACTTTCGGTTCGGCACGACCCTGTACCGAATTATTGGGCGCAGGATATTATTTTATTTTATTTTGTTTTATTTTAATTACGTTTTTGCGAGCTGAACCATTTAAAATATCTAGTTCCCCGATGGACATAATTGAGTGACGGACCGAGTCCGACCGTAAATCTCCGCTTTCACTTTGTGCAGCGCATTCTCGCATTTTGACAACATGGCAAGTGAGCCTGAAGAACCTGAAGACCCACCCGCAAACCTTAAGTCCTCCGTTTGGGAACACTTTTGGTTTCAGGGTAAAATACGAAGATGGAAATAAACAAGTTGACAAGACAAAGGCAGTGTGCCGACACTGCAGAACAGCGGTCGGGCATGTACTTGAAAACACGTCTAACATGCTAACGCATCTAAAGCGACACCACCACCACGAGTTTGAACATTAACCGGCACGACTAGAAAAAGCAATCTGGTGCAAACTACGATATCGTCGTCGTTTAAAAAGAAAGAGCGTTTCCCTGGCCATCGCGCTAAATAAATAACCAATGCCATTGGAGTTGAGTAAAATTGTTTAAGCTGCACTTTAGATATAAGCATGTTTTGTTTACTGCACTTTAACAAAGTGGGAAGCTAAGTAAGTTCCTAGTAAAACTGAATCTGAGCAGGCTTTAAAGCTGACCAGCTGCACTATACTTTTTATTTTAATTAAGTAAAACTGTTAAAGCAGAAATGTATATTTATATTTTTCATTCAAAAAATGTGTTTAAAAAGAGTTAACTGCTGTGGTGGTATGTTTTAATAAGGTTACTAATAAGTAAAAGATATTTAATAGTTGTCTATTTTTTTCATTACTGTACCGAAAAAAAAAAAAAAGAATCGTGACTTGTGTACCGAGGTACATACCGAACCGAGATTTTTGTGTACCGTTACACCCCTAGCGTGAGGCTGAAAATGAATGGTACACTTCGAAATAAATCACATTTAAACAGGGGCGCCACAGCAAGACAGTTCCTAGTTCGAAACCGGGGTGGGGAGCCTTTCTGTGTTTGCGTGTTCTCCCTGTGTCAGTGTGGGTTTACTCCAGCTTCCTCCCACAGTCCAAAGACATGCAGGTTTTATTTACTTTAATTTCACAGATAAGAAACAATAAACTGTGAAGATATTAAAGCCTCCACAGAAATAGCATATTAAGTCTTGTGTGTGATTTATCCTGGCTTCATATGAGCAGAGGAAATCTCTGCTCATCGCTAGGCTAATTTATACAATGTAAAATGCCATAGGCTTGTGCTAATAACGTTAGCATGTTGTATTTGTGGGGAAAATGTGTCCAGATAAAGACAAGTGTTTGTCCATGAATGCTGTGAGTTATAGTGAAGCTGATTTGTGTATTTGGGTTTGAAATTGTCACTATTAAGCCATGTTTAATGTGTGTTTTAGGCGTGTTTAATGTGTGTTTAATGTGTGTTTTGAATCAACTAACTTTACAGCACTTCACAGAAACCCCACTGCTGACTAGTGTTTTGAAAGTGTAACTGCAGAGCGACACAGACACACCACCGCAGACAACTCACACACACTCTGAATTTCACATAGAGCTTTAATAACGGCACTGTTTTACTGCTACTGTTCTTTTTCTCATTGATACATCATTGACTTCACTCGTACCTCTTCAGGACTTTCATCCACGTCGTCCTGGTTTTCTTCCTCGTCATCATCATCCAGCAGAGTTTTCCCCTTCTTCACCTTGGGCTCACCCTCAGCTTTCTCCTGAGCAGACACACAGACTTTACAACAACTGTGGCGACATCACTTTTATTTATTGATCTCTTTTGGTGAAGTTTCCGTAGCTGGAGCTTTTATTCGACCATGGCGCTCCAGCTAACTTCAGTTAGTCACTGACTGGGAACAGAAAAACTGGCATGTACTGAGAGCAGAGTGTCCAGCTGTGCTCTTCCTCACCTCCTGCAGGTAGTTAATGTCCCAGGCTCGGAGCTCACTGTCTGCTGAGCCTGTTAACAGCCTGTTCTCCTGGTTCAGCAGCACCATGCCCCACACCTAACACACACACACACACACAGAAATAAACACTGTCACATAGATTCATCTCATTAATACAGGGAGGACAGTGTCAAGTTAAACACAATATTAACGTTCCAGTAGGTTGTGTTTTAACCATTCACAAAAAGCCCCCACAAGATTGTCAAAGACGGGGAGATTAGCCATAGAGACCAAAACTGTTTTTCATACCAGGCTGTAAACATGTTTATTTCTGCTGTTAACATGGGGGTCTATGGGGATTGACTCGCTCTTGGAGCCAGCCTCTAGTGGCCATTAGAGGAACTGCAGTTTTAGGTACTTCTGCGTTGGCTTTACTTTACAGCCCTGAAAGGTTTCCACTTGGTTTACCCATCTGTTTGTTTATGTTAATGATCACAGAGTACGAAGCCCCTCACCTCACTGCGATGGCCCACCATGGTCTTGAAGCAGTGCTGCGTGTCGAGGTCCCACCACTTCACAAAACTGTCCTTGGAGCTGTACGGCAGCAGAGCACACAGAGACACACACACTGTGTCAGTAACACCGCTGTCAGTGATCACAGTGGACATAACTCTCTGTGTCTTTGCTCTTTAACTAATAATGACTTGTCGTGAGTGTAATAATGTTTTGTTTGCTCAGCTCAGGCATCAGGTGAAAGGTGTGTTACCTGGTGACCAGGAGGTTCTTGTCTTTGAGGAACAAGGCCTGTGTGATGACGTCTTTATGGCCTCTCAGCCTGTACAGCCCACACTCGTTGATGATGTCCCACACGATCACATCTGTGTCCTGAGAGACGAAAAGGTTATAACATACTCATCGTGTGCTGTAACAGATAGGCACCAAATTAGTAGCTCAGATTGGAATCAGTTGGACACAAAAAAAGGATTTGCGTGGATTTTTGAGAGCAAACAAAGTCCTCCAACCATGTGAAACTCGGATTATCACCTACGTGTAATTACATTCTTATCATGATCTGAAAAGCTGGCGTCTCCTCATCCCGACTCACCTTGGACCCAGTGATGAGCCGAGCTCCGAGTGCGTCATAGTGCATGACGCTGACAGCAGACTTGTGCCCATTAAAGGAGACGTTGCTTTCGCCGCTCATCAGGCTAAAGATTCGCACAGCACCATCCTCGTAACCCACGGCGATGTGGATGCCATCGGGCGAGGGGCAGAGGAAGGTCACCTCATGTTTCTGGCCCTGCAGGATCAGGACCTAGACAGAAGGACAGACGCTGAATGAAAACTGGAAAAGACCTGAGTCAGAACAAGTTGTCCTCCACTACTGTCATAACCAAAACCTCACCTTCTCTCCTTTTCGGACATCCCAGATGAACACGTGTTCACATGCAGCCACAGCGACGTAGCGGCCCTTCTCTCCCCCTCGGAGGGTCACATATACAATGTTTGCTTTTTGGCTTCCAATGACTCCGAACACTGCGCTGGCGACGTAGCGCAGGTACTGCTTGGTCAACCCCATGACCGGCAGTCTTGGGTGATGATGAATCCTGTTTCACAAGAACACTTTGATTGATTACTTAAAAAAAACTGTGGTATTCCTAAACTGAGTGAGGTATTTTATCTTTACTCATAGTGCCTTTATCTTACTTTATTTAGTGCTTATTCTCCCCTGAATATTAGTGATGGACCAAAACGAACAAACCAATCTAGAACGACTCTAGTGTCCTGTATGTAACGGGTCAACCTGTTGAATCTGAGTGCTCATGAATCATCTATTCTTTACCACTTACTGTTATGAGGTAGATCCGTCCAGAGAAATTTGTTTTTTGTGGATAAAATAGATTCAAAATGATGACAAATTTAACTCTTTTTCCCGCTGCTCATTTTGTTGTTATGAAGTTAAGAAGTGCAGCGACGACACTGAATGAACGAGTACTTTTTATTCGACTATATGTATTTTTAACAGCTTACGTTACCTTGTAGGTTAAGATTATTAAAACAAAAGATAAATAAACTAATAAATGATGATATATTATTAGGCTGTAAACGAAGCTAACCGGCAGTACGTAAAGTAATTAAAACTAGCTCCACCAGCTGCAACATATATATGAATCTAAAGTGGCTGATTCTGCATAATGAGTACTTTTACTTTCTGTAATTTAAGGATACTTTAAAGTTGCACAAAACACATTAAGTTTTCTCCTTAAGTATGACACTTAAGGCTTAATTTCTCCTTAGCTGAGGGACGCACACAGTTGTACTGAATAAGGATAGACCGATACATCGGCCGGCCGATATTTGAGTTTTTTACTTGTATCGGCATCGGCCGATACGCGCATAGGTTCACGGATTTATTTTTCCCTGGCACTTTTTTTCATTTGAAAGTATGTGGTTAAGTTGAACAAAGCTGTTGAATCCTACTGTGTACAGTAATTGTTGTTTTATTTATGCTTCAGCTTAAATATTTGTTTATTTTATAAAGACATTACTGGAAGATTTAAGAGCACTGAACTCTTTTTTATTTGAATGTATAATAATAATAATAATAATAATATTCTACCTGTTCTACCTCAACTTTCCATCTTGTTTTAGTATTTTTTACTGTTCAATAAATGTTTCTTATTTTAAACTTGAGACCTGTAATATTTGTTATCATTGTGTCATTTTTTTAATGTAAATTGAGGGAGCAAAAGCAGTATAAGCCCCAAATATCGGCTCAAGAAAATCGGCAGTCCATAATCGGTCATCGGCTAAGGGTGATGGAAAAAAATCGGTATCGGCATCGGCCCTAAAAAATCCACATCGGTCTATCCCTAGTACTGAATCCCTTATAAGGTTTCCTTAGTTTAAGGAAAAACATTAGGTCATTTACTGCGTTGAAAGAGATTTTACAGCGTTAAAAGTTTCCATGGAGATTGTTTGTTTGCTTGGACGATATCACAAAGTTGGCTTATAGTTAGATATTGGAAAAACAGCAGACAAGGAAACCATATTGGTCAGAGGAGGAGGCGATTTTACTTCTGGAGTAATACGGTCATAGAAAGCACAAACTACAAAGTAATTTTGATCCCAAAATATCAGAAAACAACAGCAGAGACATTGCAACAGAAATTAATTCAACTCTATAGTGTAAAATCAAAATGGTTTATCACCATAAACTGTCATGTTGCAGTTAAGACAGTGTGAGATGTACCTTAACATATTTTTTTTTTTACCTTGCTTTGTGCAACAGTCTAGGGATTCCTTAAGTATAAGACCAAGACAAGCAAAATATTTTAGGGAAGACTCAAGTGTGTTTTGTGCAACCAATTTCATTTTAAGAAAATCTTAACCAACACGTTAAGGACCATCTGAACTTGAGGTGTTTTGTGCAGCCAGCCCCTGAATACTCCTTCCAACACTGATCATAATGCAGACATTACAATACTTTCTAATGTGTCTAATGTGTCTGTCCACAGTGAGATGACAGTATTTGGTGCTGCTTTCACCTCCGATAGTGTCATTTTAATATCAATACAGGCGTATTACGAGTTTTCCTTAACTAATATTTGTCTTTTCTGATGTTAAATAATCGATAAATCCCCTAAATGCTTTCTTGCAATACATGTTTAGCTTAATAAAAGCATGCCGAGCTATGTAAGTCAGAGGAGCGTTTGTTTTGGTGCAACAAACCGCCCGCGTGGTCGGAGTTTAGAGCCTCTGACACAGGCATTAACACAATACATGACAGACCCCGCCTGCCTGGCTATCCCTGTACCTCAAATCGAGCACGGCTAACCCGGACACACCGCTTCTTCCTGAACCCACGTGGTGAAGCTGCTGGATAAATGTGGCTCCTTTAGTCAGATATGACGTAGATTAATGTCTGTGTATGTTTAGCATCAAGTTAACATGTATTTCTATGAAGTACCGTGTTTAATGTTTGGTTAGTTTCTCCTCTTACCTCTGAAATGTGTCACCGTGCTGTGCCTGTGTTGTGTTCCCTGCGCTGCTGATTCAGACCCGACTAATCGATCACACATCGCAGATGGAGTCAGTGTTGACACCACGCGAACAGATCCTTTACATAAGAAGTGCTGATACACTGTATAAAAATAACAATAAAAAAAATCTGTTAGACGTTAAATTCCTGCATTTAGAATAGTACTTAAGTCAAAGTATGTAAGTTTAATCAGGACGATGTACTTGAAATATTAAAGATAAAATAAAATAATCCTTAATTCGTCCCAAAATGGGGATATTTACAACAATCCAGAAGTAAGAGGACAGTGCAAACAGGAAGCATCAATAGGAAAAAACACAAATATATAAGCACATATTGGTAAAAAAGAGACACACAAATCAGTATAAAAAGTAAACTGTACTAAACAAAGTAATACAATAAGCAAACAGTATAAAACACAAAGCAGTAAAAAGTTAACAGCAGAAAGAAGCTTAATATAATAAAGAGACAGACTGAATGGCTGATTTTACATTAATGAACAATGTGTTATAGTACATTTAAAGTGTCTTCATATTTTATGGTATTTTTTCTATTCTATAATGATGTTCTTGACTGTTGCAGTGCTTTGCCTTTATCTTGAGGTCCTCTTAACATGTTTTTTTTTGTTTGTTTTTTTGGTGTAATGTGTGCACAAGAGACCAAGGCAAAATCCTTGTAAGTGAAAACTTACTCGGTATTAAATCTTATTCTGATTCTGATTATTAAAAGGAAAAGCAGCAGATCTTCACATCTGTGAAGCTGCAACCATGAAATGTTTTACATGAAAAAATTACTGAAATTATTATTATTATTATTTGCTGTGAATTGACAATCTTCTGTTTGTCAACTTTTGTTTAATGGTTTTAGCTGTACTTCAGTAAATTGTTGGGTAGTTTATTTTTTTAAAACATATTTTATGAGCTCTTAATATGTTTGTATGAAACAGTGGAAAAGAAAAGAGAACAATATTTGCCTCTGAAATATAGTGAAGCAGAAGAATGAAGTGCCAGGAGAATAAAAAGCTAAGGTGACGTACAAGTTCCTCAAATTTATAAGTACCATACTTGAGTAAATAATTACTTTCACCACTTGTGTGTCCATAAAAGCAAACTATACTGTCATTTAAGAAAACAAAAATAATAGGTTTCTTTTCTTTTATTCTTATTTTTATTTTATTTTCTATTCTATTCTATTTATCTTTATATTGTAATTTGTTTAATCTCATGCTATTTATTAATATTATTATTAGTAGCAGTAGTTCTTTTTTTATTCTTATTTTTTGTTTTATTTTTTATTGTAATATTTTCAGTCTTATTTTATTTATTTATTTATTTTGCTCGATAATTTTCTCTCTGTTGCTTCTGTCTGCGCTCCAAGAACACTTGAAAAGTGACTTGCTAAAGCGTTTACATTTTGTAAAATTAATCTGTATATAATTCTCATATTCAGCTGCAGATCACCGTGTTGTTTATTTAATCAGTGGTCGGACATATTTGTGTCACAGACAAATGCAGCAGGTTCTCACAGGAGCCTGAACAGACACAGCGGAAGTGTTGTTCTTTTATTAGTCAGCTGATTAGGAACCGAAGACAAGGTGCGTCAAGTTGGATAGAAATAACCGGAACAGAACCGGAAGTGACCATGTACTTGCCCTTGCAAATAAAGGCGTCTTATTTTCATATCACGACATGACTTCACGAACATTTCAGTGGAGAGAGGACAGCAAAAAAATCATAGGAGGAGGAGTTTTACAATTTGATGAACAGATCGAAAAGATCTCCTGTGGTATTCTCTGAAAAACATCAGACACAAATTAATTTTAAAAGCAGAGCAATTTTTTATGTCTTGAAAAATATTGGTGTTGATAACTTTACAAGTTTGAGGTCTCCATTTAACCCACAGGGGTCCTTGAGGGAGTTTCCGGTGGTCCCCCTAAAAATAGGGAGCTGTTTATTTTGATTTTTTAATTCACTCATTCATAGAAGTGAGCCTGATGTGAGTCAGAGTCATAAGAGTTACTATTCTGGTCATAGGTTTCACTTCCCCCTTCCTTCCTAGTTCTGGTCTTAATCACATCTAACAACCAAAACATTTACAGATGGAGGTCCCTGTTAGCAAAATGTTATCAAATGTGTAGTCTGAGACCTGATTTGTATTAATTTAGGAGTCCTGGCCATGAAAAAGGTTGAGCACCACTGCTTAAAGTGACTGTGAATCACACACTGCGGCAAATTCTTTTCCCTAGACAGCAGTGTACATGATTCATTATGAGGAGGCCGTCTGCCAGCTCTAATCAGCAACGATCAAAAATATTGAAATAATACAGAAAAGAAGGAGGCCAGGTAGATGGGACGACACAGGATGTCTAGCATACAAAAGTCTCTAAAATTAGAACAGGAGCCAGAGCCTTCAGCTGTCAGGTTCCTCTTCTGTGGAACCATCTTCCAGTTTCAGTCCAGTAGACAGACACTGTCTCCACATTTAGGACTAGACACAAGACTTTCCTTTTTGATAGAACTTATAGTTAGGGCTGGCTCAGGCTTGTCTTGGACCAGCCCCTAGTTAGTCTGATAGTCTTCCGGGGGACCTCCTATGATACACCGAGCCCCTTCTCTTCCTCCTCTCTCAGATTCTGAAAAGTTGGTTCTTCTTCAATTGCTAACATTCACGTACTCTTACTGCATCTTGCTAACTCGGCTTTACTGCATGTCACTAACTCGGCCTCTTCTCCGGAGCCTTTGTGCCCCACTGTCTCGCAGGTTCCCTCGTATCGCAGCTACGCCTGGATCATGGTTGTGCTGCTGCTGTGGTCCTGCCAGACGTGCTGCGGCTGTTATCATTAGCCATACATCTATGATTATCGTCACATCCGTATACTATCATATATTAATATGTACCTACAACATATGCTATGACAATTACTGTTAATATTATTCTAATATATTATAACTAAGATTAGTGTTATTGTAGCTGTTGTCATCTCTCTCTGTCTCTGCCTCTCTTTCTGTCTCTGTGTCATACGGATTACTGTTAATTCATCATGTTGATCTCTTCTGTATGTCATATATTGCACATCTGTCCATCCTGGAAGAGGGATCCCTCCTCAGTTGCTCTTCCTGGGGTTTCTACCAGGGTTTTTTTTGGGGAGTTTTTCCTTATCCGCTGTGAGGGTCCAAAAGACAGAGGGATGTCGTATGCTGTAAAGCCCTGTGAGGCAAATTGTGATTTGTGATATTGGGCTTTATAAATAAAATTGAATTGAATTAACTACATGCATGTGACGATGACATATAGGTAAAAATTAAAATGTGTTTCTAAAAGGGGGTGAAGTAATTTTTAGGTGTTTTAGGTTGAGTCCCCCTCCAGACACGGAAAAATTAAAGAATTAAACTACTGAAATTACTTTTTTTTTTTTTTTTTTTTTTTTTTTAAATTGAAAAACTCAGCTGGACTTTTGACAATTACCTTCACTCATCCAATGAATTCCTTTATTTGCACCATAATTTTCTGCACTAGCCTTTTTTCTCTGTTGTGTTTTATTTTTACTTTTATTTTTATTTTGTGTATTTTATTTTTTATTTTTGCTTTTATTTTTTGTGTTTATTTTTATTTCATTGTATTTTATTTTTTTTAAATATTTTATTTTTATTTGATTTATTTGATTTTATTCTGTTTTATTTTATTTTATTTATTTAGAGAATGTGATCCATAAAAATCTTGAACTTTGGACTTTTATTTTGAAATTCCTAACCGGATGTTGTCGCGTGTACTCTAGCTAGCATGACGCTGCAGCTAGAAGCACCCAGCGATAGCATACAGGCTAAATGTGTAAACCCGGTTAATTGGCACTTTTAAACTTCATTTTTCACCGCGTTTGCGATTATTTCGATCGTTAATATGAGAACACGGAGAAACGACAACACGTCTTGAGTCTACAAACTGTCGTGTCAACATTTAATTATTTATTTTTTATTTCTTTCTGGCGTGGACATCCCAACTGCCTGGAGGAAACCCAACTGGTGAGGTGGGTAACTGCTGATTTTGAGAGGTTCAGAGGCCAAAGTACAGATTTAATCTGTTTATAAAGCAAGTATTCCTCACGAGGACCGTTTTACATGTGTTTAGAAAGACAGAGACGTTCAGTTAATGGGGGTTAAATTCAGTTTTTGACATTATCACGACTGTTTTCATTTTTACTTTCTCATCATCCTGCTGTGTTTTGGTTGATTTAATGACATACAGCTGTGACGGTGCCCCCACTGGTTTAGCACCAGGGTAGAGCTGAATAAATCAGTATATTATTGTACTTTTATACGGCAGCCAGTGTAAGCAGAAACATATTTATACACTGTTAGGAAAGCAGCATGTTTTCCTAATTTTTAAAGGTGTAAACTCAGATTAGAATCCCTTTAAAATGACCTGACACACAGTCAGAGTGATACAAAGCAGAGATAGGCAGCAGATTTAAGAAGCTGAGTTGTAAGTGTTTGCCAGTTTTGCTTGATTAAGAAATCATGTTAATTCTTGGCGATTCACTTGTTCATTGTTGGCTTGAATCATGTGCCCTCAAAAAAATGCACTTAAAAGCACTGATGTTATTTCTTTTATGGCAGGTTTACACCTATCTGACATTGTAAATAAGTTTGATCTTAATGCCTTGCCTGGTTAGATAAAGTTTGATTTGATATATTTAGTTTGAACATTTGAAAACATAAACAAAACAGAATACATTGTATGAAACAACCCTACAAAACAGACACAAACAATAAATCATGAACAGACTTACAATGAGAAACATAAATTATAATTTCATGTCCGAAAAGGAGCAAGAAGAAGCAACATGCTTGTCTAGCCCTACCTTACATCACTGCACTGTCTTTGTACCTGTTTTTAAACTGTCTATCTTTACTTTGTTTGTTGAATTATACAAGTATGTTGAATAATATTCTGTAAATCAAATAATTGTGTGAACACTACAAAAATAACTTAAGTCTATTCTTTACAACTTGAATTTTTAGCTTTCATTCTTCATTGTTGTAGGCCTTAAGTGTCTTCCAGTTGTAGAAGTATGCAGCCCATACATTGCCATACACAGAATAAAAAAGATATTAACATCAACTAAAATATGCATCATATGTGCACGGTCCATTGCCAAACCTTTAGCTACTATAGGCAGTGGCTAGTCTTGACTCTAGGTTGGCTGGTTAGATGGCTGGATATAAAAAGGGAAAAGTCTCTGAGGAAAAAAGAGAATTTATTAAGAGAAACAGAGAAGTTAAAGTACCAAATAATCATAAAGAGCCAGCAGCAGAGAAGCTACTTCTTGGTGAAATGTATTAATAAATGCTAATTTAGACCTATTAGTAACGTTGATAGGCTAATTTAGTCACTGTACCTTCATTATAAGGCTGAAATGTGTTTTGCAGCTGCGGACAGATTTTTTGAAGGGAGGGCAAAAAATGGCTCTTTTGATAGTAAAGGTTGCCGACCCTAGGCTTTGACCATCACAGCTACCCTGCTTGTATCTAATGAAGCATGCATCTTCTCTAATCTCCTTATAATGTTATTACATGCAGAGTTCTTGGAAAATTTGCTGCTTGAAATCAGTACAGGTTTATGTGGCTGCAGTCTGACTGATGGTTTGTAGAGGACAGGCAGTATTTTGTGCAGATCTGTGGTATCTCTAGATTTGATCAATGTCATGCCAACAATATCAGGTACTGAGTGTGCTCTGTAATCTGTGTTTTCTTCTGTCAAGGCAGACAAGCCTTTGAAAGAGTTTAACTCTGCTTAAAACAGACTAACTAAAACATTTCAGCTGTTTTTTAGATATTAAACTTTGGCACCTGTACCCAAAAAAAAAAATTAAACATACATTAATATATTTAGATTTTTGACTATTGATCAGACAAAACAAGCAATCTGAAGATGCTATTTGGACTCTGGGAACTTGTGATGTGTCTGGTGTTTCACAGACAAAAAATAAGTTGATTAAAAAAAACATCTCATCTAAAAAAAATCTACACATTGATAATGACAATTATTGGTAGTTGCTGCCCTAAATACTTCCACACTTAGTAGCATGTAGCAGTGAGGATTGCACATCACAACCAGCTAAACTCCTCCCAGCTAGAGTTCCCTCAGTTTTCATTGTTCAGGAGGTTTTTTACCAGAGGCCAAGTTATCCACAGAAGTCTCCTCCTCTCCAAAACAAACAGATCAGTTCATTAAAACATGTAAATACACTGTTACAAGCAGCTTCACATTACAAATCATTGTTTTTTCCAATGCTGCTTGTCACAGATGGGCTGCTAACTGCTGTGGCTAATGCGAAAACTCAGATGTCCCTCTCTAGAGCCAGTGTTTGGTTTGTCTAATCTGGGCTACTGTAGAATTATTGCAATGCAACACAGCAGACTCCGTAAACAATGACGTATGTAGATAATTGGCTTAACACAGTAATTTTTTAAAGTTGATTATACATTAAAGAAAATATACTTTTTATGTTAATTTTCTGCCATTATATCCCCCTAAATCCTTCACACTGGACCTTTAACCCTTTGAAACCTGACCTAATTGGTTTGACTTCTTTTAAGTACATGGGAAGAAGGCAATGAGCAACAAAAGAGGAAGTGACCCCAAAATTTAGCAAGAAATTAGAAAAAAGAGAAAATGAAAAACAAGAAAATTAGTAGAAAGAAAGACAGTTAAAAACAAACAAGGCAATGACCTGGAAAGAGTGCTTAAAAATTATGATAATTCTGTAATATAGTTTTTGTGGAACATTTCTTTCCAAGCTGCTCATGTGCCTTTTGTCTTGTGTTTTTGAAAGAAAATCAAATACCTGTGAAAGGTTTTTTTCAGGGCCACTTAAATTATTTAAGGTGTACTTTTCTTTGTTTTCCTGTGGATGGATATTTTTCCAAATGTATTTATTTCCAGCTCTTACAGTGAAGGTCCAGAGCACAAGATGTTCCAGCAGTCTCAAATAGCAAACATCAGGTTTTAGTGTCCTGTAGAAACAGATAGCGAGGGCTTATCTCCAGAGCTGCTACTTTACACCAACCTCCAACAATCCATCCATAGGAGAGGCAGCAGGAAACAGACCAGGATGCAATCTGAGAAAGGAACGACAAGCAGCCTGGGAAACTTGGAAAATGGTGTAGTGAAGTTGAATTAGGGAGTGCAGCTTCTATTCAGTAAATGTGACGGAAATAACTGAACATTTGAATAAAGAAGGCGTCGTTTCAGGTCTGCAGATTAAATGATGTGACAAAAGATTCAGGTGTTGTAAATGAACTCAACTTGATTCCTAATAACCCAAGTTTCTTTGTCTTGTTTGCAGCGCGGCTGCTTGGAGGTCCAACATCAGCCTGTAGTGGGATGGATCCTCTGGGTGCTCGCTCCCAGTTCGTGGACATCCAGACTCTCCCCACGTGGCAGCAGCAGCTGGATGAGGATGGCAAGGAGACACCGCTGGACCAGAGCGACAGCCTGCTAAACCAGCAGGCCTTCCCCTCGCCTTTCCCCTTCAGACCAAATATCAACCGCAAGATCATCCTCTTGTGAGTCAAACATGTATTTCCTTACGTTGTTGTGTGGTGTGAAAATCAGCTTTCGTTTTGAGGAGCTTAATAAATGTTGACAGGAGTTGGATTTTCTCCACTAGTAGAGGAGCATATAATCTTTGAACTAAGATACAACATGGGAACGACCAAAACCAGATTAATGGATGTAGCCGCTGTGACATCACCCAGTGTTTTGTGGACTCCAGTTTGAGTCTTGTCTTGGCATTTTGGCTGTCACCATCTTGGATTTTTGGAGCCAGAAGTGACCATATTTGGATGAGAGGGTGGAGATAGCCCGAATACTAACTGCAAGCTTGGTTAGCATGGTGCATTTATAGCTATAGTTAACTGTAATAATGCTAAATGCTATTTTTTGCCAGCAAAAAGTGCTCAAAACCATTAAAACAAAATGCACTTACTGGAAAAACTGAAGATCCACCTCCTAAGAGGGTCTTTCAGTCCAACCAAACGCTGATTAAGACTTTTATAGGTGACCAAATATCACACTTAACTTTCATGAACTGAAAACACACTGAAATAGCGACAGCTACGCCCGTGCTCTGTAAATCTGGGGTTACACCATGGTTACATTACCAGCGTGTGGTGGCTGTGCACTTAATTATGCTTGGTATGAGAAAATGGTTCTTACATGAAGCTGCTCACCACAAGCTGAGTGCCATCTAGTTCCATTATATTAGAGAGAAGGCAGACATGTCTATGGCCGATATCACACTCTCACCACAACAATCTAGACTGATAAATAGCACTGCAGGTAAAAATGTATTATAGATTTTGGGTTGAACTGTCCCATTACAACTTCCCTCCATCTTAAGCAAGATTTGTACTTCTGCACCGAATTGACGCCATACTTACACCGTTGTGAGCATTTACATTTATGTGCTGGTGTTTCAGCGTCGTACTGCGATTGATTACACCGTCAGACCGCTAGGTGGCGGCAGGGTTTATATGTATATCAACAAGTTGGAGTTGGAGCTAATAAATGTTGAACGACTGTTACTTTTACTGAAAATACTGCAGTCCAGAGAAGAGTGAAGGCGTTGGAGGAGATGGTGTGTACGACTGTTTAACGCACTGAGGCAGAATGGGATCCCTGCACAATTACTGTGAACTGACTTAAGTCCTGTTGGCACTTCAGCCTTTAACTGATGTCATCAGAATTAAACCATCTGCAGTTCACACTCTTCAGATGATCATACAGTCATCCTTTTATAATGTGAATTTAATGTGTGACTAGACTCACAAGTCAGTCTTTAGACGCTTTGCTTAACTAAAGACTGATGACTTTGTCCCTGATTTTGTGTTTAGATGGGTGGATACAATTTCAGAGTTTAAAAATGGCTCAGCCGCGCTCGCAGAAAACGCCGTCAAAGTTAGTGGGTGTTTGTTGTGTTTGCGGCGACACATTCTCGCCAACTACAAGAAACAAACATAATCTTTTACAAGGCCATGACTCATCCGTCTGGCCGGACTATAACGTTAGAGGGAATCGCCTTGTTGTTTACAAATACTTCTGGGTAGAAAACCAGTAGAGCTTTTAGCTAAATATATATATAGCCTATATATCACATTTTTCACATCACTGTATCACCGTTTGGAGTAATCCGATGTTTGTAAAGTCTATAAACACAATGATTGAACAAACATTACTATTTCTGTGTGCACCTTTAGCTGGGCTTACCGTTAGCTGTTAGCCCTGTTAGCCGTTAGTGGTGTCTGTAATAGGTAATAACTCATTAAACGGTCCGTGAAAAAAATATCTTTTCCAGCGGATATCTTAGTTACAACATGATTGAGCTAGCAAAGCAGTTTTGTGTTGCTATGTGTGGTATTTATTGTTTTGGGAAATCACGATGTCTAGAAAGCATCAGTGGCTGCAGCTGACAGGGACAGCTAACAGCAGCAGCAAAGCTAACATCAGGACGTCATCTGTTAAAAGCCTCCCGTTGTCGGATATGACATGAAACTACTCCAGTTAGCTCAATCATGTTGTAACTAAGACATCCACTGGAAAAATATTTTCTTCACAGATGAGCACACGTTTGATAAAACGGAGTTAAATCTCTCGGCACCCATTTTCAAGCTCTCTGTGTGTTTGTTTCCTTGCAGATGAGAAAAGGAGGAACGCACATTTCCAAGAAGGCGTGTCCTTTTCAAAAATGCAAGAGGCGTTGCTTTGTTGCCGGCCGTTTTCACCGGTGTGTTAAACACACTTTAGAAAGGAGTGTCCCCAGACTATCAGAAGGCGGAGATCTCTGATTGTCTGGTGGCGAGACTAATGTGTGACAGACTAATGACACGTCCTAATCACTGGGAAATTTGATATACACCTGTCTCACTCTCCACTTGGGTGTGAAGTGGTCGATCAGTGAGAACAGTGAGCGTTGTTGATTCTGGACAGAAAGTGCAGGTCTTTTAGTATTAAGTGTTCCTGCGGTCAGACGTCTTGATTCAGAGGACTTACAGATGCTGAAAAGTATCTTATGATGATTAATATGATTTTTTTTAATGCCTAATATTTGTTAAAGGTTCTTCTGCTTTCAAACCTTTTGGAAATCCCTCTGGATCAAAGTGCTGTGTAGTGAGAGCTGAAGCTTGAGGTTTGACTGAAGCGGGATTTTGTTTTTATCGCTTTTGATGAAGCCACAAATCTTCTTTTCATACTAAGTAAAGAATTAGATTTTCCACTTACTTAATCTCCATCAACTGGACCTGTTGTGTAGTCTTTTGATAAACACGTCAGGTTTTCAATACTTCTTTATAATTCAGTCTTAAAGCCAGATGTTTAGAAAATGACTCTCACGCTGTGGTCATGCTCTTCTAGACACATGTATTCACTTACATCAGAAAACTATTTTAAAGTCCTGATGTCTGGCAGGGAAATGTTGGTTTATATGGCATCAGTGCAGCAAGTCTCTTCTTAAATCATTGCGCTGTATTTTAATTGAATCCTGGGAATTAAGAAAAAATAGGGAGTGCTGCACTGGGTGAAGACTCTGTCAGGTGCTCCTCAAGGATGGGACATAGAGTCACTTAAAGATAAAAAGCAACGACGATATTTGGGTTTAACTTTAATTTCATTGCACTTTATAAATGTTTCAACTTTAGCTTATATTTTTAAGTTTCTGCCACTTTATGTGCAGGTTTGTCACAGTATATGACAATTCTTATTTTATTTCACTGTTGTTTCCTTTTTATTTATTTGGTGTTGAACCTTTTTTCTTGTTTCTAAATATGTTAATTATTTATAGTATACAATTATGTCATTTTCATTTTCATTTCTCTCCATAGGGTTATACCAATATGTCACGTTTATATTTAGAATCTGGTTAAAAGTCACATTGGATTTGGCAGTTATACCACATCGTATTTTTTTTCTTGTCATGTCCTTTGCACTCTACTAATCAGTGTTTATACTGCAGCACTAAAATCTCCCAAATCCTGATCTCGAGACATTCAGCCTACATGCAGGCTTTAGATAGAATTTGCAAGCTTTTACTTCAAGTAAAAATACTGTAAATATTATACAGTTCACCTGAGAAAACATAATTTGACAAACTTTTCAACAGTTTTTTGTGTGTAGTAAAGTTAAGCAGGAGAAGCAGGGACACAGAGGTGGTTTCAACAGTTTATTGTCCCTCATTACTCTCAGTTAATCAGATGTCAGTTACATCCCATAAAATACAGGAGTAGTAATACAGACCGTTTTGGATCTGTAGCGTGGCCGTTGCCTGTGTCACTCCACATGCTTGCTCAGACCAGTTCAGAGTCCACACCACCTCATAAATCCTCTTTGTGGAGGAACACATGACCACCCGGAGTCTGACTTGGCAGCAGTTTCTCTGTAAGAGCCTTGTTGTTGTTGTTGTAGCGGCCGTCCACATGCTTAGTCATCAGGACCAAGCACATTCCTGCTGCGCTAGCGCGACCAGAACTCCTCCAGCAGTGGCACCTTTTCTAGCTTGTGATCGCTTCATCACAGGTTAAAAAACGTCCATGCACTCACTGAGGAAAGGGGGAATAACTGTGGATCCTGCCAAAGTGCTCTTTTGGTCAGATGGCTCACCCAGTTGCCTCTTCAATGAGCATGCATGAATTTGGAGGGTGGAGCTTCAGAAGGAGTACATGTTTGGGTTTTGAGTTTGATTATCACCAGTCTCCAGAATGATAAACTCCACCTTTAATAGTGGCAAACACCTAATTATACCATGTACACAAGCAGTATGCAGAGAATCTTGTTCCTGTGATGAATGGGTGGAGGAGGGTGAGACTGGAATGTTTCTGTTGACGTAGCTCAGTCAATATAAAGCTGCTAATCTGGCCTGTTACATACTCAGTGACATTTAGGTTGAAAAGGAAGATCTGTAACCGTATAATTTAGACAGATGAAGATGAGAGTCAGTAAAAGCTGTGGCTGCCAACCAGGTCTGTTCCTCAGTGAGAGTTCGTATCTGGCAGCATTGTGACTCATGTTTTATTAACCTAAAGGGATGATGCAGAAAAAACCTCTTCCTCCTCGATCCTGGAGGCTCAACTTGTCTTGTGACCAAATGCTTTCAACACACACTCGAGCAGTTCCTCATTGTTCTTTCCAAACAAACCCCAGAGGGCTTCAGAGTGAAGAAATTACTTTACTGAAGCAATAAAATCAGCTGTTCGCTTTTGCTAAACAGCTAAATCGACTAGGTTATTTGGATAAATGTGTGCAGACTCATTTGTACGTGTGTGGTCACACAATCACTGTGTTTTGAGGAAATACACAGCTTGAATGACCGTTGTGCTGACATTTGGGGATTCATGGTAATAAATACTGAAGTGGCTATAAAACATTAATACGATTATGGCTCATGGAGAGTGTGTCTGACCACGAGTACCACAGAAATAGTGACCATAGAAATTTTCAAGCATTCAAACACAATGCTATGACATAACAAAAGGTAAACTTAGTGTCTTTTTTGAGATTTGTGCAAGATTTTGAGTGAACTCTCTCAAGAATAGTTGAAGAGCCATTTATGCCTATACATGTTTACATTTATTTACAGCTCCCAAATACAAAAGAACCCCCCTGGGATCTATATATATAAACCAACAGGTGATTTCCTTCTTTTAGTAAAATCCTAAATGGTTGTAATGCTCTGCCATTTCTCCTCTAATCATCACACTGTAACCTGTGACAGGCTGTTATGATACCACAACTATCACACACTCACATATATGGAGTTTTTTGTCGAGTTGCGAGCCTCACGTAGGTTTACATTACCAAAGGTTTATGACAAAATCACTTGACACAACCAAAGAATTTCTGCAGAAACAGTCTCAGGGAAGCTCATCTGCGTGTTCGTCGTTTATTGTCGTAATTGATTTGATTGGGCAACAGCTCAGCTTCGATGACATCTGGCATTTTGGAGAAGTGTTCACTTCATAGATGAATCCTGGTTTACTCTCGTCATGTGAGCGAGCAGTTTGCTAATACCAACATTATGATCTTTAACTTAAACCTGTAATAAATGGGATCAAAAACAAAAGTGTTGCATGTGAAGTTTTGTTCAGTGTACATATCGTATCATTCATGCAATTCTGTGACAATTTTTCTTTCTACAACAGCTGTGGGGACATCGCCCTGCTGAACTGCACCGCCATCGTGAACACCAGCAACGAGTCACTGAGCGACAAAAACCCAGTGTCTGACAGCATCCATCAGCTGGCCGGGCCTGAGCTGCGAGACGAGCTCCTCAAACTCAAAGGTACAGTTGGAAGAGAAAAAACTGAAAAGTTTGATTTGAGCTCAGTGATGCTGCAGAGTGACTACAGGCAAGAGACATAAGTGTCAATGGGAAACCTCAAAATAATGAATGTGACTTTACTGCTGGTTTTAAATAAAGACACATCCAGGTACATGATGCTCAGATGAATTTAATAAAGAGGGTTGTAACTGCCGTCACTGCTGTGAGATACAGTATGTTATCTTTAGGATAGGCTTCACAGCTGCTCTGGTGAAGAAATGTAAAGTGAAGCTCTGAGAAAAATAAAATGTTTTTAAAACATCATTTTATCTAGGGGAGAGTGTTCTCAGTGGATGGAGTTGCTCGGTTGTCATAAGTAAAAATGTTTACTCTTCCCCTTACTTCTAGTGGTATCAAGGCATCCAGATAGTTTTGGTTCTACCTGCTGAGGATTTGACATATTTGTATTTGAGGTTTCTGATTTCACCCGTACACAAAGATATAAAAACAGCACTGAAAAATTACAGCACCAATATGTATTTCCAGAAACACTTAAGATAATCCACAGAACACACTGTGAACAATTTATGGGTGAAATAGTCCTGTTCTGTTAGTCAAAGTAACCAGGACATTTTTTAATGAAAAGAGCTGCATATTGCTGTTAGTACCAAATATATGTCATTCACTGAAATTTCATTTCGGTGGCGCTAGGGTTGGGAATCACCAGAGGATCCATGATACGGTATTATCACAATACTTAAGACACAATACAATATTTCAAATATTTTGCAATATGCTGAGTATTGCAATAAAATATGTTGCGATATTTTGTGATTTATTACCTTTTTCAACATTGAATTAAATCCCCAAAGGTTCACACCACTTCAGCCATTTTTTTTACAGCAGCAAAATGTATCTAATGAACTGAAAATAACAATTGATGATATCATGCTAGTAGGCCACCTAAAGTTTAATTTGTATTTGCAATATTAATCATTTATATAATATAAAACTTGGCACTGTGTGACAATGCGATATTGCGACGAAAAAATATTGCAATACTATGCTGTATTGGTTTGTTTCCCCCACTCCTATTGGTAACATTCTGAAAGTTTTAAAGATAAATAACTCAAGAGCTTGGCATTCAAAACCAAAAACATCTGCATTAATACATGTTGAACATGTTCTTGTTATATGAATATCTTTGATCTTTAAAATTCTAATTTGAAAAGAAATAGAAGTAGTAGAGGCCATAGATGGGTCAATGCCAGGTCAACAGCCTTTACAGCCAAACCACTTTTTAGTTTTTGTTCAAGCCATAATATAGTTTGTTAATTTTATCCTTATCTAAACACAATGTAAATATTAACCCTCTAAGACTTGGAGCAACATCACTTTTCTTGTGTTGCTTTCAGACGCCTTTCGTAAGTATTTAAATCTTTGACCCCTGAGCAAATTGGTGCAGTTTCTTTCAGGAAAATGGGATAAAGGCAATGAGCAATTTGGTTAGAAATGTCCCACAAACTGAAGGAAAAAAAAAAAAAAATTAAAAATTATTCTTAAAAAACAGGGAAAAAAGAAAAAGCTTGGGATAACTTTATCTATTATTATATATTAAATAACTGAGTAACTGATTAACTGAGAGTAATGAGGGACAATAAACTGTTGAAACCACCTCTGTGTCCCTGCTTCTCCTGCTTAACTTTACTACACACAAAAAACTGTTGAAAAGTTTGTCAAATTATGTTTTCTCAGGTGAACTGTATAATATTTACAGTATTTTTACTTGAAGTAAAAGCTTGCAAATTCTATATATTATATATTTATAATTATTATTACATTTTTAAAATTATGTTACAGAGTTATTTTATGTTTTCAGCACTCTTTCCAGGTCATTTCCTCATTCCTTCAGGTCATTTTGTTTGTTTAAGAAAAAAAATTTTTTTTAAAATAATTATCTTAGTTTGAATTTTCTCCTAATTTCTTGCTAATTTTTTGGGGGCAATTTCTGTAGTTGCTCCCATGTTTTTAAAAAGAAATCAAGCCGATTTGCTCAGGTTTCAAAGGGTTAATATATACATGCAGTTATTAAACTGAATACATGGGGGAGCATTCATGTATGAAGTGTATATACTGTAGGTACGCTCCAGGTAGTGGGAATCAGGCGTGTGTTACGGGAGGCAAGCAGTTTTTGACTGTGTTATGTAAGCGTGTCGTGAAAAGCATTAAGTATTGGCGTGTAAAACTGAATTTGCTGAATGGAATAATCATTGAATATGGACAATGCGGCTGCCTGTCTGTGTTATAGTGAGCATGTGTGTTTTGTTTTGAGAATAGATGGATTGCCAAATCCAAAGAGATAACACACACTAGACACTGGTTTATTCTTAGCCCAGAGCACACATCCGAAAAAAGGTTCATCTGTCCGAGCCTCAGTGGCTTGTTTAGACATTTTTTATTTTCTTTTTTCCAATCAGCTTCATACTAAGTGGTAAATCTTTTTTTTGGCATGTTTGTGTGCAGGATGTCGGACAGGAGAGGCGAAGCTGACGAAAGGCTTCAACCTGGCAGCGAGGTTCATCATCCACACAGTGGGACCAAAGTACAAAGCCAAATACAGGACGGCGGCAGAGAGCTCGCTGTACAGCTGCTATAGGAACACCATGCAACTGGCTGCGTAAGAACCATCAAATCTACCAGTTATTTAACCAGTCAAAACATTGTTTTCTAGTTGGAGCCGCGCCTCGTTTTCAAACTGTATGGTTTGACTAAAATGAACAATGACAGCAATATAGTCCACGATGAGCAGCGCTAAAATCAACCTGCGTAGTTGTCCCTCCATTGTGACATTAGAAAGTGTCACATTTATCTTGCAAGTGTACTCTTCTTCAACATTTGCTTTACTTCCTGGATTTTTCCCACATGGAAATTCTGACTAATCAAGAGCAGCTTTCTCACACAAGGCATTTGATCTGGTCCACTTGTAAATGCTGCCGTGAGAACATGAACCAGGTCTGGAAGCACTCTTAGTTAACATCAGCTGTTAGCAGCTGGTGGCTGCAACTAACAGCTCATAGAGGTTACATTGAGTTATGCAATGATGCATTCAAGCTCTATTCAGTAAAAATTAGTATTTGGTGAAGTTAAATTATTACGTTCTTATATGTTCAGTGTAATCTTGTAAAATGTAGTTTTTGGTGAGAAACCTAAATAAATGCAGATGTTTGAAATTAGTTGATGTTTTCACAGCAATCAGAGCGAATTATGATATATTATTATTGTTGTTAGAACTTTTTAAACTTATTTTTAACATTTTCAATGTGACAGATGCTTGTTTCATAAATTTGTATAGTTGAATTTTTGCTCACAGTGTTGGTATCTGCCCAGAATTTCACAATCAGTGCATTTGTCATCATTTCTCACTTTGTTTTCATCTGGGAAAACCACATATTACAGAAGTTACATGAAACCCATTAATTGTCGAGTTGAACTGTCATGACAGATGTTTTTTTCTTAGCTCTCAGACATGATTTAGTTTGATAAACAATGTTTGTGCCTGACAGGTGCAAATAAACAATAATTTGAAGAAAGCCACTCAGTCCTGGTTCTTCTCCAAAAAGCATGCGTTTGAGAGACTGCAGGAATAAACATCTCAAAAACACTGCTTGGAGAAAAGTTGCATCTGTCTCTGGGGTTGACAGTAAAACATGAAACCCAGCTAAATATATTAACTCATTAAAGGAACAATATAAAAGACATAATTCTGAAAAACAACAGTACAGGATTTGCTCATGCAAAACTTTAAAGCCTCAGACTACAATGTTAAAACCACTGAAACCTCTCAAGTTCTCATGGGAATAATTTAATTAATATTTTACCTACATAAAACATGAATAAAGACTCATGTTAAATATATTAAAACAAATATATGAAGTTCTGATGATGGTCGACTCTTATATTATTTTTAAAATGAGAATTACGTGGCTTTGTCTTGGTTTGTAAGAGTGATGGAAGGTTTGTGTGAGTGCATTGTTTTTTTCTTTTGTGAGTGTATGTGTGTGCGTGTGAAGAAACCACCTAACTAGTCCCTGGTGCGTACTGTAAATGTTGTGTACTGTATGTGAGGTTGTTTGCTCTTGTCTCCTCAGAGAGCAGTCGATGGCATCTGTTGGCTTCTGTGTGGTGAACACGACCAAAAGAGGTTACCCACTGGAGGACGCTACACACATCGCTTTCAGTAAGACACACACACACAGCTTTTTATCTGTGAGGTACAGACGTACAGAACTTGTGGTAAAAAAGGACTTTTATCATGTCCTATATCAACTTTCCTTTCCTGTCCCACATACTTAACCTCGTCTGACAAAGACACAAACATACGACTCAAACTCCAAAATAACTTCAGTAAATTCAACATGCAGACACACACATTTAATTATAACACACACTGTAGTCCTTTTTGTCTGGCTGCCGTTCAGCTGAAATGAAAAGTTCACTGAAGCACACATGACAGCCTGATAAGATCATAATCTAATCATGGAAGCAAAACATCCATGTTCCAGACGCACACAAACACATCACAGAGACAGTGATTATGGCAGCACTGCTAAGAGGTAGTTTAGCAAATATACATATGTGTTTATTAGTTTGCTAGATTTCAAAGTATTTGTCCAGGTAATACTGACAAGATGAGTTGATAATTTGAACTAAGGATAGACCGATACATCGGCCGGCCGATATATCGGGCCGATATTTGAGTTTTTTACTTGTATCGGCATCGGCCGATACGCGCGTGGGTTCACGGATTTATTTTTCCCTGGCACTTTTTTTCATTTGAAAGTATGTGGTTAAGTTGAACAAAGCTGTTGAATCCTACTGTGTACAGTAGTTGTTGTTTTATTTATGCTTCAGCTTAAATATTTGTTTATTTTATAAAGACATTACTGGAAGATTTAAGAGCACTGAACTCTTTTTTTAATTTGAATGTATAATAATAATAATAATATTCTACCTGTTCTACCTCAACTTTCCATCTTGTTTTAGTATTTTTTACTGTTCAATAAATGTTTCTTATTTTAAACTTGAGACCTGTAATATTTGTTACCATTGTGTCATTGTTTTTTATGTAAATTGAGGGAGCAAAAGCAGTATAGGCCCCAAATATCGGCTCAAGAAAATCGGCAGTCCATAATCGGTCATCGGCTAAGGGTGGTGGAAAAAAATCGGTATCGGCATCGGCCCTAAAAAATCCATATCGGTCTATCCCTAATTAGAACCACAGAAAAAGACACATTTGATAATGAGTTAATTGTTTATGCCAAACATTCACTGTCTGTTTTCTTTAACGTGCATATGTGATGCCTTGTGTCTGTCAGAATATTTGGGTTTTCAGACTGTTGACTAGGCAAAACACGAAATTTGGAGACACTGGAAACTTGTGATGGACATTTTTTAGACAGTTAAACTCAACTGAACTTAATTTATATAGCACCTTTCATACAAACATGCAGTGTTTTAAATGACAAAATTGGAATGACACAGACACAAGGCAATAAAATATTAAAAAAGCAAACTAACCAAAACAGAACAAACTAACAGAACAATGATTAAAACTCCATAGAACAAAAAGAGAGTAAAACAAAGAACAAAAATGAACAGGAGAGATAAAAATTGGTTAAAACTTAAAAATCAAGACTGTAATGTTACTTCACGTTAAAAGCCAAATTAAAATAGGATGTTTGTTTACAGGGACGGTGCGCAGGTTTCTGGAGAATCATGGAAACTGCCTGGAGACAGTGGTGTTTGCAGTGTCAGAGACAGAAGAGGTTTGTATGACTTCAGTCTGTTTCAGTTCCATAAAAACTACATCCTGCAATCATCACAGTATCAGTAAAAAGTGAATTCAGAAAAACTTGAAAGTAATTGATAAGTTGTGTCCAGATCAATCTTGCAGTGAGTGAAATGCAGGTTTAAGAATGTCAGCTGAATGTGAAGCACAAAGAGTTTTTTTCTCACCCCCTCTGACCATCAAGATTTTTTTTTTAATGTCAGTATCACATGATATCTTGCTTTTCTTCTTCCTGATGAAAAACACCAAAAGTTCTGAATTTATGGCCCAATCGTATTTCTTATTTTACCCCCTACCCCTTGTTTTCAAATGTCCCTTCGCCCCTCAGAGTTATAAGGGGCTGTGGTTGAAATCTTCCCCTAAAAAATGGGACAACCCTTCAAGACCCTGATACATCATCAGTATTGTCATCATCACTAATGGCGTTTATGTAAACCGACGCATCTATGGGAACAATGATATTCTCAGCACAAAGACAGAGATAGAAAAGCATAGATGCTCATGATTTGTTCACAGCTTACGTTTCACTCTATCAACAAGTCATCATATAAAAAACAATGCTTCTTAACCAGTCCACTAGCAGTGATCTGTAGGCTAATATTAGCAACCATGCTCCTACCCTGCCAGTCTGCACTGATATTAAAAGAGTGATAATAAGTGCAGCAGCTTTGCTTCTGGACTTAAGTTAAATTTCTTTGTTGTTTTTTTTTACCTTTATTTTAGGATTTTCAGTATAACACAAATGCTCAGTACATCACTTTAACAACTCAGACACAAATATCTTCATAAGTAGAAAGTACAAAAAACAAGTCCAGGGCTCCAAATTCTGACAAATATTCTTATTAGAAAACCTTAATCTTTCTAAATACAATACATTCATCAGCTCTCTTATCCACATCTCATATGGTGGTGCACAGTCTGACTTCCACATAAGTAGAATAAGTTTCCTTGCCACAACCAAACCAAATGAAGTGGCCTGAGTCTCATACTTGTCTGCTAAAGGTCACACACTTGTGGCACCTAGGACAGCAACTAGTGGATTAGGTCCCCAGTTCTTCTCAAAGGCATCAGAGAAACATTCAAATATACTCTTCCAATGAGTAAACTATTTCTGACATGTCCAAAGAGAATGTGTTAATGTCCTGTCTGCCTCTTAACACCGACTGCAGAGGGGGGAAACATCTTACGCAATCTATCTTTGGAGTAGTATAGCTGAGGCACTGTTCTAAATATTATCAGATTGATAATTTGAATACTGATATCTGTGTGTGTGTGTGTGTGTGTGTGTTTGTGTGTGTTCTTTTAGCCGGTGTACAAGAAGTTACTGCCTCTGTACTACCCTCGCTCTGAGGAAGAGGAGAGGGCCTGCCTGCCTCTCATCCCAGCTGATATTGGCAACTCTGAGGGTGAACCTGTCGTCCCGGAGAGACAGATTCGCATCACAGAGAAACCAGGAACCCTGGAAGGTAAATCTTTGTTAAACAGTGTGATAGAAGGTGTTCTAGGTATTATAAAAGGACATGAAAGCCCCGTTTCCACCAAACACTTTCAGTATGGTACCTTTGGAACCCAAAGTAACCCTTCAGACATGGTACCTAGACCCTAGTGTTTACACCGCAAACAGTACTCTTAAATGTGGGTGGGGTTGTTGTCACTCACTGCTCTGTCCAGCACTCACTGTATTTCCTCCTTTATCAGTCTGCACCTTGTTTATCTGGGATGTGCATGAAGCATCCATGTTTTAGAATTTGTAACTTCTTTGCAACAACATCCACATTTGAAGGATTGTCTACCGTCACGGATAACAATGAGTCTGATCGACATAGATGTGAACTGCATGTGTAACTTGACCGGTTGGCAGAGCCATACGAGTACGAGGCGGTTGTTCTAGTTAAGCTTTTGTTTGTCCTCCATCTATATGTAGACTGAACAGTTTTACCGCAGTCATAAAGGAACTGAGAGAGAGCCAACACTTGCTCTGCTGCATAGAAAATAAAACAGACAACGAACAAAAGGGTTTAAATACGAGATCTAGACTTTTGGCAGCTTCAGTTTCCTCTCAGGTCGTAAACCCTTTTATAAACTGTATTTCGTATGACCTCTTTAAGTTACCAACCTCAGCTTTTGCTCATACTTTGTCTCCTAATGTTAGTTTTTGGTAAAGAGGATTGTGAGAGTAACACCAGCCCACGTGTTAGCGAGTGTTTGCAGTTTCAGCATTGAGACTGTTGCCTCTGTTGACCTCCAGTGCAAACGTCAGCCGACGTGGCACTTCAAAGGTGGTGAGATGTGGCTTCGAGGTCTTGATCCAAAGCAAGCAGGCAGCTGCGAGTGAAACCCAATAACAACAGGCTGATGCTCGCACTGACAGACACACATGCCCATTTGGATGTGGATAAAATGCGTGGACATGCGTGTGTGGTTTTTAGAAAAACAATCAGAGAAACAGACTTGAACCTGAGCCTGAATTGTGTCTTCTGAGTTTGTGACCTCTGTCAGCTTTTTAACAAACATAAATAATGTCATGCTTGCTGATAAGTTAGGATCAGTGAAATAAGATAAGGACTGACAAACACAAATATCTTTTTGGCAGAAAAAATAAAGCTGAAACCATTACTTTCATTCTGTAAGAATTATCAGAGGGTCTCATTTGTGTGTGTGTTGCATGTGTTTCTTTGAATATGCTGTTATATCTGTCCCGCTTGTTTGTTTGTGTAGATGACTCTGAGGAGGAGAGTCTGGATTTAGATCTGGGCCAGGTGGGAAATCACGCTTTTGCCCGGATGGAGGGTGATGTGGACAAACAGCGGAAACAGATCCTGCAGGGCCAGATGTCAGAGGCGGCCATCCAGAAACAACACCAGAGAAAGTAAGAGTCCAAAACCAAATTCTAAAAGTAACCGCAACATACTTGAAATAACACTAAATTTTATGATAAAATGCGTCGCTCCAAGTCTCAGTTGAACACTGGCAGTGACATTTCTGCCTTAGTTCAATAGTTGACAGCAGGGACAGACAGGAAACATGGGAGGAACTAAGGAACCCAGCTGAAGCTGATCTTGAGACATTTGTCCTCACTCACAGTGTTTATGCACAAATCTTTGCTTAAACCGTCTGTATGAAGGTTTTATGCTCAAATCTGGGATCAGCAGTGTTTTCTTACCTGAATTTGTCCATGCTCTGCCATCAAATTTAAAAATGCCTCAGACCATGTGTCCACACAAATTAAGTCAATATGATATCTAACCTTGCAGGAAGATACTGGAACCTGTGCCCTAAGGAGAGAGCGCATCTATAGAAACTGACGTAATATGTTTGAAGAGAGTGATAAATGGCTTACCAGCTCTTTTAGACAGCCAAGACAAGTTTTACTGCAGCTATGTAGTCCCCTTAAAACCCAACAAGTTATAACAGAGGTTATTTACACATTAATCCCTGACTTATAAGCCTTCCTGCCTTTAAATGTTACCAAATAAACAGTTGTAGTATTTCAGATGAATGTCCAATCTGTTTCATATGCTGCAAATTGCAGAGACGTAACCATGAACCATAAATTAAATCCACTTCTGTGTGTGTGTTTCTCTCCTGCAGTTACAATCGCTGGCTGTGTCGAGCAAGAGCGGAGGACCTGTCAGACATCGCTGCACTGAAAGCCTTATATCAAACTGGTACGTGTGAAAAGCTCCTTGTATTTTTCATTGTGGAGCTGTCACCTGTGTAATGTAAACGGAAGACGTGTGTGTTGTGTGCAAGGCGGTCTATGTGTGAGTGTGTGTGTTCATCTGGGAAAGTTTTTCGTCCACCTCATTGAACGCAGCACTTGTGGGCAACAGTCATCTATTTCCTCAGCCTGTGTTTGTAGGATTTATAGCAACATTTCCATCTCTCTCTCAGCTGATAAAAGATGCAGTTCAGCCTCATCTCCAGTAGGTGGCAGTGTTGTTATACAGTTTAGCCTCGGTGTTGTCTGATTCTGTTTTGGGGGTCAAAGGCTACTTGCCCAAGACCTCAGATTTAAAATGATATTCGAAAACATCCATAGGTCTGTATGACCTGTTTTCTCCAATCTGGATAATAATTAAACTCATATTATGAAGATATTTAATTGAAATTAAGCACAGTAGCATCAAAGTTAATGTTGTGGTTAACTGTCTTTTGAGGATGATCATGACTAGAGGCTTCAGTTTTTATTTTACTAGAATATCACTGTTTCCTCACTTGACAAAAAAATAATATTTATTCCAGGACCCCACATCACAGGGCAGAAAATTAGTTTTCTATTTTGATATGAGTTGATGTGGGATGATTACCACTTATGTTAAAAAAAAAAGTATTATTTCACAGCGTCTGTTTGCAGAAAATTTCAAGATTAAAGATGTAATATAAAACTTGTGCATTAAGATGTCTGAAAACAACTTTGAGTTGTGCACTTACATTACCCAAATGTTTCCAACAACATTCAGACCCAGAGAAATCTGTGGTTTTAATCAAGAACATGGTCATTTAGTTGCCATCACTTGTAGGGCTGGACAGTATATTGATATTTATAATGATACCATGATATGAGATTTGATATTGTCTTAGATTTTGGAATCGCAAATGCCGTCCTTTTCTGGTTTAAAGGCTGTAGTTTGTTAAATTGATTTTAATTTTCTAAACTCACCAGCTGCTCTATTGTTTGCCTTTAACCACTTAATCATTATATCTACATTACTGGAAAAAAAAACCCATTGTGTAAATATTTTGTTACAGAGCTGATAATCAATCTAACAATATCGTTGCAATATTGATATCAAATATATTTGGTCAGAATATCATGATATTTGATTTTTTCTAATTCACCCAGCCCTGATTGCCTGTCAGTGGCGTCATATCCCCTCTGCTCATGTGTCAGGCTTGAGGTTGTCTACAGGAAGCTGTCATTAATTGACTTTTTAATCGGTTTTAAGCCACATTTTTATGATAGACTTTTAAGATCTTGTTCATTATAATACATATATGTTTATCCGGATGAAGAATTTTAAGTCATCGGACGTCTGATCAGGGAACAAAGCTGAGCAAAAGCTTGTGGCAACTCGACTCCTGTCATGCTGAACAGCACCTGAGTAACACTGATCTTTAATCTGAGGGGCAACGGTTTTAGGATGAAATGCAACGGTTTTGTTGCATTTCGGCCTCCTGTTTACACAGAGGCGGTGTTTTAGATGACCTTAAACGGAAACGTTTGAATACAGCCTCCAGAGTGGAATTTTTCTCAAACCTAACAGCCATCGTCACCATGTGAGCGGGCAAGCCGGAGTTTTCAGTTCAGAAACTATTTTATTCAGTGTTTTAACTGGTTTAAATCCCTGAGTATGTTTGTACTGGAGAGGACGACACCTCTGTAGATAATTTAGCTCCTGGTAAAAACCTCTTAGGCGTCTAGATCTTAAGTTATCAGAGAAAAAAGTTGAGCCTATTAGTAGGAGCTGGGCTTGCAGTCTCCGTGCCTAGCAGAACAGCATCAGTGAAATACTGATTTTAGAGTAGAACTGCTTTATTCAGTGTTTTTACCATTTTAAATAACCACGTCGATTTGTTTTGGAGAGGTAGAGACCTCTGCAGGTAATTTGACTCCTGGTAAAAACCTCCTGAACAATTCTCCTGTTAGGAGTTCTAACAGGAGAACCTGACTGCAATGATGGCAGTGTTAAATTACATATAGTATATTTACGTTTATTTTTCAGTTCAGATGAAATGAAAATTTTCTTTAGAGAGTCTCTGCCTCTACTCCAACTCCAGACCTCTTAGATCCTCAGAACATTGTCTTATAACGGTCCTACCATCGAGGTTGGTGGGTAAGAGAGTTCATGCCTTTGTGGTAGCTGCTCCAAAACTTAAAACCGGTTTAAAACTTAAACCGTATATGTTTTCAATGTATAGTGGATTTGATATTTTAGTATTTTAAAATCATTTTTACATAATGTAATTGTTCTTGCCTGTGTTATTCTGTTTTATATTCATGTACAGTACAGGCCAAAAGTTTGGACACACCTTCTCATTCAATGCGTTTTCTTTATTTTCATGACTATTTACATTGTAGATTCTCACTGAAGGCATCAAAACTATGAATGAACACATGTGGAGTTATGTACTTAACAAAAAAAGGTGAAATAACTGAAAACATGTTTTATATTCTAGTTTCTTCAAAATAGCCACCCTTTGCTCTGATTACTGCTTTGCACACTCTTGGCATTCTCTCCATGAGCTTCAAGAGGTAGTCACCTGAAATGGTTTCCACTTCACAGGTGTGCCTTATCAGGGTTAATTAGTGGAATTTCTTGCTTTATCAATGGGGTTGGGACCATCAGTTGTGTTGTGCAGAAGTCAGGTTAATACACAGCCGACAGCCCTATTGGACAACTGTTAAAATTCATATTATGGCAAGAACCAATCAGCTAACTAAAGAAAAACGAGTGGCCATCATTACTTTAAGAAATGAAGGTCAGTCAGTCCGGAAAATTGCAAAAACTTTAAATGTGTCCCCAAGTGGAGTCGCAAAAACCATCAAGCACTACAACGAAACTGGCACACATGAGGACCGACCCAGGAAAGGAAGACCAAGAGTCAGCTCTGCTTCTGAGGATAAGTTCATCCGAGTCACCAGCCTCAGAAATCGCAAGTTAACAGCAGCTCAGATCAGAGACCAGATGAATGCCACACAGAGTTCTAGCAGCAGACCCATCTCTAGAACAACTGTTAAGAGGAGACTGCGCCAATCAGGCCTTCATGGTCAAATAGCTGCTAGGAAACCACTGCTAAGGAGAGGCAACAAGCAGAAGAGATTTGTTTGGGCCAAGAAACACAAGGAATGGACATTAGACCAGTGGAAATCTGTGCTTTGGTCTGATGAGTCCAAATTTGAGATCTTTGGTTCCAACTGCCGTGTCTTTGTGAGACGCAGAAAAGGTGAACGGATGGATTCCACATGCCTGGTTCCCACTGTGAAGCATGGAGGAGGAGGTGTGATGGTGTGGGGGTGTTTTGCTGGTAACACTGTTGGGGATTTATTCAAAATTGAAGGCACACTGAACCAGCATGGCTACCACAGCATCCTGCAGCGACATGCCATCCCATCCGGTTTGCGTTTAGTTGGACGATCATTTATTTTTCAACAGGACAATGACCCCAAACACACCTCCAGGCTGTGTAAGGGCTATTTGACCAAGAAGGAGAGTGATGGAGTGCTGCGGCAGATGACCTGGCCTCCACAGTCACCGGACCTGAACCCAATCGAGATGGTTTGGGGTGAGCTGGACCGCAGAGTGAAGGCAAAGGGGCCAACAAGTGCTAAACACCTCTGGGAACTCCTTCAAGACTGTTGGAAAACCATTTCAGGTGACTACCTCTTGAAGCTCATGGAGAGAATGCCAAGAGTGTGCAAAGCAGTAATCAGAGCAAAGGGTGGCTATTTTGAAGAAACTAGAATATAAAACATGTTTTCAGTTATTTTACCTTTTTTTGTTAAGTACATAACTCCACATGTGTTCATTCATAGTTTTGATGCCTTCAGTGAGAATCTACAATGTAAATAGTCATGAAAATAAAGAAAACGCATTGAATGAGAAGGTGTGTCCAAACTTTTGGCCTGTACTGTACATGTCATATTGCTACATATTTGTGTGTGCTTTGGTTGTTTTTAAATGTGCTATATAGATAAAGTTGGTAAGACAATAGCATCTAGACAAAAAAAACATCTAAAACATGAGGGTGCAGTGTAATAAAGGACCTGAATATGTTCTATTAAGCCGCACATGGTGGATTAAAAAGATGACATGAAGATGATTTGTTTGTTTCCAGTAATGAAATGATCTTACACTACTGAGGAAAAAGGACAAACACAAGATTATAAATCAGTAACTCGGGTACATTGGACGCAGAGAACACACATAAAAGAAAAGGTTTAAACACAACACAGCCCTCAGAAGAATTTCACATGAGCACAAAAACAAAATCAAGATCATCATCACACACGTGATGGGGCTAAGCTGCTATAATGCCGAATGCTTTTCAGTCTTTTCCAAAGAAATGTTGTCACTTTCTTTGTGGGGACAGGTTTTAATTTGCATGAAGAGGCAGCGAACCAAGTGCTGGAGAGACAGAGTGAGCTCCGAGCAGAACCCTCCTCAGAGGGGGCTTTACAGGCAGTTAAATAAGTATTACTAATATTTTGGAATACAGCAAGTGATAACTGAGATAGTGAAGGGCTGTGTCATTACATCACTGTGAATGAGTCAAGGCTGCAACTATTTTATTTTCTATTATATTCTATTATATTTTATGTTCCCAGATTTGAGATGATGCATTTTAAAATGCTTGTTTTGTGTGTCCAAAAACAAAAGATACTCAACAAAAGTACAAACTGTACAAAAATACTCAAAAAGCAGAAAATTCTGACAGATGTGAGAAGCACAAACCAGGTGAATGTTTGGCCACTTTGCTTGAAAAATGACATAAGCAATTAACTGATCATTAAAATTGTTGCCAGTTATTTTTCAGACAATGGACTCGTTACAGCTCTGATTAAGTATATGATGATGTTGCACATGGAGGCAACTGAGGTCTAAACATTTCCAGATACATAAATGTCCAGTTTTGATGCAACATATTTGGGACTTATCCTCCATTAAACCGCATTTCCATTTTCTGTTGTAAATGTTGTTATTTTTTCTTCTCAGTTACAAGCCTGAAGGACACGACGTCCATGATATATAAACAGTTTGAAACGTGGACTCATCAGACCACAGCACACTTTTCCACTTTGTGTCAGTCCCTCTCAGATGAGCTCAGGCCCCAAGAAGTTGGCAGTGTTTCTAGATGTTGTTGATATATGGCTTTCACTTTGCATGTTAGATGCATGGGTAGATGCAGCAATAAACTGTGTTTACTGACAGTGGTTTTCCAAAGTGTTCCTGAACCCCTGTAGTGATATCCTTTATACAGTCATGTTGGTTTTGCCACCTGAATGGCATTTTCTCTTTTGTCTTTTGATGATGTTATGGATTGTAGATGGTGAAATGTTAAAATTACTTGCAACTTTACATTGAGAAACGTTGTTCTTAAACTGTTGGACTATTTGTCCACACAGTTTCCTTGCTTGTGAACAGCAGAGCTTTTCGAGGATGCCCCTGCTACACCCAGTCGTGATACTATCACCTGTTACCAGTTCACCTTTTGATGCCTCTGTCCTAACTCTTGTGAAACCTGTTGCAGCCATCAAATTCAGAATGAGTGTATATTTACCAAAAACAATTAAGTTTTGTCAGTTTGAACAGTAAGTCTTGTGATTGTATTGTATTTGAATTGAAGCTAGGTTGGAAAGGCATTGCAGTTCATTACATTTTGTTTTTATGTATGTTTTCCACAGAGTCCCTTTTTGGTCTAGTGTCTAATTTGGTCTATATAATGTCAGAACTTTGAAGGAAAGGTCTGACAAACGTTTTCAGAGGCCACAGTGACATCTTAACATTTCTTGTTTTGTGTCACCAACTGCCCAATAACTTCATTACCTATTTTGTATTGTTAACTATTGTCTTCATTAATTACTCTCTCAGTGCTGAAACACTGTTTGTCCTTTTCTTGGAAAAAAACAAACATTTGATTTTTGAAAAATTCAGTCAGAACATCATTTCTATAAGCAGTGATGATCATTATCATGGCTGAACAGAAAAAGAGTGACACCTACTGACAGTCAAACTGCACACTCATCGAGAGGAAGAACAGTCGTCGTTAACCTGCCTGTTTGAACCTGTGTGTTTGTGTTTAACCTTTAATACTCTGTGTGTCTGCAGGTGTGGACATGTGTGGCAGGACAGTGATGGTTTTGGTTGGACGAAACATTCCAGTGACTCTGATTGACATCGAAAAGGTAACAAAATTAGATCATTAATTCATATTGATTTTACAGTCAGTTGATCTTTGAGCACATGCTCATCTTTATATTAATCTGAGATACCTTTGATGTCGTGTGCATGTAATGTCGGCCACAATGCAAGTTTCAGTAGATGTGTTTTTGTGCATGATTTAAGTGTGTTTGTGAGTGTGTGTGTTTTCAGGTTCCCAGGTCATCAAATAGCAACACTTTGTCACGCCCTTCGGCGTCTCATAGTGATGCACACGGCACCCTTTAGGAGCCGTTCACATACCGCATCTTTAATCGCCCGGAAAACATGAGGTTGGGCACTGGGCGCTACTCTTGTGCCTTTTTTGTGTCAGCTTTGAGGAGCGTGGCAGCAGGTTGCGTCTGAGGTTACTGAGCAACCTTAAGGAGCATCATATAGCCCATTTACCTGAAATCCTGAGTTCAGAGCTGATCTTCTTCCAGGAGCTGTTTATAAGTGTGTAGGCCTGTTGTCTGTGGGACAGATGTAAAGCTCTGGGTAGCTCTGTATTTATCAGACTGAATATCTATGGCAGAAAGGAAGGATATCTGTCAGCTGAGATTAATTGTTCCCTGTTACATGACGTGGCGCATGCTGCTGCATTCCAAAAGTTGAACTTTGTTAATCTTGGGGCCCAGCCATCGCGCCCTGAAAAATATGCGCTTGGGAACAAGTGTTCGCTGTGATGGCAACGTTCTGGCGTTTGAGCACACCTGCCTTTTAGTTTCACACGGGGCATGGACAACTGCCTCATGGGGAAGAGTCTGCTTTTGTTTGACCCATACACCTGCATGCCCACTCTTGGCATAGTTTCTTGGTTTTTGTACTACCTCTGTTGCTCTCAAATATTGCCACAGATGGATTTAGATTGGAGTTAGTAGAAAGCCTGGTGCATTTCAATGAGGTGCCAAAGTGTGCCCTCTGTGTCCATATGACAAGCTGAGGGGGTGTGACAAGGTGTCGGTATGTGACAACCTGAGAATGAGAATCGGCCATTTGCATATGTTTGTATTCCACAATACTTGTTGGACAAAAATACTGTACAGACCAATTCAAAACTTCTGTTTTTGTATCCTAACATTCATTAACATCACCCAAAACACACAACTTGAACCAAAAGAAACTAAAACTTTAGTGTTGTGTAAAATAAATATAAAAGTGACCAACCTGAATTTAAATAAAATGTAACACTGTGAAGAATATATATAAAATTGTGGAGAGTCCTGCACCATAAAAGTGTGTGCACACTGAGTTAATCTGTGTTCTCCTCTGCAGGCGCTGCTGTATTTCATCCATGTGATGGACCACATTACAGTGAAGGAATATGTGATGGTTTACTTCCACACGCTGACCGGCGAGCACAACCACCTGGACTCCGACTTCCTCAAGAACCTCTACGACATCGTCGACGCCAAGTCAGTCTGACATTTTACACTTCTCATTAAACTGATCCGCTTCTCTGCGTAACTTCCTCTGGGAGGGGTGCATAGATGGGACACAGAGTCAAGTGAACATAATCTAAACCTTACACCGAATTGATTTCACTGATGTGCGACACTTTGTACCAACGTTTTTTACATTTCCCAGTTATTAGACTCGTCATTTCTGATCAAAGCTCCTTACGTATGTTAAATGTGATTACTTTGAAGTTGAACAGAAACCTAATTAGATTAGACATTAGCTTAGTTCCCATTGTTTTAGTCTTTCTCCTCTCTCTCAGCTTCGCCTCATCCTTCTGCCACACACAATGATTGAATAAGAAAACTCTGGAGTTCTTATTGATTTAACCTTCCACCCACACAAGGGCACGACTTTAATGTTCTGTGCTGTATGTTCTGGGTTTGCAGTCATTTGACTGACTTCGCTGGCCAACCACGTCTTTGGTCTTTAACAGCCAGAACTGCGTATCAAACATAAAGCGCCAGGGTTTTTTTCTTTTTCTTTTAAGAAACGATACGAAAAGTCTCAGAAACATCCTCCAGATGGAACGATGGCCTCACAGGCTTTGACAGCTCCTCAGGGTTTTTTTGTGTTTCTCTGTTTATAGACAAGGTGCAACATCTTAATGAAATGCAAAAGTGCAACTTGAAAACTCTCGTTTGCCTTCTCAGAGTCAAACCTTTTTGCTGGATATGATAATTGCAACATCTTCTGCGAGGCTTGACTGTTATTTGACCGTCGTTTGGCCTTCCTCTGGCTCTCACTCAGTCTTCCTCTGTCTTTGCTGACTTCTGCAGCTGCACTGAAGCTCAGATACATTGTTCATGCTACAGTATGACACCGCCAAGGTTACAGTGTTTAGACTTTTGGAAAAGCAAAACGAGCTTTGAAACGCTTTTGTTTCGCTGTGGGTTTTTGGAAATCTGGCGGCCATATTTGGAACAGGAAACCCAAACTTGGAGCGTGTCTTTGGGGTGATGTATTGGCTGTGACTCAGCCTTAATCAGAGGGTTCAAAGTTTTGAAGCAGATTATTGTTCTCAACTGCCTCAGGAAGGACGATTCATAAGATTCACATACAAAACTTCGTGTTAGACATTATATTGTTTGAGTAGAAGAACCAGCCTTCAGTGGCTCATCACATTAAAGACCTGCTTAAGATGAGATAGATAAATTTATCCTTTTTATAGCTGTTGTGCAGCAGATACAATGAAGTTTATCAGTAAGGTGCAACAATTGTGATAATAGTAAAGGTTAATGATAGGATGTAAATCCAAAATACAGAGTAAAGAATGTAGAAACTAAAGAAGCAACAGCTCACTCACTTTAGACTCAGTCACACCTGCTTATCTTAAGATCAAAATATGGATGATAATTGCAATTGCAAAAATAAGTGCAGGACAGATGCAGTCCAGAAGTCAGAACTGGTTTAAATGAGAAACTTCAAAGATTGTTTGTATTAATTTTATTCGAGATTTTAAAAACACTGTCATCACATAGTGTTATCACATCAGATAATCTGCACATGTAGTCAGAAGTGTCAGTGTCATTGCTCTGTTTGCAGCCTGCAGTGAGGTTCATGTTTGGTCATTACTTTCATTAAAGGTTCTGTTTGAGACATTCAGAACATTAACGTAGAGGCAAACCACTATTTGCTATGTAAAGGTATAGTGGAGTAATGGCGTCCTGAGCAGAGAATGAAGTCACCGTCATTCTGTGTGTGTTGTAATCTGAGCTTCTCTGTGGTTTGTTGTGGTAAACTGGTCCAGTCACGCTTGCATGTGTGTATTTTACTGACTAGTTCATCACCACTGTTTTGCACTAAGCTCACATGTCAGCACTGTTGCTGTTGTTTAGCAGCCTCCTCGATGTTGCGAACCGTGTCCAGACCACTTACACGCTCTGAATTTTGCAAACAGCCCCTTTAAGCTAAACAGGAGGCACATATTCCAAATGAAAACCAGAATTGTTTACAGGTTCACCCGACCATCAGAGTAGAACCACAGCTCTTTTACTATTAAATTTTACATATTACATATTAAAAAGTTTATTTATTGCTTCATGCTTTGAATTGGCTTAGATGTAACTCTTTACCTTTGCCTCATTTAAAATGTGCAGATCTATGAATATGCAAATAAGCATCACCCATCAGACCCTCGCCTGCATCCCTCCGTTCCTATTGACCTTCAACTCTGCTCTTCAAACACCAATAGATAACATAAGACCTTGGCTTGACTTTGTTAGCATACAGCTAATGATGGGCTGCTATTAGGGCTGCCCCCAACTGAGAATTTTCGTAGTCTACCAATAGTCTTCATTTAGTCGACTAGTCGCCTGCATGTTTACAATGTTAATGTAATGATTAAATGATATATTTTGGTGGTTTGAGTTGAAGGTGTGAGAAAGAATAGTATCAGTAACATTGTTAACACTGTGCTACATTACAGAGAAATACAAAACCGTACTAATGAACCTTCATTAATATAGGCCTATATTTTATCTACAAGTGCACGTCACACACTGAGCGAGCCGCCTGTTAATGACGCTGTGGGCTAATGGGCATGTAGCTACTTCCATGTTTCAGATGATACGTCATGTTTGTAGTCGACCAATGAAGATGAGTTTACATATCACCTTGGGTTCGTCCTTCACCTTCTCAAAATGATCCCACACTTTGGATTTCCTGCCCAACATGTTATTAACTAGCCTGTGGAATAACCGCAGGTACCAACCCTGGAAATTAACCTGACTCCTGTCTGACTGCTGAGCGTGGACACTTCCTGTGTCTGTCCTTTCAAATTAAATTCCCACATGGTCCAGTCATATAGGTTTTGATTTATTTTGACAAGGTGCAGCTTCTAATAGAGTTGGGGGGGGGGGGGCTAAGCGACTAAGCGACTAAAGAAATCTTGGCAACTAATGACCTTTCTGGTCGATTAAGGTTTGGTAGACTATTGGGGGGCAACCCTAGGTGCTAATGTCAGATAAACCTTGTTCCCGATCGCCAGCTCTGGCAAGTTAGGGTGGAAGGTTGTGCTTCTCCGCTCCTTTCACAGTATCATTACGGGATTGGTTCTTGAGGTTTGTGATGTAAGAATCTGTGTTTTTGAGACTGTCACTGGTAAACTGCAGGTCCAAGGTGGAAATACTCAGCTATGGCATTGACTGCTGATTTCATTCATATGTCTTGTGGTATATAAAAACATCATATGGACATGTTTGTATAGTTAAAAACTTTTTCACAGGAGGGGGGTCTTTAGTACTGTGTGGGAGGACCCAGAATGTTCAAAGATACCAGAAATGTTTAGCTGAATTGCAGAAAAATGTGCTAAACTGATGCTTGAGATATTATTGTTTGATGCAACAATGCAGTCATGGAAAAATGGCATTTTAGGCAACAAATACAAGCAGTCGAATGATCACACTGGTTTAAACAAACACTTGGGTCAGGAAGAGAAAACAGAAGAGAGCTATGAGCCAGCCTGTCGTAAACATCTATCAGAGTTTACACACTGATTTCCCAGCTCAGCTTTCATCTAGGCACAGTGCAAACATCTTTCCTGTGCAACGAAGCATCACTATCTCATAACACAGAGATTATATATGGTATATAGCATTTCAGGTCCTTCTTTTTCCTTCAGATAAAGTGGTTTAGATAACCTGGCTGAAGCTGATCCAAGTGGTATCAGACAGGAGTTAGCCCTTAATATTAAATTCACTGTGAGGAATATGCTGTAGCTTTAATGAAGCATCTGAAGCAAGTTTACTGTACACTTACTGCAACATCAACACAGAGGCTTCAAGGCACAAAACAGAAGATAAAGATAGAATATACTATCATAGCTTTAAAGAATAATTTTCTGTTTTTCTAGAGAGAAACTCCAGGGCACCATGGATTAATTTAACCTTTAAAGTTCTGGTCTTGTTCTCGTAATCGCATCTAAACAAGCTTCTTGTGTCTTCCTGTGTCAAGTAAGCTAACTTACTTGATGTGCCACCTTTACGCCCCAAATACATTTCACTCTCATGTCTAAGCTCCCCCTAAAATATACGTCAAGATTCCTAAATAAAGCCACACATTTGTTGTCTGTCATCTCTCTAATAAACCACATTTCCATAGAAATAAATGTGTGCTTTTTTAACTAAATGATTTGAGTCATCAGTGATTCAGCTGGTATCTAACTCATTGATTTTTAAGAAAAGATCACTCATGTATAGTTGCATTTAAAAAAAAAAAAAAAGACTAATTTCCTAAAACAGCTGGGAACTGTAGCTTTTTAGCAAACGTTGCTCGAACAGGAGGAAATGATGCGTTTGTGGGGGACAGTAAAAGAAAAACTCTAGGGCTCAGTAGGTAACATTTCTAGCTTTTGTGTCTCTCAAGTTTCTAGTAACCACAACCAAACTTCCTGTGTGAGTGGGAAACTCCATGCAGTCATTATGCACCTTTTAACCCCCGTGTTTCTCTAGTCATTACATTCTGAGACTGGTCATTCAGTTGGTTTCACCACACCTATCTTAACCTTCTTCCGTCTGGAAAATTCAGTCAGTGAAGCCCTTAAGACTTAAAAATGTTAGAACATATTCCTGATGTTTGCCCTTTTGTTTTACATGTTTAATCTGTCACCAAAAGGCTGTAGAAGTCGTGTGCTGCTTATTTCAGTCACACAGTGGAGAACTGTGAAAGCTAACAAAAAGAGTGCCAGAAAAAACTGCAAAAATATGAATGAGGACACCTTCAATGAGCTTCCCCTTTCAACGGAAACAGGGAAACCCCATTAAGCCAATAACTGTGACTGCTTCATTGCACGTCGCTGATTCATGCACCTTGGGGTGTAATGCTAATCACCTTCAAATGTCAAGGTTATTTAACGTCCCACAAACTCTGCAAACTTTAGCTTTGGCTCTTGGAACCTTATTATGAGAAGGTGAACTGGTTAGACTGAAATTAGAAACAGTTTGACAGGTACCAACCAGCTGAATTTTCATGTTTTAAAGCTAATGATGTTTTGTTTTATACAACTTTTGACTTAAACTTTGGCTTCCTGCAGAGAACAATTTGAGTGGAAAAACACAGAGCCTGTTTCTTCTAAAAGGTTTGATATTTAGCAGTGAAAAGTTAGGCTCAGTAGCTCCCTATGATTCACTCAACAGTTGTCTGTTTATGCCTCCGAGCCAGTGATAGCTGTGGCCGAAGGCATCATGTTTTCACGTTGCTTTTCCCTACATCTGTCTCATTCTCATCAATACAAGATCTCAAGAACACCTTGAGGGAATTTCAACAAATTTGGCACAAACATCGGCCATAACTCAAGAATTCATACGCCAATTATGACAGAATTTCACACAAATGTCTGATAGGGTAAAATGATGAAGTTATGACATTTTATATCCAAAAGATCAAAGGTCAACTTCACTGTGATATCCATCATGTTCTGCCTTTCTGGTCATTGTTCCGAGTAGGTATAACTGCATCTGGAGCAGCTACATGACCCGCCCTCCAGTTACATGACTCGTCCATCATACCTACACATCAGTCCACGATCAGCTGCCTATGCTCCTTTGCAAAGCAATGAAGCTAGCTAGCTATTAGCTATAAAGTATTACGTTAAAAGAGAGGTGGTTAAAGTTAGGGTAAGAGTAATGGGCGGCTACATCTCGTTACTTATGCTTATGCCAAGTTAGCGATTAGCTAGCTATAAAGCACTGTGCTAACAGAGAGGTGGTTAAGGGTAGGGTGAGAGTAATGGGAAGGCTACATCACACCACCTATGCTAAGGCAAAGTTAGTGATTAGCTAACGTTAGCTATGAAGGATTACGTTAAAAGAGAGCATGGATGTATTAAGAGACCTGGATACAGTATCAGTGGGGTTAAATCATTTAATCTTGCAGCTCTTTTACACTTTCCAAATGTCATCAGACAGATGGATTAAATCTTAATTGTGGAATGAGTCATTTTGCATGGGTTGTGATGCTAAAAAAGTATCCAATGATTTATATACGTCTTTTTTCTATGTAACTCTAGAGTTTCTCAAGGCAATTAAATCGAATGCAAGTGGACTTTGTTTTGTCTAAGAGTCTAGAGAAAGTTTGAATAAAGTCTAGAGTCTAGAGTAAGTTTGAATAAAGAAGTTTGAAAATATATAAATGAAAATAGGTAAAGTTTAACTTGAAAATACAAACGAAAAAATTGTTATTTTCCTCTTTAAAATGTAAATTGATACAGATGAGTAAAATAAATGCAGACAAGACATTTCTGTATGTATGTACAATATGTCTGTAGTCAGAGATAAGCACAGTGCAAATGGTCACAGATGATTAATCGTCTTTATGGTGGTTTTGTTCCATCTGACGCCCGTTTCCTGTCACAACAGCCCACACATCCTGCCGCTGCATTTGCACATCGTTGTATTTCACCCAGCAGGTGTTGGCGTTTTTGTCATTAGTCATGTTTTCAGAATCTTTTTTGGTGTTTGTTATCTGTGGGAAGTATTCGTCTCTAATGTCTTGGTGCAAGTGACGAATGGTTAAAAAGTGCAGCTGCGTTTCCACCTCATGTTGCGGTGTACAGTCCGTCCTCTGTAGGAAGCCAGGTTTGCCTGTGGCGCCTCGCTGGATGGCGCGGCTGTGCTCACTGTACATATCCAAAGATTTCCTTTGGATCAGTCACAGTGGTCAGGTATTCTGCTGACCTGTTCAGAGCCAAGTAGCATTCCAGTTTGCTCTGGTTTATGGTTGATTCTTTCCAATGTGTCACGTAGTTCTCTTTTTGTTTACTTATAATTTGGTTTAGTCTAATGGGGTTTCAGTATGGGGGCTCTGCTAGTGTGTCTGAACAGAGTCCCAGAACCAGTTGGCTGAGGTTGCATCTCTCCAGAGTCTCTGTAGGTGAGGGCTTTGTTATGGAGCGTGTCAGGGTCGCTTTTTTTTTAGGCCCTGTGTCCATCAAAGCATTTTCCCCAGCTTTTTTTTTTTTTTTTCAAGCGCCAGGCTCTTCTCAGGAAACGCTCCGCTGGGGGTATTTGAGCACGCTTTGGAGCACAGCGTCTTTTCAGCTGCGTCTGGTTTAAGGCTGACCGAAAAAATTCGAAGCTTCATTCGATGGCATGGGATTTGATTGTGAAAAAAAAATTTAATATTCAGCCTTTTTTTTTCTCGTTTTTTTGGGGGACCTTGAATGCAACACTAACCCCATTAGGCCAAGTAAAGAAGTCATCTAGTCTGACTGTTGCATGAATTGCCTAAAAAAGTTTCACAGTAAATCAGAGAACAGGGATAATATTATTGCCACAGGTTATTTGAAATGGACAAAGGTATTCTTTACTGGTGAGTTAAGGGAGAATAGTTATCATGTAATTAAAAAAGAAAACATCTCCGACAAGGAAATAGAAAGCCCGACGTGCAATGAATGGAGACCTATTATCCTACTTGAACACAGACGACTAAATTCATTCAACAATGTGACTCAAAATAGCGTTGTACCCAGAGTTGGAACATTCATCAACTCTCGGCGCTCAGGAAAGCACCTTGTCACACATTTGTACCGTAGCGTAAATATACATCATTCCTATTGCAAAGAATTTAAAAAATAGGCTGGCCTTTGGAAATAACACTTCGGTGAACATGGCACCTTTGGTGATTCTAAAATATAAAATGCGCTCTTTTTAACTTTTGAAATTAGAGAGTGCCGTCCTAATTCTAGTCTGCATGCATTATTTGGTGTTTTGTGTTGGATGCGGGAAACTTTGCAAGATTCTGCATGCAGAGTATCAATTTGGTGTCTGTGCCGCCATTTTGTAAACCTTAGTTGGCGAGCGGACCTCAGACCTCGCAACCATAAAGGCAAATAAGTTCTATAATAGAGTCTAATATTTTAAGCCAGATTTGAATTGGACGTCCATTTTGATTTTCCTGTTGATAGCGTAAAAAGTCCTTCTTGTCTTGTCTCTCAGGTTGTTCATCGGTATGTTAAAATTTCCTGTGATGCTGATGTTTAGGCTGAGGTAGATGTAATTCTTTGTGTGTTCTAGATCAGTGGTTCCCAACTGGTCCAGCCACCGGGTCCAGATCTGTCTGTAGTCATTAGTTCAAGGTCCACACAGTTTAAAATATTCAGCGTCGTACTTGTGTTTGGCTATGTTGTCAAGCTAGTTTGCCGTCTCTGTAAAGTAGTTTGTTAGTCATTCACGCTACAGCAGGAAACCACACTTCAAAATAAAAGCTCTGTGCAAGAAATTCACTGTACTTCAAAATAAAATTTATATAATTTTTTACAAACTTGACATGTTCACGAGTCATTTGCAGTCCATTTAGAATGGTCCCACGACCCACTTTTGGACCGCGACCCCCCAGTTGCCCTACAACCACTATTGTAGGGCAGCCATGTTTACAAAAACTTTGTATTTGTGTTGTCAGAGGCTGGATCTTTTTGGAATATCTGTCTTGGTTAGATTCACTGTCAAGGCCCAGGTCTGGGAGAAATTTAGCAGAAGATCAGTCTCAGTCGCAATCAAACCCTTGCCTCTGGTACTTGGTGTGCTTATTCTACACTGCAGGGCAGGCAGCACAAAAGCCTTTGTGTTTCAGATCATGTTTAGGGATCACATTTCACATAAATACAAACTTTAGTCTGAAAATGTTATTAAAGTCTTACAGTTTCTACCCATGCCCCGACTTCTAAGTCACATCTCAAGCAGTAACTTCTCTTTTGGCTTGGCAGGGCAGTGTTGATCTACACAGCCAGTGGAACCACTAACCCTGGCCTGGCATGTCCAGCATGTTCAACCCATCAAGCTATTGATTTGCTGCAGATGCATTTTGGCTCCAGACAACCTAACCAGCAGACTGAAGCCAAACATGAACACAAAAGCTTCCAAAACTGTCTGGCTAAGCGCGGAGACGTTGATTACTTTCTCCAGGAGACAGATGAAGTTGATCATTATTTTTGTCCCCTCAGGGTCCCGCGTTGGACCAGAGCAGAAGCTCCACGTCATGGTTTAGCACTGCTGATTCCTCTCTGAGTTAGTTTATCATCTAAAAGATTGGGTTCCTCCCTCTTTTGAATGTCTGTTTTGTGTTATATGAACAGATGCAGCTTACCCAAGGCGGGACCACCACTGTGCGTGTGTGTGTGTGTGTGTGTGTGTGTTGAATGACAATGCAAACTGTCACAAATGTGGCGTGTTATTGTCAGTGTACTGCCATGAAATTAACTGCCAAGTCTCCACTACCCGTGCTGAGAAGATTAAAGACGACCTGTCTGTCACTCAAATTTGTAAATAACTGCTGATATGTGGTTTGTCGCTGCAGTTTAGGTTACTTCAGCTTGTCAGAGATTCACTCTGAGTGTCTGGGTGTTTTTAGAGCTGCCATATCATGGACAGTGACTTTCGACTGTCAGACTGCGGCTCACATCTTTAAAACAAAGACGCTGAGAGTGTGTTCTCAATTATTAGGGAATCACCAAGATAACTGGCTTATACTGGTTTGGTGACCTCAGGATTGCATTTCTGCTTTTTGCCAATGATGTGGTTTTCTTGCTTCATTGGACCGTGACCTTCAGCACACACTGTGGCGGTTTGCAGCCGAGGGTAAAGTGTCTGGGACGAGGGTCAGCACCTCCAGTTCTGAGTTCATGGTACCCTGCCAGGTAACGGTCGATTGAGACTGAGTTGCTGCCCCCAAGTGAAGGAGTTCAAGTGTCCTGAGGTACTGTTCATGATGTGCTGGTGACGTGTGTGAGATTGACAGGCTTGATTGGTGAACCATGTGTGGTTTTGGCTGCACTGAACCGGCCTGTCACTGTGTAAAGAGTTACGTGTGAAGGTGAAGCTCAAGATTTACAAGTGTATTCCAATCCTCACCTCTGGTAATGAGCTCAGGAGATGAGATCATGGAGACAAGTGACTGAAATGGGTTTCCTTTGCAGGCTCTTTTGGCTCACACTCAGGGACGAGTTTGACTTTAGTTAAAGGTACAGTAGAGCTGCACCTGACTCAGAATTATGTCAGTTAAATTGGATTTTGTTGTTCAATACGAATATTTGACTTAGGGCTGGGCAATATGGTAAAAAAAAAGTATCTTAATAATGTCTGACACCTGAAGAAACCAAATGATTTTCCAGCTTCCCTCAGCACTCGTCATAAAGCTGAGCAGAGTAGTTTGAGTAAAATACTTCCTGCCTGGGAGCTTGTACTTGCAGTCTAGCACTTTAATTAATTTCTTGAACCCGTCTTTCTCCACGGTGCTCATTGGTATTTTTTTTGTTTAGAAAGTGTGACACTGCGTCTGTTATATCTCTGTTCCTTTCCGATCGCATCTTATACAGGGTTACGGCAGTAAAAGAGGACACTATTGATTGCTGTTTTGCTGCAGCCCCGCTAGTGCTGCCCATAGCAGCAGAAGTGCTCCGCTGTTGAGCACTTGTTGGTGGACTTACTGCAGTTTTGTACCGGATTTTCATGCTCTCAGTGTAGTCGCTGGGATGAAACCTTTTCAGGTGATGGAAAAGGTTTGTTTCTCGTCCTGGTTGGCACCGACCAACAACATATTTTACGGGATGTCTTTGTCCGTGAGTTGGCACCTTTCAAGTAGCCAAACCACTTCCAAATTATTGACGTTATGAAACCTTTTATATCCACAATTTTGTCGTTTTCGTCATTTGTTTTTTTAGAATAACGCAAGCTCTTCTTCAGCTTCACCAACACGTTTCTCCTCACTTACACTCATTTTCCCTCTCTTTTCGTTATGTTTTTTCCAAAGTTGAAGTTTGCCACTGCTGTTGGCCCAGCTAAGAACTGCACAGGTTCCTCCCGATGTTGTCAAAAGTAAAGTTACATAGAAAGGTAAAGTAGAAAACTGTACTCTTCCTGTATATTTAACAGCTTGCATTTAAATGCACGTGTACTGTAGGGAGACACCACCACAGTAATGGCAACTTGTTTACTTCCAGTACTTCCTTGGATCCGTCTACCTTTTAAAGGTAGTTCTGACGTCTGATTAGTTCTGATCAGTCCTAATTGTAGCACAGAACAACACTTTGCTATGGTGACCACAGTAACTAACAATGTCCATTAACACATCTGTCCAATATAGAATATTACAGAGGACTCCAATATTGACAATTCAGTAAGGGACATTTTTAATTGAGTAGTTTATATTTGGAGATATCTTGTGTCCAAAGTTGACAGTCTGGTTTTTCATGCTGGAGAAAATTCACATAAATCCTACTAATGCTTATAGTGCTGTCAAGAACCAAAATGTTGGACGAGTGTTGGCAAATTGCGACATCATGGCAGCACTGGAGGAAAAGTCAGGGTAACCATGAAACCTCAGATAATTTAGAATTAATCCTCTGGCGACCGTTAATGTCTTTACCAATTTTAATAGCAATCTGTCCAAGATATACAACTGTGGATGAACCCCCTGCTAGTGCTGTTAAAAACACTCCATCTAGCTACAGTAACAAAGCCATTAATCATGAGTCTGTATTAAATACCACTGCTGGATTCACTGATGTGTTGCGTTGAGGTGTGGAGTGTTCACTCTGACTGATTGTCAGCAGAATGGATGGTCATTTCCAGATACAAAGGTCAACATTGCTCTTCTCTAACTGAATGATGTGACACAGCAGTGAATCAGCTTGTATCCAGCTCAAAGACTTTTAAAACAGATCACAAATATGTGGTTTCATTTTATAAGGAGGTTAGGAATTGTAGTTTTTTAGCAAATGTCATTTAAACGGGAGGAAACTGTGCATTTGTGGGGGACTATTTCCAGCTGTGGATTAATACACGTTCGTTGTATAGTGCATCAGGACAGTTTGTGTTGGACTGATTCACAATAAACCACAGTGCCCGTGTTGATAGTAACGGAGCATATCGCTCAGTGTGGCTCAGTGATGTGGTTTTAATAGTTTTTGGACAACAATGGAGCTCAATGGTACAGAGGAATAAAACACTCTACGTGTATATTGGGGTCAGGCTACAGTATTTTTTTAGGATTGATTTATCGTTCGTTTTCATGTTTCCATTGGATTTATTGACAAGAAAAACATATGATTTACTCAGAATATCTTTTAACATTCAGGGTTCTGGAGAATTTATGTGCTGTTATTTTTTTTATTTATTTTGGAACAAACATAAGAGCTGGATGATTAGCATGGGATGCCTAAAATATGCCTGGAAACGGCCATCATGGAGGCTAAGCTCCTGGACCAACCAGTGGTACTCCCCATGATCCACCCTCTTTTTTAGGGTCTCATGTACCCACACTGATCTCAGTTTCCCTCTGCCCAACAAACTATTTACTGACAGCCTCTCACTGTTCATTGCGGAACAGACAAGAGGAAAAAGTAAATGCACTAAGAGTTATTTTTTGCTGAGTTACCGTCTGGTTACACATCTCTGGGCTGTCAAAATATAAATCACTTTACAGATATGGAGTTGTCAAAGCACACTGACCTGAAGCAGTTTCCTCACACTGCACATGCCTAGAAAATCATTATACCCTGTCAATAATAAGAAAAAAAATAGAATTTACTTTTTTACAGCTGTATTAAGACATAATGATATTCAAAATCAAATTGAAAATAACATTTTAAAAAATGTAGTTCAAATAAACACAAGAAGTTTGTGCTCTAGAGAAAGGATCAGCACTCAGTGAATAACCTCCTAAGCCCTATGATAAGCTATTATGGCAAGGCTTAACTATACAGACCAATGAGCAGTGATAACTAACACGTCTTTGGGGTCATCAGGTGGGAACCTCTTTTCACCAGTGTTTCGTCTAGTTAGTCCCACGACACCTCCAGGAGGCTAGACAGTGATCTCTGGCGTCCCAGAGACACTCCCCTAATGCCAGGTCTCACTGCTCCCCGCACCAACCCAACAATCTCCTTTACCTTACTTACACATGGCTTTCTCAGCCCAAACAGCACTGCCACCTTCAACAAACCCAGGCTCCATACATGCGAGCTCCAGGTAGTGACCGTGCCGATACTACCTTTCCTAGCACATTCACCATACTCTATTTCACACGCTACATAGCATAACTCACCTTGCAGCATGGTCTCAAACAAAAGGGATTCAAAGGCTCTCGTTATTCCTCTTAGTACCAGAGCTTAGAGCATTATTAAGAAGTGGGGAGCATTTGGCACCACGACCGCCTCGCTGAGATCAGGATGTCCTTACAAACTAACTGAGTGAGCCAACAGGATATTGATTTGGGAAGCCACCGAGAGGCCACAACTTACAAGTCTGCGTGGCTGAGATCGGTGAGTCTGTGCCAAGCAGCAACCTCCAGGACTGAAAGATGAAGCCAGAGAGGAATTGCCAAAAACTGCAGTTCCTCTCATGGCCACAAAACTGTTTCATCATACCAGGCTGTAAACATGTTAGGTCTATGGGGATTGACTCACTCTTGGAGCCAGCCTCAAGTGGCCGTTCAAAGAACTGCAGTTTTTTGGCACTTTGTATTGGCTTTATTTTTCATGGCTTGAAGATGTGAAGGTGAATGTCCTTGAGTGGCCAAGTCAATCAGTCCATCGCTGCTCAGCCAGAAATTTGACAGCTCCTCAACTCAAACAATTCTGCAAGAGAGAAAATATTCCCCAAACTAGGAGGAATGTTGTAAAGCAAAAATGAGGAAGATAAATGTTTCAGTTAGTTTTAATTTCAGGCTGTGAGACAAAAAGTAACTATTTCAGAAGATGATTTTCTGTATGACAGTTTGTGTGCTGCAGATTTTTATATGTGGTTAATGTTACCTGGGCTTATCAGTACACCTGGAGTATACCTGGAGTTATGACTTGTGTTTTTTGGGGCATCGTCTCGCCCTTTTGGACACAACTATTGTGATTTAACACACATCCTGTCCTCTCTGTCACTTCATGTTTGTCATAGTCCTTATTATACACACAACTTGTCTTTCTTCTGTTGTATTTAAGAAACACTGAGTCATTCGTTTCTCTAAAGTGTTCTGTTGTTATGTTTTGCAGGTTTAAAAAGAATCTAAAGGCCTTCTACTTTGTACATCCAACATTTCGCTCTAAGGTAAGAATACAACTCATCATTTATTGATATTTGTAGTCAGGCCAAGATGATTTATACATTTTAACTAGCCCCAGACTAAGAATTTTCCTAGTCGACCAATAGTCGTCATTTAGGGCCATTAGTCGAGTAGTCACCCGCATGTTAATGATATGAATGTAATGATTAAATGATATATTTTGGTGGTTTGAGTTGAAAGTGTGAGAAAGAATAGTATCAGTAACATTGTTAACACTGTGCTACATTACAGAGAAATACAAAACCGTACTAATGAACCTTCATTAATATAGGCCTATATTTTATCTACAAGTGCACGTGACACACTGAGCGAGCCGCCTGTTAATGACGCTGTGGGCTAATGGGCATGTAGCTACTTCCGTGTTTCAGATGATACGTCATGTTTGTAGTCGACCAATGAAGATGAGTTTACATATCACCTTGGGTTCGTCCTTCACCTTCTCAAAATGATCCCACAATTTGGATTTCCTGCCCGACATGTTATTAACTAGCCTGTGGAATAACCGCAGGTACCAGCCCTGGAAATTAGGGGCCGTACACACGTCTTGTCTTTAACCACCTGGAAAACCTGAGGTCGGGTGCTGGGCGCTACTCTTGAGCCTTTTTTATGCCGGCTTTCAAGAGCGCGGCGGCAGGTTGCATCTGAGGTTGCTAACCTCTGTGGGACAGATGTAAAGCTCTGGGTAGCCCTGCTCTCAACTGAATTTATCACTGTATGTTTTGGCTCCTAATCATTTCTTACATCTCTGAGAGACACAGCATGTTCCACCATTAAAAATCTTTGCAAACCTTTCATCTCTTTTGCCACGTTAGATCATTGGTAGATTCTTACTAATTATGTCCCACCTCACATAATCTGCCACGACTCTTACAGTAAATGCATTGTGCAACAGCAACACATCAGCCCTTCAAAATTAGTCCACTACAGCAACATGATCATTTAAATAGCTCAGTGGTTTTGTGTCTGCCTCCCTTGAAACTGTGAATAATTTTGTTCTTGGATAAAATCCTAACATTTCCATCATGAAGTATTATCCAAAAATCAGCATGGTTGTCCATCACACTGTGGATTTCAGTGCTAATCCTGATCCAGGTGCAAAATAAAAACTTCTAAATATTTTTCTATTATCAAAATAACATATCTAGGGACGTGTGCAGCTCTGGCAGAGATGTGAGCTCGCTGAGTGCTTTCTGGTTTATATCCGTTTCTTTGTTGTTTACTGGAATTGCAGTACTTTTTGCTTCATTTGCCAAATGTCTCCTCAGGGATCATTAAAGGTTCATTAGAATTAATCTAGTTCTGTTCTTTGCTTATAGAGTTGTGTTCAGTTTTCTCTTTGTTGGTTATGGCAAGATTAATATCTTGGTAAATCAAGATCAAATGCCATCTACAACTAACAAAGTGTCCCTTTAATGTTTCCTCTCTCTTTCTTCTTTCACCGGATCATTCCAGGTCTCGACATGGTTCTTCACCACCTTCAGCGTGTCAGGGATGAAGGACAAGGTTCGCTACCTGGACAACCTGCAGCAGCTCTTCACCTGTATCAAACCTGAGCAGATAGACATCCCTCCGTTTGTCCTGGAGTACGACTCACGGGTAAGCAGCAGATCCGTCACAAATACAGGGGTAGATGATCCATAACACACACACACACAGATGTTACTGGCACATCATCTATAACCATCTTACTTTAGTCTTGTGAAAACATTGCAAAACTCAGCTGAGTAATTTCTGAAATCCCCAAAGTACTCATTTGGGACATGCAGACTATTATTCTCCTGACAGCAACTAGGGATGGGTAATTTATTGATTATTCTCAATGTATCCACCTTGTTCCACGCAAGATTTATAAAATGACCATATCAAGAACACTGAGTATAAATCATGTCGGGGTTTTTTAAGCCACCGGCATGAGACTGGCTTTGGCATTGCGGTTCTCTCCCTCTTATAGACACAAAACAAAGACAGAAAAGAAAAGACATAAATCTGATTCCCCTGCTCATCCTGGGTGCTAGTGTGTGTGCGCTGGCAAGACGTGTTTTTTGTATCTGCAGGGCTCCAGACCACAACCATTCAGTTGCATTTTGCAAACATGGAGCATCAGGGTGACTTATAAATATCATTAATGTATGAACTGAAGAGCTCTTGGTTTGTTTCCTGCTCACAGTGAATCAATACTCGCTTTTATCAGCGCTGCTGTAACGGTTCAACTTTCTGCTAACTGCTAGCAGCTAACTGTTGACTGGACGTTTCAAGTTAACAGCAAAAATATCAACACTTCCTGCCGAAGATTATTTCTTTTTAAATTTTTTTTGTAAGATTACTTTTTTGGGGCTTTTGCCTAGCCTAGCGTGAAATGGGATGAGAGAGGGGCTGACATGCAGCACACTCATACAGCTACTCAGCTCCTGATCTATTGCACTTTAACTTTGTAACAACAGTACTTCTTTGACTTCATGAGTGTTTTATTTAGTAGTTTCTACAGTAGTTAAGCGGAGATTTAAAAAACAAAAATTTGAGGTATATATTAGGTAACATGACTTGAAATATTGTGATATCATTTATAGGCCATATCGCCCAGCCACAATACACTGGTATAGCATTACCTGGAAAAAGGTGCTGGGCAATGTTGTTCAGCCTATAAGTGGTGCAGCCTACAGTTTAGTTTGGGATGTGAAAACATATCCAATAATTGTTTGGAAAACATCTTGCATTCAAAACTAGTGATCCCAGTTGCTGTGTTTTAACTTGGAAAAAGCTGCAGATGCATATTGCATCTTCAGGCCCCAATCACACAGAAAGCTTTTTGCAGGTAGCGAAACACGAGGCATGCCACTTTGCCTTTTTTTTTTTTTTTTTTAATTGAATTCAATAGTGGGGAAAAAAAACGCTGTGCCTTTTTATTTTCGTCAGGCAACCACGGACTCACCTCCTTATTCTAACATTCCTGTGTAATCAATCTGTTATTCATTTATTTTGGTCATTTAACATAAATTAGTATCTAGTTCCTAAAATGTTGAGGCAGAGGGTGCTGTCTGTAGCTCTGGTTGAGGGTGAGAGGCTGTCAGTAAATAGTTTGTTGGGCACAGGAAACAGTGATCTGTGTGGGTACATGAGACCCTAAAACAGAGGGTGGATCATGGGGAGTACCACCAGTTGGTCCAGGAGCTTCACCTCATTGATGGACGTTTCCAGGCATATTTTAGGATGACTCTGGGGCAGTTTGACAACCTGCTGTCTATCGTTGGGCCGTATAGCTCTGGGTATCCAGCAACTGCTACCACCAGTTTCTCCTCCATTGTTTACCAAATGTAGGCCCGCCTCTCAAATCATCTGATTAGACAATGGGGAAGAAGGTGACAAAAAAAGAGATGTGGGGTGTTTTTCAACTCGACAAGTTCAGAGTGCTCCGGCAAAAACGTCAGGCGCCCAGAGTGCACAAAAGCGAGGTGCGTCGCAACGCAAAAACCAACGAGCAAAAAGCTGTATTCTCATTAAAACCAATTACAAAAGGCCACCTTCAACTGCTAAAACACTATGTGTGATCGAGGCCTTAAAGAGCTTTAACTGACAGTCTCTGTCTACGTGTGTGTATGTGTGTGTGTGTGTGTGTGCGTGCGTGCGTGCTTGTGTCTGCGGCCCCCCTTTTAGTATTTCCGATCATTCTTAAGCATTCACATGTGGTAAGAGAAGCAAGACTGTGTTTCAAGTTACACACTGTATTGCCTCGCATCAGCTCTCCAGCTTACTGCACTTTAATGGAAACTTTCCGCGTGTCCTCAAATGCCATATCTGAACACTGAGCCATGTTTACACCCATGTGTGCCTTATTACAGCCACGGTTCATCAGCTGTTTTTTGAAGGTAGAAAATCCTGAAATCTGCTCATTTATATCCATTTGATGTTTGTTATCTAACTGATGTAAACCAGAGAAGGGGAAACGGAGCAACAATCAGCTAATGGTTTGTTTATTGTGTGTGTGTGTGTGTGTGAGAATTTCCAGAAATGACACCTATTAATCAGTTAGCCTACAAACTCAATTAAAGTGAGAATGTCCAGGATGATCTGGATGGATTTCTCTTTGAAAATCGGCTTCTGATGTGAAGATAATTGATTGAAGTCCCTGGTATCAATAGCTTTGATTTCACAAGGCTCTGGTGCTGTAATGATGAGGTAACTCTGGACTTCAACAGCAATAAAACTATTTTTTTTTTTTTTTTAAATTCCTGTGCACTGACCTGTTGGAGAGCATTCCAGTGTGACTGTTCTGAGATTAGGCCAGCTGTTTAGAAGAAATGTCAAATTAGAGCATCAGAAAAGTTTTCATGTCCAGTTCCTTCAATGCATAAAAAAGATTGATTGAGCGTGTTTGTGTTCGCCGTCATCCGTGATTGGCTGGCATCTGATTTGTAGTTTGTGTTGGCTGATAAAAGGTATAAATGTGTGTCTTTTCCTTTTGCTGAGTCTTGGATTCTGAATTCTGAGGATTGTGATTGTGAAATGTTCGGTCCAATTGAGCTGTAACCTTTAGCTCATTTCATGTTTTGGATTCCTCAGTCAGAATTGAAGTTTCCATGAAATGACTTTGACGTTGTAATTTTCTTCTGTAGTGACACGTGAACATGCAAAACAAGATGTCAGGGCACGATTTTACATCAGTAGTGACCTAATTTAAATATGGATGACACTTCAAAAGTAGTGGAACCATAGAGACCGTCGAGTGAGCATGTCTGCTCTGCTTCAGTTCAGGAGAAAATGCACCACAGTCTTTTACCAGCCTCTGAAAGTAATCAGTTTGAGTCACTTTGGCTGTACATGGGTCCAAATGGAAACAATATTTTCAGACATCTTGGATCATCTTACTGCTGGTAGTGTCAGCTAGACTTAGACGGAAGGTAGACCTGCAGGTTTTTTATACAAATTAACAGATTAGCTCTGTGTGCTCCAACAACACAACTTTCTATTGCCACATTAACACTAATTACAGTAACAGCACTGATGTCATTTAAATGAGCGACACTCAGTGTGTTTACATGACATTAGAGAACATCGATTTATTTTGTTTGTCCAAATAAAACAGACTTTTAAAATACATATAAACATGTTAGACCAACTGAAATCATACTAAATCAAAATTTCTCAAAGTCAAACTAACACAACCAGATAATGAGATTGAAAGTCAAAGTCATTGAAAGTTCCTCCTGCATGTATACAGCCATTTGGACCCGAACTGGCCGAGGCACTCGGGGCATGCTCCACAGTTTCTGCTCCAACTTTGACCCTGAAATCCATCCATCCATTTTCATCTGCTTATCTGGTGCCAGCAGGTCAAGCAAAGCACCCCTGACGTCCCTCTTCCCAGCAACACTTTCCAGCTCCTCCTGGGGGACCCCAAGGTTCCAAGGCCAGATGAGATATGTAATCCCTTCAGTGTGTTCTGGGTCTGCCCCGGGGCCTCCTACCAGTGGGACGTGCCCGGAACACTTCTAACAGGAGGCGCCCAAGAGGATCCTGATCAGATGTCTGAACCACCTCAACCCTTTTAACGCGAAGGAGCAGCGGCTCTACTTCGATCTCCCTCTGGATGTCCGAGCTGCTCAACCTATCTCTAAGGCTGAGCCCAGCCACCCCACAGAGGAAACTCATTTCAGCTGCTTGTATCTGTGATCTCATTCTTCCAGGCACTACCCAGAGCTCATGACCATAGGTGAGGGATGGGACGTAGATGGACCAGTAAATCTAAAGCTTTGCCTTCCGGCTCAGCTCCCTCTTCACCACAACGGTCCAGTGCAGCACCTGCATCACTCCAGAAGCCGTACCAAACCGCAGATCCATCTCATGCTCCATTCTACCCTCACTTGCGAACAAGTCCCTGAGATACTTGAACTTCTTCGCTTGGGGCAGTAACTCTCACCCAACCTGGAGGGGTCAATTCACCAGTTTCCGGCAGAGAACCATGGCTTCTGACCCAGAAGTTGAAAACATTAAATGCGTAACAAAAGTAGAAGTAACAACATGGCACAATCTACATCCAGAGCCGTTCATTTTTGGACGGACGTATCGTACAGAGCTGTAAAGTTGTCCACCATGGTGCCAGTTTGCTGCTCGCTAACCGTTGTTTGGTCTGTGACGTAATAGGTCAACCGGAAATAAGTGCAATACTAATTGCGTATGTAAACGTACTGACTGTAGGGGCAGACTGAAATTACCTGTATCGTTTGCATTGATGACACTGGATTGTCGATCATTGAATCAATATAATGATCCAGCTTGATGGATCCTTACACCCCTCGAGGAGCGCAAAGACAAGACTGTGCTAACACCTACTGGCTGCACTGTATCTGATTACAATTTTATTTTGCAATTTGTTGTGAACTCAGTTTTATCTGTAGTAAGTGTTGACGTCAGATGCTGCTTGGTTTCTGTCTCAGTGGTCTTCATATGCTTCACGCTAACTGACAGTGTTTCAGTGTTCTCTGTGGCTTCACTTACTCATCAGGAACTTATTTTTAGGTCAACCCTTCGTCTGCTGGAGGGAATTTAATTGTCTGTTAGTGAACTCGATGAGCTGGCCTCCTGAGACTGTACCACGGTGCATTTCCCCCTGTCAGCGCTGCAGCCAGCTAATGAACTGAGCAATAACACTGATGTCAACACGTGTGTCTGTTACCCAGGAATAGTTTACTCTGCTGGGTTGAATTACAGAGATGTTTCTGGAGTCCAATGATTCCCTTTGTTCACGAAACATGTAGCTGGTTAGAAAAAGCCTTCCATCCACTCAACTGTATCTCCTGTCTCTGATCCCTCTGGTACATGCAGTCGCCCCTGTCCGCCACCGCGCCCACACAGTTCTCCGCCTCGGTCACTCTAAGACGTCTTTCACCTCATTACTGTCTTGTCTGTCAACTGCATCTGCAAAATTTTTGAACTGGCTGCACTGTCGGGTTAGCGTTAGCTTGTTCCCTGGCTATTCTAGTGATGTTAGCCTTCTCATGTGGTGAGGAGCTTCAACTTGCCTTATCCATTTCGTCCTGCAAAGTTTAGCCGCGTTTGTCTCTAGACTTGCTGGTCATTCCAACACCATTTGATGCCATTTTAGAATGTTTTGGGGTTAAAGCTTAAAGGCAGCAGATTGATTTCTATCAAGGGTGGACAGAGCAGATCTAACATGCAGCCATTTGGTCCTTGGCATCACCCAACTCCCGAAATGTAGCTGGTCAGGATAAAGAGGTCATCAGTGACCTGAGAAAATATAGATGAGTCAGATGATTCATTTTATCTTCACAGAACTTTACAGCAACTTTCAGCTTATTATTTAAGGCACTGTCACACCTGCCTTGTTTGGTTCAGTTCAGTCAAACTGTCACAAAGTGAAGTGTCACATTTATCTTGCAAGTGTACTCTTCTTCAACATTTTGCTTTACTTCCTGGATTTTTCCCACATGGAAATTCTGACCAATCAAGAGCAGCTTTCTCACACAAGGCATTTGATCTGGTCCTCTTGTAAATGCTGCCGTGAGAACACGAACCAATTTTAGGCAATTATACAACTTTGGAACAAAATTAGTCCCTGATTCAGACCAAAGCAAGACAACTCTAGGTCTGAGAGCAGCCTTAGCTGTCCACCTTTACTGTTTTGGGTCACTCATAGCATTTTCAGCTGCAGCATGCAGTTATTTTCAGTGAAAAAGCTTTTAAAAATCCATCATACTCCACCTGCTCAGCACCAAACAGCAGACAGACAGTTAAAGACCAGCAGGTGAACATAGGGGTGAACATTTAACAGCAGAAGAGACAGATATTTCTCCCTCACCTCCCTCAGGGTCAGCCACCACAAATTATTTTGTCAACCTGTTGGAGACTAATTATGTCACTGCTGTGACATTTTTGTTACTGATTGGCCAAGAAGGGAGCTGTGTCCTTTCTAAAGAGCCAACATGTTCACTGAAATTAATTTTTCTTGAACTGCTGACTTTGTTATCTGCTGGTGTAAGAAATATTAAGATCCTTTAGTTAAATGAAAGTACTAATAACACACTGCATTTAAGTAAAAGAGAATTAATAAAATCATAGTATAGCGTGTCAATAAAAATGTCATGAATGAATCAGTAAAAATAAAAACCATAGCATAGTATGGCATAGAAATGTCATAAAAAGGTCATAGTATAGCAGGAGATAAATATATCCTAGTAAATGTCATAGTAAAGTATGCCATAAAAAAAATCCTTAAAATCCATTGACATAAAAAATATTGTAAAAAAAAAAAATCATCATAATATAGTATGCCATAAAATTTGACTAAAAGTCATTGTTCAATATCATAAAAAAAGAATGTAATTGTATAGTACATCATAAAAATTATTTGAAAAAGTTATAGTATGTTATTAAAATAGTCATAACCTATAGTATATCATAAAAAAATCATAGTCCTTGTCATATGTGGTCAAAAACTTAAAAATTCATAATATCATTTAATTTAATTTTTAATTTAATTCAATTTTTAAAGTAGTAAGTCATAAAGAAATTTCATCAGAAAGTCACAATATAGTATGTCAAATATTATTTTATTAAAATAGTCATACCATAATGTTATTAAAATTTTATTAAAAGTAATGAAGGTGTAGTTTAGTCTCAGAAAGGCCATAGTATAGTATGACTTTTTTTAATTTATAGTATAGTGTGAAGTCATAGTGTAGTATGTCATAAAATATCATAAAAACAGAATCCCAATTTGCACCTTAATAATGAATAAGTAATAACATAACAATAATAATAAATAATTAGTTAATTCATGCTTTGGGTATGTCCTCTTTGGACAAATATATATATTTAAGAAACAAGCTACAAAAGTCAACACCTCAGAAAATGCTGTTGAGACTTTTTTATAGTTCATTTTAATTATCTGAATCCCCAAAGTAGCATAAAAAGAAAATACTTCAGTTCAAGTACTTCAACAGTGTGCGTATGATTAATATATAATATGAATGACCCTCAGTGTTTGTCTTTATTGATAGGGATGTCTGATAGAAATACAGTATAGTACAATATATATAAATGTAGTGAAGGACAACATATTGTACAGAACATGATGTAACATCTCTGGCGTCTATGATCTGTGTTGACCTGGACTTTTGCTCTCCTCCATCTCAGGTGAACGGACCGTACCATCCCTCCAACTCCTCCGGTCTGTGACAGTAGGCCGATCAGCCCTCCCTGCCGTGGTGACGAGGTGGTGTCAGCTTGTCAAGTGGAAGCCATTTATGGACATCATGTTGTCCGTCGGGTCTGAGCTCCTAACCTCACTCCTAAGGTTTTGAGCCGTAGTGGGGAAACTCTCCTTTTGTTTAGTCGCTGCCAGAAGGACAAAATTAACAGTGGCAGCCCACATTTAGCAGCATGTGGCCTGGTGAACGGTCATTCTCTCTCACCACAGACTATTTGTGGAACTGGTAATGGTTTCTGGATTATGCCTTACACCAAGAATTCTTATTCAGCAGTTTCCTCAAGCATCCCTAAATATGAAGTTTCATGTCAAGCCCGACAGTTTGCTCAAAGCGTTTTCCAGCGTGTGGTCGTATCAGACGTCCTCGCCCAAGTCTCAAGAATTATTGCCGGACTTTTAAAATGCTGGAGAAGATGACGTCTGTCTGGATTTCCACACCGTCTCATTCTGTGCCCGACAGACGCTGGACAGCAGACGCTCTGGGTGAAGTAAAGACTCAGTTTCACTCAGGCAGACGCTGGAATTCCCACCCGGCACGTTGTAATAACCTCTGTGTTCTCCTGCGGTCACAATCAGAGAAACCTCCTATCAATCCAGCTAAGATACGTAACATAAACGTAACATAAACTTTACATCAAGTTATGTTTGTCCATTTTGCAATTTAAAGGAGCAGTTGGACATTTTGGAAAATATGCTTATTTGCTTTCTTGCCCGGAGTTAAATGAAAAGTTGATACCACTCTTACATTTCCACGCTAAATATTTAATTACAGCCAAAAGAGTGGTGACTACCTGCACAACGACAACCTTTTGTCAGACAGTCCGTTCTGATGAGGGAGCCATTAACGTCTTAAGTTTGCTATCTATGTTTTCGTCAGAGCCCCCAGACCCCATTGTCAGAAACAGCGATTTAACAACACTGAAGACAGGAGCTGCTGGTCTACCGCTGCCTCGATTAGTTAGATTGTGTGAGTTAATTGAATCTGAATGAACACTTTTAAACACCAAAGACACACAATAACAAACAGACTAACCGATCAAGGCAGCAGTAGACCAGCAGCTCCTGTTTTCAGTGTTGTTAAATCACTGTTTTTCTCAATGGAGTCTGGCTCTGAAGAGAGCGATACAACAGTTTCAGTTACCCGTTGGAAATTAGTGTCTGGCGTCAAGGTAGATCAGTGAAAATATTCTAAATACAGTGTACTTTTCAAATGATAGACTGCGGCCCCCGTCCACAACAGTTCATCGCTTAGCTTTCATTTGGACTCCAGCTGCTTCACAAAAATGGGAGCATGCCAACAGACATCTGCTGTTTGTAATACACTAACTATGGTTATATATATTGGAACTGTCCCTTTAAATGCACTGGTAGGTGTATTTTCTTGTCTTTTCAAACAGAGCCAGGCTAACAGGAGCTTAATGCTTAATGCACAGAGTGGTATCCTTATTTTTATATACAAGAGGAGGTTAACAGGAGGGCAACAAAGTATATTTCACAAAATACTAACCTGCTCCTTTAAGGCTTCGGGGTGGATTTAGGTGACGTGTTGAAACTGTTAACATGACGATAACATATCTGCATCACAAAACTCTTGTTATTTCCCACTTCAGCTGAACTCCACTGGCTTTTCTGTCAAATTCTCCTCACAGGCAGTTTGTGTTTTCCTCACTTTGTGGTGTCTCTGGAAAGCAACAGGTGCATAATTACGTGTCTCTACCAGCTGTTCTCGTCACTAACCCTGTTAAAAGTAGCACTGAAACAAATATTAAATTACCTGAAAAGTAGTATGCAACAATTTTTACAACTGATTGATCATTCACTGGTTTCAGTTTGAGAATTTGCTGCTTGTTTGTTTTATACTGGATACCGTTTGGTGTTGGACTTGGGGCATAATCTATGACGTCACCTGGGCCTTTGAAACGTTCACTATTCCTTGACACTTTATAGCTTAAACAATAAATTTATTGGATGAAAAAAACAATGTTTAATCAGCCTACTTGTTGAGACGAAGGTCCTTCCTGTCAGCAGTACTCCACTTGTAGGTCAGGAGAAGATTTATAGACTCGAGGCCTTTGCACACTGAGTCCGTTTTTTTGTCTGAAATTGTTGAACATCTAAAAATAAATACGACTGTCTCACGTTTGCACACTGAGTCCGAAACTTTCGTCCATCATTAAGATTTTCGGAAAGGTTTGATTTTCTGCTTTTCTCACATCCATCAGAGCCTTTAGAGACGTTTGACCAAGAATCAGTGAAGAAAATGTGGTGATGGGACACAGAATAATTACATAACTCAGCTTATGTTCAACAGGCCATATAGTAATATTCAGGTGGATGATGATGATGAAGAGGAGGAGGCTGTGGACCGCACACAGAATGTGGAGGACAGCTCCGCCCCTTCATGCAGCTGCGGTGCCAAATGGAAGACAGGGAGGGAGTGGTGACAGCCAGATAGGTAACTCCAGTGGAGAGAGGCAAAGGAGGAAATGTGTCTTTTCATTTTGTCACGTTATGCGAATTTTCACAACGAATAGAAAAATAAAACACATCTGAATCAGTGTGCAAGGTTTCTGTGCGTAATGACACAATATTCTTCCACTTAACTGATGTATTCGTCTCATGTATTTACTTCTACGTTGCCCTGTAATGTTAAATTTTGTCTCGTCAAATGCCAGCAAGTTTTCGGCTGCTCTGCTTCCTCTGATATTCTCTCTGGTTGACGAGAAGGTGTCACTTTGTTTGAAGGGTACATAAGCTGTTCTCACCCCTGCAGGATGACGGAAAGTAGAAACAGCTGATTTTATTCTCTCCTTGCTGATGGAGCTTACTCATTAGTTTGTGCCCGTTTGTTGAAATGTTTATTTGCACGGTTAGCACTTCTTTACTTGGTGTTTTCACAACACACAAGTCGTTTGATTTCACTTGGACTACCTGATTGGACAGTTTACCTCATCAGGTTAACTGCAAATCTTTGAAAACATTCCTAACCTTTCAGTCATGATGTAGCAAACCTGATCTGTCCGGTAGCCCCTGAGGTAACACTATCATTATAAGTGTACACTCTGTTTGACCTTGGTATGTCAGTGTTTGGAGGGATTTCACATGCATGCAGTTGTGCACTCACCCGGTCCTATAAATGTCTCCACACAACGTCTGGAATCTGCACATCTTTAAATCATTTCAGCTCCGCTGGCAGGCCTCGCTCTGCTCTTTATGGTAAAGCTCGTGTCCTTAAATGTTCTGTACTCTGACACAGAAGCATGTCGGCACATCGTGAGATCATCATCCCAGAGTTCAGCCTGAAACTCATTTCATTGTAACTTACATGTTGTTGGGAGGTGTGCGGCGTCCATTGCTCGAGGACATTTCATTTGTTTGCTGTACTCTGATTTAAATTAAACAATCAATCACCCTGTAACGAAAACAAAAAGTCAAAAGTGAAGTAGAGTTTAACAACTTTAATCAGCTGTTCGTCTTTAAATCTTGTTTTTAGGCTGAGATGATTCAAGTAGAGCTGCACTGGAAACTAGTGACTTTCTTCACCTCAGGCTTTCACGAAAATAAGGATTTAAAGACTGAATGTGACAGTGAGTTGTTAAAGATGTCATGAATACAAATCTGGAGTGTTTTCAGTCGTCTCCATTATGAAGAAACAACCAGAAAATTGGCCTCTGATAACATAAACTTCATCTTCAGAACTGTGATTATGTCAGAATGTATATAAATGATGAGCCAAACTTTGACTTCCTGTAAATGTATATTATCTTTCTTTTCTTTTTAATGATTTCAAACGTGAAGAGCAGGTTTGACTGTCCACGACTTCTGAGATTTACAGTACTGTTTTTGGTTTTATATATACAAACTGATTAAAATGATTTTCCTCTGTAAAACCTGTCTGTTGTTTTTTTTTCCAAGGTTTTGATTGTGCTTTAAAGGAGACTTTGCTCACTTACATTGTGAAAAGATCTTTAATTTGGGGTCAAGAATGAAACTACAAAGACGAGAAAGCTCATCGATCATTTGCTGCAGGGAGTCAGAAGTTGTCAGGTTTGTTACATTCAAGCTGCAGCTGGACTCTAAGTTTATTTTTGTGTTTAATTTTGACTGACATTCACAAATTGGTGCCATTCTATTTAAGAGATTGAAATCCCCCTGAAGTTTAACAATTGGAACTAACACGACATTTGCAACTGTGACGGAAACCTGTGAATTCGTAACAGAGACGATACGAAGTCATATGTTATCCATTTGCAAGATGTGATGTGCAAGTGTGTCCATATAGGCTGTGTCAAGGGACTGTGTTGTGAATTTAGGCCAGCCACCAAGGGAAAATGAAATCCATCACTTGCAGCTGAAGAGGAGAAAATCAAAAACATTTCCGGTGAAATCCTGAAGATAAAAACTGAGCTGAACACTCTAAGTTAAAAGCGTACTTCAGCTATTGGTTGTACTGTGAAAGTGAAAATCTTTCTTTATACAGGGTCAAAGACCGTGATGGGGCCTTAAGTTCAAACATTTGAGCAAGGTGAGTTTCTTCAAAAGAGGAAACAAGTGTAAGTGTAATATAGATGTTCCACACTTCACAACCATAAAATACAAAAATTGGAAATCTTCAATGCTGAAGTAAAAACATACCAGTTCATCAGAACTCACTATGCTCTGGTATTTCAATTTTGTTTTTGTTTTTTTACGTACTATTTCACTAATTTTTTATAACTTAGTGTACAATGATTTCTCATGACATTTCATGTACAATGTTTTGAAAACATTTTTATATCACACTTATATCACACACTGTCACGTTTTTTTCTATGACTATTTTTCTTAGTTTGAGATGGCATACTATACTACGACTTTTTTCATGGTTTTGGACGACATACTATGACTTTTTTTCATGATTTTGGACGACATACTATGACTTTTTTTCATGATTTTGGACGACATACTATATTATGACTTTTTTTCATGATTTTGGACGACATACTATATTATGACTTTTTTTCATGGTTTTGGACGACATACTATACTATGACTTTTTTTAATGGTTTTGGACGACATACTATACTATGACTTTTTTTCATGATTTTGGACAACATACTATACTATGACTTTTTTTCATGGTTTTGGACAACATACTATACTATGACTTTTTTTCACGGTTTTGGACAACATACTATACTATGACTTTCTTTAATGATTCTGGACGACATACTATACTATGACTTTCTTTAATGATTTTGGACGACATACTATACTATGACTTTTTTTCATGGTTTTGGACAACATACTATACTATGACTTTTTTTCACGGTTTTGGACGACATACTATACTATGACTTTCTTTAATGATTCTGGACGACATACTATACTATGACTTTTAATGCACGGTTTTGGACGACATGCTATACCATGACTATTTTTTATCATTTTGGATGACATACTATATTATGTTTTTTTGCATATTTTGATGACTTACTACACTATGATGTTTTTTTTAACATATTTTGATGACATACCATACTATGAAGTTTTTTAGTATAGTTTGAGGACATACTATACTGTTTTTACATTGTAGTACTCCTACTGTTACACAAGTCACAGATCTTGATATTTCTTCCATCACTCTGTATGGTTTAACACTTTTTACAGATAGTAATCTGTCTCAGTGCACGTTTGATGTGTAAGCTGTTGTGAGCAACTTACCTGCCAACACAAGACTTTCAAATCCAGAGCGGTTGGGTGTGTTTCCCCTTTAAGAGCACAGGAAAGATGGAGACACATAAGTGGCTGAATGAGAAGGATAAACAGCAGGTGTTGCACTCAGAGTGTTTTTTTTTTTTTTTACCAGGCTCACCTTCCCTCCACAGTAAACTGCATCATGTTCCAGGAATTGAAGAAGTGGCCCTGTGCTGATTAAAAACCTCCAGCCTGTACATGTGCCCTCCGCTCCTTCCTGTCTCTTTACCTGCACACATCCTGCTGACCGCTGTGACCCTCTTTCATCATGTCTCATCTTCATCTTTTTTTAATCTCACTATTCGTTCCACCTGGATTAAAGTGCTGAGCAGCAGATGAGGATGGACGGATACTGCTGTCTTTTCTGTAAATGAAAAAGCTGAAGTGAGCGGAGGAGCAAATCCATCTTTTATGGACTTCCCTCCATGACAGGCAGGGATTAGCTGGTCGAAACAGAGGCGGAGAGAGCAGGAAAACACAGGAAATGTTTACATTACACAGAGTAACAAAATGTGTCCTTAATTACACTGAAATATGGCTGGACAATATTTTAATATTATATCAATATCATGTAATGGGACTAGATGTCTTTTTTTTTTTTAATCTTTATTTCGAACATAGATAAAATAGAACAAAATGTAGGTGATCAATAAGGTAATCAGTCATACAAGAAAAACAAAAAACAAACAAACAAAAAAACAATCATAGTAACAGAGGTAAATATTTAGCGTTCGAAAAGGAGTAGGTAGAAGTGATGCACTTATCTTGACCTACCCCTTATTTCAAGTAATGTTGCTACAAACAAATATAGATTCAGAGATGCATAATAGTATGCATACATACATAATCAAAGAAATACAATCACAAATGCAAGTTGGAATACTTCTGGTTCTGACTATTTTAAATCTTGATACCGTAAAATTGTACGTGTCATCTTCTCCTGGTTTTACAGGCTGGATTACAGTAAAGAGATGTCATTTTCTGAATTTACCAGACTGTTCTGGCTGTTTTATTAATTACTTTTAACCACTTAAGTTATTATACAACCCAGTCGCCAGAAGAAAATGTTGTCGTATCAATGTTTCTGAAGTGACGTAGCGTATGAGCTGACTTTGTCATTTTGGGAGGAAGGGGATGGTGGAGGGAGTGACACCTAGGCAAGATGCCTGCCAAGCAGCAGACCACTGCAGACCAGTGTTAGAGACCAACACACAACAAAACCATAGCTGTTTCTACACTGGGGATAGTACCACAAAAAGCGGTTGTTTTTAAAGCCCATACATGATCTTTTCCAAACCATAATCATGTGTTTTTGGTGCTTTAACTTAACCACACATTAACCACAGCGTGTTGAAACGTAAAATTTCAAATGTAAACTATCTGTCGTTTGCAGAACTGTAAAACGCCAGAATTTATTCTGTCGATTGGACTGGAACCCGTCTGCTATAATTCCAACAGCAATTTAGTTTAATATTAGAAATTTAAAAAATTATCTGCATTCACATTCACATCAGTTTATAGAGATTAGCCAAAATGAGTAGAAAAGAAAGGAAGAGGAAGTCTTGGTCTCTTGGAATCTCCCAAAATGTTGGCCATGTCACCACAGGCGTATCGTCATCAGACAATAGCCGATGGGTTCCGAGATTAGTCAATTTCTAACCCACTTGCCCAATGAGACAAGTGAAAAATAATGTTAAAGTGTTGAAGTGTTATTCAGTGAACTATTCTTGTTGTTGTCTCGCTGGAAATGCAGCGATGTCTCAGTAAAAACAACTGGTTTCGTTGTTTGTTGGTCTTCAACAGTGGTCTGCAGCTTGGCAGGCATCTTGCTTTGATGACACGCCATCCACCCTCCACATGACAAAGTCAGCTCATACACTACATCACTTTAGAAACATTGCTATGATACTTACGAAATGTAATATATTCATGGTTTGCAGAAATGTGCAATGCCAACATTTTCTTCTGGCGACTGGGCTGATCTCCCCCATTTTTCCAGTATTTATCTCAAGCTAAGCAGCTACAGCTTCATATTTAGCAAACAGACATGAGAACAGTAAAACGTTGAACTGGAGTTCATTATCTGCTCTGACCTGGTCAAACAAAGTGAACTGATGAGGACAAAACAAACTCCTCCACGTGTTCTTGGTGCAGATGCATCTGCAGATCACTCATGACTCATCTCAGTATCCAGGCCAACTGTAACATGGACTGTTGGGCAGCTGCTTTATGTGATAATGTTTCCTATAATCCACTCTGACTTCAGACCAGCATGGGCACCTGTAGGGAGTATATGACAGAAAGGGAAAGGCTGTGAATCAGAGTGACTCATGTGCCGGCTTCTTGTTCGACAGAAGGTTCACACATTCGCACATACGAACCAATGACAAATGAGCTAAACAGCAAACATCAAATGAAACACAGGCCTCGACAGTGCAGTAGAGGTTAGAAAAATAAACTTGTAAGCACAGAGTCAGCACCCATGTGTGGATGCAATGAGAGTTTTCATGACTGACATGAGCTCATAGCTATTAGTTCTCAGCGTTTCCCTTTGAAGCTCAGATTTAGTCAGTATTGTGTGACCCCTTGATCAATCACACCAGGTCCGATCTCCAGATGATGAATTAAAAACGGGCCATATTAGTAATCATTGGCAGTACACAAAACAAGAAGGGAATGCTGAGGTGCACGTGGAGACTGTGTGATGATGTGACATGTTCGTCGAGTGTGTTCGGTCAGGATCACAATTGTACCCATAAAAAGTGTGTGGACGCACTAATGAGACCTCTGAGGGGATGCTTAGCGGTTGAGTTGCTTCCAAAGTCATTACTTCTTCTGCAGTTGATATGTTTCCCCTCTTTTCTACCAAGATTTGAACACTGATACTGCTGCTGGGAGTCCTTCTCTCTGGTTGTGCGTTTCATTTACTGTCAAAGGTCCAATGTGGCGGTTTGTCCCTTTTAACCACTCGAAACCAGACTCCAAACATTTGTGACACCAAAGTCTGGATTGCTTTAAGATGTCTGGTCTTCGATATAATAAAAGGAAAGAAAAATACACAAAGAAAAAAAAAACTAAATGTCTACAGAGGCAAATAGCATAAAAACCAGAGGAAAAATCTGATGCACAAGATGCTGAGGTGACGCAAACATGCAGGAACTAACAAGACTAAGGCTGCTTTCAGACCTAGAGTCGTCTCCTTTGGTCTGAATCAGGGACTCATGTTGTTCCAAAGTTGTATAATTACCCAGAGTTTGCATTTACAAGTGGACCAGATCAAATGCCTTGTGTGAGAAAGCTGCTCTTGATTGGTCAGAATTTCCATGTGGGAAAAATCCAGGAAGTAAAGCAAACGTTGAAGAAGAGTACACTTGCAAGATAAATGTGACACTTTCTAATGTCACAATGGAGGGACAACTACGCAGGTTGATTTTAGCGCTGCTCATCGTGGACTATATTGCTGTCATTGTTCATTTTAGTCAAACCATACAGTTTGAAAACGAGGCGCGGCTCCAACTAGAAAACAATGTTTTGATGCATTGGATGTGCTGAATGTGCATATTAAGGCAGTACAGGAGGAGGTGCACATTAATAATCCTCCAGGACTGTAACATGCTCATGTTTAACCCAAACAATGTGTCATGTGACTGAAGTTGGTTCACATCCAGGTCGGAACACGTTCTCACCACAAACGAACCACACCAGAGTTCGTTTGTAACCGGACTGAGACCACCTCTTCAAGAGGGTCTCGGTCTGGTTGTTCTGGTGAGCACCTGAGTGTGATTGCTGTGTTCATACCTGCCCAAACGAACTGCACTTGGGGGGCAAACGAACTTGAGTTCGATTGAACTGTGCATATAAACACAGATCATTTTGTAAAACTCTAATATTAAGCTCAATTGCCATTGGACCGTAGCAGATGGGTTCCAAGATTGCATTTCCAATCAAATCACCAGAATAATTTTTTTGCATTTTACAGTCCTGCAAACAACAGATAGGTTACATTATAAGCATACGTTGAAATATTATGTTTCAACATACTGTGCTTAATGTGGGGTTACGTTTAGGCATAAAAAACACTATGGTTAGGAAAGGATCATGTTTTGGGTTTAAATACTAACTTTTCATGGCACTATCCCTGAAAACGCAGCAACATCTCACTAAAAAAACAACTGGTTTTGTCACGTATGGTCTTCAACAGTTGTCTGCAGCTTGGCAGACTTCTTGCCTATAGGTGTCATGCCATCTACCATCCCCTCCACCTCTCAGTGACAAGTCAGCTCATATGTAACATCACATTGAAAACAATATGATACCTACGAAATGTGCAAATGTAACATATTTGTGGTTTGCAAAAAACATAATGCCAACATTTTCTTCTGCGACTGGGCTGGAATTTATCCACTGGAGATCCTGAATATCTGTCAATAAGGTCATAACAATCTATCAGTAACTGTCAAGATATTTCACTCTGAACCACAAATATAAACCTTGTGGTGGCACTAGAGTAAAAGTAGTGGGACCACTAAAGTCAGCAGGATTCTTCTTCTGGGGGTCTGAAAAAATATTTCAGTTTAGACCGATACATAAACTGGCTGCTGTCCGAGACCGAAAAAAGGTAATGTGTTGAAAAATAGCCCCACAGTCCATCATAGTACTCCATCAAATACATATTACGTATGGAAAATAAACAATAACAGATGGTGTTCAAGCTGCGTCTGGAGGCAATATCTTATCACTGAAAACCGTTTCACCAAACACATGAGTTGGGAATTCAACTGGCATCTCTGTGTTGTCCGTTCTGTCTTAAATCACAGCTCAGATATGTGGCAGCCTTTCAAACAGCGCATGTGCTCACTTGATTAAAACTGAACGCCGTGCTGGGTCTGCCTCCCTGAATAGTGTGTCATGTTGAGGAGGCAGTACGGGGTCAGAGCGCAGTGAAGAGATGCGGCCACTAGGGGGACGAGCTAGGCTACAGCACTGAAACTGAAACAGAGAAATGATTCAGGATGGAGGAAACAGATGTTCACTGTTCCCTTTATACATTTTATTTATCTCATGTATATTTTATTTTACTGTATACATTGTCTTGGTTTTATGTCCTTTTGTACAACGTGCAACATGTGTTTTTTACAGTGTGTTATTAGTACTTCTACTTCCTCTGCTGCTGTTTATACTAAGAGGTGTGCTGGGTTGACGTATGAATTAACATGTTGACTGTGTCCACATGCAAGCAAGCATCCACTCAGGATACTCAGGCATGCTGTATCTGAATGCAGCACACACACAGCAACAGTATCAAAAGTCAGATAAGCTGTTGTACTGATTATAAGAAGCTGCAGTACATCTGTGGTATGCTGATACCAGCCGAGACACTGAGGTATGTAAAGACATTATCCCTGTTAATGTCTGTTTGTAGGGGGATGTGGCACTTCAGCTATATTTGGAACAAGCTTATATGTTTACAGCACAGCTTTTCCCTAATGATAAACACAACCTTAAAACATCTACAGATGAACTGAATGTTTTCTTAACATGGGGACTCAGCAGCTCATGCATACAATAAACTGTCAACTAGAAACTGCATTTTCTGAAGAAAATGCGTGTGAATGCTGACAACTGAAAATCATTACTGAAAATAGCCATAGAAGAATCATAAAGTGCAAATGCATCGCACTGCACAGCTGAAAAACCTGGAAACTGAATTGTAAAACTGCTGGAAGCTAAACTGCAATACTTCAATTAGTAAACAGCTGAAATTCATTTATTCACTCATTCATTCATTTCCTGTAACTGCTTATCCTGTTAGGGGTCGCAGGGGGGCTGGAGCACCTGGAGGAAACCCACGCTGACACAGGGAGAACATACAAACTCCACACAGAAGGGCCCCCCACCCTGGGGTTTAAGCCAGGAACCCAACAATGCTAGCCACTGCAGCGCTGTGTGGCCCAAGAGCTGAAATTCATTGCTAGAAAAGCTGGAAGCTAAACTATAACACTGTCAATGTTTAAAGTTGAGATGAACTGTCTCATGGGTTATTTCCTATGTAGGAGACAACATCCTGTCAGTAGAAGATAATCTGTAGGAGACAAACTAAGGTGTTGGCTGCCCTCCATGCTTTTTCCACCTTGCCTCTCAGGGCTTCTACAGATAGGACATTATTTCTAAAAAGTTTCACATTATAATGACTTACAGGATCTTTCTTTTTATTACACTGGCAGAAATCAGCTTCCATATTTAGCTGAAAATGCTTCAGTACTTTTACTTGGGTATTTTTGCAGTGTTAACATTTTTACCTTCCTCCACCACTGCATAAGCACACAGCAGAGCATCACCAAGGCTACTTTTAATTGCTTCATATACTGCTGGATAACTTATAATAATTTATCATAATTTAATAGTTGATTTTAGGGGTGCACAATGTTGGATTTTTTTGCTGATATCTGACTTGCCGATATGAAACAACTCATTTGACCGAAAACCGATACCGATATCGATATAGCCACTTTTTTCCTCACTTAATTTTAGTGATCATTAAGTATCTTCCTTATTGGAATTAAAATTACATACTCTGATCATGATGGCCTGCCAGCAGATGGAGACATGAAATACAATAGTTTTCAAATTAAGAAAAAGTTACCTATTCCAATATTTCATTTTAACCTCCTGAGATCGTGTGTCCTCATATGAGGACATCACATTTTGGGTTTACTTGACTTCATACTTCATTCATAACTTAGACCTTTTGGCTTTTGTCCTTTTTTGTGCCAGTGGTCGTAAGAACATAATACACTAATCCATGTAAAAACAAGATGGCCACCATCTCTGCCAAGTCAGTGTGCAGCCGACACAAAAGTGGACAAGGTCCAAAACCTGATCACAGTTTATGGTTGAAACTTGTTTATTTATCATTAATACTGTTTGTAGTTTGATATGGCAACAAATTTGACCAATTTTAGAAACAATAACAAGATAAGACACCATTTTTTAGGAAGTACTTGTTTGAGGACATTGGGACTTTATTATCGTCTCATTTGAGGACATTGGGACTTTATTATCGTCTCGTTTGGGGACATTGGGACTTTATTATCGTCTCGTTTGAGGACATTGGGACTTAACTTTTGTCTTGTTTGAAGACACTGGGGCTTTACTGTCATCTCGTTTGAGGACATTGGGATTTTATTATCGGCTAGTTTGAGGACATTGGGACTTTAATGTCGTCTCGTTTGAGGACATTGGGACTTTATTATCATCTCGTTTGAGGACATTGGGATTTTATTATCGTCTCGTTTGAGGACATTGGGATTTTATTATCATCTCGTTTAAGGACATTGAGACCTTACTTTTGTCTCGTTTGAGGACATTGGGATTTTATTATCGTCTCGTTTGAGGACATTGGGATTTTATTATCGTCTCGTTTGAGGACATTGGGATTTTATTGTTGTCTCGTTTGAGGACATTGGGACTTTATTATCAGCTAGTTTGGGGACATTGGGACTTTATTATCGTCTCGTTTGAGGACATTGGGACTTTATTATCGGCTAGTTTGAGGACATTGGGACTTTACTGTCGTCTCATTTGAGGACATTGAGACTTTATTATCATCTCGTTTAAGGACATTGGGACTTTACTTTCATCTTGTTTGAGGACATTGGGACTTTATTATCATCTCGTTTAAGGACATTGGGACTTTACTTTCGTCTCGTTTGAGGACACTGGGACTTTATTATTGTTGACAATGTTTAGTTTTTTTTGTAATTATCAGGTCCTACTGATCCCAAATAGCTTGGAGAAAATAAAAATGCATACCAAACAAAAGTTCGGGTCTCAGGAGGTTAAAGCCAATACGGCCGATACCGATGACGTGCCGATAGTATCGTACGTACCTAACTGATGTATATTTTGTATGAATAATCTAAATCTGCAAAGTAACTTAAGCTGTCAGACAAGAGTAAGAAGTACCTTTGCCTCTAAAATGTTGTGAGAAAGAAGCCTGATGCAGTTTATCAAAATGGAAACACCCAAAAAGTGCTACAAGTACCTTAAAACTCTACATTAGTGCAGTAAATGTACGTCTTTTTATTCCACCACTGTATAAATGTAGATATAAACTTTACAGACTTGGAGCTACAATTTAACACATTAACACTTCATAAAGCAGCAAATGGGAGCTGAAATGATGTTTGAAGGACTGCAGGCATTATTTTATTTTTTATTTTTGGTAGGAATTTCATTCTACTATTACATCTGTAAAGCTGATAACATTTCTAGAACTTCACTAGAATCCAGAAACTATTAAAATAATTAAAAGCAGTCACACACTGTTGACATCTCTTCATCACATTAAACACGGCCTGGATAAGTGAACTCAAAATGTTATTTGTTCAGGTTTTGTTTTCCATTATGTAAATTCATGTGTTTTAGGGCTCAGGGGATGACTCGACTTGACTCGCTGTTATCTTGAAGGTCTGTTCCTGCAGCAGTTGAGACTGGGAGCAGGGACGATGGTGATGTGCTGTTACAACCCATGAACGACTGATACAGCAGACATTTACTTCCCCAGCTGTGTGACAGGAGTCCTGCGGTGAACTGATCAGCTGATGGCCTCAAGAGCTGCTGCAGTAAATGTCAAAGTGTTACGACTTTGCAAATAAACTAAAGCAGCCTTTGCTTCATCAAGAACAAATGCTCTGAGTGGTTTGCAGACTGCATTCACCACGCAGTCTCACTTTCAGGCTTTACTACTCACTACTAAGTACGACTCCGTTGAATCATGCCCAGTGTACAACCCAACAGAGATCTCTATTAGATATGTATTTTGTTGGAGACAGTCTAGGTGATTTAGAGCGAGCCCGATGAGCGTGCTTGTAACTTCACAAAGCCATAGATCGGGACAGAACAACCTTATTTGGGAACGTGGAGTAACTCGCAAGAGAATACTGTTTGGGTTCAATGCAAGAACTGGGCAAGGACACCCTCAGAACCACTGGACGGCACATGCGGTGTTACAGTCCGTGTGTTGAGCTGGGATTCTCTACGATCAAGTGTTTATTAAATATTGTGTGTGATCCATCGATGTCTCCTGAGGTCTTTTTCAGCTATTAAGTCATCAGCTCTGACAGTTCTTCAACAAGCAGTTAGCGGCTAACTCAAAGAAGACGAACAGCAGCCGTAAATGTCCACAAACTGGGAAACAATTTTGCCCTCCAAGCAGAGAGCGAGATCAACCGCCATATAAAGGGGACGGTAAACGGTTGTTATTGACATGTTTATGCCACATGTTGCCAATGTGTATGTGTATATGTCACACGAGAGGCTGATGCTTATTTGCGACATGTCACGGCCAATATGCCTCTTTTGATTCTGCAAAGCCGCGTTGCAAATTGCAAGTGATTTTGCCCTTGTGCAACCTCTCTGTGTAATGGGCTACACTCTACTGTACTGATACTGCTTTGTGCCTTTTACACTCGTTCAGTCAGTTGCTTGTAAACAGATTTACTCACTCCACTGAACCTATATTTATCGCTCTTGAAAAACTATCTGCCCCATTTTATTGTAAAATGAAAGAACAAGTGCATCACCGTGGCTGAGCTGTTCAGCTCCCCCAGTTGCACTGGCTGCCATTCAGTGGGCCTTTCCCAAACCGTCCCCTACGCCCTCTGCCTACCTACTTTCATCTAGTTTCCACATTCACGCGGAGGGTCTGCCACATTTAGTGCCATCCCATACCAACTACTGAGGTGTGGAAGTAAGTTATAAAACCCTCTGACAGTGAGCCTGCACTGATGCCGACTTACTGACCATGTGCAACACAGAACTGTGTTGATCATAGAAGAAGCTCCGTACAAATAAATGTGTTATTTATTTATTTAATTAATCTATTTGCTTATGTATCAATTCATTATTTATTTTAATCGCAAAAGGATAATAAATGCTACCAAAGATCCAGTAAACAGCAGCACGAATCAGATAAAAGTGATACAAATAAATATAAGGAACATGAAATGGGAGTAGTGTTAATTTTCTCCATGGTTACCAAATGTAACACCAGCTCCTATTTCCGCTGCAGAAAGGGAAGTCTGTTCCAAATTGACAACCTACACCTTGATGTAAGGTGCTTCATTCAACTGTGAAGGTGACGACAGACAGAGTGACACTCTGAGACGGAATCCGGTTTGGGAAAGGCCCAGTCAGTCACTGGTCATTTTAACGGCCAGAAACCACCCAGCATGCACCCCTGAATTTACAGCAGCCTCCCACCTCCAAGATTTCCTGATTCAGCACTTCAAACCTGTAAAGAATTTAAATTAAATTGGCAGACTTCATCTTTTCAGTGTAGGGGGCTAACATCACACCCATGTTACAGCTACTAAACCCCTAAAATGTGTTAATATTAGTTTGTATCTTTGTATTTTCAAATTATTTCTACTTTAAGTAAATATATTTTCTTTACTTTGCTACATTTGATGAGTAAATATTAGTAATTTGAAGAACCTATTGAAGCATTTGTGTCCACCTCTGGCTGTCCTCAACTAAAGGTCGCAGGTTTAATGACACTAACAAAGTGCACGTAGGAAAAAAAACTGATCCTCCACCTGCACACCTGCGCTAAAATGTGGCATGTTCAGCTGCCAAAATACTCAGCAAATGAACTTGGGAGGAACAGAGTTTACAAACTGACGACATGTTTTGCCTAGTCAGTTAGTTTTTTCTAACTTATGTCAGAATTTCCAAAGAACACAGCTCAGCTTCGTCAGGTTTCACTTTAGTGTATTTGCTCATGCAGTTGTTGAAAACTGAAAAAGGAGAGTGTGAGATGAAAAGAAACCTGCTCTCTCTTGTGGTTCAGTTTTGAGTTCAGTGTTACGAGCAGCTGAAGTAACTGATAAAGAAACTGGATTCAAACCAGTTTTATATTTCCTGTCTGTTCTTGTTGCTGAACTCAGCAGATGCAACTATGATGAAAACACTCACAAGAGGATACAGGTCATTCTGACGTGTTAAGTAGAATTCTGCGGCACATATACTTCAGTTGAGTATTTTCAGTTTGTGCTATGTTATTTTTCTTCTCTCCTATAATTCAGAGGGAAATATTACTTCACTACATTTATCAGACAGCTACAGCTACTTTTCAGTTTTAGATTTTACATAAAAGACTTTTTTATAAAATACAAAACATTGTTAAAGATTAAACCAGTGATTCCCAATCTTCTAATAAAAATATGGGGCCCCTTGTCTCAGATGTCTATGAGTTCTTAGCAGCTTCACTAAAGAGACTTGTCAACTTAATTATCAGAATAAATGCTGGCACTGTACGTTTCTGTAAACCACAGGTATGTTACATTTGGATGTTACCATGTAGCAGATGCGGTGAAACCTTTTTTTTTTGCATTTCAACAACTCTGTTGTTTAGGCACAAAACCCACTTTGATATGGTCAGGAAAAGACATGTACTGGGTTCAAGTACCAGGTTTTGGTGGCACAATCACCACCAGAGATGCAGTGATATCTCACAAAAGAATTTAAAAAAAATAAAAATGCTTCTCATGAAACTGTCCCAGCTGAAATCACACGGCCTATCTAGGTAAAAACAACAACAGCTTTTACAGACACTATCTCAGCTAAAATAATGCAGCAAAACTTCAGTAAGAAAAGAAATGCTTTTTGTGACACTGTTTTGTCTGAAATAAAGCAGTGCTATCAAGGTATAAACAACAACAACTGCTTTTGCTGACATTATCCCAGCTGAAACAATATAGCAATATTTCAGTAAGAAAAATAATGCTTTTTGTGACACTGTCATGGCCTAAACAAGGCAGTGATATCTAGGTTTTGGTGGCACAATCCCCACTACAAATGCAGTGATGTCTCAGAAAAAAGTTTCATTTCATGACACTATCCCTGCTGAAATAACACAGCTGTATCTTGAAAAAAAAAAACAAAACACTTTTGCTGACACTACCTGGCTAAAATAATGCGCAAAATTTCATTTAAAAAAACTGAATAGATTTAAAAAAAAAAAAAAAAAAAAAAATCAAAGGCTTTTTGTGACACAGTTCTCCAGCAATACCAAAAAAAACAATAAAAACACAATTTCTTTTAGTGACACTATACCTGCTGAAATAACGCAGCAATATCTAAGTTAAAAAAAATCACGATAAGAGTCCATGTAAACGCCCCTCCCTCTTGTGGTATTCACAACGATGTAAGTGAATATTGTGAGAGCTCTGAGTTCGTGACTTGCCATGTGATAAACACGAGCTCATAGCTAACACTTGAACGCAGCATCTTATTGCACTCTAAGTTGGGTTGTACGGAAAATTATTTAAATCAATGCATCACGGTTTAAAGCACCTGTTAGTGGGCGGGGCTTCAATCCCACTTTTTAAAAAAAAAATTTTTTGTTTATTTTTAAAAAAATATTGTTATTATTATGTTATTATGTTTTAATTGTCTATTGTCTATTATCTATTATGTTATTATTGTATTATGTTATTAGTGTGTCTTTGTTCTGACCTGCTGAGGGACTGCAAATGAATAAGCTCTAAGCTACAATTTAGTATGGTGAATCAAATGGATAAATAAACAATAATTATTGAAAACAGTATTTTGAATGACAGGTAAAGTTTTTATTGTCCTCAAAAGGCTTCGGTATGTTTTCCTGTATGTATTCAGTGTCACAGGAGTCAGTAAAAGAGCATGGCACTTGGGAACGTTTTAGAGAGAGGTTCAGCGACACCAGGTTTTATTTGCTAAAAATTACTCTGCCTCATTTCTCACCTTCAGCTGCACCTGTCACACCTGTCAGATGGCACGCTGAAATGTGTTTTAATTATAAAACTACATTTATTTATCATTTAAATACATATAACTTGCAATGTCAGTGATTTAAGTCAGTGAGTAAAGTGTTGTACTTGATCCCATTTAAGGGTCAACCACAGAACTTTTCATGGCCCCCCACTGGCCTTGGGCCGGGTCATCTGTACCCTTTGTACCCTTATTTTATTGTTGGTTTATTTTGTTTAGTTAACCTATTAATATTCCTGTCATTGATATTCGACTGGTCATCAGTCACATGAACGCACTGTCATCTGTCACTGCAGATTTCACTGAGCTGCCAAGCTGTTGTCTGTTTGCAGCTCAGTTGATGTGACGCACCTGCAGCTGTGCAGAGGATTGTGGGTCAGAATAGCCAGAGAAGTTTGCTGGCTTGCATACTGCAAAATCCAACCGGATGTAGCAGGACATCCTGGTATGTTTGGCATACTGCATTTGACATATTATGTACTGGGACATGCTAAATCTTTCTGGCTTACCATATAGTATGGTAGTACAGGAACTGAATGCACAGCGTGTCCTAGTACTGTAGTATACTTTATATAGGCTGATAGTTTAAAGGCATTACCTTATCTAACCTTTGTTCTTCAGTGTGCAGTCCAGGCCCGGTGTGAGTGACGAGGTGTTTGACAGAGCGCACAAAAAAGGCCCATTTTCTAATTTGCCTGGAAAGAGATCAAACTCCGTGAAAGACGAGGGCTTCATCTGAGAGGAATATAATGGGAACAGCATGTCAGAGTACAGTAAGAGAACAGAAACTCTCTCTCAGCCAACAACTGCTCAGAGTTTAGGGGAGATAGACGGTCAGACGGATGCTGAGACATTCTGCGCTGGAAATATGCAAGGTGTAGAGCACACATATGTTATGTCACATAAATCTGGTGGTGAGATCTCAGGATACAGACATGCAGGCACGCCTATCCAATCATGCTTGGCGCAGGATCTGTGGGGCTGTGGGTGAACGTTTTATATAGACTGACAGGTGAAAGGTGGTGTGTACGTGTGTGTATGTGTGTTTTATTGCAAATCTTTCTGGGAAACAAGCCACCGGTGCGTGGAAAGGTACACGAAAACAAGCTGAATCCTCTCTGTCTCTTTTTTTTCTTTCTCTGTTTCAGCCACAGGTCAGTCCCCCCCTCGCTTCGCCCTCCGCACACCACCCATCACCTGTTTCTCGGGACCTTGATGTCCTCCTATATATGGCGCTCCTCTGGGGCTCTGCACGGCACGGGGAGTGGCTGTTGATGTTTGCGCAGCTTGCTTGATTCCTGAGGAGCGTGGACAGTTTGCACGAGCTGCTCAACTTCTCACACTTTTTCTTTTTTTTTAATGTTCATTTGTTTCCTCCGGCAGTCAAAGTCCAGGCCGTCCACACATGGACAGGAAGTTTAGAGGGTTTAATGGACCTTCAGGCTGTGATGGATAGTTCTCAGGCAGAGCTGCTTTTAAAGCCTTGTACATTTGTGAGGGGCTCTCAGTGTTTTCATGCAATGTAGCACAGATTGTGTTAAAGGTGATAAATCTGAGAGACTCTATATTTTAACTTTCTCTTCCAGCAGGGTTAAATGTTCCTACAGATTCACAGACTAGTCTTATTGTTTTTTGGGTACGTACTTATTGTACTTTTGGTCTGAGGCAGTGTTTTACAGTTTGGGCTTGGGCACTTAGTTCCAGTTAAGAGAAGTCTCAATGCTACAGCGTACAGTGATGATTTTAGACAGTAATTTTCTTTCAATTTTGTGGCCATAGCTTGGGGAAGTTTTTTTCCCCTCTCAGAGGAGTGGGGGTTGTTATAGCAGCATGTTAATCACCATGATTTTAAAATGAGACACTGACATTTGGCCACAATGTTTGACAGTCCAAATACTTTTGTCAGTGTAGTGTAATAGTAAGTTTGGTTAGTGTAGCTTCTTTGTAAAGACCATCATACTTTTAGTTGAGGTAAGTATTAGTTAGGCTATGTTTTCATGATTTAAATCAAATCTAAGCAAAGCAACTTTTCATGTGAGCTGCCCATTTGCCAGAAGAAAATGTTGGCGTTGTATATCTCTGCAAACTGTGAGTTCATTACATTTGCACGTTTCATGCGTATCATAAGATTTATTTTCATGAGGACATATCGAGTAGATCGTCTTGTTTTTCTCTGTTCATTATTTTGCATCTATATAATTTAATGTTCACTAAATTCATACTTTATTTTGCTCTTTATGTTAAATTTGGAACTATCTGATATCGTGCATCTCACGTGCAGATAATGAGAGTTCGGATTAAGTTTGGCCCAGTGATATATGCAAGATGTACTGTAAGATGCCTTTATTGTTGTCCTACGTCCTTTTTTGGACATTAAAGTAGATCATGTTAACAAGAGACACTGTCCCTGTGCTCTCACTTCACCCATAGCCCTGTGATAGTTAATTCAGTACCTACTAAGTTTATAGGTGAGACAGGAAAGAGAAACCAGCCTTACAATAATGTTTCTGAAGTGACACAGTATATGAGCTGACTGAAGAGCTGAAGAGGAGGGGATGGTGGATGACGTGTCACCAAGGTGGGACCAACAAAACTGGCTGTGTTTCAGTGATTTGCCGTTGTTTTGTGCCATGATAAGCAGTTGTTTTTTTACAGAGACATTGCTGTGTTTCCTGCCTGGATTGTGCCACTAACAGCTGGAAATTTAAGCCAAAGATTTTTTTTCCAAGTGGGTTTTGTGCGTACATCAAGACAGGACTGCAGAGGAGATACCTGCACACAAATTCAGCTAGGCTGGACAACCACAAAAAGGTTCATAGGCTGAGATCAAGTGCAAAACATAATTAAAGTGATTAAAACAGCAGCAAACCTTTCAGTCCTTGACTATAATATTTTTTGCACTTTGAGCACTCTTCTTTTTGTGCACAGATATTATAAATAAATTCACTCTTTTGCACTGATCTCAGCCTTAGAACATTTTGTGTGGCTGTCCAGCTCAGTTGCAGTGGTGTGCATGTACCTCCTTTACCTTCCTCTCTTGGTTGTCCATTGTACCGACGCACCCAAGATAAACTTTTTTGTTTCCCTAAGCAGGCACAGCCCTAAGACTTTACACTGTGCCTACACCTAACCTCACCTTAACCACAGCACTGTTAAAACGTAAAGAAACATAAAATTTCAATATATCTGTTGCGTAACAATGTAACCGTAATGTATCTGTGGTTTGCAGAAACGTAAAATGCCGACACTTTTTCTGGTGATTGGGTTTCTTTTGTCATGGTCTTTGGGTGGAGGACTTTACTGCTCTTAAGACTTCAGATTCATTTGAGCACACAGGGAATCTAGAGTTTTATTTTCCAGGGATTTGATGCTTTTCTCTTTGCAGCAGATAAAACACGTGACCTTAATTATAGTAAGTGCAACTCCAAAAAAACACTTTTCATCTTAAATAGGTGCTTAATTTTTCAAACTCTACATTTGAATCAACCGCTGCAAACCTCCACAGACCAAACTACAGTCAACTTGATCTAAAAATGAGTGCGCAACAGTGAAGTTAAAGGTGCAGCACCTAATTTTGCAGAAAGACAGATGACTGTTGAGTCTTGTTCAGAGGTCATTTAATACCGACACTTTGTGTTGGTGGTTTGTTCTGACTGCCAACTAGAGGGAATATTTGTTGACCTGGAAATGAGACTTGACATTCAACTACCATTCTCTATATTGAACCTTTAAATTCAGTGTTCACTCTCCTGCAGCCGACACTAATAATCCTGTAGAGGAGGTCAGACTCGTCTGTGGGATGAGAGTCAGAGTCCACAGGTGGATGCTGGTGGTGATGGAACCACAGATCTGATCAAAGCAAAGCAAGCGGCAGCAACAGTTGTGGAAATATTCACAGAGCGGTGAAGCAGATGCAGCAGCAGCATTTGCAGAGCAGACGGCGAGCTGGGCACGCTGACAGCTCAGAGTATTAACCTCCAAACTGTGAAGGTGTTTTGAATATGTGTTTCAGACAGTGGGGCATGTCATGCATGACTGTAGCAGTGAAACTTGAACCATCTTGTAGAGCTCACATTATGAAAAATAAAATACATCATACACCCACAGAAGCTTTAAACAGAAACCAGTGGGCCTCTGAGTGAAGAGGAGTCAATGTTAAAGCGATGCAGAGTGAATGCAGTTTGGAGTTAATGAGCCACAGTCGGGCTGTTTAAAGGAGTGAAACTACACAACATGATGTAAAGGTTATGAGATGAGCTTGAGCTGAAACTGACCTGGGATGCTGAAGAAGAATAAAAAATATAATTACATAATTAATTTTGGACACCTAATCAACAGTTTAATGTTTGTTGCACAAGGAATACATTTCATTTATGACTAAACCAACTGCTCGAGCTGCACCACACACTGACACTAACTGTCGTATCACCATTTAATGCTGCTTATTTATTTTTTGCTTCACAGTTCACAGCTTCAGAACACTGCTTACCTATCATATATACGTACAATGTTAATTACAAAGTTGCTTACAAATGGGTTACAACTTAAAGCCAGGGTAGGCAACTTACTGTAGACAGTTTTTTGTTACATTTATTTAAAAATTCTCTTTAGCCTACATCCTGATAGCAATCGCTTAATGAAATGCTCTGAAAAATTTAAAAATCAGATCTCCGTGGCTGTCACAGGTCTTTAATAAAACCGTCAAAATATTTTGTTTGGGCCGAATGAAATGATTGATAGCTTACCTGTCAGTCAGAGAGAGGGTGTTCATATTGGCTGTTCTACAAATGCAGATGTGTGTGTGCATGTCCTGTTGGTGAAAGTCTAATTCAATGGGAGATAATCCTGCAGAGAAAGTTGCTACTCTGGCACTGACAACAACTACCTTCACTGCAAAGTGACAAAAAAAAGACAGACAAACTTATCTAACAGAGAGTCTGACAATAAAGGAATTAAAATACATGTCAGTATCAGCGAAATGTTTCAGAGATGGAGAGAAAATGTTGCTAATAGTTAAGCCTTCATGTAGCTTACGTAAACAGGAGCCCTCGAATCACAGTGTGTCCTCCACCTCACACCCTGCAGCTACAGGCCACTTCGCAGGGAGAAGAGTGGGCAGCAGCTCTAGAGACGGACCTCCAGTCAGCAGCCGCAGCCACCCGAATTCAGCCAGAGCAAACTCCAGCACAATTTTTTTTTTAGCTTTTTATGCGTTTATTAGATAGACAACAAGTGTGAAAGGGGAAGAGAGGGGAATGACATGCATTAAAGGGCCATGAGCTGGAATCGAACCCTCAGCCACTGCGGTAAGGACAGTGCCTTTGGTGCAGGCTTCTCTAGCTATTCTGACCCACAATCCTTTGCGCCCCTCCCTGACGATTTAACAAACTTTTAGTTGCCACTGTAACACAGTTTAGACCCGGCGCTGGCCAGGCAGAGACCTGCACCAGGTCAGTAACCCACAAAAAGTTGTATGCACACATGGGCACAGGTAAAAGTGAACTACATGCAGGCGACAGCAGATGAGAACAAAACTACTTTTTTTATTTTTCAGAAAAAAACAAATAAAAAGATGTGCTGTAAACGTGTAAAACTTTGACATCTAAATCACGATTATCAAGCTGCAATTCCTTTTATTTCGAAAGTCAGTGACACAAGTCAAACCTCTGACCTCAGTGTCACATTTGTCACCAGCTTGGAGGACACCAGCGATGAAACTTTGCAGCCTGAGAATGAGGTGGCAGCCTACATTGAGTTCAAGACACCCAGGGAGGATCCTTTTGAGGTTTTACGGTGGTGAAGGAGCATGCTAAAATGTTTCCTAACCATCCTGGCATCAAGAGCAGCCGGTGAATGAGACTTTTCCTCTGCTTGATTTGTAATTCAAGAATGGAAAACCCAGCTTAATGTGAGTGCAGCCTATGTGTGTTTAATCAAGGGTGCAGGTCGGGTCGCAGGACTTTCATTAACGAGTGTGTGTGGGTGCGACTTTGATGTAATGACAGGTAAAGGCCCATTTATGCTCAATGTTAAATACGGATCCGGATCCGGACGGAGCCTTCTGTCCGTGCTCTGCGTTCATTTTGTCCGTATTTCTGCACGTTTCCATAAAGCTTAGGGATATGGGCCAAACGGAGCAGTACCACCGGGAACCGTGGGGGCAGTGTTGCTGTCACTACCCGATACGTAGCTCTAGTGAGACACGAAGAAGAAATAACAATTCAATTTCTCATCGGCAGTACTAGAGAAAAGAATTCTCCGCCCTCCAGTCGAGATGTATTTAACGGCCTCACCGACCACCGCCTCCTACAACACTGCCTCTGTTTTTGTCTTTTATGCAAGAGGTACATTATCAATATCTCCTCCACAGTCGCCATGTTTGTTTTTGAGTTTGCTGTTTTCATAAACTTTTGACGCTATATTGGTTAACATCCATGCCAACGTAAAGGACGCATGGAAGTTTGTGGGCAGTGACAGTAACATCGTTTAAAACGGACGTATACATTTTCGTACGTAAAGGGAGCATAAATGAGCCTTAACGGGTCAGTTCTGGTACTGAGCTTTGTGGGTATGGGCAGTTGCAGGTTTTCAAAACTGGACCCATGCAGAACTCTGACCAGGTTTGCACTGCCCGAATTTGAGCGACTATAGCCACCAATCAAAGGTCTGTCTCCCAAGCTGGTGCCCGCTCTCCTCCCAGTGAAGCACGCCACAGTGGCAGGGAGCGAGGCGGAGGGACAGTGAGGTGGCTAGCAGCTAAATCTTGTGTCATTTGTTATCTGATAAACAAAGAGAGAGCAGGGAAAGGAGGAGCTGAGTGAATGCTCTGTGCACAACTCTACAATGAAATAATATTAAATAAATCAATGTATGGGAAATACTGTATGAAGCATGTGCATATTTCCATGGTGTAATTGGTCGTCTGGTGAGAGGGGCTTTTCCTGCTTACCGCAGCTATAACTTACAATATTATAGTATTATTTAATAGTTGACTTATATTTGACATCCGAAATGTAGTGTGATAGAAGTTTAAAGAAGCATAAAATAGACATACTCAAGTAAAAGTACCTCTAAATACAAACAAACGTACTTGAGTAAACATACTGTATGTCCGATCACTGGGCTCAGGGCATCAAACAGGCTGCCTTGGTTCAGTGAAAAAAGGACGCCTGGTGTTGCAGCAGTCTGCCAGGAGAGTGAGACATGAGCAGGCAGATTTGTCAACATGCTTCCCGTCTGTAACTCACTCTCATGTGCGAATAAAACACACACAACACATAATCAGCAAAATCATCATCCCAGAAAACAGATGCTATCGGTGCCACAGCTCATTACTCCTGGATCGCTCGCCTGGATGCTGATGAGGTTTCTCGGGGATCTACTGTACCGAACATCAGCTTTTAATCGAGCCGAGTCCTAATTAATGTGCCCTGACCCTGTGGACCCCGCACAGCCGCACCGCAAGAAGGAAGGAACGAGGAGGATATGAAAGCATTTTTCTACATTAATTACCGCACAAATGAGTCCCGTTTAACTGGTGGCTACAAATTCCTCAGCTGCGAGGCCAAACGTGAAAACGAGCAGCAGCTGTCGGACATTTTGTGCCTGTTTGTTTCTAATCGCAACGCTGAACCTGAAATACTCCACATTGTTTCTGTTTCTCACAAGTTTCAGGAGTACACTGGCCTGCAGCAGCATCAATTATGATTATAATTCCTGGAACTCAGTCAGTTCTGGTAATGACTAATTATACTGACTTTATTCTGCCCCACACAGTCAAACAACAGTGGGCGTTGTTAAACAGGAAAGTAAATCACCCCCTCAGTAAATACGCCTGCCACACAACCAAATAGTTAAGATACGGCCTTTGATGTTTGAGATACATGAGAAATAAGCTTTTCTGGTGGACTTGCAGATTATAACAGTGGCTACGGTTACATGATGGCTTCTCATTCGGAATAAAATAAATCTGAATGAAATCATTCGGAATTAAAGTCTTTCCAGGTAGTTTACATGGGAAATATTCATTCCGAATGAGGGTTTACATGGGAGATCAGTTCAATCGCCTTTATTCAGGTCTGTGCAAGGTTTGGGCCAGGGAACGTTTCTGATTGGATAGGGGGCGGGGCGGATGTTACGTGTTTACGTTTACCGGAAGAAAACACTGTAGTCCTCGCTCTGGATAACAAGATGCTTGACGGCGCCGTTCCTAGTGCCTTTTTCAGTTGTGTTTTGCTTATATTCTTGAAGCAGCAGTACGACAACAACCTTGTTCTGCTAATGCTTCATCTGTTGAGGAGGAGAAGGGAGGTAGAAGACCGTGCTGTGGCGAATGGAAACCAGTGAGTGCAACAAGTCCGACTGCTCTATCTCAGCCCGTTGCTATGCAGCCCGTTGCTATGCGCGCTGTATACGTCATCGCGCCAGAAGGGCAAGGAAACGAGCATGCGCAGAAAGACCGGAATGAACTTAAAGAGGAATGAGTGTATACATGCACACAAAATTCTTTCATTCGGAATGACGAACGGAATAAACCACCCCCTTTAATCGGATTTAATTTTCAATCGGAATGACCGTTTTTCAATCGGAATGACTGTTTTTCAATTGGAATGACCGTTTACATGACCACTTTTAATCGGAATGGCCTTTCATTCCGATTAAAAGTGGAATTAAACTGTGCATGTAAACGTACTGAATGAAATATCAGTTCCCTCAGTAGCCGCAGTGGCTCTGTAGGTTTGTGAGGCACTGCTGTCCTTTCAGCCTTGTGTACCAATATTAGTGGGAGTCCATCATCCCACTGATGTACCTGATTTAAACAAACAGAAGTTAGATTAACTGTGCTTTAAGATAAGAGTGTCAGTGTGCCCAAATTTCAGTAGCTTTAGCAGCATGCATTTACCATCCTGTCCTCTATAAATTGTTCATATGCCACCAATTTATGATTGCCGAATAGTGTTTTCAAGGACACTTAATTGTTGCCAGAATTTTGCTCACTGGAAACATTTAAGTCCACAACCTACTGTGTTGTTGTACAGCAGCGAGGTCGTATTAGGATACTGGCTCCCAACTAGTCCAGCTATGGTCCAGATTCCTCCTTAGTCATTCATTCAAGAGCCACACAGTTTAATATATTCTGCATCATACTTGAGTTTGGTCATGTTGTCGAAGTAGTTTGCTGTCTCTGTCAAGGAGCCGTTTGTTAGTCACTCACTCTACAGCAGGAAACAGCAAAATATAAGATCTGTACTTACAAAGAAAGCGATTGCGAGTCACTTGCAGTCCATTCAGAATGGACCCACAGCCCACTAGTTGGGAACCACTGTATTAAGAGAACTGGATACAGAGATGAACGCTGGGTTCCAATCATTCCTGTGAGAGTTGCTCGTTGGTGCTTGAAGTCAAAATGGTTCAAGTGCTGCGTATAAAATTACGTGGATGATTCGGGTATTATCATCCCTACTTCTGCACTGTGCAGCCCATAGAGCAAGAGCACTAGCGCTCCGATAACTTGAATGGGGATAAAACTATTTAATCTTGTGGCTCTTCTAGACTTTCTTTACATTTCAAGTTTTAATTGGTTTGAAAGGCTCGGTACATGGCATACATATATTGTTTTCCGGGCGTACAAGAATACAAGGCACTTATTTTTTATGATATGGACGTGGACTCATGTCATCATACATCACTCTACAGGGTCACATAATCACAGAGCTAGTTCATCATTATGTAGGCTTTTTTTTTTTTTTTTTAATAACCAAATTTTATTCAACATTTCTGCAGGTGTAACAAGGTAGTATTACACAACCATATTTTTTCCCAGTAAACAGTCGCAATATACACAGAGAGTAATACTACAAAAGTAATCAGCAAAATTAGTAAATACATAAATATGTTAAGGAAGAGTGAAAGATAATCAAACAACAGAAAACATAAACAACAGCAACAAGCAAAAAACAACAGCAGCAGCAAAAAAAAAACAAAAAACAAAAACAAAAAAAAAACTGTAATGTGATATATAGTCAGCATGTACTTCCTGGAATACTATTCAACCGTTCGTACCATGAAATTTTAGTCCAGTGAGATAGATTGCATTCTTTGGAAGTAAGAGATGAGAGGCTGCCAATACCTGTAAAATTTGTCTGTTGAACCACGAATGGTGAATTTGATCTTTTCCAGTTTTATGAATGACAATAGGTCCCGCAGCCAAGATGTATTTGAGGGGGGTGAGTGACTCTTCCACAGGAGGAGAATTCGACGACGGGCGATTAATGAGGCAAAGGAGAGAACATTAATTTGTTTAGCAGTCATTCTAACTCCCTCCTCGGGGATACCGAAAATGGCAATTTGAGGTGAAGGGACTAATGTCAGCTCTAGTACCTCTGACATAAAATTAAAGAAGGATCTCCAGTACTCCGCCAAATTTGGGCATAACCAAAACATATGAGACAGGTCTGCCGGCGCCTGAGAGCACCTATCACAGGTATCAGAGAGATTTGGGTAAATCCTTGATAATCTGGCTTTACTATAGTGGATCCTGTGAAGTACCTTAAACTGAATGAGGCTAAGCCTTGCGCAGGAGGAGGAAGAATTTATTGCATGTAGTGCATCGTCCCACCACTCCTCAGTCAAGATAATGCCCAGTTCAGCCTCCCAACTAGTCTTGATCTTATGCAGGGCTGGGGGTGGGGTTGTTCTTGATAAAAGATTATAAATAAAGGAGATATGTCCCTTTGATAAGTCACCAACTGGAAGAAGATGGTCAACACCTGAGGGCGGCGGAGCTTGTGGAAATACTGAGGAGTTGGATTTGACAAAGTTGCGAATTTGAAAGTATCTAAACAAGTCAGACTGCTGAAGGTTGAATGTGGAGCATAACTGTGAAAAGCTAGCAAAGAGACCATCAATATAAAGGTCACCTAGGCAGGACAGGCCTTGTCTGCTCCAGGAAGCAAACTTTGAATCGATCCTGGCTGGTTGAAATAGCTGATTGTTACAAATAGGCGTAGCTAATGGTAAAGAGATCCAACCGAATTGAAGTCTAACCTGCTGCCAAATTCTCAGAGTGTTAATAACCATTGGGTTGGTGGAGTATAGTCTAGGTTTAAGTGGAGGGCTGCTACATACCAAGGCTTTTAATGATGAGGAAAGACAGGAGCTAGCTTCTAGGTGAACCCAAGTGCTATCCGTGTCTGAGATCCAGAGTGCAATTTTGTGTAAGTTGGCTGCCCAGTAATATAACTGAAAGTTGGGTAAACTGAGTCCTCCCTGTGATCTTCCCCTCTGGAGGAGGGATTTATGAATTCTTGGATTTTTACCTCCCCATATAAAATTTAAAATCATTGAATCCAATTGACAAAAAAAGCATTTAGGTAAGAAAATAGGTAGACATTGGAATAAGTATAAATATTTTGGAAGCACATTCATTTTAATAGATTGTACTCTACCTATAAAAGAGAGAGGTAGGTTGCTCCATCTTTGTAGATCTGACTTTACCTTGATTGACAAAGATGCAAAATTTTCCTCTTGAAGAGAGTGGATGGAGCTAGTGATAATGATTCCTAAGTATTTAAACCTAGTTGTGGATAGTTTGAAGGGTATATTAGATTGTGGTATTTCACGGGTCATTATGTAGGCTTATCTTTCATTTTGATATGACTCAATAACCAGTCCCAAAGAGATACTCCTTTCTCCTGATTGCCATTTATTCTACTGAAGAACATAGATTCTTAAGATGCTACTTCCACCATTGCATTAGCTCATTCTTTTAACTCTGGGGCATTTGTTGTGTTCTAGTGCCTTAGAATACCTCGACAGACAGTTATTAGACCCACAACAATAACAGAAAATTCACACTTGGATACGATTGGTATTTACGTATTATAGAGTTTTTAAATGTTATTGGACTGAATGGATCAAATCTCGATGTGAAACGAGTCATTTCGTAATGGCTGTAATGCTTAAAAAATGTATCCAATGAATTACAGAATTGCAATGTAAGTCAAAGGCAAAACGTCCTTTTGGGGCATCATGTGACAGACTTCAGGAATTTCAGTTCCAATGTTTGACCACTATAAAAATTGACCTTAAAGCCTGGCACACTTCCTGGTGGCCTGGGTCATATATAGCGACCACAAAAAGGTCAGTGGGGGCAGCAGCTACCAGGGCCATGGGCCACTAATGTTTTCTCAAAGGTCCTGGATCTTTTAGGTGTGTAAAACAATGTTTCTCAAATGGTGTGCCGTCTGAGTTTGTGATAACCTCACATTATTATTGCAATATTCAGCTGGGCCTGTACAAAAAGTTATGAAATTATTTCTAATTGACTGTATCAGTATGCTGTGCACACCCATATACTAATAAAGAGAAAGACTCTAGCTGAAAAATGTAATTTAAATAAATTTAATTTCAAAAAACCTTCCCTGGGAACCTATTTGTCACCATTCATTTGTAGGAATTCTAAGTGTGTGACACATCCAAAGCCCTGATTGGCAGCCAGTGTGAGGGATGATAACATTTAAAAGGAGAAAGCTGTGAGTGGGACGATGGATCGCTTTATTGTACAGAGAAAATTACAACAAAGCACCAGTGAAGACGACCTACCATGGAAAGAAAAAACCCACACACATTATAGAAGCTATTGTGCACAGATATAGATACAGGTGTGCCTGAGATTTTGGCTTGCCCTTTGATGTGCCTTGGGCAGAAAAAGTTTAAAAACCACTGGATTCAAACACCTTAAACTCAGTGTCATTTCCCCTCAGTCTCTCTGACAGGAGCAGTAAATCAGTGGAGTGAAAATTCTATTTATTCTATATTAGTCTGGGCCGCCGGATCGGGGTGAGAAGGGACAAAGCTTTCCTTGGTCCAGCTGCTAGGAGGGGCCCATGGATGCCAACAATAATCATGGTTATTCTAAATACAAGCACTGATAACCAGATTGTATTCAGAACCAAAATATTCACCACTGATTATTAAAACCACAAAAATAAACAGTGCACTGTATTTATTCTTGTTTTAGTAAAATGTTTCACAATGACAGCCCCTCTCATGAAATAGTGCACAAGCGTACACAAGCGTTGTGAAAAAACACATCGGGCAGCCGGCCACATGACCTGAGAGATTTACTGATCTGATTAGCTAATGTTGGAGTGAATTTCTTTGCTGTGCCAGAACCTGCACATAAATCAGGATGCCAGAAAAGAAAGCAGAAAAAGAGGGAGGCTGAAAGTGCTTTAAACCCAAATAATAATGCAATGACTGACATTTTTTCTGTCAGCTCAGAAAGCTGCTTCCAGCCAGGCTCAGAGGCAAACGATAGCCAGGAGACTAACGTTACAGCTAACGTCACTGGCTAAGAGATAGCTTGTATCAGTAAAGGAGCCATCAGGCACCACTAACACCACCTGTGAGGAAGAAGAAGATGATAGCCCCAGTCACTGAGAAAGTCTCATGTATGTGCCAATATGAGTAAAGCAAATGTGATGAGGTCCCGTTCACTGGACCTTGTCAGGGGCCAAGTACTATCTATATAAATTTAAAAAAGTAACATCAAAACATAACTTTATCAACTTTTACCAATTAGCTCAAAAATTTAAACTGCCAAACCATAATTTATTCAAATATTTCCAAATCAGAGACTGGGTTTGCAACAGCTATACAGAATTTCCAAAAATCCCACCAGATTCCCCACTTGAAAGTCATCTGCTTAGTAAAAACTTGCATTCTACGAAAGGACTGATGTCTGCTATTTATACCATCTTAAACAATAACCTTCCAGTCTATAAGAAGAATGACAAAAAAGTAAAATGGGAGTCGGATTTGGAATGCATTTATGACGATGCTGAGTGGTGTAATATCCGAAACATGTCTCAGACTATCTTAATTCCAACCAAACATGGACAAATGCAGTTCAATATTCTCAACAGAACCTATTATACACCTCATAGATTACACAAAATATTCCATAATGTTTCTCCCAACTACCAAAGATGTAAAACCTGTGTTGGAGACCTACTTCATATGCTCTGGTGTTGCTCCTCTGAAGGAATTTTGGAAATATATCATCAGAACGACTACAGATGTCATAATCAAAATAGAATCTGACCCTAGGGTCTGGATCTTGGGAGATTCTTAACATGGATCACAATAAAAAATACTTCATATTATTCGCGGGCACAGCCACAAAAAAGTGTATACTATTCTGTGTTTTGTATTGTTGTTTTTCTGTTTGTACTTTCTGTCATGTAAAATGGTAAAATGGCAATTTTGTCAATAAAAATATCTTTACAAAAAAAAAGTAACATCAGATAATCTTTGCCTCTTTTTAGGGGGCAGAAGTGAAAATTTGTCATCCTCAAGATTTGTTGTGTTGTGGTTTGAGAATGATGAGGACAGTTGGAGAATAGTTAGATACAAAGTGCTGGCTCTACTGGATGATTTTTCCCTTGGTAACTGTTATGTTTTTCCCAAGCGTCAACCTCTGGGCTGATAAATGAAGTGCCAGTGCAGAAGTGCCAGAAACTGCAGTTCCTTCAGTGGCCACTTGAGGCTGGCTCCAAAAAGCAAGCCAATCCCTATAGACCCCCATGTTAAAATGCCCAACTCTACAAAAAACAGTTTTGGTCTATAGCTAATTTCAACATTCATGACAACCAAGTGGGAGGTAATTTTTTACATAACTCATCCATCTTAGGCTGACCAAACGTCCTCTTTTGCCCGGACATGTCCACTTTTCACGTCCCGTCCAGGGCGTCCGGGGGTCTTTTATAAACTGATGATAATGTCCGTTTTTTCCGTGTGTTTGTGTGTGTGTGTGTTAGAGTGCGGCACGGGCCGCATATTTCTGTCCGAACTCGAACCGAGACCGACATTATTTAATGACCAAAGCACTGAGTTTGTGTCACACAGTGGTTACAGGCTATTTAACAGGCCGGGCGTGCGCCGTGGGTGCTCAGCTGTGGAGAGGGAGACCTCCATGTTTGAGACGGGAGCGGAAGGCGGGAGGTCCGAGGCTTCTAGCGAGAGGAGAGGGAGAAATAAAACAAAATAAGATAAAATAGGAAAAACCTGTCTCCCTCTTTTATTTTATTTTCAGCGTTTAATCAAGGCGGAGGCGGGCGGTTGGAGGTCCGAGACTTCCAGCGAGGGGAGAGGTAGAAACAAACAGCCAATGTGTGTCTGCGTGTGTTATGTTCAGGTGTTGTCACGTAAATAACAGTGCCCAAGCAACAAACAGGACAGACAATAGGATTTTATTTATTTTTACACTACATTTTCACTGAAAGCTGACCGAATCCGACCCGAGCCCAAATACAATTTATAGCTACATTTTTGACCAAACCCGGCCCGACCTGTCGGGTACCATCGGCCTCGGATCACCACACTCTAGTGTGTGTATGTGTCCCCTATAGGGGCCTACCTGAATTTCTGTCTTTGAGAGATATTATTTTGTAATATAACTGAATTTTCTATCCATACATACAAACTTTAAATATATTAAAATTATAAGGCATCTTTGAGTAAACTGCGAGTATCATTTAAGTAGGCTATGTCGTGGCCGGCCGAGTGTCCGTTTTTTGGAAATCAAAATGTGGTCACCCTAATCCATCTGAGTGTTATTAAGGCTTAAAGTTATGCATATTTAAGAGTATGGTCACTGTGTGGGTGACAGGCTGTCTGTGAGGCATCACCACAGTCTCACCCTTTTTACACGGCTGGTTCAAGGCAGGAGTATCATGCTGTTATGCCATCTTGCAGTACTGTATAAGGTACGATCACGGACCGAGTGGTCTCGCCTTTAAGCCGCCGCAGGAGGTAGTGAAAGTGCAGAAATGATTCCTTTTAAATATTTTTTTTGTGGGCTTTTGCCTTTAATTGATAGGACAGATATTAAGCGCAAAAGGAGAGAGAGAGAGAGAGAGAGAGAGAGAGAGAGAGAGAGAGAGAGAGAGAGAGAGAGAGGGAGGGAGGGAGCGACATGCAGCAAAAGGCCACAGGCCAGAATTGAACCCGCGGCCGCTGCAGCAAGGACACAGCCCCACTCCACCCTCTGAGCCACCGGGCACCCAGCCGAAATGGTTCCTGTATAAACAGGACAGCTAGCAGGACGGGACCACCGTCAGGATGGGTGTGACGTTTTGAGCGCGTGGAGATTTAAAAAGCAGGTGGTAGCAGTTAGCAGCTAACTCAAAGACGAAGAACAGTTGCCATAAATGTCTGCAAATTGGGAAAACAACAACCCAGTCTCTTTCTGAAGTCATCAAATACCAGTGCTTAGGCAGTGGCCTCCGCGTCAGACACTGATGAAAAAAAATCGTCCTTTCATATCGGCATAATACACAGTCGGGCACTATCACTGTGTGACGATGACTAACGGCATCTGGGAAACGTGGCAGGTCAACAATGTAAGTTAAGGGGGCAAAAAGTCCAAGTAGGGTGTGTGTGAGGTGTGGTGGATGGGTCCAACGATCACCGACTTTCAGAGGCATGTATGAATGTAAAGCCAAACCCTGTTCTTTTTTCTAAACCTGACCGCGTGCTTTTGTTGTTAAAGGGAAAAACAACATCAATTCGCAGTGTTGTACCGATGTAGTGTTTGTATTTTGAAAGAGGCTGTATGCAAACTGTACATTTCCCGTGAAAACAGAAGCGTATTTTGAAAAGACACAATGCATTTAACAGAACATCAACAACAGGCGCACCTAGGCTACCTTGCATGTCATACGTAGATGTGGAAAGTCCACGACCAAACAGCAACATGTGACGAGATCAGAGTGAGAATGCGTTGAAACAATGAGGTCTGGGAGCTTCTTACTCTCTGAGGAGAGGACGAGATCAGCCGCCATGTAACAGAGACGGTAAATTATTGTTACTGCCATGTTATGTTTATAAAGTGCTGCTAGCTTGTATGTTTTACAACATCACAATGTTTGGTTCCACCCCTGTTTACAAAGTCCTCATCGCTGTATGAGAACACAGAAAACTGATGTAGTGTCAGGACAACTTGTCATAATTACTCTGCTGAAACTGAATTATGTTCAAGAACAGACACTAAAAACATTAAACAGGTGATAAAACCTACATGAATATGGTCCAACAATAAAAACTGAGAGAAGAACAAACTCAGCTGCTGTTACAGACCAGTGGCAGGTGTGTGTGTGTGTGTGTGTGTGTGTGTGTGTGTGTGAACCATAGAAAGATGGATGGTGAATTCCCCCACCCCCCCACCACGCTCTCTGCTCTGTGTTAACTGTCCATTGTCCCTCTCCACCCTGCATACTTGTATCAGTATTTTTCCAGAAATCATGCATTGTTTGACCTGACTGAACACTGCTGGAGGGGAGTTTGTGTGTGTGTGTGTGTGTGTGTGTGTGTGTGTGTGTGTGTGTGTGAGTGGGTGGTACATAGAGTTATGTTTGCATATACAGGGGGGAGGGGGTGGTGTGGTTTTGTTGGGGCCCTGAAACTCCCTCATGGAGGCCAGTTGTCACTTGACACTGTGTTTCCGTCTCTGACACTCAGGAAACGAGACGCCTAAACTGAGAATATGAAAAGGTGACAACTCAATAAAAAGAAAAGGAAATGAGTTGTGGACAAATATACATATTATGTAAACTTATTTGTACTTGTTTTTTGTTTTTATGAGAAAAGTAACAGCAGTTTGGTCTCTGTTGTCAGCCTCACAGTAGATACACAGAAATCAGTAGTGGACGGTAATTAAATATGTTTATTAAGTACAAATTCAAGGTACTTGTACTTTACTTGAGCATTTCTTTTCCAAAAAAGGGAGACAGATTCATCAAAAATAGAGTCTGGCAATAAAAAATAAAACATGTGTTAGCCTTTTGCTAACAGGAGGCTAAGGCTCACAGCTGCTGCTTCAAGTTTGCATTTATGTAGCTAACGTTAGCAAGAGTCTCAAATCACGGTGTGTTGTCCGTCTCGCTTCCCACCACTACAGACATCCTCACTTCACGTACCCCCAGTCAGTGGCCACAGCAACCTGAATCCAGACAGCACAAACCCCAACTCCAGGGGACTGGACAGCCCCAACTTCCTGCTGGATCAGAAAACTTTCTGTTGCTGCTGTTACACAGGTTAGACCCGGCAACAAATTCTCACTCTAACCTTGTCACATATTGACGTTTTGGTCATGGACTTTCCATGTCCACATACGACATGTTCTGTGTTCTGGACACCATGTCAGATACACTTCCGTTTTCACAGGAAACTTAACATTTACACGCAGTCTCTTTCAAAATAAACACACAATGTCAGTACAACACTGCGAATTGACGTGGTTTTTTTTTCCTTCAAACAACAAACACACATGGTTGGGTTTAGGAAAAAAGAACAGGGTTAGGGTTTAGAGCCTCACGTGACGTGAACATTGCTCTCTCGGGTGAAAGTCGGTGTTTGTTGGACCCATCCACCACCCCTCCTGCCCGCCCCTCTTGAACTTTCGCCACCTTAAAAACAGAGCAGAAAAAAAGCGCCATGTCATCTCTGCCTTTTTCCCATTGTCTAATCATATGATTTCATATGATGATTGGTGGTCATGACAACAAGTTTACAGTTGATAAACAATGGAGGAGAAACTGGTGGTAGTGGTTGCTGGATACCCAGAGCTATACGGCCCAGGTTGTCAAACTGCCCTGAGTCATCCTAAAATATGCCTGGAAACAGCCATCATGGAGGAGAAGCTCCTGGACCAACTGGTGGTACTTCCCATGATCCACCCTCTTTTTTAGGGTCTCATGTACCCACACAGATCTCTGTTTATCTGCTGACAGCCTCTCACCCTCAGCCAGAGCTACAGCAAGTACCCTCTGACTCAACATTTTGGGGACTAGAGTATCCTGTGTGATCGGGGCCTTAGACTGAAAATTTAAAACATCAGATATGTTTGTGAGGCAGCAAGGCCGCATTATATAAACGCGAAGTGCAGTGATGGAAAGTGTACGCCTCGTGCAATTAACATTTTACATAAGGGGTGACCTCAACCAGATTACAGGGAAAAAAATCTGATTCAGAGTTTTGAGATAACAGGAAGGGCAAGTGCTTTCTTCTATAAAATGTATTCACAATTTAAACTGTTGACAGTGTGTTCTGTGGATTATCCAGAGTAAATGGGATCATGTTGTCAGTACCACCAACAAAACTTTCATTATTTCCCTTGTATTCCTGTGGAGGCAGAAATCTTGGATGTCTCAAAACCTGGGTGAATAAAAGCCCAAACTATCCGCATTACGAGATACCAGCAGAGGTAAGTGGCTTGTGGGTGCACTTGGAGCAGGGACAGACGAAAGGAGACAAAAAATAAAAAGAGGGAAAACATAAGGATAGTAGAAGGGGACAGGAAGAAGGAAGGAAAACTGTCTGAGCTGAGCCATCTGTCGGTCTTGTGATCTCTCAGTGCGCCAAGTCATCGAGTCTCTCAGAAGGTCAGACTCTGGTTTTCACGAACATGAACATCAGATTTACTGTCTGTGCTCACAGATTGGATTTTACAGATGAAGTTTTATTATTTCATTATCAAATTTTCATATCACTCCAAACCTTGAACACACATCAAACAGAGAAGAGTCAGGCTTAATGCTCTCAGCCTGAGACAAACACCCGCCGGTATCTGTGTGGCCTCTGGGCCAATGTTGTGACTTTGAAGGCTCGAGTCATTTTAAAAAGCAAAACAAAACTCAGATGGCAGATGTGGCAGCTGAAACACTGCAGACAGACAGATGCACATGGAGCCAGGTGCTGCTTTGCAAGTTACAAAAATAACAGCTGGTTGGGAAAAAAAAAAACATTTTCAGGTGACCAGCTGAAGAGTTGGGGACACTGAAGCAAGCTTAGTGCATCGCATGTCAAGAGTTCAAGTCAAGAGGAAGAGACCTCTGTGGATAATGTGGCTGCTGGTAAAGACCTCCTGAAAGTCTGAATCTTCAGTTAAAAAAGATTAGCACACATTAGCAGGTGCTACACTGATTTGCAGAGATGGGACCAAGTCACACATGTGCAAGTCTCAAGTAAGTCTCAAGTCTTAACCTTCAAGTCTCAAGTAAGTCCCAAGTCATTTTTTCTTGGGCAAGTCAAGTCACAGGTTATGTCAAGTCAAGTCAAGTCCTGTAATAGGTCAAGTCAAGTCCAAGTCAAGTCACCTTATTATTGTAATTTTACCTGCAGAATCTGATCTTAATAAAGTGAAAAGACAAGATATAAGTAACTGTCAGTAAACACTGACTTCATCGCTGCAATGTTTACTTTGCAGGGACGACCCTCATGCGTGCGTGCGCACACACACACACACACATACACACACACACACACACACACTAACCAAGGCAGTGGCCAAAATCACCCATTTAGCTCATTTAACCCTGTGTTGCTTGCTCATAAAACGTACAGCCGGTCTTGTGATGAACCGGTCGGAATGTTCGCTCACGTTTTCTGGGGTTAATGTTAGCAAATAAATTAAAAACAAGTTCCACTAAACCGACCCACCCACCCCACCCCCGTATCGTATCAAGCTAACGTTAGCTAACTACCGACTAACCAGATAATATTAGCTAACTGACAAGCACTTACTGGGCAGAATGGCTCTTCAAATGACAAACAAAGTTTGAAGTTGTCGCCTGGCTGTCCGAGATGTTTATGCCGCATGTCTTGCACTGTGCTGTTCGTCTTTTGGCGTCATAATGGTAATTCCGAAAGCCGAAGACGATGACCCCTCCCGCTGACATGTTGATGCCTATCTGATATAAGAGGGCGTGTTTCTCCAATAAACACGTAAGGTACGTAGAGAGGGCATGACTGATTGACAGGGTAGTGATCCAGTCATGACAACGCCATTCTCAGCCTGCGCTCCTACCGGGTAATCAACATTATTTTTTAAATTAATTTATTAACTTTATATTCTAACCAAAAACATGATGTGCATAACACTCAAGTCATTCAAGTCATCGTGTTTCAAGTCAAGTCCCGAGTCTTTAACTTCCAAGTCCGAGTCAAGTCTCAAGTCTTTTATTTTTTTGTCAAGTGAAGTCACAAGTCATCAAAACAGCCACTCGAGTCGACTCGAGTCCAAGTCACAATGACTCGAGTCCCCATCTCTGCTGATTTGTAGCATGAAACTGCTTTATTCTGGGTTTTTACTGGTTTGAATCACCTGAGCCGTTTGTTTTGGGGAGGAAGAGACCTCTGTTGAAAATTCGACTTCTGGTAAAAACCTCCTGAACCATGAACACTAAAGGAATTCTAACCAGGAGAAGTTTCAGATTGCAACCAGCTCTGCAATCTAGACATCATTAAATCCCCATAAAACTTACACACTGGAGCTTTTGGTGCAACATCAAGACTAAGGTACCATACAAATCAATAAAGAATTAAAATAAACCAAAAAATTTACAAAAGAAATTCTCAAAAAGCCAAGGAGCCTTAACAGGAAACATTCAGTCGCCAAGACTTTAACCTTGAGGTGGGAACAGTCAGCAGGTTCCTGCCTGAGTATCTCACGTTGCGAACTGGTTGGTGTGGGGACAGGGGTTCAGATATATATTCTGGGGTCAGGTCATGACGGGCTTTAGTAGTAATAAGTAAAATATTAATATCAGTTCCTAAAATGAATGGGCAGCCAGTGTAAGGTCATTAAGATTGGAGTAATGCCATCTCTTTTTTGATTTTTGTTAGGAGCCTTGCTGCTGTATTTTTGCACCATTTTGACTCCATCCATCCATCCAGACGTCCCTCTCCCCAGCAACGCTTTCCAGCTCCTCCTGGGGGACCCCGCGGCGTTCCCAGTGCAGATGCGATATGTAATCCCTCCAGCGGGTTCTGGGTCTGCCTCGGGGCCTCCTACCAGTGGGACGTGCCCGAAACATCTGCAGTGAGAGGTGCCCAGGAGGATCCTGATCAGATGCCTGAACCACCTCAACTGACCCCTTTCGACGCGATGGAGCAGCGGCTCTACTCCAAGCTCCCTCCAGATGTCTGAGCCCTTTACCCTATCTCTAAAGCTGAGCCCAGGCACCCCACAGAGGAAACTCATTTCGGCCACTTGTATCTGCGACCTCATTCTTTCGGTCACTATCCAGAGCTCATGACCATAGGTGAGGGTTGGGATGTAGATGGACCAGTAAATTGAAAGCTTCACCTTCCGACTCAGCTCCCTCTTCACCACGACAGACCCAAATTTTGAGTCTATTAATTGTTTTCTGATTGAGGTCTGTTAAAAGACATTTACAATTGTCCAACTGTGAGGAAATCAAAGCATCAATAATAGTTTGTGTCATTTAAAATCAGCTTTGATCGAATCTTAGCAAAGCAGTTATTGACTGCATTTCACAATGAAGAGGGAACTCTAGAGGATGGAAGATAATGCTATTTCTAATTTTTGCATTACTCATATGAAACCACAAACCATAGAGGAGAGAGGAGGAGGAGGAAGAAATGGAGGAGGAGGTGGCATAAATAAAAAAAAAATAAAGGTTAATATGGTCTATAAAGAAGCATCATCTCGTAGACGGAGGCGAATGGAAAAGGAGCTTGCTAAGGTCACACTGCCGTGTCACCTAAGTCAACACAGTGAGTCACTCCTTACAGATAAGTCAATACGTTTTATGAATGGCAGCCAGTGACTCAGGGCCGGAGGACAGGACAGGGGTGCTGTCTAAGGAGAAAATGACATGGCAGATAACCAGCATCGCTGGTCTGCATCGGAGGATGGATGAGTAGACGATGAGTCAGGGAAAACACACACTTTGATCCACGTACTCTTATTTGACAGGAAGCAGAAGGAAGAATCAATAAAGAGCAAGAACACAAAAACACACACAACAAGCTGCAACTAAACCTCTGCAGCGACTCTGCGTCAGTGTGTGAGGAGATGTAAATGTCCATAGGCTGACATGCTTTGAAGTACTCCTGTTCACAGCAGCGATGGCCAGGCTTTTATTATCCAATAAAAACTCTGGCAGAGGGAGAGAGGGTTTTCCACTGAACTCAGATCAGCAAGAACAGGATTTAAATTTCTGAATGCTGAGCCGACTGATCTCCCCACTAACCGCTGCCCCAGTGATGGAGACGGAAAACATCTCTGGTTAGAGTCATCATCGGGATGCCCGCAAGACTCGTGGGAAGACGTCAGGAAGCTAAAACTGCACAGAAGGGTAAAACTAGAGCTATCAGGAAAATATTAATACCACTTTGTCAGAGTGCATTTTAAAGATTAAATATTCATTTTAACTACAGTGAAGCAATTAGGTTGTTTCTGTGTATGTATTAAAACATGATGATAGAATACCATCAAGCAAGGCCTGAGGGATTAATAATAATAATAATAATAATAATACTAAACTATTTTATTGATATGACTTTTATTTACTTTTTTATTGACTTTTTTTTACATAAAAAATGTCACTTTTGGTTAACAAATCAAATGACTCCTGTATAAATATTTATTTTTATGAAATAACTAAAATAATCAAATCCAACTATTATTATTATCATAATTATTATTATTATTATTAAACTTTAAAATAAACAGTGTCACTTTTGGTAAACAGTCAAATGACTCCTATATAAATGTATATTTATTTATATGAATATATATATTTATTTTTTTGATGATTTCCAATTATTATTATAAGTATTAGTATTATTTTAATAAACTTTAAAATTAACAATGTCACTTTTGGTCAACAAATCAAATGACTCTTGTATAAACATTTATTTTTATGAAATCACTAAAAATAATCAAATCCAATTATTATTATTATTATCATAATTATCATTATCATTATTATTATTATTATTATTATTATTATTATTATTATTGTTAAACTTTAAAATTAACAATGTCACTTTTGGTCAGCAAATCAAATGACTCCTGTATAAATATTTATTTTTATGAAATAACTAAAAATAATCAAATCCAATTATTATTATCATAATTATTATTATTATTATTTTTTTTTTTTTGTTTATTAAACTTTAAAATAAACAATGTCACTTTTGGTAAACAAATCAAATGACGCCTATGTATATATATATATATATATATATATATATATATATATATATATATAAAATCACCAAAATAATGATTTCCAACTATTATTATTAGTATTAGTATTATTTTAATAATCTTTAAATTAACATTGTCACTTTTGGTCAGCAAATCAAATGACACCTAAAAATTAATAAAATAATTAAAGAATTAATAAAATAATTAATATATATATTCTCTTCATTTTTTTTTCCTTTACCTGTTGGAAATCGTTATCTGACGATAAGGTAAAGTGGTGAAAACATTTTTAAATACAACATACTCTTAAACTGATATTGATTATTTTAGGTGTCTAAAATACATTTTGCTGCTGACCCCTTCCACAGCAGTACATTACTTAGCATCTGTTGGACTCCAGCCTGCTTCTCCAAACTTGTGGTGAGCCAGCTGACATCGACTGACAACAGAAGACGTCACAATAAGAAGCACAAAACGATAAAAGCACATTACTCAAAGTAACATTAGATCTTATGGTTGCTATTTCTGAGAAGATAAAAACTAACTGGACAAGCTTTGTGAAGTGTCACTTCACCCACAACCAAATGTCACACTCATCACCACTTCCTGAGAAACAGTGCCCATGAACACTGTTGACAGTCCAACACTGTACTGCACAGTGTTGTCTGTCCTCTGAACTGTTCTCACTGCACTGTTATGCTGCTATCATCACCTTTTATTGCTTATATTCAAATGGACAAACTCTGCTCTGAGGACAGAAACCTCCAAGGGCCCCTGTCCCACAACATATGTTGCTGAAGAAGTAATCCTGCAAGCTGTGGTGCCATATTCTTCATTATATTGCTGCTGTTCTGTTCTCTAGTTGGTATTATTGAGTCTTTATTGCGCTGCTGATTTATTGCTGCGCCACTGTTTGGTACGTGTTTTACGTTGTGATGTAGTCCTACGTGCTCTGCTCCTCGCTGTTGTTGTTGTAAGTTATTTCCAGTTGGCTGTATACATGAAAAGTATCGCCAAACCCCAATGTCACCTCTAAGGCCTGAAGCCCTGAGCCCTCAGGGACTACTACAAAGCAGAATTTGGCAAGGTAAAAAGTTAAAAGTATAAAGTATACTTTAAGTATAAAGGTACGTAGTATAGATATATAGTCCCATGCAGAGGTAGGTTTTATGTAGGAATACAGTTATTAGAGACAAAATTTAATCTATATTTTGCTAACAGGTTAAGTGCAAGTGTAACGTATAAAGACTATTATGTTCAGTGGTAGGTTTAAAGATCTCTAACATCAGAAATGTGGACGTTGACACAGAAAAGCTGTCATTTTGACAAAAAGAAGATGAATAAATGAAATTAAAATATTTGTGGCGATTAAGACCTCACAAATTCTAATTTAAGACTTTCTAAGGACCTGCAAACATCCTGCTATTTTATTGGTCTAGCAGTTGAAATGGATGGTGTGTTAAGGTTTATACAGAAAATTTTAAGACAAAAATCTCTTGAAATCCTCGTTCAACAGAGTGTCTACAGGTATAAAACACTTTATTAAAATGCCTTTTAAAGTCTTCCTAAGATCAGTTTAAATCAAATTAATGAGATTTTTTGACAAATCATCTTTATCTCATTGGAGCACTGCACGTAACGCATAAAGGTGCGTATTTCAAATGTAGCCCTGTGCAGAGGAAGGTTTTATGTCAGAATACAGTTATTAGAGAGTTAAGTTACATTTTGTGCACAGTTAAGTGCAAATTTTAAGTAAAAAGACAGTATTATGTTCAGTGGTAGGTTTAAAGATTTGTAACGTCAGAAATGTGGACTTTTCATGCAGAGGAGCTCGACTCATTTTGACAAAAAGTTGAATAATTGAAATTAAAATGTTTGTGTCAATTAAGAGTTTTTCTTGGCTTTTAAGGCCTAATATTTAAGACTTTCTAAGGACCTGCAGACACCCTGCTATTTTCACCCTGGAGGCGTGTTCAAGTTTATATAAAAACTTTTTAAACACAAATCCCTTGAAATGCTAGTTTGAGCTAAATGTTTAACAGGGTGTCTACAAGTATCAAACACTTAGATTTAATGACTTTTAAAAGGTCTTAAGATCATTTTAAACCAAATTGATGACAGATTTCTGGACAAATCATCTTTATTTTATTCAAGCACTGCATGTTAAGTATAAAGGTGCGTATTTTAAATGTAGTCCTCTGCAGGGGAAGGTTTTATAGAAGAATACAGTTATCAGAGTGAGTTAAGGTACCTTTTGCCAACACTTAAGTTAAAGTAAAAAGACAGTATTAGAATCAGTGGACGGTTTAAAGACTTGGTACATCAGAGTTGTGGACATTAATGCATGAGAACTCATTAAAGCAAAAAGAAGTCGAACAAATGAAATTAAAGTGTTTGTGGCAATTAAGACCTCATATCTAAATTCAAGACTTTTTCATGGCTTTTAAGGTCTAATATTTAAGACTTTAAGGACCTGCAGGCACCCTGCTATTGTAGTGGTCTGGCAGTTACATGTTGGTGTGTTTGAGTTCAAACAGAAAATACAGTATTACCTGCCAGACAAATCCCTTGAAATGCTAGTTTGGGATTAAATCTGTAAAGACACAACCTGACATGAAATTTCCATCAACACAAATAACTGAAGCCATATTGCGTTTAATACTCTTTATTCATTATTTCCTCTTCAAACACATTTTCCTGATGTACATGTACATTTCCATTCAAAAAAGAAAAAACTCAAGTGAGGTAAAAGTCCTGAAAAATGAAATAGTATAATGGTTGTACCATCAAACTCATCGTCACAATCACGAAGCTGACAAAAAAGCTATTTTGCATTAACTATTTCAAAAAAATATACAAGTGCGACAAATTTCATATTTCCCCCCCACTTTTTAATTATTCTTTTTTTTTTTTTATTTAAACAGCAACAGGCATCCCTTCATACACACATGCAAACAAGCACACACACCACCACGCATTAACGTAAACAAATCTGCTGCAAAAAAATTCACGACTCTTCGTGTAGAAACTGTCGGAAAGCCTCCATCACATTCCTATGGTGTAAGACTTGTACTGTAGACAAGCATAACCACTACGTATCTAATCCACGGCTTCCTCTGCACCCCCTCCAATAAAGAATACATCTACAGGTGTCATAAATAAAAAAAACACGCTGCACTAATAAACAAAAGCCCAAACGAGTGGGACGACCAAAGGCAAGGAGAGTGAGAGAAGCGACGTGATCGATGTGTAGTTTACAGCAGACAAAAAAAAAGTGGGGGCCAGAAAATAAAGGCAAAATACACTTCATCCTATTTTTTCTCTCCACGTCGTCCTTCACAAAAACTTCATACATCGACACACACACATCAACCATGACACGGTGATTTAGCATGAGCCCTGTTACACCCCACTCTCATCCAGTGGGGGAAGGTAAAGCTTTCATTAACAGACGTTTTTTCAGTCGTGAGACAAACGTCACAAGAACCATGAACACATGATGGCAGGGTGGACACAAAACAAGCAGATGATTTACATTCCAGACTGCGTTCACTATCTACTCTCTAGAAAATGCATGTTTGTTTGTTGCATTTTCTTTGGCCTCGCTCGAAACTATTTTTATCGAGCGATGTCAACAAAAAGCCCGAGACGGGACAAGTCCTCACCAGCTCAGCAGACTTCAACTTGCAACCGTGAGCAGCATCACCGGGCTGCTGGTTTTGAAATAATAACCCAATTAATCATCACTCAGCAAGGATAAACAAATTGAGGAATGACTGAGACTAAATAAATATTCTGTCCCCTGCTTTCAACCAAGGCAACGATCATTTTAGGGCTAACAGTGTGGTGGTAAATCCAGCTGTTAGCACTAAACTAATGCTGTGTTTACACTACGAGCGACAAAGCAACAGGCTACAAGTATTTTTCAATGGAAGTTGGTGACATAAAGCTAAAAACTGACACCTGAGACTTGGTGCAGAGGACGGGTATGATGTGCTACAGATCAAAGTTAAGCTAGCTTCTACTTTTTTCAGCGCTCCAACGACACAGTGAAGCGTCAACAAATCTAATGTTTGGTTTCTAGCTGTAGTACTGTCTTATTTAGCTTGCATGATGCGAGTTTGCCAAGTAGGACATGCCCCTGGATCAACTTCCCACATCGCCTTCCAGGGTCATCTGTGTGCTGCTCCAGTGCTTCTGCAGAGCTAAGCTAATTTTCCAAATTGAAGTTAGTACAATTAAACAAAATCCTCAGTAACACTGAACAAAAGCCATGAAAGCTACTGCAAGGTTAGCGAGTTATCTTGCTAACTAGGTAGGCTATGCTAACAGGTAGCTTGCCAATAAGTTAAAATACTGTTTATTAACATTAAGGGCCTATTAGCGAGCTTACTTGTTAGCATAGCCAACCTAGTTAGCAAGCTAACCCTGCAGTAGCTTACATGGTTTTTTTTAGTGTTGCTGAGATTTTTGTTCCCTTGTACCAACTTCAGTTTGGAAAAACTAGCTTAGCTCTGATGAAGCACCAACGGATTTTGAAAGGAGCTCGGGAGCAGCACTCTGATGATGTCAGAGGGCTGTGATAGGTTAACTGCAGTGTTGGTCCAGGAAGGAACGCAATGTGGGATGTTGATGAGCATGTCCTACTTGGCAGAATCATGTCATGCTAATTAGCTTAGTTAGCTGACGCTATGCTAGCTTTCTGTGTGTTAGGATGCACACATGGATGCAATGGGGCAACGAAATGTAATGTTGAAGGAATGGTCAGTTTGAAGAAGCTGACATAAAAACTACGCAATCTACTGCTTTGGAGGCGTCAGCAACAAAATGTATATTAGCCACGACTATTTAAGTGTCGACTATGTTTAGAATATTTTCAATACCTTACTCTGATGTTAGAAAGTGATTTACAATTGAAAAATGAGGCCGTTATATTGCTCTCTTCAAAGCCAGACTCCATTAAGAAAAACAGTGATTTAATGTCGCTGAACGCAGCAGGTGCTGGTCAACTGCTGCCTCGAACAGTTTGTTTGTTAATGTGTGACTTTGTCATTTAAAAAGGTTAGTTCATTACACCAAAGCCACACAATAAATAAAAAAACTAATCAAAACAAAACAGATGGAAGCAGTGGTAGACAAGCATCTCTGTGGTCAGAGAGTTAAAATTACTGTTTTTCTCAATGGAGTCTGGTGGATTTCATGAAAGTGTATAACAGGAACTGAGGTTGTTAACGCCTTCCCCGTTGACTTTAAATATAGCAAACACTTTGACTGACATTGCTTTTTTAGGTGGCTAACATACATTTTGTTGCTGCCCCCACCCACATCAGTGCATTGCTTAGCTTCCAAGTCAAACTCCTGTCTGATTCTCTAAACTGGGAGTGTGCTGACCAACGTGTACTGTATCCAACACTGACTGTGGATAAGCACTCCATGCAACCCTGCTTAAAAAGATCAGCACAATGCCTTTAAAATGAGTAGTTTTTTTTTTTTTTTAGATGATGTTCATGTTTGTGGCAAGTAGCCGAAACACCAAAGCCCATGACGACATGACTACACTGTTGCGTTTGTCACTCGCAGTGTGAACAGAGCGTAAGAGGGGACTACCCACTGAGTGATGATGAGGTTTCAGAGCACAGATAAAACCCAGCACTGCTGTCAGGCTGTAGCAAGCTGACGTCTGCTGACTACCTCCACCTTCAGGCATGATCTACTCCAATAAGACCCTGCAGTTTGGGGCAAGAACAGGAGAGTCACAATTAATACAGAGACAAGAAAAGACACAAAATGAAGGTGAGTATAAAGGAGGGGACGTCTCTATGTCAAGGGCAGATGAAACCAATTTATCCTCCCAAAATAAAAAAACTAAGGGACAAAACAGAGCCCTCAAAAACACATTATGTCCCTGAGAACCAGCTCAACTCCCTCCAGCAATTGACCATGTTAGCTTATTTACATTCCTCTCAGGTGGCTGGGTTTGGAGTTTAAAAAAAAAAAAAAAAAAAAGGCCTCTTTAAAGTGCTTCTGTTAGAACGGGGTCTCTGCTGGTCGACCTCCAGCTACTGTGCCAAAGTACAGCTCGTCAGTGCACTTCAGGTATTGCTTTGGTTTGAACGGGGACAAAACTGTCAGCAAAACAAATTCAGCCAGGCGGCTTCAGATCATGTGGAGCTACGATGCTAGGCAGTCCAATAAGTTAAGGGTAAATATATAACGTCTGTTTAGAAAAATCAGAAAAGTTGGATTTCAAAAAAGGCATTCAGGCACGACTGAGGTCAACATGGCTGCCAGTGACAAGGCCCAACGTTTTGGAAAAGACAAAGAGGGGAGTAAAACGAAAAAGGCTGAGAACACTGTGACAGGAATGACTAGACACATGAGACTGAAACTAAAAAACAAAAACTGAAGGGGAAAAAAAACACGGTAAAAAGAAAAATAAAATAACAAATAAACAAATTCAAACCAAAATTACTTTGCTCCCCAACCAGAAATGTATGATTTCCCCCATAAACTATAATGGCAGCCTTGTTTCAAGGAGCTGAAAAAATGCTTTCCCTTCTGATCACCATTTAAAAACTCTTTAAAAAGCTAAATCACTCTCCAAAGAGTCAAAAGGCACTTGAATGCTTCAGTTGCTGGTTGTAACTTTGGTCCAGAGCGAGACAGTGTGTGGCACCTCACTTGTTGTTAAAAAAAAAAAAAAAAAAAAAAGACAGTGGCAGCTCCCATACCAAAGTTGAGCAGCTAATCCAGCAGAGCATGCCCTGACCCGGGGTGTGACCTGTAGAGAGGCCGAGCTGACTGTCCCCTAACAATTTTTGTAGCCAGTCAGGAGCTGTGGGCCGGCCAGATAAGAGATGGTCCTGGTTATCTGGTATGAACACAGCAGCAGCAGCAAGGGAGTGAGCAGGAATTAGCTTCTGATGGACTGGGGGAGCAGAAACACAGCAGGTGTCCCTTACACATGAAGTTTAAGAGCAACTTTTGTCGTGTCAAACCTGGATGCTACGGAGAGATAACAGGTTAAAGTCACAGCTTTGGCCATGTGATAGTTATGCCACGCTGCAAGTGTTCAAAGTTTACAGCTAATAATAGGCTTGGCTTGAAATAGTAATTCATAGGTTTGGGAGAGAGAGCAACCCCGTCACATTTGGGGAGGGGGGGGGGGGGGGGGGTGCTCGTGGCTCAAGGCAGTTGTAGCTTCCAGGATGCATCAAACTTGTCCAAAAGGGGAGTGGCATCCAACTGGCAGACACGTTGGCGTTTCTCTTAACATACCAGTCGCACTCCCTGGTGTCTGTGCTCCCATGACCACAAAAGGGGTTCAAACACTGCGTGGTTCCAGCATGCACCGGATAGAAGAGGACAGGAAGTGACTCAGCTCCCCACACATGTAAGGTGGCAGGGCTGCTGCTGCCGCTCGCACACCCATGCCCAGTTCTCCGCACTGAAGATACCTCCTCCAGGAAAAAAGAAAAAGAGGATAATTATAGATGGCCTGTGTAGTTTTAAAGCCAGTTGCGGTGTTGCGTCAGAGGAGGATCCCATTTCAGGGCTGCTGTCGAGCCTGCAATGGTTGTGAGGGACGACCCTGCAGGTCCACCATGTGCTGCTCCTTTTAAGGGAAGGGACAGCCAGTCAGCCTGTCACTCCAGGACTCCCAGCCAGCTCTCGCTCCAGGCAACGAGGCCATGCTCTCAGCAGCCGGGCCCGTGTCCACTCTCTCTCTCATCAGTCAGCGTCCCACAATAGCCAGCGGATTGTGACGTGGAGATCACTGGTGAGGGTTTGGAAGTGACTTAAAACACAGAGGAGCATAAACTCCTCAGACACACAGGAGCCTGTCTATCTGAGGCCCCGACTGTCTCGCTGCAGATTTCCGCTCAGAGCTGGTCTCGACTGAAAAGTACAGGGCTGAGTAAACTGCATAAAGGGGGGAGGAGGGGAGCTCGTCCTACACTGAGATTCACAGTGGAAAATAAAAATACGCACATTTTTCTCTTGCATTGTTTACAAATCACAGGCACTGCCGGCATACTGGGAGACCACAAACGTCTGTGAGAGTTATTTACACGTCAAAATGAACTAAAACAAATTGACCCCTCTCGCTTCCCCTCCATTTCTGATGTGAACAAAGTTATTAGTGTACCACCTTTCTTTTCTCCTCAGTGAACAAAACTTTAACACTGGTGCTTTTTTTTTTTTTGAGCCGTCACCTTGTATATTACCCCTGCCCCAATAATACTATTTATCAATATTTTACATTTTTTTTCTGCCTTTTTACTTTTTTCTTAATCACAGGAGAAACCCAAATTTAAGGCTATACCATTGTTTTTTCCTTCCTTTTGTCAAAAAATATAAATTATTGGGGGGTAAACCAGCAGGTTAAGGCACAAAACAACTCTGATAAACAGGGAAACAACCAAACACGATGAGAAAAAAAGTCTGAACACTTAAAAATTTCACTTTCTATTCAATGACTTCTGTAGATAAGGAATGAGAAAGGATTCCAAAAACAAAGCAAAACACATGTCCACTTAAATATAATTGTGCCTTGAGAGGAACATTAGCATTTATTGCCTCAATAATTACTTTTTGGGGAGTTTTTTATTTTAATTTTATTCCTTCTGTCGTCTCAAAAGCAGCAGCAGCGTTACCCTCTTGTACATCCTCCCACTTGCTGACTTCTTTGTCAGTTACACGGCAGCCACGTCGGAATGTTCTGGTTGGCCACATAGTAGTTGCTGAAGTTGTGGTCTCGGACATAAGGCGCCGGCTGATAGTAGCAGGTGACGCAGGATGCATCGGGGATTGCGTTCTGCTCCGCCAGCACTCGGAAGGCCATCAGCGAGATGAGGTGGAGGGTCTGCCGCCGCTCGTGGCCCATGAGGCACACTGTGCTCTCGTTGACCACTCGCCGCAGGATCATGAGGTAGTCGTACTTGCTCTTCTCCTCACCGATGAAGTGGCTCTGGAGGTAGGCCTCCACCTTGCGCTGTTGCTCACCAATGTCCGGGAAGTCAATGAAGAAGCGGGAACACATGTACCGCTCCAGGCCCTTGAACTCCTCCTCGCTGGCAGGCCGAAAGTCCCGCACCAGCAGGTTGCAGTATTTGAGCAGGCCGCCACCTCGGATCTCCTCTGGCCGCTTGGTGGCGATGAGCTTGTTCCGCAGGTGGCTCAGTGCCATGCTGAAGTCCCCGTACACGCTCTCCCCGCTCACGGTGGGGTGAAAGGCCTGTGACATGGGCGTCTGTGCCAGCTCATAGTAGGAGAGCATGGAGTCCAGCACAATCTGAAAGGAGTCCACACTGAACTCAAACTGCCGGCGTATTGAGTCCACAAACTTCAGCTCCACGTTGCGGCCGTTGTTGTTGGAGAGTGAGATGAGGCTCCAGCGGTCCTGCTCTGTGTTGACCTTCACCAGCTTCTGGACGTACGCCTCTTTGAGCGTCATAGGTGTAATTTTCTCCTTGTTCACACCCTCGGGCAGAAAGTCCAGCAGGGTACCCAGCACCACGTCCTTAATGAGCCTGAACTCTGCCTCGTGCGGCAGGTCCACCCTGAAGATGACGTCCAGATCCTTATAGCTCCAGCCGATATCCTGCACCAGCACGTGGCTGGCTGTGGAGCCGTTGAGCCGTGTGTCCTTTACTCTGATGCCGCTCAGCTCCAGGCGGGAGCGCACCCGGGCCACAATGTCTTTCAGCCGCACCTCTAAGGTGGGGAAGTTCCCCCGTCCGTGGACAGGCACAACCTCCGTGAGGACTTCATTCAGCCGGCTCACCTGCTCCCAGGTCAGGACGCTGACGGAGCAGCTCTTTGATTCTTCCATGTTATCCATCTTCCCAAAAAAGTTCAGAGTGACTGAGAGGGCAGGAAAGGTAACAGATGTTAGTTATGGCTGACACAAAACAAGGAAAAACTACAACATTTTCATTTTACAACAACACAAAGCAGATATATCTCAATAAATATCCAATACATTATAAATATAATCATAAATAAATGTAATAATGTAAAAATAAAAGCCTGTCAGCTTCACAATATCTCATCAAACAGTAGCAGCATCATGACCCATTCAGCACGAGACAACCTGCTCGCTCTCCGTCTCTCTCTCTCTCTCACACACACACACACACACACACACACACACACACACAGAGTAAAGGACAGAGCGCGTGAGGCTTCTAGAAACAGCTCACTGCGCGAGCCTGGGTTTTATTCCAGAACCAGAGAGACAAACACCAAGCCAGCTTAAAGTACACTAAAGCCTGTGTTTCCCAAAATAAAACCGTGCATCCGCCGTTAAATGTGGCGGCACGAGTTACCGTTACACACGTTTCGTCTAAACATCACCAGCAATTATTTCTTCCAGCTGATCAATTTACCCGTGACGACTGCAACATACGAGTTTAACGATAAAATAAACCGCTAACTTTACTCGGTGCTAACTGCTAACATTAAACAAGTTAGCTTAAAACTAACTTGTGTTGCCTTTACGCTACTTTACGTTACATTTAACTCAATATTAACCCATATGGCAACACATCCCTTTATAAACACAGCAAACGCACGAACCACACGTTTGGAGTTAACGAGAAAAAAATAATCATTTCAAACTAAAACATCCCAACATGTTTTTGAATCATCGTCACAAACTTTAATTTAGCGAGCCTAGCTTAACGTTAGCGGAGTTTAAACAAAATAACACGGTGTGAGACAGAGATAAACGGGAGGATGAAAGCAGTAAGTTACGTACATTTCCAAAAGCGTGCTGTGAAAGCATTCAAAGGTCAGATAAAGAAGATGTTAACTTGGAAGTCGTGCAGACGCCTCCACATAATCCACAGCCTGGAGACAAACACATGTAACGCTGTCGCTGAAAACTCAGTATTTGAACCACACTGCTCGCGCAAGACACGCCTGTTTTATAAAGCCGAAGCACGCCCCGCTGAGGCGGATGCACAGCCGTGGCACGACACAGTCCCCCCTGCCTCTGTAATGTGACTTTAACGATTTAAAAATACAATATTAACATTTAATCATAAAATAAAATAATAATAAAACAAAAACTTTGTATATTTACCCCAAAAGTTCAGCTTTAATCCTCGGCGGATCACACAGGAGTAGAGTCCTCGACTTTGAATGTATCAATGCGCCGAGCGAAGCATCTGATTGGTCGAGGAGGTTTTTGCGTTGCCAAGTAACCAGGACGGTCTCCAGGCAGGGGACGTTCTCCGGCCGCAGCTGTGACACGGCTCAGTTTGAAAGCAGCACTTACCTGAGCTTGGTTTAAATCATGACAGATAATCTGTTGACCAACACTTATTATTATGAACAAATAATATATGTACAAAGCTACATTCATAAAAACACCAACCATCTTTACAGCTTTTTATAAACAACTTTTGTTGTGCTGCAAATCCTTAAAATGTATGAACTCTAAATATGTTACTGAACTGCTAGAAACTGCTAAAAAAATAATATTGTTTATTCTCAAATGAAGCCCAACGGACTCTCTTTAGTATTATTTATGTTTTGTTTTTTATTATTTTATCTTTATTTATTTTCTGGTCAGTAATTTATTTTTCCTTTATTTATTTTGGCTAAAAACCCTTTTTTTCTTTCTTCTACTACTCAGTTTTATTCCCATGTACTTTGAAAATATGGCTGACTTGCCTTGTTGTTGTTCATGTAAATTGGTCAATAAAGATAAGATAAGATAAGATAAGATAAGCAGGAGCATTTGCAACACTACAGCAGCGAAGGGATAGTGCAAACAGGAAGCATCAGCAGAAAAAAATAAAGTTGCAAAGCAATATATAAGTATGTAAAACAAGTGAACTGTACAAAAACAAAGAGCAGTATAATAAGCAAACAGTATAAACACACACAAAGCAATATAATAATATATAATATAATTTGATAAAGCTTTGAAAAAAAGTTATTTGGTAACATTAGGGCTTATTTGAATTTCTACTGATTTAAATGCAATTTTAAGGTGTTAATTAAATACTTCTCATATTTCTGTTGCCCAAAATTAAAGATTTGTTAAAGAAAAAGTTGGCAAAAATCCCACAACAAAAAAATTACAAGATATCAACACCAATAACCAATTATGAGGTTAGGGACCGTTCTTTATTTATCAGAGGAGCGAGGTGTGACTTCATTTTATTTATTTTTTATTCCTATTTTATTTTGACTCTCAGCGAGGCCACAAGTATTTTTCTTTGAACCTCCCTGAGTGACTTGGGGAAATTGCATGACCCTCCCTCCACCATAAATTAGTTGTAAGAGTTTAAAAACTTACCCGTTGATGTTTAAAAGTCAAACACTGAAGACAAAATCCTGGAGTTGAAGAAAGGCTCAGTTTTCCCACTGTTGTCATGCATGCCGGTTAGTTTGTGCAAACAGTTTATTATTGGCAAAATTTTCAACGGGACACGTAGAATGAAGTGATTTTGGTGAAATTTTTTATTTTTTATTTTAAACTCAGATTTGGTTATGTTTTTTTGTGACAGAAGCTTTTGTCCCAAATAATATGTTCATGGACAGTTGGAAATTTGAAAATCACGTGATTTTTTTCCTGTTTTTAATATAAGATAAGACAAGATAATACTTTAGTCATACCACAGCAGGGACATTTGCAACAGTACAGCAGCAGAGGGACAACAAAGTGCAAGCAAAGGCATCAGTAGAATAAAAACACAAAGCAATATAAAAGTCCATATTAGTAAAAAGAAAAATGCAGGTCGGTAGCAAACAGTATAAAAACACAACATAAAAGCCCCTGGGAGATGATTGTGTGCAGTGAAAAATAAAAGCAAGATATAATACATAGACAGGCTATTTACAGTATTGCACATATTGTGTAGATGTTTCACAGTTTTACAGTTTCTGGCTGTGATAAAGGTGTAATTTTGCAGTTTTTCTTAAAAAGAAAACATGCCAACCAAACCAGCCAGCTTTGGAAAATGTATTTTCTTTAAAAACTGGCAGCAAAATAAATACAAAATCCCTTTAAAATAGTGGGCTTTAAAACTAACTTGCGTTGCCTTTACAGTAGTTAACGTTAAATTTGATTCAGTATGAATCCATATGGCCGTAAAATAAATACAAAAGTTGAATGCCCCTCCCTTTAGCCAAAATAAAAACACAAGTCCCTCCCAGGTGCTTAAAAAAATATTGATATTGATGTTAATCTTAAACACATGAAGAACAAGGTATACTAGATTAATGGTAAATATTTATTTAATATCAACACAGAGAGGCATTTCTAATATTTAGTCTAAACACACTGATGTCAAATGAGGACAAACACCTCTCAGTATCATACAGCACAGCTCATAATATTCTCTATTCTAATTCTTAAGTTAAAATCATCTTTCAGTATTCACACAATCTTCATTTATCTGGAATATCCTCTGACTAACAGCACATCCAAGAGGTTAAATGAAACTTAGAAAACCTACGCTCTTGATTCTTGATAGAAAATAGGTCCAATAAAAGCAATCAGAGTGGTCTCAGTGTTGTACTGTGTTGTACACCGCTTTGTGCAAATCAGGGCAAAGGTCACCAGACAATATTGTGCACCAGGACTATCAAAGCCACACTCATTATATATCTGAACCTCCTGTTTAAATAGCCCTCAAACAGCAGTGTTCTTAATGACAATCAGCTGTTGAGTGTCTGATGCAGAGTGCTTTGCATAGGGTTCAGGCTGTAAAACTGCTGTAGTATGTTTTGGAAATGGAAGAACAGGCTGTAGTTTAATAGCAGAGGAAGCAGGAGACTCTGCTGATGGTCCTGACAGGCCTTTACTACACAGGAAACATAGCAGGCAGATTTGCTCTGGGTGAATGCCACCAACACAGCAGGGGATCCCTCCCCTAGATTTCTATGGAAGTCTAGACTAGAACACATAAAAACATTCCTCTGTAAGTCTCTTTCTGTTGCACACACACATTTAGTGGAGAACCCCTCTGTGACACTGTGGAAGTGTTTTTTTTTCCTTTCTAAACCAGAGGGGTTATTTTGGTGAATGATGCAAGGAAACCATGTAAAGTATGCGACAGTGATGATTCTCTGGAAAGTAAAACAGGTCACAGAATGCCCCTGCATCAGTCAGAGTGTTGACCTATACTGAAATAAAACATTTGTTGCATTGAACAGCTTAAAGTTAACATGCAGGTTATAGAAGAAGTAAAGCACAATCAGTGGAGTAGAAAGTGACACGTGACTGGGAAATTCACAAACAGACAAGGCATTTGTTCTCACAGGTCAAGAGGGGGCTTTACTTCTAAACACCACCACATCTGGTTTATACAGTGCTCAGAAACATTAAGGGAACACTTAAATCACACATCAGATCCCGATGAATGAATTATTCAAGTTGAAATTCTTTATTGATGTACATTGTGTAGTTTGTCGAGAACAAAATGACATAACAATGGTCAGTGGAAACCAAAATCATAAACCCACTGAGGACAAAATCACACCAAAAACTAAAGTTAAACATTGAAATCACAGACTGATCAAACTTGTGTAAATTTTATCTTGTGACGCAGTAGTGTGTATGGTCCCCACATGCCTGTATGCACTCACGTTAATGTCTGGGCATGCTCCTGATGAGTCAGCGGATGATGTCCTGGAGAGCCCAGTCTCACTCCAAAGTTGTCCAAATCCAGCGCTTGGGCAGTGACTTGCGGTGTTAGAAACCAATGAGAAAGGCGTCTTTAATGTTGGCATGATGCGCAGCCGGTAGCTGTTATAGTTTAAAGGCGCCCGGCAGCGTCAGGGGGAAACACGGCGGAACAAGGAAGGAAGTTAAGGTGACGATAGTCCAACTGGGGTGGGCAGGTGGTGGTGGATGGGTCCAACAAACACTGACTTTCACCCGAGAGAGCGGTGTTTGTGTCCCCTAAGATTCTAAAGCCAAACCCTGTTCTTTTTCCTAAACCTAACCACGTGTTTTTGTTTTTGAAGGGAAAAAAAAGGTCAATTGTTGGTGTTGTACCAATGTAGTGCTTTTATTTTGAAAGGGACTGTATGTAAACATTAAATTATGAAAGAGGACAATGCATGTAACAGACGGAAGTTGATACGGTGTCCCAGAACGTCAACAACCTATGGGGTGCCGTTTGTGAAGTGTCTCACGCTGAAATTAACATCAACATTTTGCCACATTTAGCTTCAAACAATGTTTAAAAAAGCGTTGTGAATTTTTTAACGTCACCTTTTACCACATTTACAGCAATATTTGTTAACTTAGAAATATATTAAATAGTCCAATCTAAATATTAAATGTGGCACCTAAATGTTAAATGTTAAATCTTAATATTAAATCTAAATCTAAATGCTAAATCTAAATCTAAATATTAAATCTAAATCTAAATGTTAAATCTAAATCTAAATGTTAAATCTTAATATTAAATCTAAATCTAAATCTAAATGTTAAATCTTAATATTAAATCTAAATCTGAATGTTAAATCTAAATGTTAAATGTTAAATCTAAATGTTAAAACCAACTTATCGGGGGAAATGAACACTTGAACACACATTAGCGTGATAATAACTACCTAAAATAACAAAAAACATGTTTGGAGAAATTTTATTTGACGTGTACTTTGAGTTGTTAGTGTCCCTTCGGAGGGAATCGCCTTGTTGTTTACAAATACTTCCGGGTAGAAAACCAGCAGAGTTTAGCTACATATATGAATATCTCACATTTTTCACGTCACTATATCACCGTTTAGACTAATCTGATGTTTGTAACGTCTATAAACACAATGATTGAACAAACATTACTATTTCTGTGTGCATGCTTTGTAATTAATAACATGGTTATCATATATTAGCGGGGCTAACCGTTAGCTATTAGCCCCGTTAGCGGTGTCTGTAACGACTCATTAACTCTAAACGGTCCGTGAAAAAATTTTTTTTTCCAGCGGATATCTTAGTTACGACATGATTGAGCTAGCAAAGCAGTTTTGTGTTGCTATGTGTGGTATTTATTCAGTTTTGGGAAATCACAATGTCTAGAAAGCATCAGTGGCTGCAGCTGACAGGGACAGCTAACAGCAGCACCAAAGCTAACATCAGGACGTCATCTGTTAAAAGCCTCCCGTTGTCGGATACGACATGAAACTACTCCAGTTAGCTCAATCATGTTGTAACTAAGACATCCGCTGAAAAAAAAAATATTTTTTTAATTTAGCATTTAGATTTAACATTTAGCATTTCATATTTAGATTTAATATTTAGATTTAACTATTTAATATATTTCTAAGTTAACAAATATTGCTGTAAATGTGGTAAAAGGTGACGTTAAAAAATTCACAACACTTTTTTAAACATTGTTCGAAGCTAAATGTGGCAAAATTTTGATGTTATTTTCAGCGTGAGCCACTTTACAAACTGCACCCCATAACAACCAACACATACCTAGGGTACCTTGCACGTCGTATGTGGACATGGAAAGTCTATGACCAAACGTCAGTATGTGAAGAGATTGGAGTGATAATGTGTTGGTCCTGGGGGATCTCCTCCCAGGGTATCGGTTAGCTCCTGGACAGTCTGGCGAGACTTGGCGGCATCGGATGCACTGATACATAACGTCCCATAGGTGCTCAGTTGGATTTAGATCAGGGGAACGAGAGGACCAGTCAATGGCATCAATGCTTTCGTCATCTAGGAACTGCCTACACACTCTGAACACATGAGGCCGGGCGTTGTCCTGCACCAGGAGGAACCCAGGGCCAACTGCACCAGGCCCTCATGCCACTCTCATGGAGTCTGTTTCTGACAGTTTGGTCAGAAACATGCACACCAGTAGCCTGCTGGAGGTCATTTTTTAGGGCTCTGGCAGTGCTCCTCCTCACTTAAAGGAGCAGATACTGGTCCTGCTGCTGGGTTGATGCCCTTCTACAGCCCTGTCCAGCTCTCCCCGTGTAACGGCCGTTCTCCTGGTATCTCATCCATGCTCTTGAGACTGTGCTGGGAGACACAGCAAACCTTCACGTATGGATGTTCCATCCTGGAGGAGCTGGAGTACCAGTGCAACCTGATTGGGTCAGGAAGGATGAGGAGAGAGCAACTGTCTGTGGACACCACACGTAAAACCATTCCCTTTTTGGGAGTTGTCTTGCTTTTGCCTCTCCATTGCACCTGTTGTCACTTTGATTTGCACCAACGCAGCTGAAACTGATTCACAATCACTTGTGCTTCCTTAATGTACAGATGATGTCCCTGAAGTTTAACTCTCTTGATGTTAGACTGTGGCCATAAAGTGTTCCCTTCATTTTTTAAGCAGTGTAGATAAAATCCTGTGTCACAGTATGTATTTTTTTCTGGCACATATTTTACAAACTTTAAAACTTTTCTCACTCCCTGTCTCTCACTTGCTGTACGAACACTCACTTTTTATCCACAGCCATACTCTGTACATGCAGACAAAACAAAATATTGTTTGGATTTTGCTTCAATACGGGCAGCAGGACTTTGGGCCACCTAGTCTTCTACTATCAGCTTGTGAGTTAGCATATTTAATGAAAACTGACTGTACTTGAGGCTAAAATAAATAATTATTATTATAAATAGGCTTCGCTTTGGCTATTTATTATGAGTATTTGACTATCCGTTCCCCTTTTCCCGCATTCAGGGAGATGTTCAGGGTGATGGTGATATTCATGTAATATAGTAAACAAGTCAAGTTAGCCCTCTGAGCTAACTTTATTCCCCAGTCTTAAAAAAATTCTAGACCTGCCCCTGCTCCTCCTCCTACTGATCATGGACAAGTCATGTCAACGAAAAGAGACTTCTGTCAGCTGCACGTGTCCTTTGGTCATCTATTCTCCAAGTGATGTCATGACATCATCGCAATCTTCGATTTTTGGAGCCAGAAGTGACCGTATTTGGACAAGAGGACAACAGGCTGTGGAGGAGTGAGGGGTTGATCTGACTCATAGGCTGCAATGATGCCTTGCAGACAGCCTGTTACACAAAGCGACCACGCCCTTAACTATGTGTAACTTTAAAGGCTTGGACATACTTTCTGCATTGAACATCCATGGACAGCTGTGGTCACACTGACACACACGTGGATCTAATCATAGTACAACCCAGGGTTTGTGTTAACCCCCAGCAGTAAATGGGAGGACTGGGAGGTGAGCTTACCGCCCTACTACTGCTGACATTGTGTGAAAGTGAAGCTAAAGTGGGATCTATATTTATGTGTCGGCTCTAGGCAGAGCATACACCGTAGCCTACGCATGAGGCCTATGCAGTTGTGAGCATTTACGCTTGGTGCGGTGGTGTGTCTGTGTCACTCTGCAGTTACACCTCCCATCACCAGTCGACGTCAGGGTTTCTGTGAAGTGCTGTAAAGTTTAGTTGATACAAAACACACATTAAACATGGTTTAATAGTGACAATTTCAAACACAAGTACACAAATCAGCTTCACTATAACTTACAGCATTCACAGACAAACACTTGTCTTTATCTGGACACATTTTCCAAACAAGTATAACATGCTAACGTTATTAGCACAAGCCTATGGCACTTAAAATTGTATAAATTGGTCTAGCAGCTAGCAGACTTTTCCTCTACTTATATGAAGCCAGGATAAATCACACACAAGACTTAAAATGCTATTTTTGTGGAGGCTTTATTGTCTTCACAGTCTATTGTTTCTTTTCTGTGAAATAAAACTGCGACGTGTAGTTACATTTCTGGGGAGGTGAATGTCAGGCTAGGGCTTTGGCTCTATGCAGAAGTATAAATCCCAGTTAAGAACACCTGCTGGGTATGGAGTAAATGTCGAATATCCAGTTTAAAACTAACTTCACCGTGGTGAAGCAGCTGCGGCGAGCTTAGTCTCGCTCACCAGACCTTTCTCAAGAAAAGAAAGGTCTGGCTGGGCCGACTCTCACTTTAAGATTGGAGAAAAAACGCCCCGGCTTCTTGTATTTCTTTCAACCAATCACAATCGTTCTGGGCGGTGCCACAGCAATGGTACGCTTGCAAAAAATATTGCCCGGGGGAAATAGGTTTTGGTGTAACACACCCACAAAAATATCGCCTACAGGACGCGAAACTTGGCAGTAAAATGGCTACATCCCCGCAAGATCAAACACCGCAAAAGTTAATAAAGGACGTGTTGAAAACTGCTACACAACCGGAGGTGGTAGGGCGGGACTTCAGAGGGTGGCTCGTTCCGCCCAGTGAGAGGCTGATCTATGCAGCGAACTTCCGCCCACTCAGACTACGGCAAGCTTGACCGCAGAGTTTTGGACTAGACAAGACTTCGCATTTTAACATGGTGATCTAAGGGGTTGACTCGCTTTTGGAGCCAGCCTCAAGTGGCCATAAGAGGAACTGCAGTTTTTGACGCTCATTCAATTTCTATTTTTGGTGCTTTCTCAATATTCTCCACTTATTGTCCTCAGAATAAGACAAAAAATGTTAACATAATTAGAAAAAAATAATAATTTTGCAGTGAAATAAAAGATTAGTTTTGTGTGAAATGGTCCGCCCTGTAGTGAGCAATCAAAAATGCCTCTGAAAAAGCTGAAAGTAGAGTCAGATCTAATGTGTTGACCCCAACACCAACATAGATTTTTGCAAGTTAAATGAATCTGATAACAATATATCAGCTGACACATTTTAAAAAAAAAATATATTCATAAAAATATTTGAAAAGGATCGGCTGATCAAGATGTGAGTGGCACATTTTACAGTTGAAAAGTGAAGTTATTAATTTAAAAAGTGCTGACACTGTTGCTAAATTACCTCAAAGATATCGAAGGCATTTCAGTTACTTACCTGTCAACATATGACATTTTATTAATAAACTAAAACTGGCCAGTGCTGTCAGCCCAGAGGATTTGGTGGTCAGAGATTTGCTTGTCTCAGCTTTCTCCTATAGACCCTTTTAGGGCAGACGTCACAATGATGTCATTTTATCAGCTGGAGGTAATGCTGCCTCTCCCCCACAGGGCTGTAGGCTACACAGGAGTCTTAAAATGTGTTTGTCTTGTTGTGTTATTGGGAGCCAGAATAGAAGGAGTCATGGCTCAAAACCAGCCGCCACTGCCCGTCAACAAAAACAAAGACAGCTATGGTTAAATGTGATAAGACCAAAGGACTGGACGGAGGCCATCATCAAAAATGCTCACATGTGCAGCGCACACTTCATATCAGGTTAGGGAAAAAGTATTTCCTGTTGTAGGGATGAATAACGTTATGTGTATTAAGGGTTATCATGTCCACCTCATCAGAAACTGGGGAGGGATTAAGAGGAATATTGGATTTCTCTGGAACGCTAACTTTTTAGCACATTAGCTAACGTTAGTTTCAATAGCAAAACAAACTGGAGGAAACCGTTCAAGTGTCGTCTTCCTTTGTAAGATTGGCTTCCTGTGACATCATCCATCCACTGAGTGAGAGCATACAGGTCGGCCAGTCTGGTCCAGGCTTTGGACTGTTAGTTGGATTTGACAATGTGACCCTGTGCTCTGGAAAATTCTGATGAGTGTTTTTTATATTTTCTGACATTTTATGCTCTATTTATTGAGAAAATATTCTTATTTGCAGCAATCGTTAACTGCACACGGGCCTTTTAGCTACAAAGACGATTGAGGCCTGATCTCAGAGCTGTACTGAGAGAGATTTACATATTAAAGTCCTTCTGTCTCATCAGGCTTCATCACATAGATGAGCTGCTATAAAGTAAAGCCCCCATCCTCACCAGCTGACAATTTGTGCATGAAAACTTTTTCATTAATGTCCAAGAAAAGTCCCTCACAGGTGTTTCTCCATCTGTTTGTTATAATGACGGAATAAAAGTTGTGTGTCTCTTCTGTACGTTTCAGTTTAATATCCGTTTTATTGAGAGTATGATGCAGACACACACACAGAGGGAGGGAGGGAATCCCCTCGCTGCTCTGTTAACTTCCTATCAGAGTTTCTGCTGACTCATTGACAGTGAATCGATGTACAACCCATTCCCTCAGGGACAACCCCGCAACACACCACCACATCCGCACAGCTTGAGCTACACACTGTCTATCGGTGATTTCATCTCATCTTCTGGTTTTCCCACCACTGATGCTGCAGAGAAAAGGATTAAACTGTATTGCGAGGAACTGAATCTTGAGTCAGATCTGTTCTCTGTAACCTCCAATTCTCCTCTTCACTGACTCTCTTATTGTGTGTGTTCATGTGTGTGTGTTTCCTGCAGCTATCTTATCACATTTTCCAGTGAAGCAGAAAACACACTTCAACACTCACAGTTACACAGCTTTAGAAAAGATACTGACACTCTGAGTAAACAGAGCCTGTCTGAGATGATGCTGTAATGCTTCACACGGAGGCACCAAAAATGTTGGGAACATAAATTCGGGCTTCACACGGAGGCACCAAATATGTTGGGATTTAATTGGCTATCGGAAATAATTAATAATTATTTTCAATAATTAATAATTATGTTAAATAATATGACTTAATTAACATTAAATCACCTCGTGGGGCACCATTCACGTAAAGGGAAAAATCATAGCCAGTTAAAGATATCAGTTTCATAAAACAGGCTTAACTATTAATTTGGAGTTTGATTAATAATTAAATTAATGACAACAACCAAAATTAACGGTAACGCCTGAAGGATTTTGGAGTTCTTGACACAGCAGAGGTTGACTATTCATTCACCCTTGTGCAACATTAAACAGACGGCAGGCATGATTCCAAAGAATTATATTTATTCACAAACTAGCAAAGCAAACCAAAACACACAAATTCTAATACAAGCTTGGTGTGTATATGTGTGTGTGTGTGTATATATGTGTGTGTGTGTATGTGTGTGAGAAAAGAGAAAGACAAAGGCAGGTGTGGTGATCAAGGAGCCGTCTGGCCTACAAAACAAAATGGCTGACAACAGAGAACTACCAAAATGGCTGAATCAAGGCTGGGTTCCAGTCAGGGGAGGTGTTTGTCTGACCATGTGGTCAGGACAAAGACAAAGGAAATGAAGCGGGAACTTTGAGATGCCTGTTTGGGTGTAGCTCTGTTGAAAGCCTATTTGTTAATGAGTCTATGTCAATGTGACGTGTGTTGCAAACGGTCTGGATTAGTGCAGAGATTGTTTAGTTGTATGCAAGAATCTGTTTGTGAACAGTATTAGCAAACTAAACACTTAGCTTTGGCGAAGCCAACTAATCAATGACTTAACTGCAAACAATCACAACAATAACTCAGTAAACAGCATTAAATCACACACAACAAGTCAAACAGTCTTGCTTAGTCTGTAAAGCTGTGATAAGTTATGCCCAGTTGTTACGTTACCGATCCTTGAGTGGATGGGGAAATAGTCACTTGGTGGTGTGCTGCTTTGTTAGCCGGCAGAAGAAGGCTGAGAAGGTGATTCCAGCTGTAGTCTTTGTTGGGTCCTTTGTTCCAAAGGTGAAACTCCAAGGGAGCTGGTCGCTCAGGGTTTCGCAGAGTTAGACGCTGGGTGCTAACTCACTTAGTTCCTTGTTGCTGGAAAGCTAGTTGCAAACCTTGTGTTTGCAAGGGAGTCTGTGATCAATTGCCCTCCCTTTAGTGGTATGGGGCTAGGAGCAAGGGTTCGGGCCTCTGCTGTTCCAGGCCCAGCCGGAAAGAGGTATGCAGCTGTTGAACAGCTGGAGCAAGAGAGAGAAATCTGTTGGAAGGGAGCAGATCTTTGCAGGCCTGTGACATCACAGAGTCACATGTCACTGTAAAAGTCCTGTCCAATCAAGTTGTGAGACTTGTGTCTCACTGAGGTGTGAGGTGAGACCTCCTGTGGAGATGGGTGTCACCTAGCTCTCTTTGTTTGAAGACAAAGAGCATGCAGAGGAAAAAGCCTTTAAATGCCCAGTGATGATTTTACCAAATGATAAATCATCTGTGGTCCTGAGAATCCCATCATTGGTATCAGCCTCAATGACTCAAGGAAAAAAAGGGATGCGCTGTAGCTATGAATATACTCCAGAACATGAAATATGATCTGGATAAAACATCAAGGTGTAACCTGACGTTTGATTTAAACAGAATAAAGCGGCATTGCTTACGAACACACAAGCCTCGTTTCCCTTTATTCTGGTTTTAGCACCAGGTTTAGACAGAACATTACTAAGACCAGACGTTTTGTTAGCCTAAAGCTACCTGTCAACACACAGCCTCAGGCTGTTTGGTGAACTGTCTGGATGAATATTAACCTTTGACCTCTGAACCCGGGCTGACCTGAGTGGGCTGACAGACATAGAAAGCAGAAGTAATGTTCACTAAGTTGGTCTGACTTGCAAATGCAGCCTAGTTGCCAGTAGAAAATGTTGGCATTGTACTTTGCTGCAAACCATGAACATGTTACACTTCATACGTATCATATAAATGTTTCTAAGGTGAGGTAGTGTATGAGCTGACTTTGACATCGACAGGATGGGGGGGTGGTGGATGGTGTGACACTTAGCTGAGACACTTGCCAAGCTGCAGACCACTGTTTGAAACCAACAAACACCAAAACTGGTTGTGATTTAGCAAGTCATTGCTTTTGTAAGGCACCAAACATGAGTGTTTTGTAACAACTCGATGCTGCTAAGGCATTGCTGCTTTTTCAACACGTTCTCACTCCAACCTCGTCATATATTGACATTTGGTCATGGGCTTTCCAAACCTAGAAACGACATGAAAGGTACCCTGGGTGTGTTGGCTGTTGACGTTCTGAGACGCCATGTCAAGTTCTGCCTGTTAGATGCATTGTCTTCTTTCAAGATACACTTTTGTTTTCACAGGAAATTTAACATTTACGTACAGTCTCTTTCAAAATAAAAGCGCTGCATCGGTACAACAACAAAATTGATGTTTTTTTTCCTTCAACAACAAAAACATGTGGTTGAGTTTAGGAAAAAAAGAACAGTGTTTGACTTTAGAATCTTATGGAACGCTAGCACGGTCGGTGTTTGTTGGACCCATCCATCAACCCTCCCGCCTGCCCCCCATGGACTTTCGCCGCCTTAACTTTCATTCTTGTCCCACTGTGTTTCCCTCTGACGCTGCCAGGCACTGTTAATCTATAACAGCAACCGGCTATGTATCATGGCGATGTTAAAGGACAGCTTTTATTGTCTATGTCTGACACTGCAAGTTATTGCCAGAGCACCGGATTTCAACGACTTTGGAGTAAGACTGGGTTGGATTGTGCCACCAAAAGTGGGCATTTTAAGCCAAAACATGATCTTTTTCTGATCATGAACAAGTGATTTTTATGCCTAAACCCAATCACACGTTAACCACATTGTTGTTGAAATGTAGAGTTATCTGCTACATAATAACATACAAATGTGAATATCCGTGGTTTGCAGAAATGTACAAAGCCCCTGGGTTCTACAAGTGAGGCGGGGGAGTGGTACAGTGATTAGAGAGCCTCCCATCATATGACACCCTGACACATGTGTTCTGTGCATCATGACACGATTTTCAAATGAATTTCTTTGACAAAACATGTATTACCCAATCTGTGTGAATGTTTGCTGTCAAAGCAAAACAACAGAGGCACAATAGGATCTTAGTTGTGACTTTTATCGCTGTGTATCACTGAGAAACTCAGTGCTGATGCAGAAAACATGTGGATCTAGAGTGTGACCATTATTAATATGGCACTGTATAAATCCAATGAACAAGTCATTGCCTTCTGGGCCACAGCTGAGGCACTTAAGATTTACTGTAACAGTACACAGAGTGTGTTACCTTCTCACTGGTGACTCCTTGCAAAAATGCAAAATTTAAAGTTTAATTTTCATTTTCCGCTTTACATGTTTCTTTTCATGTAGATTTTATTACCAAAATGCAAATGTTCATGACATCATCAGTCCTGATACTGTTGTGTACTTTTGTCTGGGTCTGTTTATAGTTTGCGTGAGGCTATATAGTTCCAAAGGGAAACATTTGTCTGTGTTCAGAGGTCTTTTGGCTGTTGTTCTTAATGATTTCACTACTGCAAGTCTAAACAATTAAAGAGCCAAAAGGTAGAGTTATTGTTTTAATGGCTCCCACTGTGTGTGGAAGTGGAATAAAATGAGCAAGCAGATTTGGCCAGCCCAGTGTCTCTAAAAATATTTTTACGACCCTGCAAATGAAATGTGCAACAAGTACTGTAAGTTTTTTTTGCCAACACTATAAGAAGGGCCGTTAGCATTGTGGCTTCACAGCAAGAGGATTCCTGGTTCAAACCCAGGGTGGAGGAGGGAGCCCTCCTGAGCGGAGTTTGCATGTTCTCCCCATGTCCCCATGTCCACGTGGGTTTCCTCCAGGTACTCCAGCTTCCTCCCACAGTCCAAAGACATGCAGGTTAACTGGTGACTCTAAATTGTCCGTAGGTGTGAATGTGAGTGTGAATGGTTGTCTGTCTCTATGTGTCAGCCCTGTGATAGTCTGGTGACCTGTGCAGGGTGAACCCTGCCTCTCGCCCAGTGTCAGCTGGGATAGGCTCCAGCCCCTCCATGACCCTAAATGGGATAAGCAGTTACGGAAAATGAATGAAAGGAGGCCAAAGGAAATAGTTGTAGTAGTAGTTGTGGTCTTTGTCACCTGCAGCAAGTATGTTTTTATTTCCTGTGTATGCTGACAGTTTATTCTAACATTCCTTGTGCAACCATAACCCGATCTTCCCTATTCTTGCTAAACTGGCTTGTATTAACTATCAGCTGCTGAACCCACTGAAGCGCAGGACTTTTTTATTGTAAATCACTGTTGCCACATCACACTGAACATGTGCACGGCATGGTTTCTACTTTTTAAGGGTTGCTAATTTTGCAATATGGTGGAGGGCAGTGCACAAAACTGGTAAGGATATCTGATGCTGAGGTAAAGTTGGTATGTTTGGTTTTAACTGTCCAAATTTTGAGCTGAAACTTCTGCCTCTGCCCCCAAAATAATGGAGGTGGATGGGATTTTTTTCTGCTCAGAGCATGGAAAACTTTGCCTGATATCAGACAGAACTGTCAACTCGTTAGACTCGTTAGAATTGATTTCCCTGGGGAGGAGGATTTTATTTTTCCTTACCAATGTTGTCATGCCAGCATACTTGTTTTGCCAAGGTTTTAAGAGTGGAGCAAAGTAAGATTTCACCTTAGCGTGCTTTCACACCTGCCCTGTTTGGTTCGGTTCAATCGAACTCAAGTTTGTTTGCCCCCTCAGTGCGGTTCGTTTGGGCAGGTGTGAACACAGCAATGGCACTCAGGTGTGCACCAAAACAACCGAACCACGACCTACTTGAAGAGGTGGTCTTGGTTCGGTTAAAAATGAACTCTGGTGCGGTTGGTTTGTGGTGAGAAGGTGTTCCGACCTGGATGTGAACCAACTGCAGTCACATGACACATTGTTTGGGTTAAACATGAGCATGTTACAGTCCTGGAGGATTATTAATGTGCACCTCCTCCTGTACTGCCTTAATATGCACATTCAGCACATCCAATGCATCAAAACATTGTTTTCTAGTTGGAGCCGCGCCTCGTTTTCAAACTGTATGCTTTGACTAAAATGAACAATGACAGCAATATAGTCCACGATGAGCAGCGCTAAAATCAACCTGCGTAGTTGTCCCTCCATTGTGACATTAGAAAGTGTCACATTTATCTTGCAAGTGTACTCTTCTTCAACGTTTGCTTTACTTCCTGGATTTTTCCCACATGGAAATTCTGACCAATCAAGAGCAGCTTTCTCACACAAGGCATTTGATCTGGTCCTCTTGTAAATGCTGCCGTGAGAACACGAACCAACTCTAGACAATTATACAACTTTGTGACAACATTAGTCCCTGATTCAGACCAAAGCAAGACAACTATAGGTCTGAAAGCACCCTTAGACAAATTATGATGTTGGGTGATATTGAGAAGACATGCTGATTTAAAAAAGCCTCGATAGAAGCGTCTGTCTGGTTTATAGCAGTTACCATTGTTCTTGTTACTGCTCACTGGTTTACGATGTACAGCTTGACAACAGTGTTAGTCAACCCATGGCACTTACTGGCTAATAGTTAGTCCCCCTGCAGCACTCATTGGATTATTTTTTATTTTTACTGGCAAACTGCTGTTTCATGTCACGATGCCAGACAAAGTAAACTCAGTGGAGTGGGCAAATTCCAAGGTCTTGACCTCGGCAATGGAAAAAAAATTTGAAAAACTCCATAGCAGTATGTCCTCTGAGCATGGTCTCACTCTGAAGTCGTTGAAATCCAGTGCTTGGGCAGCGTCTTGTGAAAACCAACAAGAAAAGGGATCCTTTATCGTCGGCAGTTGGCGTTATAGTTCAACAGCGCCCAGCGTGCACAAGAATGAAAGTTGAATCGGCAAATGTTCGAGTAGGGTGGGAGGGAGGGATGGTGTATGGGTCCAACAAACACAGACTTTCACCTGAGAGAGCGACACTTGCATCCCTAAAGATTCTAAAGCCAAACCCTGTTCTTTTTTCCTAAACCCAACCACATGCATTATTTGTTGAAGGAAAAAAAAGTCAATTCGCGGTGTTGTACCAACGTAGTGCATTTATTTTGAAAGAGACTGTATGTAACAGGAAGAACTTGACATGGTGTCCCAAAACGTCAACAACCAACACACCCAGGGTACCTTGTACGTCGTATGTGGACGTGGACCAAAACGTCAATTTGTGATGAGGACGGAGTGAGAATGTGTTGGTCCTTTGAGAAACAGTGACCAAGTTATCGTGGATAATTCACAGAACATGGTGTCAAGAGTCCTCAGTAGAAAGCAGTTTTGTTCACAGTGAAGTCTGTTGATCATCTATGTAGATAAACATAAAAACATTGTTCTGAAAAGTGATAAAAAGTCCATTGACCTGAGCTGTGTTGGGCCAGAGGCAGACACTGTAAGCTGTAAGGTGAGATACCACAGGTTTAGTGGGAAAATATGTCTTCTTTATAATTTTGTGTGAACTGATCCTTTAATGATCCGGAGACTGTATAATGAGAGGCAGTGGAGCAGCAGGGGCAGGACGGACGGAGCAAAGGACTCAAAGATAACTAGAGATTGAGACTGAGGATGTGGTGGGTTGGGTGGTAACTGTTGACAGGAAAATCACCTACACAGAGATGATAGTGTGGGTAGTTACAGACACTTCATTATGTGTTTCTGAGGAGTCATTCATCTACAGCTGTGTGAGAACAGCCGTCTACGGAAACCTGCTACGCTCTGAGTTATTACCTGCACTTGGTAAAAGAAGCATCGAGGCTGGACGTCAGTTAAACTGGAACACTGTCTCTCTCCACAGGACATTTTCCTTGGACATGAAACATGCTGGAAAACTTATTGGAATTTTATTTGGGAAGTGCTGTTTAGCTTGCCAGGACTTAAAACATACATGGTTTTGCTGTCCTTGTGAGGACATTTGTGTTGACTTGCAGTGATTCCAAAGACAGTCTAAAGTGCAGTCATTATTTTTTGGACCATTTGACCAAAATGCTTCAAGGATGAGGATTATCATTCATTTTCCATCACACTCATACACTGTGTAAAATAATGAACTTAGCCACCATGATGTAAGCCACTGGTTGATGGACTCCAGTTTTTTTAAGTCATGAATTTGGCATTTTGGCTGTTGCCATCTTTGATTTTTGTAGCCTGAGGTGACCATATGTTGGAGGAGAGGATAGAGATAAACCTCAGTAGCTGCTAGCTTGGCTAGCATGTTGTATTTGCAGCTATGATTAGTGATAATGCTAATTTTTGCTCAGGAAAAACAGGCTTAAAAACAATTAAAACAAAATGTACTTTCTGGAAAAACGGAACATCAGACTCCTTAGAGAGACTTTTAGTCAAACCAAACTCTGAACAAGACTTTTTTGATGACAATAACGTTACAGTTAACTTTCACGAACTGAAAACAGACTAACAGAGAGACAGTTACGGCTGTACTGAATCGTGGGTTATGCCATGGTTACGTTACTTAACAAATGTTGTTGCTGTGGTAACAATTATGCATGACTTTAAGCCTTAATAACATTTTAACAGGTGAGTTAAATAAAAATTTACACCTGTACAGTTGTCATGAAGGGGGAAATTAGCTATACAGACCAAAACCATTTTTTGTACCAGGCTGTAAACATGTTTATTTCTGCCGTAAAGTTGGCCACTTTAACTTGGTAGTCTATGAGGATCGACTCACTCTTGGAGCCAGCCTCAAGTGGCCATTTGAGGGACTGCAGTTTTTGACACTTCATTTAACAGCTGCTTGGTCACACCACTTCCATGCTAAATGGACATATTAAGAGAACAGGATATGGCATTCAAGGTGGGGCCTCATTCATTCCACTGAAAGTTGCTCAGTGGTGCATGAAGCCAAAAAGGTTTGACTTTCTAGGAGTAGAATTAGCCAAACATTCTGGATCGCTGAGCCCATAGAGCAGCTGAGTGGCAAGGTATGGTTTAGTCTGTTGCTAACTTGAATGGGGATAAAATTATTTCATCTTGTGGCTCTAGACTCTTCTGGAAATGTTGTTGGATCAAATGGAACAAAGCCTGATGTTGAAATGAGTAGGGCTGATCCCTAATATTCAAGCAAACGTCAGTCGACCAGAAAGGTCATTAGTCCGCAAGATTTTATTGGTCGCTTAGTAGCAGAAAAAAACCCCAACAAAAAACATGAAACTCTATTAGATGCTGCATCTCATCAAAAAAAAAAAAATCTAACCCTTTATGACCGGACCATGTGGGAATTTAATTTGAAAGGACAGACACAGGAAGTGTCCACACTCAGCAGTCAGACAGGAGTCAGGTTAATTTCTAGGGCTGGTACCTGTGGTTATTCCACAGGCTAGTTAATAACATGTCGGGCAGGAAATCCAAAGTGTGGGATGATTTTGAGAAGGTGAAGGACGAACCCAAGGTGATATGTAAACTCATCTTCATTGGTCGACTACAAACATGACGTATCATCTGAAACATGGAAGTAGCTACACGCCCATTAGCCCACAGCGTCATTAACAGGCGGCTCGCTCAGTGTGTGACGTGCACTTGTAGATAAAATATAGGCCTATATTAATGAAGGTTCATTAGTACGGTTTTGTATTTCTCTGTAATGTAGCACAGTGTTAACAATGTTACTGATACTATTCTTTCTCACACCTTCAACTCAAACCACCAAAATATATCATTTAATAATTAAATTAATATCATAAACATGCAGGAGACTAGTCGACTAATGGCCCTAAATGATGACTATTGGTCGACTAGGAAAATTCTGAGTTGAGGGGGCAGCTCTAGAAAGGTTGTAACACACAAGAGAATGTATCCAATGATTTACAGAAGTCTCAGTGGGAAAAAGTCTTTTGGGGCCCCATGGCATCACATGACGGATTCAGAAGTTGTAATTCCACCATGAAAACTGGCTTAAAAGCAATCTATGACAATCTGAAGTTGCTAAATAAGCATGTGGACTAGTTGCTAGCTATCAGTTTTCTACTGAGAGACAGTGATGTTAAACAACAAGACAGAAGTCAGAAGTATTTTCGTACTCACACTAACACACAATCAACAGTCTGTTCCAGGTACCTCAGGTGTTAATAGGCTGTACTTCATAACAGCTCTCCGCTGGACCTCCATGATGCAACAGGATATGTTTGCTGGTAGATTTCTATTACAAATGCAAAGCCTCTGTTGACAGAACAAAATATCCCAGAGTCTGTGTACGCGGTGTTATTTTAGCTGTTTGTGCCAAACCATCTGCTGCATGGCTGTAAAAATATCCAGTATGTATGTATGGAACTGTACCCTCCGGCACAACACCCTGAATAAAGTATCTCTGAGGTGATGACAGAGTGTTATCATGACGCTCTTGTTTAGGGATGAACAGCAGCAGGTTGTGGTTGAGTGCACAGCTCAGGCTGGAGCTCTGCCACCTGCCTCTTTTAGGGTGCCGTGCCATCTGAGAGGTGACTCAGTGTGTCCAGGCCACGGGTGGGTAAGCAGCCCTAGCCATTACCACATTAAACACACACAGTGACACACAAACACAATTGATTTGCATGTACCTGGATGTATGCAAACACACACACACGAACACAAGAGTGCCATGAATGGTTCCACTACGTCTGCTGACAAAAACTTGCTAATCTTTTCACGGTGACTCAGTCAGACGGTTAAAAGCCCTGCGCTTCCTCTGACATCATTTAGTAGTGGTTGGTTATCTGAAGGCGCACTGCTTTCCCCCGCCTCCTCCATATGCTCGTTATTGCATGATCGAACCTCATCTGAAGGTCAGATCCTGTTCTATGACTGTATCTGGCTGGTGCACTTTTACTCTGCTCTTGCCAGCAGTTAGAAAGAAAAAGTCCCCCGCTTCCCTCCAGTTCTCAGCAGTGATTTATGTGGCCCTGCAGAGTTACTTCCAAAATTATTTATTATGTGCATAAGTGAATAATAAAAAGACGTTTTGGGACTGGCTCCACTGTGGAAAGACACAGTGTTCTCCCGTCTTTGTGCAAAAGATAACACGCTGTTCCGTGCATTTTCTTCGTACAGTCCATGAAACATTTTGTTCTGTTTCGATGTTTGGCTCTCGTAGGAGGAAGAGGGGAAACCCCGTCTGTCTACTGAGTGTGGTCATTGATGGAGAGTTTTCCACTGAAACCGTAGTAATCCAGTTAAAGTCAATGGCTCTGGGTGAAATTGGCAAAGAGAGCATATGACAGAGAATCTGCAGGGGATGATAGTTGTGGAGTGATTGAAAGTCTGAGAGACACTGACACAAGAGAGAGTGATGACAAAGCTTTCAATGGTCTCTCAGTGAAATGTTCCTGGTGTTCAGGGGCGTCTGGCTGTGTGTTGGCAGACTCGCTGTATTTACTTCAGCAAACTCCAAGCAATCAGTTTTTCCAATAACCTCACTCTGTCTGTCTGGACGACACAGAGGCAGAGAGGGATCTGTCCCGAGGTGGACTTACTCACTCATCATCAGTTTAATCACCCTGAAGCTCTGGGAATCTTAACAGAATGAAAAATGCTTAAAAAGGCACATGGACAAATTACACAGAATCAATAAATGTGTATTTTGTTTCCTTCTTTGACCAAAATAAACTAAGCACAACACAAAAATTCATATTCATACACAGCATGATAGATCCTCTCGTACAACCTGTCAGAAACGCGTGTCGACCTCGTGTGAGCCGTCCCAGATGCTCCAACAGTTTCCAGACAGTTCTGATTTTATCGCAGCCAAAACGAAGATGTACTTATATTTGTAGCACCTTGGAGACGAGTGTGAAACAGTAGATGAGCAGTCATCTCTGCACTTTGCTTTTACAGCTGCGATTTAAAAGAACTGTACGCAACATTCAGAGCATGGAGGTGGCTGAGCTGGCGGCTAGCAGCTAATGGCGCTAACTCAATAAACAGCACTGCCAACGGCAACAGCGCTGACAGAGCCTCGGTGAAGATTGTCAGTTATGCAGGTCGTGGTTATCTTAAGTGCTATATCGTAGGCAACTGGACTTGCTTGTGTTTCTTTAAGACGTTTCGCGGTCTAACAGACTGACGCAGAGTCGCAGTCTTTAAACCCTGTGTGGGTGTGAACCCTTACAGAGTTGTTAAGGTCACAAGTGAGTCGTTGACCCACTCGGCCATCTTGTGAGTCGTTAGGATCAAGTGAGACCAGGTGTGAAGTTGTCTGGGGAGGGATCCCAAGACTGCATTCCTGCAAGTGGTGTCGTAGGCCACCTTCTGTGTTTAACGATGGTTGTTCCAGCTTGACGTAGATGGCTTCTTTCACATCTCTAAGTAATGTTGCAGTTTAGTGCAGCCAGGAATGCACAGATTTGTACATTGAGGAAACTAAACAACCACTCCACAAGCACATAGCACAGCACAGAAAAGGCACCTCAACAGGTCAAGACTCAGCGGTCCACTCACATCTAAAGAAGAAGGGACACTCCTTCAAGGACAGCAATGTTCACATCTTGGCCAGAGAAGACAGATGATTTGAAAGAGGCGTGGAAGACGCCATCCTTGTCAAACTGGAACGACCATCGGAAGCAGCATCAGGGGACAGCGGTCAGATGACGCCACAAATAGTGCCTTCTGTTTGCACTGCGAATTCAGAATTTCTGACTTCCCATCCCACTGTGTCACAGGTGACTAGGGAAATACAGTGAGTGCTGGACGGAGCAGTGAGTGACAACAACCCCGCCCACAGAGTACTGTTTATGGTGTAAACACTAGGGTCTAGGTACCATGTCTGAAGGGTTACTTTTGGTTCCAAAGGTACCATACTGAAAGTGTTTGGAGGAAATAGGGCTGTAGTTTTGTTTCATGCATGTCTTACACACTGACTATGGATATGTACGCCATGAAACTCCACTTCAAAAAACCAAACTACACTTTTAATCAAAAAATTGTCATTTTTATCATTGCCTTGTTTAAAAAAAACCTGACTTCCTGCCAACAAGGGCAGCAGATGAGAAAAAGCTCACATGGGTCGATTTGAAAGATGATGACAAATGACCTATTTTGTCGTTTAGGTTGGATGACTTGTCGGCATCAAGGGTGAGGAAACGCTCACCACAGCTGAATGAAACCCAAAACATCCCAATTTAATCCAGACAGTTGGGAGGCGCCCCTGACTCATCACCACATCACTCCCTCTTCACTTTCAGAGCTGCTGATCACTCCGTCCTTTCTCTCTGTCTTCATGGAAACAGTCCAGCTAATCCAGGATTACTACAACCTCTGTCTTCCTCCTGTCTCCTCTCTTCCCTCTGAACACACTGAGGCGGTTTACCGATAGCTGCTGCTGCTGCTACAGGGCCAAACACAACAAGGATATGAGTAATTTTATAAACAGAGCAGCTCTGGTTCAGCAGGCTAAAACGTCTGGAAATCAGCCTCACAGCATGTGCTGAAACGACACTGAGGCATGATGGGACTGATTGCAAACATGTCCATAAAAAATAAAACCACAGTTTGAGTTATTAATGTTCTGCGTACATCCCCGTGTCACAGCTCTCATTTAGGGAATAAAATAAAAGAATCTAATTATAAAAGAGGAATTAAATTATTGTGATGTGATGACATCAAACAAGTTGTGGTTAGTTTAAGAAATTTCCTGTGACAGATGGAAACAGTGTGGTGCTTTTTTCTGTGACAAATTTGAGACAGCGTGATCATGATGTAAGTGATAAATATCATACAGATAAACGTCATACAGTATGACACTACCTGTGCTGTGGAAGTACAACATAAGCTTCGTGTCAAAGGCGTGTTTCCCTAAACAGAACAGGGAGCTGTGTGAACAGAAACTATCAACACACTCAAGCAGCAGTCATCTAAAACTGTGAGAAACTGAAAACTGAAACCTGCCTGCAGACACACAGAAACTAGAACCTGAGATATATTTTTTTGTTATGGTTGACACAATAAATATACTGTATAGACCCTTTTAGTGTCGACGTCACAATTATGTCATTTTGTTAGCTGGAGGCAAAGCACACATCTCCCCCACAGGGCTGTAGGCTACATAGGAGTCTTAAAATGTGTTTGTCTTGTTGTGTTATTGGGAGCCAGAATAGAAGGAGTCATGGCTCAAAACCAGCCGTCACTGCCCGTCAACAAAAACAAAGACAACTATCGTTAAATGTGATAAGACCAAAGGACTGGACGGAGGCCATCATCAAAAATGCTCACATGTGCAGCGCACACTTCATATCAGGTTAGGGAAAAAGTATTTCCTGTTGTAGGGATGAATAACGTTATGTGTATTAAGGGTTATCATGTCCACCTCATCAGAAACTGGGGAGGGATTAAGAGGAATATTGGATTTCTCTGGAATGCTAACTTTTTAGCACATTAGCTAACGTTAGCTTCCATAGCAAAACAAACAAGTGTGGTCCTCCTTTGTAAGATTGGCTTCCTGTGACATCATCCATCCACTGAGTGAGAGCATACGGGTCGGCCAGTCTGGTCCCGTTGGTCAGTGTTTACTTATTCAAGTAACACTGGCGGTCCCGGAGAGTGAGTGACCTGACATGGTGCGTTGGTAAATTCAGTCTGACGTTCTACACTAAAATGAGAGCCCTGTTGGTCGAAGAAATGGAGCGTTATGAATGAACAAGTTAATCACATGTTCAGTCCGTCTCCTCAGACAGAATGCCCAGAGTGCTCTGTCACTCTGAGAGTGCGGTGCTCTGGATAATCAAATGGTACATTCAGACAGTGCTGAATTTACGGTCCAGTCTGTGCCAGAGTGCACTATTTCCTCAGTTCGTCATGTCATTAAGAAATGGCAGTTAACAGGAACTGTGGAGGTCAAGTTGAGGTCTGTAAGGATTGTTAGAAAGACATAGACTCACAAGTCAGTCTTTAGACGCTTTGCTTAACTAAAGACTGATGTCTTTCTCCCTGATTTTGTGTTTAGATGGGCGGATACAATTTCAGAGTTTAAAAAAACTCCCTACGTTGCAGAACCAATAGTAAACCTGCAGGGCGGTCCTTCGGTGGCTCGCTGAACTCTTGTGCTCGTAAACATAGTCCCACTAGAAACACGTGTAGCGGTACAAAATGGCTCAAGTCGCTGTAAGTCCTTCATTTCCACAATCTTGTGGACTGAGCACACGTTTGATAAAACGGAGTTAAATCTCTCGGCATCCATTTTCAAGCTCTCTGTGTGTTTGTGTCCTTGCGGACGAGAAAAGGAGGAGCGCACATTTCCGGGAGCGCGTGTCCTTTTCAAAAATGCAGGAGGCGTTGCTTTGTTGCCAGCTGTTTTCTCCGGTGTGTTAAACACACATTAGAAAGGAGTGTCCCCAGACTATCAGAAGGCGGAGATCTCTGATTGTCTGGTGGCGAGACTAAGAAAGACAAATCAAAACCATTGTTTGACTGCAAAAGACCTGCAGGAAGATCTGTCAGACTCTGGAGTGGTGGTGCACTGTTCTACTGTACAGTGACACCTGTACAAATATGACCTTCATGGAAAAGTCATCAGAAGAAAACCTTGCCTGTGTCCTCACCATCACTCAAAACGTCACGGCAAAACAATTTAGACTGATAAATGACACTACATTTAGGAAGACAAATATGTGTTTTTGATTTGGGGTGGACTATCCCTTTAAATGTATGAACTCGTTCACAGACTTTTCCTCAACGTGTAGAGTGTTGATATGTAGATGGACGTGGGACATACTGATAGATTTAAGTTTCTAAACATTTTCAACAGTCCATTTTTTTCCAAACCTCACAAATCCAGTTTCAGCGAGTGACGTCTCAAAACTGTGATGTGTCATCTTACAAACATTTGACGACGCTACAGGCAGCCACACAAACGTATTGACTCATGTTTGCTAACACCCTGCAGCCCCTAGCAATGCATCTATTTGTTTAATATTCCCGTAATATACTAATTATTAGTTAATACTGGCTTTCTGCGTCAGCAACCCTGAACTCCTCAACCTGCTGCTGACACTGAAAAACACACAACACGAAACTCCTACGTAACAGTTCATGTTATGTTCACTGTATGCATGAACATCACACTTATCAGGGACCTGAGTGTGACCTGGGATCACAGCTTTCAAGTTCACAGCGATCTTTGCAACAGGAAGCACCTGTTCTCTTTCCCTCCGACTATCTCAGACAAACACGAACTGCCCAAAGTGCCAGGAAAGTTTTCTAAATACAAAGCTGGAGGTCACCTCGGCTTTAAGGCTAATTTAACGCTTTTTTTTTGGGCCACGAGTTAAAGTAACACACTCACACACACACAGACAGGGGTACAGGTTAATTATTAACTATCAGGCATTAAATAAATTCAGAAATATTCAAATTCTTCCTCGGGACACTGAATCAGCCCTGTCAGTCTTTATCTATGTCAACTGAACACACAGGTGTCAAACGAATCAGCCCTGAGAGTCGTAAAGTCATTTACTGTATGAGAACAAGAGTGTTGATGTTTCAGTCCCAAATAAACTAAACCATGATGAAGTCTTTGCCTTTAAGTACAGATGGTTTTATTTTTTTGTTAAGAGTTTGGAGATGTTGAGGAAGTTTGACCAGTAAGTTAGCTCTGACCTCACTGATGATGAGTTTAGACTTTGACTTTACCTCAGTGAGTTGGACTCACAGAAAGAGAACTTGGGAGTTAAAGGAATAGGTTACCCAGTAACAATATACACTCACTGGCAACTTTTTTAGGTACATTTTACTAGTACTGGGTTGGACCCCCTTTTTAATTCTTGGTGTCATAGATTCAACAAGGTGCTGGAAACATTCCTCAGAGATTTTGGTCCATATTGACATGATGACATCACACAGTTGCTGCAGATTTGTCGGCTGCACATCCATGATGAGAATCTCCCGTTCCACCACATCCCAAAGGTGCTCTATTGGACTGAGATTTGGTGACTGTGGAGGCCATACGTGACTGCAACGGGACTACAACGAACTACAACGGCTGCTGTCTCTTTAAAGATCTGGTGTCAGTTTACAAAGGCTTTTGGCCTTCCGGGTCCATCCACTCTGACCTCCATATACAGAAATTGTGCCTTCGAGCCATTGAAGACTGATTCAGCGTTCCGGGTCTGGCATAACAATGGTATAAAGTCAGTTAAGGATTTGTGAGTATAACCTCCCACAACATCATCTTTTTCGCTTCTTTCAGGTCCGTGACTATGTTAAAAAACTATTTCCCCACTTTCCAAATCGCCCTCCAGAAACCTTAGTTGATACTCTTTTAAACACAGATCCAAATGCCAAGGGATGCATTTCTTTTTTGTATAGGTCTATTTGGTCTGCATCTCCAACTTCCCTTGCTGCTGTTCAAAGCGTGTGGGAGGAGAGCCTTAATATAAAATTAACCGAGCAACAATGGCAATCTGCACTTTCTCTTGTTAACTTGTCATCAATCTGTGCTAGGCACAGGCTGATCCAATGTAAAGTTTTTTTCAGAACTCACTATACAAACGCAAGACTTGCGAAAATATACCCTTCTGTTAGCGATTCCTGTGGCAGATGTAAATCATCTCCTGCGAATCTTGTACATATGTTCTGGTCTTGTGCTAAACTGGGGTCGTTTTGGTCATATATTTTTGATACATTCACTAGAGCATACGGTTATGCTATTTCTCCAAATTGTCTGTCTGCAATTTTTGGCATTGTTCCTTTTACAGGTGCTCCTAAAAATTTGAAACAGGCCTTGGCATTCACTACCCTTACCCTTACCCTTACCTTTTTTTATATATATATTTTTATTATTTTTTTTATTTATTTTTATTTTTCAATTCTTTTTTACTTATTATTATTTTTTAATTATTTATTTACTTTTTTCATTTTTATTTCTGAACTGCTCTTTTCATCTATTTCTTTCTCTCTTATTTGGGTTTTGAGTGATTGGCCTGGCAGTGGGTGGTGGGCGGTGGGTGGGAAGGGAGTTGACATTCAGATGTGACAATCAATGTTTGGTCTGTTTTTTCCTTACCTTATGCTGTTTACCACACTGTCTTGTCTAAAATGTTCAAAATGTTCTATAAATAAAGTTGGGAAAAAAAGGGGGCGTGGCCGTTGTTACAGCAGTGAGTGACGTTGCGTTGAAGTCATCTATTACAGTTCAGTGAACTCATTGTCATGTTCAAGAAACCAGTTTGAGATGATGTGAGCTTTGTGACATGGTGTGTTATCCTGCTGGAAGTAGCCATCAGAAGATGGGTACACTGTGGTCATAAAGGGATGGACACGGTCAGCAACAATACTCAGGTAGGCTGTGGTGGTTAAACCATGCTCAGTTGGTACTAAGAAAATCTCCCCCACACCATTACACCAGCAGCAGCAGCCTGAACCGTTGATACAAGGCAGGATGGATCCATGACGCCAAATTCGGACCCTACCATCTGAATGTGGCAGCAGAAATCCAGACTCATCAGACCAGGCAACGTTTTTCCAATCTTCTATTGTCCAGTTTTGGTGAGCCTGTGTGAACTGTAGCCTCAGTTTCCTGTTGCTGACAGGAGTGGCACCTGGTGTGGTCTTCTGCTGGTGTAGCCCATCTGCTTCAAGGCTGGACGTGTTGTTGGTTCAGAGGGCCAGTGAATGTAAATCGTGTTCAGAACTGAACATTTGACGTCTAAATGTTGGCATGTACATTCTGAAAACCATTGATATGTTACATTTGTATGTTATTATGTAGTGAATACATTGAAACTGCTTTAAACATGTGGTTATGTTTAGGCGAAAAAATCACCTCGTTATGGTGAGAAAAAGATCATACACTCGGTTTTGTTGGCACCATCCTGGCTGGAAATGCAGTGACGTCTGAGTAAAAAAAGCAACCTCTTTTTGTGGCATTTGTAATCAGACCTACGTCACTTCAGAAAAATTAATATGATACATATGAAACATACAAATCAGACATTGTCTTTGGTGACCGGACTGAGTACTCACCTCCCTAGGATCCCCATGGTCCTGGAAAAAGAGAGCATAGCACCTTAAATATAAAAGCAGTGCAAACTGAAGCAAAAGAGGTTATAAAATGTCTGAAAAACGTTTTGAAAATTCCTGTGCAGCATTAGAGTCTTGTATTTATTCATGGGCTCATGGAAATCCAAAACAGTCATGACTTTTTTTGCTGTCTCCCGTTTGAACTCTAAAGTAAAAACTGTTTGCACTGATGCACTTCGGGTTCTTCACTCTCCACAGTAACTGTCTCTGGGGTCATAAAGGCCTGTAGGTGAGTAATATATACAGTTTATATTATTTTTGGGTGAACTATTCCCTTGAGTGTATCTTTCCAATACATTAGTTTTAATTATTCATTTAAATTCAAAAATTATAAATGAATTCGGTTTTTGCCATCTTTGATACTCCTATCTTGGGTCTGCACTTTAACAGTAGAGTCCTGAAAGTCAGATCATAACTTAAACTGTCCTCAAAACTCTTCTTCAAAGTAAAGAGACAATGTTTGAAGTCATAAATCAGGTGTTTGTGGGTTCCTGGGTGGAACCAAACAGACGTCACTTTGGTTTCATATTTGCTGACGGTTGTCAGTAAAAAACATTCCCACAGAGACGCTGTGCTCACAGTTCTTATGAATATGAAATACCATGTTCTCACATTCTGGCAGGACAAAAACACACACACATACACACACACACTTACAGGATGTTGGCTTGCAGCGATATATGACACAACGACCTGGCAAGCAAAATATTTACCCTCATTAATAAGGATGTTCAGAGCTTCTGCAGACATCAATTAATTTATTAACCTTCCATCAGTGTGTGTTTAAGTGTAGTGAAACAGACCACAGAGCTGTCACATTAAATAAATAAGTGCTGAGTTGCTCTACAGGTTCAGTATGTACACAAATATTAATGACATGGACACTGGATGTCTGAGATGAATTTAGCTGATGAGGGTAATAGCAGCACAGTTATTGTGACTGAATGTGCAGCCTCTGCTTTATCAGACAGCCTCAGCAGCAACGCCCTTTTTGTAATAATTCTTCATGAGTAATAAAATAAATAAAAATCCTGAGTTATACTGTGTGTATATTTTTGTCTATGATGTAGTTTATTGTTGTACCAAAACCAATGTCATGTGGCTCTGTGACCTTCTGACATTTTGTGGGCGAGTCAAAGAATAAATTGGGTCAAAGAGTCAGTGGTGAAATATAATGTCAATAAGTACAATTTTGACATACTTTGCTTGAGTATTTTTATTTCATGCTACTTCACTACATGTTGGAGGGAAACACTGTACTTTTTACTCCACTACATTTGACACTTAAAGCTTCCTACATAGCAGATGATCTAAAATTAGCTTCATATGTATGAACATTAAAATGCTCTTATGTGTATTATTCGTGATAAAAATGTAATAAAAAATGGTCTCACACCTTGAAAAGAGCCAATCTGCAGAATGAGAACTTTTATTACTGATACTTTAAGTACATTTTGCTGAGAGTATCTGTGTCCTTTTACTTAAAAGAACAGTGTGAAGGATTTAGGGGGATATATTGGCATAATAATAACTTTATTTATATGGCACCTTTAAAAAAGAGTTTAGAAAATGCTTTGACAGAAGCAGAGCAGGTCATCCACTAATTGGAAGATCGTTGGCTCGATGCCCAGCTCCTCCAGTCCATATGTCGAAGTCTCCTTGGGCAAGATACTGAACCCCAAATTGCTCCCAATGGCTGTTTCATCGGTGAGTGAGTGTGTGAATGATTACTGAGTGGCAGGTGGCACCTTGTACGGTAGCCTCAAACACCAGTGTGTGAATGTGTGTGTGTGTGTGTGTGTGTGTGTGTGTGTGTGTGTGTGTGTGTGTGTGTGTGAATAGGTGAATGTGACATGTAGTGTAAAAGTGCTTTGAGTGGTCAGAAGACTGAAAAACGCTATACAATAATAATAAGCGGAGACAAAGACAAAGGCATGGACTAGTTTCTCTGCATCAGACAGGGTGAGAGAGGGATGGAGTTTAGCGATGTTCTTAAGGTGAAAAAAGCAGGATTTACACAGATATTTAATGTGATTTTCAAATCTTAGGGGAGGGTCCAGTCTCATGCCAAGGTTGATAACTGTAGATGAAAGGGGGATGTCCTGGCTGGAGAAGGTGATGGTGGTTATAGAAGATGATTGGACCTGATGAGGGGTGCCAGTAAGTATGGCTTTGGATTTGGAGCAGTTGAGTTGGAGGAAGTTACGACTCATCCATGCCTTTATCTCCTCCAGGCAGTTGGTGAGTGTGGACAGAGGTGAAGATGAAGATGGTAGAGCAGTTGAAGGGGTTGGGTCAGTCCTGAGATACAGCTGAGCGTCATCGGCGTAGGAGTGGAAAGAAATCCCCGCACTGTCTGATGACACGGCCCAGGGGGAGCATGTATATAATGAATAGAAGTGGGCCAAGGACAGATCCTTGAGGGACACGTGCAGGTCCATTTGGTAAAGCAGAGGCAAGAAACCCCAGAGGCAATATAAAAATAGAAGCTGAACTGATGCAAGCATTAAGGAAGAATTAAACAAGAGGTCAAACACAGAAACATATTAGAGAGAAGAGAGATGATGATGATGTGAAACAGAGATAAAAATTATTAAAAAACACACACCTATGAAAGTAAACACAATAATTATAGCTGCTGCGCAGTGATGGGTCGGGTCCGGGCATTTTTAGGCAATTCTGAGCAACAAGCAGAAGAATTGGAAGACATTTAGGAATTTAGCAACACAATCTGCCTTTTGCCTCAGCTGAGGCTTGAACTCACAACCTCTGAGACGAAGGATCAATTTCTATCTCACTGAGCTAATTAGTCAGTGACAATTCATGTGTAGCTTCACAAATTGACTAAGCCAGACGTGCAGGTTTAGCAGCCGTCCATTCATGGAAAAGCAGATTTCAAACCACTGTAAAAAATTCAGTTATCGAAACAAAAATCTGAAAATACACATATTGCATCTAGACAGCATGGAGATGTTGGTAATTTATTTGTAACAATGATTGATTTGCTCCATAAGTGAAAAACTGATGTTTAAAATTGCCATTTTTACATTGACTCCAATTGTTCACATTAGAGCAAAATTCAAAATGCTGTCAAAAACTCAGTTTTTGAGATAAAATTCTGAAATTTGCCACACATCATCTACCATGACTCTAGAATTTTGTCATTTTTTTCATGAACATTGAAGATTTATTTAGCAAGAATTTGCATGTATATGTTTACAGTACCATTTACAGTCAAACATTTTGATGCGCTGTAGGCTCAATTTTTAATAAATCAAAAATCTGGGAAATGTAGTTTGTGTAGGACAGTCTGAAGATGCTCTGTAGCAAGTTTGGTGTCAATTGAGCAAAAATTGTGGGAGGAGATAGGTTTAAGAAGTTTTACAGTTTTTGAAAAAAACAGAGTGATGAACTTCATAATTTTTAATAGGTTTAAATGTACAAAAGTTTCTTCAGTATTGGGGCTACAGTTTGATGAAAGTTGTGAAGTTGTAGCACGTATGGTTGATTTGTTATGAAGTTTTGAACTTTAGACGCTTGCTGTAGCGCCACCATCAGGACTATTGGCTTGAGTTTACAGCTGAGGATATCTGGCATGAGACTGGACCTTTCTGCAAAGTTTGGTGAGTTTTCACCCATGGGAAGTATGATTTCCTCGGAAGAAGAAAGAAGAAAGAAGAAAGAAGAAGAATACCTAGGATTACAATAGTGTCCTAGAACAAAGCAGTAAACAAAATATTAATAATAGTAGGCAGGATCAAGACAGAATAAAAACATAAATTAAAAGACAACATCACATAAGAATAGAATGAGCTATTTGAGGTGCTGAGCAGGTCCTAGTCCACAGAGTCAGGCATGTTGCCCTGCCATGGTCCTACAGTAGCCCAGAACGGACAAACCAAAGACTAAATAGGGCCATATGCATTTTTGCTTTGGCCACCATAGTTTGAAGCCCCTCCGCGACAAAAGAGTCAGAAAAACACCCATGAAACTACTTTATTCTGTGTTACAATCACCAGGTCCATTTGTTTCGGTGAGGGGAAGACCTCTGCTGATAATTTGGCTCCCTGTAAAACCCTCCTGAATGTCTGGATCAGAAAAAGTTATCAGAGAGGAAAGGTGAGCACAGCATCAGAGAAACACTGATTTGTAACATGAAACTGCTTTATTCAGAGCTTATACTGGTTCAAATCCCAGAGCCGGTTTGTTTGGAGAGGAGGAGACCTCTGCTGATAATTCTGCTCCCTGTAAAAACCTGAACAGTGAAGGAATTCTAACCAGGAGAAGTTTTAGCTGGTTGCAATCTGCAATCTTCACTGCTAGACGCCACAAAATCTCCCTAAATCTTACACATTGCTCCTTTAAGTAACATTTTCAATTCATACCTTTTACTTGTAATGCAGTATTTTTAGACTACAGGACAGCCATGCCACCTCATTTCAACTCAACTCCAGAAGCAAAATGACATATGAAAAGAGCAAATGCACAAGTAAAAGCAAAACAAAAAAGCAGAACACACGCAGATGTGATCCTTTCCATTTCAAGTTTGAGTTTTTCCACCGAAGCTTCTCAATTCTCATTTCAGATTACTCATGTTGACACAAACACATTTAACGTGTAATTTCCAGATATTATTGATCATTTCAGCATCAAAGTGATTTTCATTTTTCTAACATTTAGTCATGAGCTTATTATAGCTCACAGCAGATAAACAACTCTCATACAGCCATGCCAGCAGCCCTGTGAGGCTGTACTCTGACAGCTGAACGCTGAACCCAGTCGCCAGAATAAATGTTGGCACTGGTGGCACAGTGGTAAGCACTACTGTCTCACACCAAGAGGGTTCCTGGTTTAAAACCCAGGGTGGAGGAGCCCTTCTGTGTGGAGTTTGCATGTTCTCCCTGTGTCAGCGTGGGTTTCCTCCAGGTGCTCCAGCTTCCTCCCACAGTCCAAAGACATGCAGGTTAACTGGTGACTCTAAATTGTCCGTAGGTGTGAATGTGAGTGTGAATGGTTGTCTGTCTCTATGTGTCAGCCCTGTGATAGTCTGGTGACCTGTCCAGGGTGAACCCTGCCTCTCGCCCAGTGTCAGCTGGGATAGGCTCCAGCAACCCCCAACAGGATGAATGGTTATGGAAAATGAATAAACTGTATGTTTCTGCAATCCACATATACGTTAAATTTTTATGTAATTATGTAGTGTATGCTTCAAGACTTTACCTTGCTAACGTGTGGTTAGATTTAGGTACAAAAACTCTATGTTATGGTTCAGGGAAGATCACGTTTTTGCTCAAAATACCCAGTTTGGGGGCAGAATCCTGGCTGTAAACGCATTGACAGGTTGCTAAAAAACATCCACATCTGTTGGCTGAACAGCAGCTGGAAACGCAGTGTTGACTCACTAAAATACAACTGTTTTTGTTGTTTGTTGGTCTCGAACAGTGCACTGCAGCTTGTCTCACCAAGGTGTCACGATATCCACCATTCCCTCCACCCCCATCATTTAATAACTTTAATTAAATATTGTCAGCTCGGGCGCCCATTAGCTCAGTGGGTTGAGTGGGCATCCCATGTACAAAGACAATGTCCTTGCCACAGCGGCCGCAGGTTCAATTGACCCTACGCTAAGTCCTGCCCTGGATGCAGACTGGCATCGTGCCGGCTCAGACAAGGGTCCGACAACATCACAGCTGTGCTACGTTGACTCTAATGCAGTCGTTTCAGATTTCCTTCATTTTCAGGCTGGTTTTGTGGATTTGGAGCTAAATGTTGTGCCTGGGGCACGTCGTGTATTAATGATACTCGTTACCTGGAGAGGTTGGAAAAACAATCCGTTTCTTCCCTGTTCCAACCAAAATCAAACCCAGAAAAGTGTAGGGTTAGCTAGCTAGCTACTGAAGATATAGCCTACTGAATGTATACACATGCTGCTTTTGCTTTTTAATGATTGTAACAGTGAAACAAAGACCGACCCTGCTGTACAGGAACCAGTGAAGGGAAGCAGTGAAACTTTGCTGATATTTAACCATCACAGTGTGAACAGTGTTTGACAGCAGAGGTCCAGGTGCTGGCAGCAGCACGGGGGTGAAGCCAAACACGGTTCATCTGCACACACTGTGATGCCACACAGCTGGTTCAATATCAGCAAAGTTTCCCTTTATATTCATTGTCTTGTGTGGCGATCAGCAGTGATGTGGTGGTTCACTTTTACACTGTGATCTGTAGCCTATAGTTCAGCTTTAGTTTCTAACTATCTTTGTCTTTTTAACCTGTTGTTGCTGCTGAGTCAGTTTGACATCCTGGATATATCCTTCAAACACAGACTGTAGACCCCTCTGTCTGCTTCTCTCTGGAATCACTGGTTCATTTTTCCAAAAATAGGATAATATTTCTTCAGGGAGTGCAGTTAGTTGCAGTGTGGGCCCTTTGCTGCATGTCATCCCCTCTCTCTCCCCTTTCATGCTTAATCTGTCCTATTGAATAAAGCAAAAGAGCCAAAAAATAATCTATAAATATGTCAGCCCATATGCCACTTGCTTCGAATACAATAAAAAGGTTGGGTGGAAAAAAATGTTTTTAAATGTGAGAAGTCACAGTGTTGACATGTTTCACACAGATAATGCTACATGACTGGAGACAAAAGGTCTGAGAATAGCAGGATCAATACTTAAAAAAGCCACATTGGATGAATTCATATATAAATGTTTGCACAATGACACTAACCTTACATGTAACGTTAACACCACAGCACCTCAGTTAAAGTAAATATGAGCGGATGCAGTGTCTGCATGGAAAAAAAGGAGTAGTCTGTGAATAAACAAAACCTGCCACAGGGAAAGGTGCTTATTAGCACGAGAGCTGCCAACTTGGAAGAAGCTGCTGTGTGTTTTGTCCAAATTGTTGGGAGGCTCTCTGCCAGCATCCTGGAGTGATGCAACAGCAGGCTGAGCAGCAGAAACCACAACACATTTGTCCTTTCAAACACGTCTGAACTGCGCTGACAGTGAACGCTGCAACGACTCGCATACAGTACAGGCCAAAAGTTTGGACACACCTTCTCATTCAATGCGTTTTCTTTATTTTCATGACTATTTACATTGTAGATTCTCACTGAAGGCATCAAAATTATGAATGAACACATGTGGAGTTATGTACTTAACAAAAAAAGGTGAAATAACTGAAAACATGTTTTATATTCTAGTTTCTTCAAAATAGCCACCCTTTGCTCTGATTACTGCTTTGCACACTCTTGGCATTCTCTCCATGAGCTTCAAGAGGTAGTCACCTGAAATGGTTTTCCAACAGTCTTGAAGGAGTTCCCAGAGGTGTTTAGCACTTGTTGGCCCCTTTGCCTTCACTCTGCGGTCCAGCTCACCCCAAACCATCTGGATTGGGTTCAGGTCCGGTGACTGTGGAGGCCAGGTCATCTGCCGCAGCACTCCATCACTCTCCTTCTTGGTCAAATAACCCTTACACAGCCTGGAGGTGTGTTTGGGGTCATTGTCCTGTTGAAAAATAAATGATCGTCCAACTAAACACAAACCGGATGGGATGGCATGTCGCTGCAGGATGCTGTGGTAGCCATGCTGGTTCAGTGTGCCTTCAATTTTGAATAAATCCCCAACAGTGTCACCAGCAAAACACCCCCACACCATCACACCTCCTCCTCCATGCTTCACAGTGGGAACCAGGCATGTGGAATCCATCCGTTCACCTTTTCTGCGTCTCACAAAGACACGGCGGTTGGAACCAAAGATCTCAAATTTGGACTCATCAGACCAAAGCACAGATTTCCACTGGTCTAATGTCCATTCCTTGTGTTTCTTGGCCCAAACAAATCTCTTCTGCTTGTTGCCTCTCCTTAGCAGTGGTTTCCTAGCAGCTATTTGACCATGAAGGCCTGATTGGCGCAGTCTCCTCTTAACAGTTGTTCTAGAGATGGGTCTGCTGCTAGAACTCTGTGTGGCATTCATCTGGTCTCTGATCTGAGCTGCTGTTAACTTGCGATTTCTGAGGCTGGTGACTCGGATGAACTTATCCTCAGAAGCAGAGGTGACTCTTGGTCTTCCTTTCCTGGGTCGGTCCTCATGTGTGCCAGTTTCGTTGTAGCGCTTGATGGTTTTTGCGACTCCACTTGGGGACACATTTAAAGTTTTTGCAATTTTCCGGACTGACTGACCTTCATTTCTTAAAGTAATGATGGCCACTCGTTTTTCTTTAGTTAGCTGATTGGTTCTTGCCATAATATGAATTTTAACAGTTGTCCAATAGGGCTGTCGGCTGTGTATTAACCTGACTTCTGCACAACACAACTGATGGTCCCAACCCCATTGATAAAGCAAGAAATTCCACTAATTAACCCTGATAAGGCACACCTGTGAAGTGGAAACCATTTCAGGTGACTACCTCTTGAAGCTCATGGAGAGAATGCCAAGAGTGTGCAAAGCAGTAATCAGAGCAAAGGGTGGCTATTTTGAAGAAACTAGAATATAAAACATGTTTTCAGTTATTTCACCTTTTTTTGTTAAGTACATAACTCCACGTGTTCATTCATAGTTTTGATGCCTTCAGTGAGAATCTACAATGTAAATAGTCATGAAAATAAAGAAAACGCATTGAATGAGAAGGTGTGTCCAAACTTTTGGCCTGTACTGTACTTCTACATACATGTCAGAGTTAAATAAAGATGTGTAAGTGGCTGAATTAACAGTTATGGTGCTTTCTTTTTTAGAAGCCGTCGTTTGAATCAGGCAGTTTGAGTTGGAGCTCAGTGACTGGACTCTGCGTCTCGTTGGCTGCAGTCTCTAAAGAATCACTGAAATCCGTCCAATCAGGCCAAAAAGGCTCCGGTCAGCAAATTCACCTTATTTGACTCAGACGAGCTGCTGCTGGCGGCAGTGGTGGGAAGTAACTAAGTACATTTACTCAAGTACACCTCTTAAGTACAACTTAGAGGCACTTTTACTTGAGTAATTTGCTTTTCTGCTACTTTTTTACTTCAACACCAAATTGAATTACTTTCCAGATTCAGATTATTAACCTGAAATATCAACAAGTAATGTATGACATACACTCACCGGCCACTTTATTAGGTACACCTGCTCAACTGCTTGTTAACTAACCAGTAAATCACGTGGCAGCAACCCAACGCATTTAGACATGTAGACATGGTCAGGACGATCTGCTGAAGTTCAAACTGAGCATCAGACTCAATTCAATTCACACTACATTAAGAGTGTTTTCACACTTGGTTCTTTTCAGCCCTCTAAGCGGACACTGTCAGCTTCACAAAGCATCACATGATACAGTTAAAACAAAGAACACACAGATCGCACTCTTGGTTTCTGATCACTTTTCATAACATCTTTATTGAATTTGTGTCTCAGTTTTAAACATATTTACAGATACTTTAATTTTATTTTTTTAGTTCAGTAAAAATACAAATACAGAACACTCAATTTTCAAAATCAACATCGCTCCCAGCGACTCGATGGCCGCCCAGGTTTTTCTGCCTGGGCTCCCCCCCTCCCTATCAGATATAGGTGGTAATGATGTCAGTGTGATGTCAGAGACTGGGGGAAAAGATACTGAGAGCCAAGACGGTACTGCATTGATGGACCGTTAGGGCCGACTGCCACCAGAGATAAGAGAGAAGAGGACGCAGGATGGATGATGGAGAGAAATGTGAGGAGGAAATGATGAGTTGAATGGGCTGAGAAATATCCTGTATGTACACTGATCGACGCTGTGGAGGACGACATGTTTTAATCATTAAAAAAGAAAAAGAAAATGTGGATTAATTAAATATAAACTTGAATTTTGGCCAGTAGTTTGGTCAAAGCTTTTAAACTCAAACAATATTTTGATATTAAGACATTTTTCTAAGACGTCTGGAGCTGTTAGCTACACTTGTTTGTCAAATCAGGACTTAAATATTGATCATATCAGGTGACAATTGGTGATTTCCAAAGATGTTTAAAGTATAAGGCTGATATGATTTTATAGGTTTAGTTTTTTACTTCTTATCATTACTCTGATCTCATGAAAAGACCAAAACCAACAATGTCTCTGTTCTTTCAACCTTCCCTCACCTGTGTGTCTCTCAGCCCAAAACTCATTAATTTCTTATGAAGATAAACATATTTAAAATCACCAGAGGTGTGGACTGAAGTCTGATGTCTTGGGCTCGAGTCAGACTCAAGTCACAAACTTGACAAAACAAAAAAAAAAAAGACTTGCAACTTCAGCTGCACTTTTACACCAGTAATTCATGACTTCACTTGGACTGTAGCCTTTTGACTTGAGAATATCTGATGCTTTACTCCGAGCCCAAAGATTGAATACTTACATTATTCAAAACGTGTTCCATGAATGAATTCCTCTCCCTTTAAAAAAAAAAAAACAACAAGAATGCTATTCATTCCCAATAAATAACGTAATGTTACCAAGTGCCAGTTGGAAAAAAATGACACCAAAGACAATTTTTTCAGGTACTAAAACAACACAGTGGTCAACAACAAACAAATTGCAGTATGCACAACATGTGGGTCAAAAAGTTACAGATGGACACGTGACAACATCCATCGTTCGTCATTTGAAGTTGGACAAAGGACGTTAAGTCAAGGTTAAAAAACAAAGACTATAAAGACAATGGCCGTAGCTACCGTGATGTTACTCACTGGTTTGCGGACTCCCGTTTTAAACCCACAAGTTCGGCATTTTGTCTGCAGTTTTTGGCACTTCCATGTTGGCTTCATTTCTTTAGCCTTGTAGGCTGCCGCTTCGTTAACGTGAACATAGTTACTGAGCTAATGCTTAGCTAACGTTAGCTTAGCAGATAAGTAACTTGAAACTTTCCTTTAACTTCCCAATCGTATCGGGTATTTATTTGTTATGCCAGTGTTTTGTGTTGAATAATCAACTTTATATCTGTTCTTCATTTTGTTTTGTGTCAGCGTGATGGCACTAGAATAATGGTTTTCTTTAAATGTGTCTGAATAATCCCATCAGGGGTGAGCCGTGTTGAAACAGCCAGATACGCAAATAAACAATTTATTCACACAAATTTTAAAAAGCAATCATACATTTTGTAAATTGAGTATCTTATTCCTTTGTTGTTAAAACGGCATCACATTTGACTTGGGACTTGACTGCAAAGACTTGAGACTGACTTGCAAATCAATGAAAAAACCAACAAAAAACAGCTGGGCACTGTAGTTTAGGCAAACGTTACTCAGACAGCAGTTAGCTACTTTGTTGAGGACTATTTTCAGATGCGGATTAATACACACTTGGTGCTCTAGTGAATATTTCTAGAAGCAAGAACGGTATGTGTGGGATTGACTCAAAATATACGACAGTGATGAAGGAACATGTGTTTTTAAACGTTTTTGGATAGCAGTCGAGCTCAGAGGCACAAAGAAATAAGATTTATCAGGCTTTGGATCCACTCATTGTTGGTTTTGGTCTTTTCACTGGATTTGTTGACGATAAGTAAAATAAAGGAATATCTCCAGCCTTATCCTTTAAATCTTAACTTTCACTAAGTCTTCATGTCAGGCTGCCAACACTTTGTGCTCACTGGAGATGAGCAGCATGTTGGAGCAAAGGGAAAAAGAGCAATGTTGCCAAAAACTAAAACTTCTCAATCACTCAACTGAATCCTTGTTGCCTATTTCCATTGTTGTTTTAGCAGCACACAGTGTGACTTTACTGCCAGATGAACAGCTGACCTGATGTTGTAAGCTGTTGGTAGGTCAGCGCACTGATACGTGTTTAGAGAACCTTTAGTCACATGGCCGTGCAGTAAACAAAACGTTAAAGTCGTCATTTTGATGCTCTGAGCAGTTTATCTTTCATCTTTGTTTCTACTCCATCACAGCTCGACATCTATCTGCACATCAGAGGACAAACAATGTTTGTGCAAAACAAAAAGAAGAAACGTGTATCGTAATGACGCTTTACAAAACACAAAGCAAAGGGCGAGAAAGAGAACAATGCTGGCCAAGGTGTCACACATCTGATGATAAGGCTTGAATCAAACACACACAAAAACATCTTGCTGGTCTAGTGCAAATTCTACTTTTCATCTCCAACACCTGTGTAATCATCATGTTTAGTTTAGTAGTCGAGTTTGTGAACACTGCAGATTCACGTCACACAAACAGGCTAATTAATGAGCTCACACACACTCAGAGAAAACGTCCAAACACTTTTCTCTCTCTCAAACACACAGTCATTGCACAGGTTTACTGAGCCCATCATTAAGCCTGTGGTAACATCTAACATCATGGTGTAGTCTCTTCAAATGTGGATGGTGATCAGACTAATGAAAACATAACATGGTGGTGGATGCTGTTTTTGACACTGGTGTTACAGCAGCAACAGGAAGTGAGACTAAAAAGTCACCTGTTGTTGAAATATCGGATTATGTAACCTTGACGGGACACTTGCAGTCTCACGTTAGACTGTGGTGATGTTGTTTTGAAACCATCTGTCTGTGGTTGCTTTCACTCATGTAACATTTGCCTTCACTCTACGTCACGTCCTCCCCTCTGCTCCCATTTTGTCTCCCTGCTTGTTAATATGTCTTGGGTTCAGCTGCAAACTTAACATGGCTCACAGGAAAGGGTAAAATTGTTACTTGTCATTTTAATGTGCTGATGCTGTATGATCGAAATCCTATTATGTTTAAATCTACATCTGACTCTTGTGCAGTGGCCAAACACTTGCAGTACACTCCTATATTCTAGGGATTAAAACTATGTTTAATGAATGTGTTGAGGTTTATGTATGAATCGCTAAATTAAAGTTTAAAATGGGGTTTGAACTTGGCGTGGAATTGGCGTTGACTGATGACAGATTGTAAGCGCTTTTTCCTTCTGCAGCACCAGTTTGTTTTATGAGACGGTGCAGAATTTGGCATAAAACTCAGAATCTTTTAGAGCAGTGCTTCCTAACTCATGATTCTTGGTCCAAAAGCAGGTTGTCGGTTCATTCTGAATGGGCCGCAAGTGACTCGCAAACGTGTGAAGTTTGTAAAAAACGCACTTTATCTTTTAGTACAGTGAATTTCCTGCACAGAGCTTTTACTTTGAAGTGCGATTTCCTGCTGTAGACTTGACAGAGACCGCAAACTGGCTTGACAACATGGCCAAACACAAGTATGGTGCTGATAGTATTTAGCTGTGTGGACTTTGAACTAATGACAAAGGGTGCTCTCAGACCTACAGTCGTCTCCTTTGGTCTGGATCAGGGACTAATTTTGTTCCAAAGTTGTATAATTGCCTAGAGTTGGTTCATGTTCTCATGGCAGCATTTACAAGAGGACCAGATCAAATGCCTTGTGTGAGAAAGCTGCTCTTGATTGGTCAGAATTTCCATGTGGGGAAAAATCCAGGAAGTAAAGCAAACGTTGAAGAAGAGTACACTTGCAAGATAAATGTGACACTTTCTAATGTCACAATGGAGGGACAACTACGCAGGTTGATTTTAGCGCTGCTCATCATGGACTATATTGCTGTCATTGTTCATTTTAGTCAAAGCATACAGTTTGAAAACGAGGCGCGGCTCCAACTAGAAAACAATGTTTTGATGCATTGGATGTGCTGAATGTGCATATTAAGGCAGTACAGGAGGAGGTGCACATTAATAATCCTCCAGGACTGTAACATGCTCATGTTTAACCCAAACAATGTGTCATGTGACTGCAGTTGCTTCACATCCAGGTCGGAACACCTTCTCACCACAAACGAACCGCACCAGAGTTTGTTTGTAACCGGACTGAGTCCACCTCTTCAAGAAGGTCTCGGTACTCTAAGAAGAAGTCTGGATCCCCACTGATATAGAGAGTTGCATTGACAGTACAGCTGATGATGGACTGGACAAGTGGGACAAAGAGACGGGGGATGATATGCAGCAAAAGGGCTGCAGTTTAGAACCGCCCAGATGAGCTACACCTCACCCCAGACACTGAATAATACGTGCATGTAAACATACTCATTAAATTGAGAAGTAGTAGAAACCCTTTGAGTCAGTCCAGCATTCAGTAAATCTGTTTCAGAGTCGAGTTGTTTTTGTTTGTTTGCTGACATGATATTTTCTTACAGACTGTATTATCTATTATCTGAGCAGCTGGAGCAGTGAATCCCTCACGCTGCTTTGGATGTAACACAGAGAGTTGTATTGGTAGTGATAACTGGAGGCAGAGCAGAGCTGAGCAGACAGCGAGGTGTGGTGGCTCTGACTCTTCTCAACAGGGCCGAGCTCTTGTTATATCACACCATATGGAGCAACTTTAGTAAACCCTTACAAAGACAAAAAATTGTAATGACTTGGCAAGGGATGTGCATTCAAAACTGAAAACAAATTAAAAGATGTAATTTCTTTTTCTGGAGATTTTACTATGTGTTTGATGATATGTGAAATTAACCTGTAGAGTAGCCGTCAGTCACGACTGTTCACTAAACAATGGGGGCAAGTTTGCAGCTGTAACTTAAACAGGTGATTTTTCTGTTTATCTAAAGTTGAAAACTATATTTTCACATCAATGCGATGATCCAAAACTTGGACAATTAAAAAATAGATTCATTTGAGAACCCTAGAACAGTTTTAGACTTTTTATTGTGGACAGGGAGACAAAGAGGTTAAAGGAGAACTGTTTATATTCAACTTGGACCCTATTTTCCCATGTTTTAATGTTTAAGTGAAAGATTTAGAAAAGCACACACATCCAGACAATAAACACACTAGATGCTGGACAAGAGCTCGTACGAGAGGAGAAAAAATGTAATTAGAATTCAATTATTTACTTATGGGAGCATAGTCTAGTGTGTGGACTCTATATTTTTTCGTCTCTTTAGTGTCTAAGTGACTAATGGAGACAATCATTTTTATAACTGGTCCAGTATTGAGCTGGCTGCAATGTAACCACTCGGAGTAGGTGCACCCGTCAATTTACGTCCATTAAAAGTGTTTTTGCCACTGACAGGCTCAGATTGTTTCTACGAGTGTCTTACAACATTACAGAAAGGTCCCGACAAAGACATGAAACATTTTTTTGTACGTTTTGCTTGTTATGGTCTGTTGTGTGCCCAAGTTTTGCTTAAGTCTTGTTTTCAGAATCAGCTGATTCAGACATTAAATAGACTTTATCCTGCCTGTTCTCTACAAAGTACACAGTCTGTGTAATGTCTGATCGATCCCACGTGTGAATAGAGCAGGTCACTGCCCGGAGAATTCACTGCGAGCGAGTGGGCATGATAATGACATGATGACTATCATGAGGATTGTGCAAAACTGGAAGTAAACAAACATCTGAGGGTGAACCCGAAGGGTCGTTTACACAAAGACAGCGATGAAAATATTTAACTAGAGTGATGACGAGATTCAGGGACTTCTCTCAGTGAGGCTGAAATCATCAAACAAATTTAAGGAATGTCAGGAGACTCTGATGTTTATGACCAAATTATAAAGTGGCTACGTGACCAAGGTGAGATCCACAGCATGTCGTGCTGCTACCCATGCGCCACCCCTCACCGAAACCATAAAGACTATTTCTTGTAGGTGTGAACGCTTCTGACACAATCTCTTGTGTGTTACATGTGTGCAAGAGAAACGATGTCCAGATTCTAATTAGAAAAAGGCTTAACTCTCACTAATGTTTCCAACGTCTTCTTCATGCAACAAGTCACAAGACTTGGACACAAAACAGACAGGAACAAGCAAAAGGTACAGAAAATTTGATAATTTCTCTGTAGGGTCCATAATATTGTCAGAGACTGATAACAATCTGAACCTTTCCGTGGGCGTAAACTGATGGTGCACACCTGCCCCGTGTGGTGCACGGTTACTGGCTGCAACAAAAAAAGGTGTTGGGAAGCTAAAAAGTTGGTTACCAGCTGGAAGCAAAAAATAGTCTTCTCCTTGTAATTATTACTTGTAGGGCTGCCCTCAACTAAGAATTTTCCTTTTTTAGCTCCATTAGTTGACTAGTCGCCCGCATGTTTATGATATTAATTTAATGATTAAATGATATATTTTGGTGGTTTGAGTTGAAGGTGTGAGAAAGAATAGTATCAGTAACATTGTTAACACTGTGCTACATTACAGAGAAATACAAAACCGTACTAATGAACCTTCATTAATATAGGCCTATATTTTATCTACAAGTGCACGTCACACACTGAGCGAGCCGCCTGTTAATGACGCTGTGGGCTAATGGGCATGTAGCTACTTCCATGTTTCAGATGATACGTCATGTTTGTAGTCGACCAATGAAGATGAGTTTACATATCACCTTGGGTTCGTCCTTCACCTTCTCAAAATCATCCCACACTTTGGATTTCCTGCCCGACATGTTATTAACTAGCCTGTGGAATAACCGCAGGTATTAGCCCTGGACATTAGGGGCCGAACACATGCTGCATCTTTAACCACCTGGAAAACGGGAAGTCGGGCACTGGGCGCTACTCTTTTCATTATGAAATAATATCTGTATTACCAGAACAAGAGCTGGCAGGTGCAATGCAATCTGCCATCTTGCTACTACTGAGTACTTCCATTTTTAATTTGGTGGAAAAATATTAGACACATAAAACTAGGGAAAATAGGGTCCAGGATGAAAATACCAGAGTTCCCCTTTAAACTGTAGCAGAGAAGAGAAGGCATTACATATGTACGATAAAAGCAACAAAAAAGACGGGGACTGTTGAAATAGCGGTGAAGAAAAATGATGGGAGAATTTCAACACCACAAAAAGTTTATACAACTTACAGTTGAGGTGGTCCAAACTGGTGATACTGGTCGAACAGAGCAATTGTGTCATGAGAGCTCAGCAGGGACACTTCATTTATTCAGCTCATTCAGTGCTACACTCCTGTTTCCCTCTTCTTCATAGCCTTCCCATACAAAGTGCACAAATACATGATATACAGCAGGTTTCTTTGACCACCACACACTCATACACACACTCACACACAAGCACTGTCGGGTCCTAGCCTCATCTCACAATGTATGACCTGAAAATGATCTATGAAAAGAAAAGGGAAGAGATAAAAGAAGCTGGAGAGAAACTAAGCGATAAAAGGTGGAGGAGAGAAAAAAGCAGCATCCAAATGAGTAGCAGCAGAATGTGTTGGGCTGTGGCTCATCTCTAACTGGGAGAGAAACTGGAAAGATGTCGAGGTTGGAGGGTGGTGAGGATGGGGAGGCCTGCTGTTGTCCCCGTGTAGGTACTGTTCCGCTTACAATGGTCCACTTTTCTGAAAAAGGAGGATAAGAGGAGGGGGGGGAGGAGGAGGAGGAGGAGGAGGAGGTGGGGACTGTTGCCACAACCCGCCCTCGCACTGATGATGTGACGAGCTGCAAACAGTTCCAGGTCAAAGTTCATCTGATGACGGTTAAACAGGAAGTGGTGTGGGGAGGGGTTGGGTCAGGGTGAAGCAAAGGGCTCTGATTCAACCCTGTGTCCCCATTAACGATTTGTCCAAACGAAACAAAATAAAAAAAAATGTCTTACCAACAGACCCAGTAAAGTCCTCAAGTCTGTCTGCCTGGAAAAAAAAATGACACCTCCATCAGTCGAGTGTCAAACTGACTGTGTGATCCTTCACAGAAACCCCGTCACGCACTCTCAGTGCCTCAGCTTGAGTCTGTATGGGAGTAAAGTTTGGTCAAATCTCAAATAAACACTAAAAATAATAACAATAAAAAAACTATATCAAGCCTCCGCTTTTTTGGAGCTCGGTCCTTCAGAGTCATTTCAAGCCAGTCGTGAGGCTGAGCAGCACACCCACTGTCTCTCTGATTTAAGCAGAGAAGACAGAGAGATCGACAGAGAGAGTCAAAGAGTAAAACATAGAAGAAGAGAGGGAGACTCAAAGTCCTCAACACGCTGCAGCAGTCTGCGTGGGAGGTTCTCCCTCCGTCTCCTCTCGTTGATGTCTGCAGTCCAAAAGCAGCGGAGAGTCTGTAGAGCTGAATGAAAGTTTGTCCAGTGTTGGCGGGTGGGTTTTTTTGGGCAGGCAGGCGGGCGTACAGGTGGAGCCCCCTGGTGCTGCGGCGGAGGGAGATGGCCCTGTCCGTCTACCGCTGAGCCGGCTCGCTGCCTGGCAGGGTAATGTTGCCCAGGTGGAGGACAGGAAGTGGGTGAGCCTCCGTGTTGAAGACCCAACTCTCAAACGGCATCAGGTCGTCGCTGGAGAACAACAGGTACAGATACCTGAAGGGGGGGTGGGTGTTGGGAGGGGTGTGGGTGTGTGTGTGTGGGGAGGGGGGTGATGGTGAACGGAGGGAGGAAAAAGGGGGTGAGGATGAGAGGGACAGGGTAAGGAAGGAGAAGAAATAAGTGAATGACATCACTGTCACGCAAAACCAAAATAACTTCTGCAGGTTTGAGCAAGTTGAGCAAAAAACGTCTACTTACAGGTACTCAAAAACCTAAATTTGTGGGTAAACAGGAAGGCAGAAATCTGGAGAAGGCAAAGAAACAGCAGAATCTCCGCTCTCTTTCCTAAGCCCCTCCCAACAGACGACCATGGGCATATGAACATGCTTCATACAGTAACCCAGTGTTTCCCATACATTGATTTATGTAGTCTTATTTGACTGCAGAGTTGTCGCTCAGCCCCTCCTTGCCCCTCTTTCTCTGTTTATCAGACGACAGATGAGACAAGAATTAGCTGCTAGCCACCCCATGGTCCCTCCGCCTCACTCCCCGCCACAGCTCAAATTCGGCCAGCTCAAACTCCCCAGTGCCGGGTATCACAGCACGCTGGTAGCCAGCAGCAACACTGGGTCTAACTTGTGTAACAGCAGCAACAGAAAGTTTGCTGATCTGATGGGGAGTCAAGGCTGTCCTGTCTCCTGGAGCTGGCGTTTGCGCTGGCTGAATTCGACGCACTGTGATTAGAGGCTCTAGCTAACATTAGCTACATAAACATGAACAAATCAGCCACAGCCGTGAGCTTTTGGCTCCAAGTAGCTGAAGGCTAAACTATTAGCAACGTTTTCTCTCCACCTCTGAAACACTTCGCCGATACTGACATGTTTTATTTTGTTTGCTGCCAGACTCCCTTTTAGACTCGGTCTTCCTTTGTTGGGTTGCTTTGCAGTGTAGACAGTTGTTGCCAATGATGGAGTAGCAACTCTCTCTGCAGGATTCTCCACCATTGACTCAGACTGTCACTGAAGAGACATGCCCGCGATCTGCATTTATAGAACAGCCAATAGAACGCCCTCACTATGAAATAACCTGTGACTGGCTGAAGTTTCCCACCACTGGCTAGATTTTCTAGAGTCTGAAAACAGTCAAGTGGAGGTGCAGAAATCTTAGTTTCTCTCAGTCCACTTGAATCACAATATGCTCAAGATTTATTATGGGATATTTGCCCAATGATGCCAAAATGAAACTGCCTACCCCAGCTTTAACATGAATGATGTCTTGCCATCAGCTCTTTTAGCATTTTTAGCTTCTACGATATGTTGTTTGTTTATCATAAATTCTTAAGTCTTTATTTCCTAGTTCAGATTTTGATTCTGTTTGGTCCAAATACAGACACTGCTCCACCTGGGAGTCTCCCTTGTGTGATTAACATCATTACTCTAATTGGAACTGACAGCAGGTGACCTCCAGACTTCTGCGAAGGGTTGGACAGTGCACGACCTTTACAGGTGAAACATGAAACACCAACAGAGCTCTTTCTGAGTGACAAAGAAAGACTTCTGTGCAGTGTGAGTTTCAGCTACAAATGTATACAGAGCAAAACTTCAGTGTTAAAAGGTGGGGCGATGGCTCTCGTTAAGGGCTCATCGTGGTCACACACAATTTATGGCTGTGGGAGTCGGCCAACTTTACACTGTGTGTCATGTTTGCATTGATTCGGCAGTCACCTTGATTTAATTTGCGTCTAATCGTTATGCCCACATGGTACCATCACTGTATTTGGACTTGGTGAGAACAGATTACTACATGTATTTATACATAAACCATAAATATGGAAGTTTTACATACCCTTATCTGCAGCTACAAAAACATTTAAAAATACCTGTTTGATGGATTTCTGTGAACTGACTCTAGTGTGTTTAAAACCTGCTCATTCGCTTTATGAAACCTCATTAACATTAAAATAAATCTGACAAACACTCACACAGTGCTGAAGCGATTATGTTTCACATCAACAGATGTTCGGATGCGACATCTTCGTGCAGATCAGTGTGACCGGCAGCCAATCAGCAGCCTGTTGCTGTATTGCTTTGATGTGATTGGCTCGCAGCCAGCTGGGACAAATACCGAGAGCGTAGATGGACACCAAAGGCTGTCTAACACGAGGCATTCAAATGTCATCGTCTCAAATGGCCTGCGTGGCAGCTGACCTTTAACCACTTGTCCACCAAAGACAATTTTAACTGCTGTTTGACGCTTTGTTGGTGTTAAATCCAGACATATGCAAGTAAAAAATAAAGGGTTAATAAGCAGCTTCCTGCTCACAGAGGCTGGCACAAGCCTTGTTTGCTTTGTTTCATGATTACATTTGACCCATCACACTGTGTGATTGACAGGAACAACTGTGTACACTGAATTGTATCTGCACTGCCAGCAGGAGATCACTTCCACAGAGCAGCCAGCAGGGGGAATAAGAGAGCCACATTAGTGGGTCACCAGCTGCATTCAGAGCCTCTTCATCCTTCAGTGATGATGATGATGCACCAGAGACATCAGAGCTGCCCTTTGCATTAATCAGCATTTAAAATATGTCTTGGCAACTAAATAAAAATAGAAAGAAAAAACAACAGATGCTGGTGCGTTAACTTTCATTAATACCCTCAGAAGAGTAATGCTGATATGGTCATGTGACTGCCTCTGTAATAATGAGAAATGAACAATACATGAAGATTAAGTAGCCACTAGTATGGTTTATGACGCATCTTTTAATCCTACCAGTTTAAAGGCCTTAGATACAGATAAATTAAAAGTTTTCACACGACCATAAGGGATCTGTGTTCTTTATGTCACTAAGCAACAGGAGCGTTTTCTGCTCTGTCGAACGTGTTTCTTCTAAAGTGTGTGGTGCTGTATGTGAAGAAAAGCTTGTGTAGGATGTCAGTTTAATAGAAGTGACCCCAGTGCACAGTGTGCTGTGACGAGGGGGGGTGGTGACACATAATATTTATACCTTGTCTGCATCAATTTAAGGTGGTCATCAAAATTTAAGTCCTTCTCTACTTTCATGTTTTTATTGGGGATGGACAAATGAACATGTCCTAAACATTGTGTACTGTGATGATTTTAGCACAATCAATCTTAAGGGCAAAACACACCAGTGGCATCAAAAAAGACGCCCCTATTATTTTCAACGTACAACCCCATGCCAGCAGACGTGTGTCGGCGCTCCTGGACACACTGCCCCGCAGCAATTTACGCCACCGCCCTATTTCCAGCCTCATCCCTGGAATTAAGGGCATTTTCACCCTCTTGCTCTGTGCCTGCATGTAACCCCTGCTCCTTTTCTCCGCTACTATGGCAGCTCGACTCTTCATCTCACCGCTGACGCATAAAGAGAACTCTGTAGCTGTTGCTGTATCTCATGTGTGACAGAGAATGGATGAAGAGAGACTCGTTGAGGTTGAGAAATATCCCGAACTAAACGTCCCCCAATCCAGTCATTGTAAAGACAGTGGCCAAAAAGATATTGTCTGGCGAGTCACAGCTCTGGTTTTCGGCTCTTCGGGTGAGAAATCAAGTTTCATTAGGCGCTGTCCACGCATAATTTTGAGCTAACGCAGAGGTGGAGGAAGATCTTTCAGTAAAAGTAGTAATAACTTTGTGTGGTCGTCTGTTAAAACTAGCTGCAGTGCGACGTGTCCAGTGTGTGCTAGGGACAGCACTTGTCGCGCTTTAGTGTACAACTATGTTTTGTTCACTTAAAATGTGCTCTTAAAGCATAGGCGCTCAAGATGTGGACCTCGGGCCAGTGGCTGCCCTCGGACACATGTTGTGCGGCCCCAAAATGTGACATGAAATGCATGCATTATATCATCCAGTCCTTTACAATACTTTCACTTTTAATAGCTTACATTTAATACAGCTACTGCGTCAAACTGCGTCCTTCTGAAAAGCGTCTGTCAGGTTAGAGATGACAATTTCTAGAAAGTGAGCGGTTGCATGGCAACTAGAGGCACCTCATGAGTGTCAGACATTACTTCCTGTCATTAATGGTAGTGCTGTTAGCTACCATTAGTGATTTCTGTGGACAACTCTGCAGTTTAATGTGGAAGTGAGATGAAAAAGCCACCATGGAACAAAACGCTGTATGGTTATAGAGAAAAAGAGGTTTCAGGGAACATGGATTAACTCTTATTTTGTCGGAAATGTGGGGATGAATAAGTGATCTGCCTTTTCTGCAAACAGGTGATTTTGATGCTCAAGGAATTTCATGTTAAATGCAATTATGAGTCCAATCACAACTCCTATGATAAGTTTATGAGTGCAGACAGTTTCAATAAGGCTTATGTGCCGTACAGTCTTCAGAAATCTTGTGACAGCTAGCAAAGGTGTAACACAGGCAAGCTCTGTATGTGCTAGCTCACAAAACTGCTAAGTGTTGTTCAGTGAGTTATTAGGGGACTGCTTGGTCAAAGTGGCCTGAACCTGTGTGTCACTCAGTCATATGCTGGCTCCCTAAATTGGCACTCAGCCATCAAAACTTTGAGAATCCCTGTATTAAAGTTAAAATCGTGAAAGTTTTTATGATCAAACATGTTTCTGATTCCAGCTTTTGATCTGCATGCTTTGGAACAGTCAATCAAAGTGTTTATTTGCTGTTATTTCAGACAGTAGTAGTAATAATAGTAAATTAGTTTTCGTTGTTGGTGGCAGGGTCCACCATTCTCACACTGGATTATAATCACCTTGTTTCCAATAAGGGCAGTGGCCTTGTGGGTAACCTGTGAGGGTGTGACATGAGCTTCAGTGTGCTCTCGGTGTGTCATGGTGAAGACAGCAGGCAGCAAAGAGTGATGACAGCAGCAGAATTAAGTGTCTAGATGAGCTCAGGGCTGCTGCTAAACCTCATGAGGAGGCCATGTTTGTTGTTGTGTGGTGACAACTGCAATAGTCATTGTTGGTGAACTGCACCTGAACGCCTTGCCATCCTTCCTTCTGCAGAGTGGTACGGACCGCTAGAAGCTAGTTACCAGCTAATAATAAGCCAAGCTAATTTAATGTTAATAAGCCAGTGTTCCCAACTACGGTTTGGAGCCTGCAAGTTGTCACTGAGAGAGGTGACAGCCTTCACTTGAAGAAGGGGTTCACAAGAAACCATGTGTATGTACTCCAGCATTAATGTTTGAATTTAATTTCACAATTATCAGTCTTATTCTTTCATGTTCACTCTCCTAACAAACAAACAAAAACTTATTATTAAAAGCATTTAACTGGAGAAACACGGGGTGTCTTTGTATCGGTCGCAGGAAACATGACAAACTTGTGCAGCATAAAATCAGGTTGTGGTTGCTCATGTCACGATGGAAAAAGGGCAATTATTGACTGAATTCTTTGTTATATCTTCTACTTTTCTGTTGTATTTTTGACAGAGTAGCTGCCCAACGAGTGTCTGGTGTCGTATTAAAACACACTTCCTGGTACCACCAGTAATGGCAGTATCACCAAATCAACCCAGGACTGAAATTTTAACAATTATTAGGACTTTAAACCAAAGCAGATTTCATGTTTGAGGCTTGCTTTTGAAGTTGGAAGTGATTTAACTTTTCATTATCTGCTAAAAACAATGTTAAAAGGATTCCTGGTGAAGGTCTGTGACTGACACGCTGCTGCTTTTATCTTGGGAAGAAAAGAAAATCTGCTCATTTATTTTTCAAAATTCCTCCAAATATGAGCAGGTAATTGTTGCAATCACTTTCTGCTGACAAGTCCTTTCAATCAGCCAGCCCCTCCACCCACCCACCAAATTATAGCATTCATCAGCAAAGTGATTAATTAATCATCAAACGTACTGATTATTCGTAGATCGTGCCAATTAATCAAACTATTAAGGCTTACTTGAGCGTCTCGGCTAGGAAGAAGCTCTGCTGCACGTCGTCGTAGGTCGGGTTGGAGGAGTAGACGTCCTTCACCCCGGAGAAACCTCCGCTCACCCGGCAGTACTTATCGATGGCCTGGAGGAGACGAGGAGAGGGAAGGGAAGGAAGAGGGGGAAGGAGAGGAAAGAGAACATAAGAGGAAGGAGAAAAGGAGGTGGATGGAGATGGGAAGGGTTGTGGAAGAAGGAAGGAAGTTTGGAGATAGCAAAAGATGGAGAGAATAAGAAACAAAAAGGTAAGAGAATGACAGAAGATCACAGAGAGAAAGAAAAACGAGGAGAAAGAAAAGGGCAAAGAGAAAAGGTGGGGGGGAGATGGAAAGCACAATTTTAATAAGCTTACAAAAGCATGCTATAATTAATTCCTTTGCTTGTGACAGATTAGAGCGCGTCCTGGGGAGACCCGTACAGGAAACAGCAGCTGTAGAAAAATGGGAGGAAAAGAAGATTACCACAAACGCCTCCCCTGCATTTACAATTTATTCTCCAACATTTTTTGTTTCGTCCCTCCTCGACACAAAGCAGCTTCATAATGAGGGAACGCTCATTTGTTTCACGTAATGCTGCATCTGAGGGGAGCGGTAGCGTAATGGCAAAGTAAAAGTTTCCTTTAAGCGATGCAGAGCCCGTGGCGTCTCTCAGGGGTCCGTCTTACAATCTCCTAATCAGGTTGTCTTTGCAATTTCGTGTACAGATTTTCCAGCGAACGGCAAAATGAGAGTTGATTGGAAAATGTGAGATGCTGCTTTCTAAACACGTCTTTTGTTCTCAGTTTTTAGCTGAGTTTTTACCAGCTGTCTGCAATAAAGAAAACAACATGTAATCTGTGTGTGCATGGGGTTTTAAGCTACATTCAGGGCGAGGTTGAATCTGAGATCTTCTTTAAATCCCAACACAAAGACACATGGTGTCCGGCCTTTTTAGGACAAATCTAAGCTACTTTCATAGGTGGTTTGAATTGTGATGTAAATCCCCTCTCTGTCTATTCACTTTAGCTTTCGAGGGTTTATCTCCGATCCTCCAAATGCGACAGATGTGATGTCGATGTTTCTACAGCAACAAAAACAACAAATGTGGAGGACAGCCAGACAGTCAGATAACAGCAGAGCCTGGGACATTTAAATGGTTTCATGCCTCCATTTGCTTCACTGCAACTCACAGAAAACATCAGTTACTGGCCTGTTGCATCCGGAAAACACCTCTGTGTTACTATGACAACAAATTCCGCAGTGACAGCAAATGTCCTGTAACACAACTAACCTTAGATACCGATTTCCACCTCTCATAAAACAGACACTATTTATTGCTTTATTTCTGCTCATTTCCATTCAAATATCAAACCTAGATATTTTATGAGGTCACAGTGACCTTCCACTTTGGCCGCCAAATTCCAATCAGTTCATTGCTGAGTCCAAGTGAGTGTTTGTGCCAAACTTCAAGATAATTCCCTGACGACCTTCTTGAGATGTCTTGTTTACAAGAATGAGACAGAAACAAGGCCACAATGACCTTAACCTTTGATCAATGACTGAAACACCATTTGTTTCACTGAGAGTTGTCTAAATCCTGGAATACAGACCACTGAATACTGACAGAAACATGGACTGTAAAAATGATGGGCACAGACACCGTGACATCACCCACTGGTTTGTGGACTCCAGTTCTGAAGCCTAGAGTTGGCATTTTGGCCATCACCATCTTGGATTTTTGGAGCCATAAGTGACCATGTTTGGATGAGAGCGTGGAGCCATGGAGAAGCGAGGGGTAGATCTGACTCATAGACTGTAGTGATGCCTTGCAGATGACTTGTCACTGAAAGTGGCCTTGGGTCTGTTTGTTTTGGAGAGGAAAAGATCTCTGTGGATAATTTGGCTCACGGTACAAACCTCCTGATCATCTGGATCTTATCAGAGAAAAATAGGTGAGCACATATTAGCAGTTGCCAGCCTAATGGCCCAGCTCCGACATGCTGAACAGCCTTCAGAAAAGCACTGATTTGTAATGTTAAACTGCTTTATTCTATGTTTTTACTAGTTTAAAGTACTGGGCCTGTTTGTTTTGGAGCGTAAGAGACCTCTGCGAATAATTCAGCTCCTAGTAAAAACCTCCTGAATGTCTGGTTTGGAAATGAGACGAGCACACACCAAGTTATCAAAGAAAAAAGGTGAACACACATGGCAGGCGCTGGGCGAGTGGCCTGTCTGCGATGTGTCAAACGGCATAGAAGAAATATTGATTTGTAACACGTGGTCCGTTATGTTTGGAGATTCTGAGATGTCGTTAAAAACCTCCTGAGCAATAAACATTGAAGGAATTCTAATTGGGAGAAGTTTCAGCTGGTTGAAAGCTGCAATCCTCACTGCTAGATGCCACTAAATCTAAGTCTGACACACTGCTTCTTTGAGTTGCAGAGTACTGAGAACCCCTGCACTATCATAATCGTGCAGTTTCCCCAAAAGAGTGGCAAAAAAGTGAGCCACGACACCAAGAAAATGTCACATATCATGGCACCTTTTCCCCACAGAGCACACCCTGCCCTGCTGACTAAATGTCGAGTTCGGCTCTGAGGAGTGAAATATGTGTCGTCTACTAGAGAACAAGTCCAGTTTGTGAGCAGGTGCTTCGCCTGCCTGCACACATAAACACACGGTAACGAGTCAGCAATACCTCATTAAAAATGCAGCGATCGTCCAGCTGGTGACTCTGACAGTAAGCTATTACTGTACCTGTGTGCTCTATTGATTTGCAATGAGAACTTGTTACAGTGAAATTGGTGCCGCCATAAAAATTCTGGCTGCATTACACTGCTGCTCATACCTTATTGACTTTCACTATTAACGCATGTAATTGAAAGCATTATGTCTGTCCTTGTCTCTCAGTGTCTCTCACACACACACACACACACACACACACACACACACACACGCACACACGCGTCTTCTCCCTCCATCCCGCCCTCGAGTGACCGTTTTGCTGTCAGCAGATTTCCATCGCAAGGAGTTTGGACGGTAATTCCTGTTATTCATGGGCTGCTGTGCCCAACGCGCCTTTGTCCTTCTGGATCCACACTGCAGTGTCCAACATGCACACACACACACACACCCACACACACATACATGGCCATATCAAGCCACGTATATCCTTCGTTAAGTCTGAGTGCTTGAAACACACATTTAAGTCCCAGCAGCAACCTCTGAAGCTGAAAATGAAGCCAATGTGAAAGTGCCAAAAACTGTAATGGCTGCAGTTCCTCTAACAGCCACTTGAGGCTCCAAGAGCCAGTCAATCCCCACAGACCTCCATGTTGAAATAAGTGCCCACCTTTACAGCAGAAATAAACATGTTTACAGCCTGGTACAAAAACCAGTTTTGGTCTCTGTGGCTAATTTCCTCGTTCATGACAACTGTATGAGCGGTGAATTTTTATATTACTCCCCTGTTTAAATGTTAATGTTATGTAATGTAATGTTTGTCATGTTATTGAGGACGTGGCCGCTTAGATTGACAGGCTGTCTACAAGGTGTCATCACAGCCCTTTTACACTGCCTGATCAAAGTGGGAATGTTGCATCACTGCATCACAGATTATCATCATGGGTTGGAAGTGAACCTGTGGCTGCTGTGGCAAGGACACTGCATTTGTACATGGCATGCCCGCTCTACACGCTGAACTACTGGGTGCCCAGGTGTGACACTTGACAATGTGTTTTATGTGCAACCCACTGCCTGAAATTTGAAAAAAGCAGCTAGCAGCAGTTAGCAGCTAACTCAAAGAAGAACAGCAGCTGAAAATGACCACAGGTTGGTAAGACAATGAGGTGTAGGAGCCTGATATTCTCCAAGCAGAGGATGAGATCAACTGCTATATAACAGGGACGGTAAATTACTGTTGTTATCATTAAGAAAACGCTGCCTGACAAATACTCTGTACATCATAATTGAAACTGACGTTGTTGTTTCACACGTCACACAGCTTTTGCTTCTAAAACAAACACTGTGGCAGCATTATGCTGTTTGCTTTTGTATACAAAAGCAGAGGTGACATATTAAAGCGGCTTTGTTGGAGCAGTTTTGCGGGATCTCTGTGTAATAAGGGCGATTGTGTCAGATCCATACCTCGCTCCTCCACAGCTCCACCCTCTTGTCTAAATATGGTCACTTCTGGCTCCAAAAAACCCAGATGGTGACGGTCAAAATGCCAAACTCAAGGCTTCAAAGCCAATGAATGACATCATGTTGGTTACGTGCATTATTTTACACAGTCTATGTTTAACTTGAACAAACGCTCAGCAGCCTGGGAACTTCAAATCATCTTACTGGGTAACAGTATACCCAGTAAAACTGTACCTATATATGCAGAACACACACACGCACATTGACCATCTGTGCTAAATAAATTATCTGATAAAAAGTCTACCTGTAGGAGAAGGAGGAGGAGGAGCAGTGTGTCTGCAGCTGCTAAGTGAGGACACATTTCACATTACAGCAGCTGGGCTTGGGCTTCACACACACACACACACACACACACACACACACACACACACACACACACAGGTAAAAGCCAGTCAGTGGTAATAGCTGCTGTGAAAAGAGGAAGCGTGACAAACAGAAGCAGGTTCGGTGCAGCAGATGGATGCAGCTGAGGTGCAGGGGAGGTGTGGGGGGGGGGGGGGGGGGGGGGGGCTTGAGCTGAGCTTTGAGGCAACGTACAGAGAAGATCGCAGGTGTTTGTGAGAAGTGTGTGCATGTGTGGGGGATAAAGAGACCAACAGAAGAAGAAGAGTAGGACGACGAGCTTCGTGTGAACATGGAGAGAGCCTCAGGTGTTGTGTGAGAAAGTTATGAGTGTGCGAAAGAAACGAGAAAGAAACATGAAAAGACACAAAATGATAGAGACAGGAAACATTTTAGATGATGGAATAAAACTACAGAGGAGAGAAAAGAAAAGGCAGAAAGCCTGAAAGTATCCGAGGTGTCCCAAATCCATTTTAAATACTCAATCTAGGCAGGTTTTGAATATGCAAACTGGAAAAGTAACAAAAGAAAAGTCAGTAAGTGGTAACGTATGTTGATTTCTCACTCTAATCACACATAACTGTAAACTGTAAAGATCTGGCTGATGATTTGTTTTTTTTCTATTTTAAGTTTTTGAGTTGCAACGGACTCAGCGGGACGTTCAGCGTGACAACAGCATTCAGTAGTATAGTAAACAAGCTAATTGCGCTAACAGTGGATCAGAAATGTGCAACAACATTTTTTGCCGACACTAGATATCAAACAAAAGCCAGAAACTGTGTCGTATTAAGTATCTGTGAGCTGTTAATTCACCACTTCTAAGCAGAAGAGAGAAGATACATGTTATCTTGGAGCCTTTTGGTGCAAAGTCTCTTCTCCTCCGTGCCACTGCATCACTTCCGAAGCTGTCTGTATCAAAGAGTAGCATAAAAGTCAAGAGCGTTCACTCCGCAGCAAATCTGGGGACCAAAACCTCCCCAGAAGTACACTGACACGCAAATAAATGAATAAAAAAAACCAGACTGCTCAACTTGAAGCAATCTTACTCGACTGAGGGGTCTCTGACAGATGATCAGAACCTCTGACTTAATAATTTATACAATGAATAAAATTTGGAATAGGAACACAACAATGGAGTTTTGTACGGAGGATTCAGTGTCAGTGATGCCTGAGCTTCAGACTAAATACACTGGTTCTGTACATGTTCAGGCACATGTATGGTGTTTACAATATGTCAGGAATTGAGCTGCTTCACAAAACACAAAAGACGTGAATAACTAAAAGAATTATGGATTTAAATATTTGAAAGAAACTGTGTGTTGGGGAGGAAGTCAGTGCCAGAATCAGCCACTGCTAACACATCAGTAAAACCAAGTGTGAAGCAAATAACTCTGAACTTCTACATATGTGGCAAGATAAAGAGTAAGTCATTTATCTTCTCTATTTTACCCACAGACTGTATAAAATAATCAGTGTCACCCATTGGCTTGTGTACTACAGTTTGAAGTTTCATGCTTGGTATTTTGGCCGTCGCCATCTGAAATTTTTGGAGCTAGAAGTGACCATATTTGGATGAGAGGGTGGAGCTAACCCTAACACGAGCTGCTAGCCTATTTATGGTTGATTAAGGTAGTGCTAATGCTAATTTTTGCTAGCAAAAAACAGGCTTAGAACTATGACTGCACGATAATATCGGCACGTCTTCGGTATTGACCAGTATCTGCTTTAAAATGAATCAGAATCGGCCAACATACTTTTTATTATTTTGCACAATAAATAAATTAATATTATATACATTGGAAAGTGTTGTATTTCTCGTCTCCATCTGCTGCTGGGCCGTCGCGATAAAAGTATGCATGTATAATACAATGCTAATTCCTCTGCACAGGAGACTAGATGATCATTAAAATTAGGTGGGGACAAATGTGGATATATTGATATCGGTATTGGTTAGCAGCCAAATGCTGAACAAGACTTTTTTTAGACAACCCAAACGTTACAATTAACTTCCATTTATTGAAAACAAACTCGAAAGGAACAGCTACGGCTACACCTAAAACCAACACCAACACTGTTGCTGTGGTAGCTACTTGTCAACGGACAACAGCTACTTTTCACTCAAAGCGGGCATGAACTTAATTATGAATTACTTTATGCCTTAATAACGTTTCAGTGGGTTGTTATATAAAAATTCACCCCTGTACAGTTGTCACGAATGTACAAATTAGCTACAGAGACCAAAACTGTTTTTGCACCAGGCTGTAAACACATTTATTCCTGCTGTAAAATTGGGCACTTTAACATGAGGGTCTATGGGGATTGACTCGCTTTTGGAGCCAGCCTCAAGTGGCCATTAGGGGAACTGCAGTTTTTGGCACTTCTGTATTGGCGCTTTATTTTTCAGCCCAGGATGTTGCTGCTTCATTTTATCTTAACAAAAAATGATATGAAAATACATCATAGTTTAATACGAAAAAAAAGTTTGCTGCATCCTATATCTGCAGAAAGTAAAGGTAGTTTTTTTTCTCACCCAAATGCTATAACAAGAAGATCAATACCAAGCCCCTGTCAGACACCATCTTTTTCTCTTATCTTATACTGTACTGTAAGCTTTACTTAAACATAGCGACCTTTAAACATCAATACACTAAACAAACATAAAACTATGGAGGAACAAAATTAAATAAGACCAGAACAACTTATATAATCTGTCATCTACATTAGTATGCATGTATGTAGCATAATAAAATATGAAGTAGAGGCAAAGATGAGCCCTTTAGCACCAGCCCTTTTCAGTGTCACTCAAACTTGGTACAATCACACATCATAAACACACTTTGCCAAATGTATTTGCTTTCCACAGGAGCACGTACGCACTTACTCCCACTCAGAAAAACAAAGAGAAGTAGTTTCACTGCTTCAAAATGGAGGAAAAATAGGTGACAAGAAGATTGGCAGGAGAAAGAAAGAAAAACTGAGTATAAAAGAGTGGGAGAGAGGGAGAGAAAAAAAAAAAAAAAAGATGACGAGCAGGCCGGCTGAGATTTAGACAGAGAAGACACATTGACTGCTGTATAGAAGACAAGCTCTTTAATCCTCTGTTAGGAGTGGAGCAGGGGAGTGAAGAGGAGACAGAGGGCTTTCATTTCTGCTCTACTTTCATAAAGCTTTTCATATTAAAACACAAGGGGGAAGAATAAATAACTAATAACAGCTGAAAGATTAACATTCACCTGCAGGTACGTGTGCTCCTCTCGCTGTGTGCTTTACTGTGAGAAACTGGGTGATAACACTTGATGCAACCGGCACTTAATCTGGTTTCACAAGCTCAAATGAAGCTTAAAACAACTCCCCGCCACAGGTTGTCATAGGCACGGGGGAAAGGGCATGAAAACAGCTTTTTATTTTGCCGGAGAGACAAATGAAGCCTCGCAATTACGCACAGTCTGACCTTCTGATTCAAACTCATCTACTGACTCAAAAGTCGATATTAAATCACAGTTCCGACTGCAGCAAAACAAGCTCGGCTCAATACTTGAATACTTTCACTTTCCAATGGATACAAAGCACATAAAAGAATATAAAGGAGCTCAGACACCCAAATCACACAGAGCAGAAAGGGGAATTTGTGGGGTGAAATTATCGTAGAATACTTCCTTTCTGAAAGACAGCACAGAGTTTAATGGTGCAAATGGAATCGCTTTTAATATTTATCTATAACTGTTAAAAGGTGAGAGCGTGAAGCTGACACTGGTGCCGCCCGCTAAGACTCTTTCATTTCATCTGTGACTGTGCTTTTAATAAATCAATACATGCAACAAAGATAAACTGAATATTCTCATATTTCTTAGTTACTAAAGAGTAACACTTCAGAGTTTCTAAACTGAACTGCCCAACCCCGATCAGCCACTGTAGAAAATGATCACGAATGTACTCTCTTTATGCTCACTTAAAGCTAAACGCTGTATTAAAACTGTCAGAAGTACTCAGACACCTACAGCTGGACGTTGGTTTAAAAGTCTTTACAAGTGTTGAACAATAGACAAGCTGACTTGCGCCACCACGAGGAAAAGACAGATTTTTTCTTTGAAATATGGAGAAAATGTTATCATGCATAAAGATTCAAGATTCAAGATTAACTTTATTGTCTCACAAAGTGAGAAATTTGTTCTGGGCCGTTCGCCCATGCTGCAGCCACAACACAGAACATACAATACAACACAATACCAAACATACAATAGATATGCGCGTTCCATATCATATAAGGTGCTGAAAAGTGCAAGAAACATGGTGAATTAAAAAATGAATAAATAAAAGAATGAATAAATAACACCTAATAGGGCTAATAAAATGCTAAAATTATAATAAGTAAAAATACTAACCTGTACAAAACAAACAAAAGCAAGTCATCTGAGCGCTGGTCTTATCTGACCTTGTTTACCAGCTTTATTGACACAGGAACAAACGAGTTTTTAAATCTGTTTAGTCTGCAGTAAGGAACTCTAAACCTTCTACCAGACGGTAGCAGCTCATACTCGCCATGCATGATGTGTGATGGATCGCAGATAATTTTATTTGCTTGTTGCAGAGTGGCCTGTTCATAAATACTCTGAATGGAGAAGTGCAATAATTTTTCCAGCAGCATGAATTAGCTGAAACAGTTTGTTCTTTAGCTACACAGAGAGGTTACCAAACCAAGCTGTGATACTATACCTGATCAGACTTTCTAAGACTGCCTTATAAAAATCAACATAGTCTGCTATGATATTAGCTGCCTTAGCAGCACTACCCCCAGGCGGGATATATGCATAAAGATAATGTAATTTTAAAAAAGTGGCAACATTTGAGGCTGAAATGCACACAATTGCAGTTCCTCTAATGGCCACTTGAGGCTGGCTCCAAAAGCGAGTCAATCCCCATAGACCCCCATGTTAAAATTCCCAAGTTTACAGCAAAAATAAACATGTTTGCGGCCTGGTTCACAAAACTGGTTTGGTCTCTATGCCTAATCTCCTTGCTCATGACAACTGTGCGGGGTCACATTTTCTGCTAAAATGTCATCAAGGCTTAAAGCTACACGTAATTAAGGGTGCTTTCAGACCTTGAGTCGTCTTGCTTTGGTCTGAATCAGGGACTCATTTTGTCACAAAGTTGTATAATTGCCTAGAGTTGGTTCGTGTTCTCACGGCAGCATTTACAAGTGGACCAGATCAAATGCCTTGTGTGAGAAAGCTGCTCTTGATTGGTCAGAATTTCCATGTGGGAAAAATCCAGGAAGTAAAGCAAACGTTGAAGAAGAGTACACTTGCAAGATAAATGTGACACTTTCTAATGTCACAATGGAGGGACAACTACGCAGGTTGATTTTAGCGCTGCTCATCGTGGACTATATTGCTGTCATTGTTCATTTTAGTCAAACCATACAGTTTGAAAACGAGGCGCGGCTCCAACTAGAAAACAATGTTTTGATGCATTGGATGTGCTGAATGTGCATATTAAGGCAGTACAGGAGGAGGTGCACATTAATAATCCTCCAGGACTGTAACATGCTCATGTTTAACCCAAACAATGTGTCATGTGACTGCAGTTGCTTCACATCCAGGTCGGAACACCTTCTCACCACAAACGAACCGCACCAGAGTTCGTTTGTAACCGGACTGAGACCACCTTAAAACTTAGATCCACACTGAAAGCTGTACTTTGGATCACTACAAACACGCATCCATCCATTTTCTGGAGCTGATCCCAAACAAGTACAGTATTAAGAGAGAAACATTTAGAAAGGAAAACCCCAAGTCAGTTATCTTCAAGTTTCCCCATAGCAACATAGTCAAAGATGCAAAAAAATACTACTTTTGAAAACTGCTCATTACCATACACTAAGATCTTTATTCAAACTGTTATATAGTCTCATTTCCCCTGGAGTAATTATACCGTTATTACACTACATTTCCCACAAACCCCTCCAGAATTTGCTCCCTCTCCTCTGTGATGTTGTGTGCAACTGTTTTCTCGAGTCTGACATTCCAGCAAGACCTGATGATTGATGGAGCGAACTTTTCCATTAGACTTTTTCTTTTTCATGGCCGTCTGCATTTAACAGCTCTGAAAGCTTTAGCTGCTTTTTGTTCTCGGAGAACGCGGCTTACAAATATTCTTGTTTTGAGCTGCGGAGCAAATCCAACAGATGTCTCACCAGATCCTTCACGTTGTACAGAGCAACAATAAAATGTTAAAATGATAAAATGTCTCTCTATATATATATGTCTGCTAATTACCTGTGCTGCCTCCCAGCCCCACTGCCGGTATTTGGGATCGTGGGTGAACCGCCACATGTACCAGTAGGTCTCGATGACCTCCGGCCGCAGGATGTAGTACTTCTCGTTCTGCCGTACGGCCACCGCCTCCAGGCCGCTGTCGAACTTAAAGGCTTCCGGGCCAAGCTTCAACACTGGGGGGAGAAAAGAAAGGTGGAGGTGGGGAATGGTAGAGAGGGAAAGAGGGGAGGGACAAGAGGTGACACAGGAAGATGGAGAAGGACAGAAGGGAGGCAACAAGACAAACAAGAGGGAGAAGGGAGGACAGAAAAAGGACAAACATGAAGAACAAGCAGAGTAGAGGAAGGGTGAGATGGGGGAGGAGAGATGGAGAAGGGGGAGTTAATGACAGGGATCAGAGAGACAAAGGAAGAAAGTCAGCAACAGGAAAACAATGATTAAGACAGGAAACAGGAGACAGGAAATAAACATCATCTTCTGCTCCTTGTCTGTCTTCATGGTTCAGCTGCTGGTGATAACAGGTCAGGGCTGATTATGAATTAGTGTGTGTGTGTGTGTGTGTGTGTGTGTGTGTGTGTGTGTGTGTGATTATAAGAAATTAAAAAAAACCCCAAACTCATAGAATTTACTGGATGTTCATCTTTTTACAAGCACCGCCAATTAAGTGTGATGGACATTAAGAGTGGAAAATTACTGAGAAGATGAAGGAGGTGGTGACAGGACTGTCTGTGAAAAGATTAACACACTCTGACACACACACACACACACACACTCGATGGCTGCTGTGACTGCTCATTAAGAACCAACAGACCCAACTCTAGACAGCCTGACCGTTGCGATCAAACTCCCTGCCACCTAACCAGAAAGTTCCCTCTTCCTCTTCCTCCCGCTCTCTTCCTCTTCTCTCTGTCTCCCCATCTTCATTTGTTGCCATGGCAACCTCCCCTCTTTCTCAGAGCAACCTCACGATTTCTAAGCAAACACACACACACACTTTACACATACAATCATGATGCAAGATCACACGCTGGTGTTTCTTTTGCTGACAACTATTGATCCTCGTCGGGGAAAACATCCCGAGCAGGTATTTTTCTAAAGGTCTCCTTTGAATGGATGATATATATATTTACTCTTCCAGCAAATGAAAATGTAAAAACATGACCAATCGACCTACCACTGTCTCTGTCTCTCTAAAAAAAGCTTTTCTAAGACAGACACTATGAATTTATGTCCTTTAGGTAGTTTTACTGCTTGTGATCCTGAAATCACTGCAGCTGCACAACATCTTCAAACTGTTTTAGAACATTGCAGAGAAAAGATGCAGCGATGTGAACTGGCCGATCTGAGCTCAACTTAAGCCGGCTGATGGTGTCACCTGCAACTCAGCTGGTCAAACTGCCAACGGCTGGTTTTAGAACGTAAAGCACGTCAACTGTTTCAACAGCTGATTGGCTTGTAGTGAAGTCTGCTGGTCAAGTCAAAGTGACCACAGAAAGCATGTTTGCTCGCTGCAGCAGGTGCTACATCTCTGCCGAGCCTTCTGTTTCTGTCCTCGCAGTGTGCCAGTGTCGGACGGTGGGTCGCTGCTGCTGCTGCTGCTGCTCGCACATACATGCTCATATTATCACATATTCCTATGGCGTATTTCTTATCTGATGCTCATTTTGTTTCTGTTCTTAGCCATTTCATCACTACAAATGCAGCTATAGCCTGTATCTCACTATCACTATCCTCATTCATATTTTAAGAAGCTACAAATTATATTCAGCCACAAAATAAGCCCGAAAAGCTGCAAATCAGAACAGAAGTACAGAGAGTTGTTGCATAGAGATGATACACCGTCTCATCTAGTTGCACATATGTGAAGTAGTTGTCTGTTTTAACTCGCCACGATCATAAAAGTAGAATACAAAAATATATGACACACAACATTATTTATTCATCTGCATGTTGTTAATTATCCTAGAAAAGGGGTTGCACGGCGACACTTTCAGAGCACAAAAACACAGACTGGAGTGTTTACAGTCTCTGTTGCAATCGATGGGACATTTAAAAATAGCAGGTGCATTTGTGCACCAGTCCTTGTCAAGCAAGGGTGACTATCTCCTCTGGACCAATCAGCAGACTGGAGTGTTTCTAGCTTTACATTACCGGATCAGTGTGCCAGATACCTCAACACAGAGGTGACCAATTACGTGACAGACCTGAAGTGTTCTATCGGTGCCATCAACAACTTTTGACAGTGGAAACGCAGTAATACTTTTTTAATGTCTGACGAACTGAACTGAACTGAACTGCTCGGTGGAAACGAGGCTTTGAGGTTATAGGAATGCATTTACTGCACATTAAAGCAATAATAATATTGGCTTCAGTGTAAGAAACACCAGTGTAATCAAATGTGAAAAAAAAACAAAACCAAAAAAAAAAACTCTGTAGTTGAACAGTTGTTTCAAATATAAAGTTACAGACAATCTGTACTCTGCTAACATGCTGGTTTCATTCAGACTCAAAGTGCTGTGTGTGTGTGTGTGTGTGTGTGTGTCTGCTCACCTGTCCTGTCATAGGACTCGTGGCAGGTGTGTGCGATCTCGGCTCCCAGCTGCAGGTAGTGTCCGGCCTTGTCGTCGGGTGAGCCGTCAGCTCCCAACGCAAACATGCCGCCGGCGAAGCAGGCCAGGTGGCCCATCTTCCTCTCCAGGTGGCCATTCTTCCACTCACCAATGAAAGTCAGACCGCCGTTGGATTTGCGTATCAGGTGGCGCTCGATGGCCTGGAAGGTAGAGTGTGTGCATTTGGTAAATGAGACGATCCAAGAAAGTTGAATGAAGAAGTATGTTTTCAGTGAGGATGTGGACAGAGGTTACAAATGAAATATTGAGTGTACGTGTGTGTGTGTGTGTGTGTGTGTGTGTGTGTGTGTATTTGTATGCAGACAGCGATTGAAACAACACATCAGGATGTGTGAAATGTGTGTTTGAGTGAGAATGTGCATATGACAAGAGGTAAGGTCAGAAAATGTGGAATGACAGTATTAAAGTAAGAATGTGAACGGAGGTTGTGAACGGAATATTAAGTGTGTGTACGTGTGTGTGAATGTATTAATGGGGTTAAGTTGTGTGAATGGGGCAGTGACATTGAGTGCATGTGTAAGAGGGCGGGGAAGAAGAAGAGGAAGAAAACAGAACAAAGTGGTGAGTGCAGAATTTAAAATGCAGCCACATCCCTCGCCCTTCGCTCTGTAGCATCTGTTCTGCTCACTCTGTGACACTCTTAATGATTGACAGACATCTTCATCAGCTACAGACCACTGACATCTGCTCCCTGCTGAATCTGCTCTCACTTTAGGTGGAATAAAACACAAGCACACCTTCTTTTTGTAACCTGCCCACCTCACTTAAATGCTTTAAATCAGTACCTTTGCTACGGGCACACGCATCACTGACAGAGGGGGCAAAAAGTATGATCATCATCAATCATAATCATAGGTATCGCATTAACTCTTCTTCAGACCCTCTCAGACACAATCCAGTTTGAGCTGCATTTGCAGCTGTGCAGCTTTTTATTATTACCGTTATTTAGGCTGACCAAACGTCCTCTTTTGCCCGGACATGTCCACTTTTCACGTCCTGTCCGGGGCGTACGGGGGTTTTCCGTGTGTGTGTGCGTGTGTGTGTGTGTGTGTTAGAGTGCGGCACGGGTCGCATATTTCTGTCAAAACTAGGGATAGACTGATATGGATTTTTTAGGGCCGATGCCGATACCGATTTTTTTCCATCACCCTTAGCCGATGACCGATTATAGACTGCCAATTTTCTTGAGCCGATAATTGGGGCCGATACTGCTTTTGCTCCCTCAATTTACATCAAAAAAATGACACAATGATAACAAATATTACAGGTCTCAAGTTTAAAATAAGAAACATTTATTGAACAGTAAAAAATACTAAAACAAGATGGAAAGTTGAGGTAGAACAGGTAGAATATTATTATTATTATTATTACACATTCAAATAAAAAAAAGAGTTCAGTGCTCTTAAATCTTCCAGTAATGTCTTTATAAAATAAACAAATATTTAAAATGAAGCATAAATAAAACAACAACTACTGTACACAGTAGGATTCGCTGCATGTGCACTGCAGGGTCTTCTGGCAACACAGAGCTGCCCATGGATGCCTGTCTGTAAATCATGCCAGGGAAAAATAAATCTGCGAACCCACGCGCGTATTGGCCAATGCCGATACAAGTAAAAAACTCAAATATCGGCCCGATATATCGGTCTATCTTTAGTCAAACCCCGACCCAAGCCCGACATTATTTAATTACTAAAGCACTGAGTTTGTGTCACACAGTGGTTACAGGTTATTTAACAGGCCGGGCGTGCCCCGTTGGTTTTCAGCGGAGAGGGAGACCTCCGTGTTTGAGACGGGAGCGGGAGGTCCGAGGCTTCCAGCGAGAGGAGAGGGAGAAATAAAACAAAATAAGATAAAATAGGAGACACCTGTCTCCCTCTTTTATTTTATTTTCAGCGTTTAATCAAGGCAGAGGCAGGCGGCTGGAGGTCCGAGACTTCCAGCGAGGGGAGAGGTAGAAACAAACAGCCAATGTGTGTCTGTGTGTGTTATGTTCAGGTGTTGTCACGTAAATAACAGTGCCCAAGCAACAAACAGGACAGACAATAGGATTTTATTTATTTTTACACTACATTTTCACTGAAAGCTGACCGAATCCGACCCGAGCCCGAATACAATTTATACAATTTTGACCAAACCCGGCCCGACCTGTCGGTACCGTCGGACTCGGATCGCCACACTCTAGTGTGTGTATGTGTCCCCTATAGGGGCCTACCTGAATTTCTGTCTTTGAGAGATATTATTTTGTAATATAACTGAATTTTCTATCCATACATATAAACTTTAAATAGGCTATAGGCCTATTAAAATGATAAGGCATCTTTGAGTAAACTGCGAGTATCATTTAAGTAGGCTATGTCATGACCGGGCCGAGTGTCCTCTTTGTTGGAAATCAAAATATGGTCACCCTACCGTTATTAATAGTCAGTTGCCTTTTGCTGAACAATGGGACAGGAACAAAACTTTGTCCGATTCAAAGTGATGAGTGTTGGAAATGTAAGGACCCATTCACACTGGTGCTATCTGGTCTGCTTAAAATGAACCCTGGTCCGATTACATGGGTAGTTTGGTTCATTTGGAGTAGTGTGAACGCTCAATCGAACTCTGGTGCAGACCAAACGAGCAAACCCTGGTCTGCTTGAAAACTGGGGGTCTCAGTTCTCTTGCAAGTGAACCCTGGTGCGGTTCGCTTACAGTGGGAAATGCAAACAGACTATCCAGCAAACCAAAGAGAGGAAGTGACGTAGAGCGCAGTGCATTTTGGTAGAAGAAAAACAAAGCCAACAGCACGAACCGCTCATTGCCTCGCCTGCTGCTCATACTGGGCAGCTTCTAGGTTTGAACACCAAAGTAAAAACAGAAACCCCAAGACTGTATAAATTTGGTGTTGCTCCTTGTGTTTGTGGTGACCAAGCCGGCTGAAGGGGATGGAATTTCCGTTTTCAGTCCTGGCCAATCGATGAGCAGGGTTTTCTTCTTCCTCATGCCTTTTTGCTTCCTGGTCAGTGGTCCTTTCGGGCAATGCCGCCCCCAGACAAGCAGCTGTTGTAACTGCGTGACGTTGTCCAGGTGGTTTGGTCCGCTTTAAAAAGTGCAGTGTAAAAGTGAACCAAACCAAATGAATTCCCCCGCCCAATCGAACCGAGTCCCCCGGACTATCCTGGTGTGAATGTGCCCTAAGGGTTTCCCCATTTTTGACCAGAGTACATCACATTTTCACCTTCTTGGAGACAAATCTGTTCTAGCAGCGCAACTTGCAAAGGCACAGTTTGGATTGGCTCTTGCAGGCTTCCTTATTGCACCCAAGATTATACAAGGAACTGGAAAAAATAAACTCAAACCTTGGTATAAGGACTGGATTGATCTCATGACTGTTGCAGCATCATACAAGTTAAAGCTGGTTAAACTGAAAGATTGAGAGTCGAGATTCAGTGAAATGTGGCGTGGCTTCCTCAGATTTATTAGCACGGGGCCATAAATGGGGGCGCCCACTAGCTGACCTGGTAGAGCGGGGGCCCCTGGGTTCAGTCCCGCCCACTTCAAAAGATTTGAACTATCCCTTTAAAAGGAAGTGTCTGTAAAACATATGCAGATGTGTTGGGCTGTACCTCAATGGCGTCATCATAAGTCTTGCGGGCCTCTGTGTCGGTCTTGTCTGACATGAGCCACGCCTTCAGCAGGTACTCGTAAAAACTGTCCCCAAGTCCTCCAACTGAGGTGTGATCTGCAGAGACAGAGAGGAAATAAAAACAGTTAAAAAAGTGCAGGAAACAAAGGTAGAAAGGAAAAACAGCAAGAGACGGACAAATGAGAAAGCCAAAGTGAATTATTCATTCTTCGACTTTGCCTGAAAGTCACTGGCAGAGAGAAACATATGGCATCAAAAGCATCTACCCAAACCCAGGGTTTTTTTTTTCTTCTCCACACCCACGATATATTGGCAGCATTCATCCCACTCATTTTTTCGTTTTTGTTTACCGTTTCCCTGATGGGCTCACATTTCACTGTCCCCACTCGTCCTCTTGAAAGTTTACACAGCTTTCATGGCTGTCCTAATTTGCAGGACGCCACATAGAGAGGATGGGACGCAGCCAACACTCATTCTGATCACACTATGAAAATAACTTATTTTCTCCAGAGGGAGTTTCGAGCCCCACTTGATTTGATTTTTTAATGACACTTTGGTCTATTTCAGGGGCAATTTTACTGACCTATAAAATATTATTCACTATATTACACAAAGAAAAGAAATTTGTGCTCCTAAGATTTGCTGAACCATACCAGCATGACAGAAGATACTTTCTGACAATAACTGAAAAGGCAACTATTCTTTATAGTTTGATTTATCTATCATGTTTAATGTTTATGTTTGTGAATGTCAACTAATCATTTGCATTTGTGCAAAAATACATCTTTTTTGTTCTGCAGTTATTCAGAGTTACTTTATACTAACAAATTAAGTAAATAGGTGGTAAAATTATCCGAAATTTCATTCTTCCTTAGGAGCTCCTAGTGCCAGTGGCGGAAAAAGTGTTCAGATCATTTACTTAAAGCAATAGCGTCAACATCAGCTTAAGTGTACACTAAATTTAGAACATTTTTACGGCTTAACCCTGCCTTGCTGTCAAGTAGTCGTTCGTTAGTCACTCACCCTACAGCAGGAAACAGCACTTCAAAATAAAAGCTTTGTGCTGGAAATTCACTGTACTGAAAAATAAAGTGTGTTTGTTACAAAGCTGATGCGTTCACAAGTCACTTGCGGACCATTCAGAATAGACCCACAACCTATTTTGGACCACAACCCAACAGTTGGCGACCACTGATTTAGAAAATTGAATTTAAGATATTACAAGACTTTTTAAGGACATGTAGATGCCCCGGAGTAAAAATATGACTTAGAAGACAAGGGAATTACTCAAGTAAAGCACAAATATTGAAAAACTGTACTTAACTACAGTACTTGAAATGTACTTAGTTACTTTCCACCACTGCCTTATGATCTCAAAGGGCCAGCTGGGGATGCAATCTTCATTTAGCTCCGACTTCACAGAGGGACACTGTGATATCCTTCATCCTCGACGTGTGGCTATCTCCTCAGCTCTGTGTAATCATATTCGATATCTGATGCAGATGCTTTGTGTCTCATCTAAAGGGATTCTTCTCTGTATGTGATTAACATGCCCGTAGGTAAATGGAGGGATACACAAAGACGGGGGGGACGAGAGAAAGACGAAGGAGCCATGAATTATTCATCTTTAGTCACACTGAGAGCACAAACAACCTTGGAGTCATTACTGAAGGCAGAGTGTGCTGATGTGTGTGTGTGTGTGTGTGTGTTCATGTCTGAACGTACATGTGGGTGACTGAGTTCATATATTTACACTGAAAATAACAGCTAGTCGTGAGGAAGCGACTTTAAAATAAAGAAAATACTGGGTACAGATTTACTCACATTTGGAAACATATTTTATAAATGAGTTTAAATCCTCTCGGACTTGTTTGTAATTGGTGGAATAAAATTATTTTCTGTAAGTGAGCCAATCAAAAAGACCCTAGCACAATTACGATGGCAATATCAAGTCTGTGTGTTTGTTATTTTAAGTATTTTAGGACTCACAACCCTGGCATTTTGCTGCAACAGATATTTCCCACATGTTTTATTCAGAGTGCTCATGCAGCATCAGCACCACTAAAGCACTCACAATAATGCAGACTTTCTCTGGGGTGTTATTTGGCAGTTAACGATGCATGTGACTGCAATGAAATGTTTTCCTTTTCAACGTTGCATGAAAAAAATTTCATATAATCACGAATATCCCCTTGCTGGAGATACAACTCTCTTCATCAGCGCTGATCTATCCTGGATGGAAAACAACCAGCAGACCTAGATGGATGCCGGTATATTTTGTATTCATCTTGAGTATTTGTGCTCCGCCAGCATCTGGCAGGTCACCAGCCCTCTTCTGGTGGCTCTGTACCACGCCAAATTATCATACTTGGTTGGTGAAGTACTGAAAGTGGCATGTGGTTATTTGTGCGTCTGCTGGCTGAAAGAAAAACACTTTCATGTCAAGGTTATAATGGCGCTGCACCTTGGCGGTTTGTGGAGCTCCTTCAGGTGACTAATGAGTGGAGAATCTAGGATGAATGTTCTTGAAGGAAAAGTCACCTACGTACCAATCTACTGTCATTTGTCACAAATAAAGCGTCTGTTGATCTGTATTTCCTTTAGGGTAAAGACACAAAAGGGAAAGCTTCCACCAGGGTGCTGAAGAAGCAACCCTGACTTGACTGTTGAGCTTCACGTCCAGGTGGAGGAATGAGGATTCAGTCCTGGTAGCGGCAGCTCTTGTAAGAGTCACAAGAAGCTAAAGGGATTTTATGTCAGAGAGCTTCTGATCTCACCTTTAGGTTAATGGTAAGGAGCTCAATAATCCCCAAAGAGATCTGCTCAGAATGATTCGTACTTTGCTTACAAAGGAGCCACATGAGGTGGGTCTAAAATATCTAAACAAGACGCCTTCCTGATCCTTCCATGTGAAGGCTTTCTGGGCCACTCGTACCCTCTCCACCAACATTAGGGCTGTCAAAAAAAAATTGAAGTTGGAAACATACTTGAATGTATGTTTTTTTTAGTTCGAACCTAAATTTGATAATTTGAATATCATTAATAATTAATTAATACTATTAATAATGTTGTATATCACGGCAAATCCCGTTCGGGCGGAGATGGCTCGCGCGCAAGCCGGGCCAGAGAGGGACGCAGCGACGGAGGAAGAGGCGCCCGCTGCGCCAACACCACCCACTGCGCTGTCCGCGATGCGTGACCTGTTCGGGGAGACATACAGGGAGAGTGTTGCACCTGCTGCCTCTCTGCCTACCCTTTTTGAAGAAGAGATGAAACATTACCAGAATGAGACACCACTACGAGCCGACCAGGATCCACTCTTGTGGTGGAAAACTACGCATTGAAGTATCCAAACATTGCTCAGATGGCAAGGCAGAAGTTGGTCATACCTGGGACTTCAGTGAGGTCAGAAAGGGTGTTTTCATCCGTGTGTATATAATAATAGATAATAAATTCGAATATTATTCGAACTCTACTAAATTAATTCAAAAATATTCTAACTCAATTTCATGGTGCTTTTGACAGCCCTAACCAACATAAGGACATATATGCAAGTTTTTATAATGCAGGTAAACCCACTTAAAATAGGTGATGGACGATGGATATATAAAGAGAATTAGATACAGCGTTGGAGGTGGAACCCAATGTATTCCTATGAAAGCTTCTTTGTGGTGTGTGAAGCCAAAAAAGTTCAACTGTAGTGTAAAATATGACCCTGATTATTAGCACTGTTCTGCACTGTGTGTGGCCTATACAGCAGGTGTACAAGAGACTTCCGCTGGTGGAGCCGGCTACAGTTAGCGCTCTGCTTATGTGAATGGGGAAGAAATGATTCAGTCGTGTGGCTCTTCTAGACTTTCCAAATATTATCAGAACGAAAAGATGAAATTCTGATTTTGTGAAGGTTGTGATATTTAATAAAAAAAAGAAGACGAAGAAAAAAAAAGAATATTTCATTGGGCTTTTGCCTTTAACTGATAGGACAATATAAAGTGTGAAAGGGGGAGAGAAAGAGGGGATGACACGTAGCAAAGAGCCGTGGGCTCTACAAAAATTGGCATTAAAGCCAGGCACATTTGGAGGCCAGTAATAGACAAGTATGCCTTTCAGTTTGTTTTCCTAGTGGATCACGTTCAACATGGTTGGCTGTTGAAACAGGTGATGAGCTTAACACCAGTGATTTGACCAGCAGAGTCTAAAATGGTTTCATCTTGTGGCAAATCATTGGTCTGAACTGGGCTTTAGCGTGTCCATCCAGGTGTCATGTTTCCATCACTGCTGATTGAAGCCGTTCAGAGCTGCAACCAATAAATACAGTGACTACTGAAGACTCATTTGTCTCTGGAATGAATGTCAACTGTAACTTTTCCCATTAAAGATACAAGCCAGATGTTAGTGGGTATTGAAGGGTTATTTGTCAAGTCTGAAGGGGGCTGAACAGACCCAAGGGCTAACCTTACAAATACTAAATAGATTTCATATTTCACTCTAACACGTGAACCCAGGATAATGCTGGAGTTTGTGGTTGGGAAGAAAGACATCTGAGCTACTTCTTTCAGCCTGCTGCTGCTGCTGCTGCTGCTCTAAACAAACCCAGATAAGCAGCAGAAAATCAATGGATGGAGGGACAGTGCTTCTCGCCATCATTACCATTTCTACTATGGTTAATGTGCATTCCTCGCAGAGAGGGGAATTACCAGCAGCCCTGAGCCAACTGTAGCTACATTTTAAAGCTTATTTATATTCAAAATGTTGATTTGGCTGAGAGCACAGTGAAGTTGGTTGGACAAACTTTGGAAATTAGCAGATATTGTAGATAACAGATAAAGTTTAAAAAGTTAACTTATTTTCCAGGGGTGAGACTCTCGTTGCTTGAGGACAGAGATCCTCTCTCTTTGGATTTGGATTGGAAGTCGATACCTTTCTGTCCATGCACAGAATAATTCATTAGCAGCAGAGAGGAGAGAGAGTGACAGTAAATCCTCTATAATACAGTTAGAATTATTTCACTATATCACAGCCGCAATTTAACAATAGTTTTAACCAGAAAGACCTTGAAATGTGAGACTTGGTCAAGTTAGGTCAAGTCAAAAACTAAAATTGCAGCTTTATGGTTGTATGCTTCCTCCACCCAGTCAAGTTACAGTTTACATCATTTCTGTCCCTCTCGCATGTAGTCATGACAGTAGACAATGCTTCAAATATTAATGTTGCTGAAACAATGCTACGAACTCTATAACATGGATGCTTCACACACATCTTCAATCAACAAAGTTTCAAGATGGACACCCAAGGTTAATGTCACCAATTCAGTATTTGACCTTCTGTTCCTGAGATATGACGTTAAATAATAGCCAGAAAAGTGTATTTGCAGAACATCATGATGTCACAGTAAAGTTGACCTTTACAATTTTTGGCAGTTTGGCCTTTATTTGATAGGACAGACAGTATAAAAGAGGGCAGAAAGAGAAGAGGACATGCAGCAAAGGGCTCTACCAGGTGAGCTTCCAGGGCAGCCCATGACCTTGACCTTTGATCACCAAATTCTAATCAGTTCATCGTTGAGTCCAAGTGGACGTTTGTGCCAAATTTGGGGAAATTTCCTTAAGGTGTTCTTGAGATGTGTTCACGAGAATGGGACAGACAGACAACCCAAAAACGAAGAGAACATACCACAAGGCGAAAACGGACACCTATCAGCTACCCCTCCAATGAAGGGGCGCTGATTCTCAATAGAACCGCTAAAAGTGTTGAATATATTCTTCCAAAATGGCCGAATTTCTGGGTATGACGACAGAGAGTTGAACAAAGTGCCGCCTTATGTGTTGTATTTATTAAAGATGGGAGATACGTCAGGGTATATCTTGATTTTGTATAATGAAGTCTATGGATAACCTTAAACTTGTGTGTTGAAAATGGCATTATTTCCTAGGGTTGAGCAGAATACTCAGATGAAATGAGTCTCCAGTGCAGATAACAGTACAGATAATGTACTTTTTAAAAGTAAGACTATCATACGAGTAAAATGTGTCATTATCTGTACTCGTGATAAAGTAACATCCCCATTTTGGTAGCTGTGTTTAATCTATTAATCTTGTGATAAAATATCTGAAGCTCAATTCTTAGGCCATTCTGTAAATACTTTTCTCATAGGTAATAAACATTGCAACTTCTGGTCAATCCATGCTTCAAATAACAACCTTTGATTAGGCCCAGCCCACTTTCAATTTAACCACACCCCCTTCTGACATAAACCCCACCCATTTCGAGTACAGATACAGATAATTTAGTTGGTTGAACAGATACAGACACAGATACAGATAATGGTGCACTCGCTCATTCCTGTTTCCTTTCCACTGTACAAAGTTGAGTATATTTTGGATGTGCTTTCGAGCAATGGACATAGGGATGGACCCTTTAACGTGTGGCTTATTGTACCCAAATCCATTCTGAGGTCTCACCATCATTATCGATGAGCGCTTCTCTTCACCACGCTGTATTATGAAGACTGGTTGCCCAATAATACCCCCTAAAGTTGGGGAGGCTGATATGTGATATTTTTCTACAAGCGTCCCGCTCACTGTGACACTCTCCACAAGCTTTTGTCAGAATTAATCCTGTAAATAATCAGACTCTCATCTAGTTCAGAGTCTCTGAATCATTTCTTGCTGTGCTCATCTTGTTTTGTCTCACTATCTTTATCTCTTATGTTTGCCAATCTCTTTCTACTGACTGAGCCGTTGTTTGATTTTTACAATAAAATATGTGAAACCACATCTGAGGCGATGGCGTATGAAAGCAAAACCACTTGTTTCCAACATGGACCCTGATGTATCACATGGAGCACAACACAAGGAACAAGTACAAGTTAAATCAGATTATCAGACCACAAAAAAAAACAAAAAAAACCCCAACATAATACACCACCCACGGCTCCAACTGCCCTCTCACATGAGACAAATATAAAGAAGATGATAACAGATTAAAACACAAGTTGGAACTGCAAGTGCTCATTCAAGTTGTGTCTGATCTGTATTTTTCTCGTCCTTCTACCTTTCTCCGTTTCACAATCACCTCCCACACTCTTTCAAGTTAGCATCCACCCACACACATGCCCTCCGCTGCTCGCCTCTCCAGCATGTTCCTGCCAATCAAAGGATCCGGGTCACGCAGGAGGCGCCTGTCAATCAAAGGGAGGGTCTGCTGAGGAGGCGGCTTCAAACACACAGTACAACCGCAGACACACATGTACACAGGCGGACGTCTTCACAAAGCTTCAATCACACACGGGTTTAAAACACAGGTCAAGGGCACAGGCTGCTGAGGTAATACTAATAACCTCTGAGTATGTTATCGAGTGGGACAGCGCGGGTCATTTCTATGCAGCTCCCGACCCATTGAAGAACACAACAGCAAATGTCAGCCATGGTTTACCTCATGTTTATTCACCACATCTGTCTTTTTGACTGACAACATATCATCATGGATTTGCAAGAGGGACGGTGTATGTTTTTAAAAAAATTAATTTTAACTTAGAATTACCTAACATGGCCAAACATTAGGGCTGAGGCTGCTCCAGCACCGTCTACTGACAAGGTTTGAACAACACAGTCTGTAATTAATTCAGGATTTTACCATAACTAATGGGCTATCTGAACCTTCGTTATGAATTTTGAACAGCATATGCTAAAGTGCCTGTCAGAACATGTGCAACTTTGACAAAATCCTCTGATCTGACTTGAGAACTTCATAACATCAGGTCAAACATAAGGGTAAAGGTCAGCTAAGCTTGGCGCAAGATTTGTGTCAGCGGGAGTGAACAGCATGGACAAGCTGAGAAAAAAAAATTGTTGGGACTGTTTTGGAGCTGCTTTTAAGATCCTTAAGATCTCTTGGATGTGAGGGACTTCCACTGCGGGGGCATCGCCATCAGGATGGAGTTTTATGGCAGCTGATGTTAATGGTAAGAGCTAGTGTCTTACTAGTTTCTAGTTTTTCTACCGAGCTACACCCTCCAACCGCATCACCGTGTGGAAGGATGCGTGCATATTGTCATGAGCGAGAGATTTAAACATTAATGGCGTGCTTAGCTGAGCGACAAAGAGCAGACGTAAAGCTAGGATTTTTTTCCGGAGGGAGGCTTTAGTAAAGAGACAACAGGATTCATTCATTCATTCATTCATTCATTTTCCGTAACTGCTTATCCTGTTAGGGGTCTCAGGGGGCTGGAGCCTATACTAGATGACATTGGGCAAGAGGCAGGGTTCACCCTGGACAGGTCACCAGACTATCACAGGGCTCACACATAGAGACAGAAAACCACTCACACTCACATTCACACCTACGGGCAATTTAGAGTCACCAATTAACCTGCATGTCTCTGGACTGTGAGAGGAAGCTGAAGCACCTGGAGGAAACCCACTCTGACACAGGGAGAACATGCAAACTCCACACAGAGGGGCTCCTCCAGCCTGGGTTCAAACCAGGAACCCTCTTGCTGTAAGGTGACAATGCTAACTACACCACCGTGCCACCGAGACAACTGGAAGTCCGACATTATCCAAAAAGACACATGCAGTTCAGAGAGAAACTGTGTCTGAGTCAAAGCAGCGCACATCTTTTGACTAACAGCTGATGGAACCACCACTGTAAGAACGTTCCAGCAGTTTTCCGTAGCTTCGGTAGTTTTCCAGTAAGCGTGGACACATACACAGTCATGCATGCATATTAACACTGTGCAGCAAGTCTGATGTTGTGCTCATCGACGGCTGTTTTCCCAGTTAAAAACTGAGCCAATCAAAGCTTTGCAGATGAGATTAAGAAAAATTGCAACAGAAGTTGCCACAAAAAGCTGGTTTGATGTTTTTGATTATTTTCCTTTTCACTTAATTTTCTGGTGTTTTACGTCAGGTGGACAAAAATGCCAGCTAGATAAAACGATAATTAAGTGGTTTAGAAAATCTAAAGGCTAGAAAATTTGCTCCAGTAGATGGGCAGTGCTTCGTTTTGGCTCCACCTTTCAACATGGCGGCCAGGTCACAAAATTTCTAATTTTACAGCTAAACAGTGCACTGGAATAAGTTTCTGAAAACATTTGCGGTGAGAAAAACGCAATGTAATAACAGAATCTTGATTTATATTTGATCAGCATTGCCTACTTTGACAGCTGTGTTACAGCGTCCTCGGCTCTGATTGGTTGTTTTCATTCAGCCATGCTGGACTCTAGCAAATGCATCAGAAGCAGTACGAGGTTTTTTTTTTTTATGGTGTATGCTTTTCATTTCTTCTGGACTATTTTTGTAAGGCAGCAATACTTGTTCAGCTCCTGAGTCCAAGACCATTTTCCCTATGGGGACAATAAAGTATATCGTATCATATCATATCGCATCGCATCGTAGTGACAGTCTCGGCAAATATCAGAAAAATCAAATCAAAATTAAAATTCAGATTTATTTCTGTTTTAGGAATAATTAATTTTGCTATGTGGAAATCCTGTGAGTGGTGTGTGTGTGTCTGTGTGTGTGTGTGTGTGTGTGAGCAAAGGAGAGTGTCAGTGAGTAGGTTAAAAAGAGGGAGTGGGTGGCGTGTGTGTGTGTGTGTGTGCGTGTGTGTGTAGGCAGAGGAGTGTGTGGTAATAAGGCTGTCAGTCACAGCAGGATCTCATTAAGACGGAGGAGCTCAGCCTCATTCCTCATTAGTTGAGCTTAACTACTGTCTACACACCTACACTGCACAGTAACACACACACAAAAAATTCATATACAGTGACACAGTCACACACACTTTCGACACGCTTCTACCCTTCAAACGCAGGCACACATTCACATATAACTCTCACCCAGTACTTACAACTACTCACAATTTAAATGTTCATATTCAAACACACACACAGCTGTCTCACACACACCCATGTACATCAGAACCAAAGTGAAAGACAATTACTTGAAAAAAACAAACAAAACAAAACACTTGATTTTACTATTTTACAAACCAGTTGGACTTTTAAAGATAACAAATCCTCCAAACAACACCTGATTGATGAGTTGCCACGGGAGCTGATACAGTAGACAACACTGCGGCCACAGGCAGATTCCGGCTGATGGTGTGTGTTAATTCTGTGCCTGGTACCAGCGCACATAAATCTAACGTGAGACAGCCGCGCTTCCTCGATTCAGCCCTGAAAGCTCAGTCTAAATGCTCCTGTAATGAATTTAAATGGATGTCCCTGTTTGACTCTGCGGCAGTTACAGGTGTTCAGAAATATGCAAATAACAATCCCACAACACCACGTTGTACACACAGCGTGTTTATCTGAAAACAGAATTGTCATTTTCTGCCTTCCTGACTCTGTGAATGATAATCACGGTATCATGTCGGCACCGTGAGCAGTGACTGTGGAGGATCTTTGTTGATGCTTTATTGATGTGTCTGCTGTTGATTAAAAACATGGTTAACAAGATAAGTGATGTTTGTCTTTCTAAGTTTGAAGCCGCTTTTTAACCAAATCTCTGATCCTTACTGTGAACACGGAAATGTACACTGATTAAACTCGCCTTTAAGAAATAAACAGTACGTCCTTGGTTAACTTTGGTTCTTGTTGTCATACCAAAAACAAGACATTAAAATGTCATTTATCTTTCCGCCATGATACTGTTGATACTGAGTAATCCTCAACAGATTAAGGAGACTGCTTTTTGTGTCGCAGTTACAGTCTGAAATTAACTTTTTTTACTGCCTTCACTGCCTTTTTTGTCTGATATAAATTAAGTTCCTAAAAGCCATACAGTACACATGAACGTCCCGCCTATGTTGGGAAGTAAGACATGGGAACATAAGAAGAACGAAGAGGTTTAGCGCTCCAACTGCCTCACAAGGAATGGCAAGCCTGTCCTGTGCTCTTACACCAGGGGAATCTTCTATCAGGAGGGACTTTAGAGATTAGGTCCAAAGACACTGGAGCACATGGACAAGAGGCAACAAACTTTACTAAACAAACTGATGCTTTGACGCCAGATGTGTCTTCATCAGACTCCTGACTCTGATGAAGACACATCTGGTGTCCTGACACAGGAACGTTACTTGGGTCTTGAGGAGCTGCAGTGTTTAATTATAGGCAAACTGAAACGTACACTGTACATTTACTACCACTTGACAACTTAACTGCTAATATCTCATCTGCTCTGATCATCAACACCTGTCTGTTCTGAGCTCATCCACCATCACCCTCACACTCTCTCTTGCTCGAACGGCACACACGCACTGTGCCCATCCCTCAGACAAAACTGACAAATGCATGAGCAAATCTTTTTATTGATGGTTATTGGTTAGAACTTAGACTCTGAATCAAAATGAATAATGTTCTTCAGCTAATAGCGTTGCTTTAAACAGCAGTTATATGTCTTTCTGATGTGCCTTTTCTCTGTCCACCAAAGTGGCAAACGGCCAGACAATTTTACACGCTACTGCGAACAACTAACCATGAATTTGCAGGTGGCGGGTGCTAATTTCAGACCCTGGTCACAATATATGCAGAAATTGAAGACAGAAACTAGAATTACTGCCCTGCAGTAATAAGCCTCCATGCACCACTCAGCTGCACTTACAATTTACATCCATGTCTGTGAAAACATGGATACCAAGATTAGTGTCACCAATTCAGTACCTGGCTGAATGTCTCCTCTGAGATATGACGTTGAGTAAGGGCCAGAAAAGTGCTTTTGCAGAACATTATGTCGTCACAGTGAAGTTGACCTTTTTGGTTATAAAATGTCATCACCCTTCTGTGCAGAGTCCGCATGTTCTCCCTGAGGTTTCCTCCAGGTACTCCAGCTTCCTCCCACAGTCCAAAGACATGCAGGTTAACTGGTGACTCTAAATTGTCCGTAGGTGTGAATGTGAGTGTGAATGGTTGTCTGTCTCTATGTGTCAGCCCTGTGATAGTCTGGTGACCTGTCCAGGGTGAACCCTGCCTCTCACCCAATGTCAACTGGGATAGGCTCCAGCCCCCCCGTGACAAGATAAGGAGTTACGGAAACTGAAATGAAATGTCACAGCTACATCATTATATCCTATTAGATATTTGTGTGAAATTTTGTCGTAACTAGCATATGAATTCTTGAGTAATTGCCCAAAACATGTAGTGTGAGGTCACAGTAACTTTGACCTTTGACCACCAAATTCTTATCAGCTTATTTTTCAGTCCAAGTGGATGTTTGTGCCAAATTTGAAGAAATTCCCTCAAGGTGTTCTTGAGATACTGCATTCACGAGAATGAGACAGAAGCAAGGTCACAGTGACCTTTAACCACCAATATCTAATCAGTTCATTACTAAGTCCAAATGAACGTTTGTGCCAAATTTGAAGACCTTCCTTCAAGGCATTCTTGGGATATCTCGTTCACAAGAATGGGAGCGACATACGTACGGACAACCCAAAAACATAATGCTTACAGCCATGGCTATCGCTGGCGTTTTTGATGTTGTTTTGTCAGTTTAAAGACAATGTGAAGTCAAGTCATGTTTTTGGTCTGAACAAACACTGACAAGAACATCAACTATTGTTTTAATTATTTGTCCCTCTAATTATTAATCCATTTGTTTGGTTGATGTAGCTGTTGGTGAGATTTCTGTATTTTCTTCTGCTGGTAGTGTCGTGCCAAAACTTCACCCACTGCCCCAGGCCAACTTTTCCTCCCCAGAATGCACTGCAGAAAGTCACCCAGCTACTGGCATCCACAAACAACCTACAGTGGACAAGGGTACAGTGGTGGCATGATTGGTCATGATTACTTCACAGCTAAATAAATAAACCGTAATGAAAACAGAAGAAACCAAGTCTTCTAATCATCAGAGGCACCTTTGTGTTATCATTTGTTATTTTGTGAGGATTTATCAATATTCAAGGGCATTTTTGCTCCGAGCCCCGTTGGGCTTCACATTAATTACATTCCTCCCGGCTAACACCCTCCCTCCTTTTAACTGCACCATGCAGCCTCTCCATGCAGCGCTCAGGGGCCTCTGCAGCAGCTCACGTTGGTTCTGGAGCAGCTATGGGCTTTAATTAAACCAGTGCTGCTTTGCTGTGATCAACTGGTGAAGGCAACAAAAGGGAATGGCAGCTAATTAATGTGTCCAGGCTTAAGACTGTGAGAGCACACGTACAGTAACATTTAAAGAGCTCACTAGATGTGTAAGATGATACGTGCACAGAGGCAGCGTTCAGACACACACTGATATGTGCACTCACTGTAGCCCGTTTAATACTGCCTGTTAAAGCCTCATTGCTCTGCCTGTATATAAAGTACGATTGCAGAATGGGGGGACAGAGTTGTCTTGCCTTTAAGCTGGCAGCGAAGGTAGTAACAGCGTAAAATCGATGTCTGTGTAAAAAAGTGGGTCCGCTCCATTTCAGTGCACCCGTGCACCGCTTCGTATGTAACGGCAAGGGCCGGGAAAACTGTTTAAATGGAGTGTAATCTGTCAGCCAGCAGCAGCAACAGCATAACTGCCAGATGACAAAACAAACAATGTCGGCCTACAGGGCAAAAGCCACACTGGCTTTCTTAGTTGGCAAAAATTTGCCTGCAAGGACAGTAATGATCACAATAGGATTTTATGTGTACCTGAACGATGTCTATCAGTTCTCTGTCTTATCAATCTCCCTTTACTTGTTTGTGTTTGTACGGGCCATGTGGTCATGGCAACATAAACTCTTCTCGTTCTCACCACTGAAATTTAGCAACAGATCCAACAAATCTACCATAACTGCTAAATGGTGTGCAGACTCCATCTACTTGCCGCACCACAGATGTATGTCGGTGTAGTAATGGTGCAGACCCAGTGTAAGCCGGCAGGACGGGAGGGATGTGAAGTTTTGATGATGTGTTACGTATGTGAACCACACTGAATGATTTATAAAGCAGCTAGCAGCAGTTAGCAGCTAACTCAAAGAGGAAAAGAAACCCTATATGTCTGCAAATTGGGAAGACAATGAGGTTCAGGAACTCCTTACCCTGTCAGCAGAAAACGAGATTAACTGCCATATAACAGGGACGGGAAGTGACTGTTGCTGCCTGATCTATATATGTCGCACTTCACTCTGACGTTGTTGTGCTAAGTCCCAGACACACCAAATCAACTTTAGAGAACTAGCGCTGACAAAAGCCCCCTGCTGCGTTGCCTTTTGTCACCTGTGTCTCGGCCAAAAAGTTGCACTTAAACACACCCCAAAGATTACAGCCAACGGCCAACCAGCATGTATGTTCTGCGCCTGCATGAGAGGAAATAACTCTCCAATAAGTTATTAATAACTTTCCGTTTCAAAAGGGAAACTGGAAGACCGTCTTGACGCTAGTTAGCACATTAACAACACAATCCAATATTGAAAGAACAATGCATATTTATTGTGGGCCAGTGGACAATAACACAAACCATCATGAAACATTTCAGTTGAGGAGCTCAGTGGCTAATGAAACAAGTTTGTTTTGGCCTCATTCCCTCTTGACTTTAGCTGTTTGTTTACTTTCCTCACTTCCGTTTCTCTTCTCATGTGCTGAGCTGAACTGCCAATCAGAGTGATTTCATTCACTGATGGACTCCGCCACCGACAACACAGGTTCAACATGCTGAATCAGCCCAAAAAAACAGTAATAGCCAACAGGGACCGACAAGGGGCAACAGTGCGTCACACAATGCACAAACTAGGGAGACAGATGCTAACTGATAGCCCAACATTGACGAACGGCTGACGGTTGGCTTGGTGTGTCAGGGCCTTATACATCAGGTCTGTCATGTCTTTTTGTACTTCCGGAATGCCAGCATGCTCTCTAAAATTACACTCTGGGGTGGCATCATGACTGTAAAAAACAAGGGGTCTTCACTGGAGCTGTATCACTGGATATCTGTGTAAAAAGAGCTTATATTTGTATGACTCAAAGACATACACAAAGAAACACTCAGCCTGTGATACACACACACACACACACACAAACAAACACAGAAACAACATCAAACATCCGTCATCACCTGCCCAGTCATGCAGCTCGCCAGCTAACTATCCATCTGTTAATGTACTCATCCATCCATCAATCAATCCGCCCTCCCTCCATCTTCTGTCCATTTTTTCCCCCTGCTTTTGGCCCAAAGTCTGTGCACTTACAAGTACATCAGTCTGACTGCCAAGCCACATATCCATCCATTAATGAGACCCTCCTTTCATCCATCCATCCATGAGGGCTCTCCATTTGTTTTGTCGACAAGTAAAACAAATAAAACAATAGGTTTCATCTTGCTGGACCACAGAAGTTGTTGAAAAAATGTATATATAACATTGTACCATCTTCTTCCGTCCTCTGTGCACAATCTGTGTGTGAATTGCCTATTTCCTATTTACTTGTGTTGTGAAAATTGAATGGACCTAATGTGGCACACTCTTACGTGGTGACTCATTCCCCTGGACAAATAAAAACAAAACAACATATTCAATTTTAAACAGATTTCATCTTTTCATTTCCTTTCACTGAACAAAAGCACAATTTGAGCAGATAGTCACATCTAATCGACAGGCGCTCAGTTAAAAAAAAAATACTTCTAAAGCAAGTGCAGACAGAAAAAGGAATATTTTAATATCCACAATGTTATAATATTCTGTGGGAATATTAAGATAACAACCCACAAATCTTTACATATCTGTCATCCAGCATCTTAGTCGCTGTTAAACGCCTTCTCAGGTCCAAACCTATCCCTACTGAAATGCTGTAAAGTAAACAAAAAGGAATATTTAATACTCCCCTGTGAGAGTTTGGATGATAAGTTGAAATATCCCCAAGTAACATTAGGGAGAAAAGTACAAACATTCAGAGTGCGACGTATGAAAGTAAGTGTAAAATATTCTGAATAAATGTTTGGAAGATGACTCAAAGGACTGATAGCACACTGAAAGTTCAGCAGCACTCTGAAGTCACAGCAGGCAGGAGACAAAAATCTCCTAAATTTCAAGATTTCAAAGGTTTTATTTGTCACATGCTCACTGAATAAGTGCAATGAAATGCAGACTGGCACACAATAAGATGCAAGTTTTCCGGAAAGCGGCTCGGCTAAAAACAACAAGCCTTACCTTCTGGTGCAAGCCACATTTTGGCCTTTGCTGTGGCCCAAAAACTGACATTCATAGAAAAGATTGGGTTCATTTTGAGCCAGAGCATCTGCAGATTAATTCCATACCTGATTCGTTATGATCCACTAAAGTTAGGCACAATAGAAGATGGATAAGTCAACTCTTCGCCGCCATCTTGACTGTAAGGGAGCCAGAAGGGACAATTCCACCAGACACAGCTGCCACATGTTTGAACTGTCTATCCATCCATCCATCCGTCCATCCATCCATCCATCCATCAGGCCAAGCAAAGCAGCCCAGATGTCCCTCTCCCCAGCAACGCTTTCCAGCTCCTCCTGGGGGACCCCAAGGTGTTCCCAGGCCAGATGAGATATGGAATTCCTCCAGTGTGTTCTGGGTCTGCCCCAGGGCCTCCTACCAGTGGGACGTGCCCAGAACACCTCAAACAGGTGGCGCCCAGGAGGCATCCTGATCAGATGCCCGAACCACATTAACTAGCCCCTTTTGACGCAGAGGAACAGCGGCTCTACTCCAAGCTCCCTCCAGATGTCCAAAACACCTTACCCTATCTCTAAGGCTGAGCCCAGACAACCCCCCTTCGAGCTGTGCCCTGTTTTTTCAGTCTGATGCACGGTGTTACATCACATGGGAAGCGTTTAAGAAGTGAGTGTTTTGCGTACCCGATTTTGCAGACTTGCAGAATTTGGTAATTTGGACATTTTTCCTTGATATTTGTGCTTCTACCAAAAGTACCTAATTAGGCGGAGTAGTTAAATGTTTTCTTTTTGTCCATTTTAGTTGTGTTTATTGTTGTTGTTGTTTCCTGCTTTGCTGTGCTGAAACCTACCGACAAAGTAAATGCCATTTAAAGTCAAGTTCTGAACGACATTGATCAAAGATTTGTGGCATCTTAGTCATTTAAAATAAATGTATCCTCATAATTGTACTTTAACTATATCTCATTTAACATTGACAGAATTCCGTGACGCACATGTAGCCGAAAAAGCTCCTACACTCTACTGGAAATGAGTGGACCCCATCTGCAGCTCTGCAACAGGTTAAGTCAACCCTTACACAACAGAACATTGTTGGACATGTGCAACAAAGAAGAGGAAGCCTTGGCCTTAGAAAGAGCAGACCATCATCGTACAAGGCAACTCCATCTCAAAGTCTTGTGGTTGAGGAGGTGCACTGGCAAGAGCAGGCAATGAGGTGCACAACAAGGACAGTGGATGAGATGAAAGGGAGTTGAGGGGAGAAGGTTCTCTTGGAGGGAGTTGTGGGACATGTAAGCATCTCAAACAAGCTTCATAATACAAGCCACCTACAATGTCCTGCCATCTCTGAGGAACCTTAACCAATGGTACGGCAAAGACCCTACGTGGCCTCTCTGTCCATCTCCAGAAAAACTTAAACACATTCTGGTTGGCTTCAAGACTTGTCTTTACTAACCTCAGAACAGACCTCGTGCTTTGGTCCACCTCACTGCGCTTCATCTTCATCCTTTAGCTCTTTTAGGGAGGATGCTGCGGAGGAGGGCTATGAACACAAGGGGCCTTATGTACGCTGAGCTGGCAGCCAACGTTGAGCGACGTGGCTGTAAAGCGAAGTTTTACCCAGTGGAAGTTGGCTGCAGAGGTTTAATGGGCAAGTAAACTACCAGGCTGCGTAAAGACATGGGAATTTGAGGCCAAGCCCAATGTCAGGCCATCAAAATCCTCACCAGTGCTGCCAAACAGGCAAGCCAGTGGTTCTGGATTAAGAAGAGAAAAACCACTTGGACTCGACGGTAGCGGGAGTAAAAGCAGTGGGGGGCGAAACTGGGACACCAGATGTTGTGATGAGCCCTCTGGGCAGCAAAGGACAGTCCCCACCTGATGGACTCAATGGGGCTTTTAATCCAATCTTAACCTAATGGGTCCCACTCGGAAACCCTCACATGACATTAGCACACCCTCTCATAGTCTCAAGTATGTGCAACAACAAGGGATTGTTTCACCAAGCCCTAAACTGAATTCATACAGTGCCTGTTAGCAGAACTCAACCTGCTCTGTGCAACACACTGCGGCCCCTCACAAATAGACATTATGCATATTTTTATAGCTTCTGGATGGTTCTGATATGAGCTGCGGCGTGCCTGCTGGGAATTATGAGAATTGTCTTAAGTGGCTGGGACGCGGCACTCTACTGAGCGCACTTTTCTAGTACATACGGCAATTACTGTCCATCACAAATGCACATTACTCTATTTCATATACATTATATTCCACTCCTATATATTCACGTCTGCACTATTTTATGCCTTGATTGTCATTTTTCAGCATTTTCTTTTAATACATACTTGCAGGCAAATTGTTAGAGGCAGCCTCAGATCTGAGATTTTCACTGCCAAGAACTGCTTCACTGTAATTTTTGTGTATATGACAATGAATAAATTGAAATATGCAAATGTACAAGGTGTTCAGTTCAAAGTACTGACAGACGACTGTACTGGACGAGGGCGAAGATAACTTTCAGCACATCAATCCACCTGCTACTTAGCAGGTCTATACCTGCTGTACATGTTGAAATGATGCTGTGTTCAGAACAAGTGTCCTACCTTATTTTAAACTGTATTTTGACACATCCATTAGGTGTGACAACATAAATATTTAATGGGTTTTCACATGTTTGTTGAGGTTGTGTTTCTTATTCTGCCTCTCCTTTCAATCACTCAGTGTGACCACAATTAAACAGCCTGTTTGTTCGTCACCACGTGTCAAGTAGAGTGAAACACCAAATTATTGTAGGTGTAGCCACCAAACACATATGCGTTGCACCAGCTTTAATTATATACTTGCCGTAAATTACTTTAACCAGAGATGACAGGTTTCAGGGCAGGAATGGTGTGTAACTTCACTTCCAACTTCGCTCAGTGAGCTGTTAATTTCCCCGGGCAGACCGCCAAACTGTAATCAATATAGTGGGAATAATGTGTTCCTCCCTTCCATCTTCTTCTACTCGCTTCAATTTGTTCTCATTAAAGACGATCCATCCTGCGTCTTCTCTTTTGTTCACTTTGTGTTGATTTCTCCTGTTTCACTTCATGTCATCTGGGTACATGATCATTTAAAGCTCACAAGAACATTCTGACACTTTTTCCACCTGGCTGCTCGTAGATCAATGATCCAGGAATTCAAGTGTATTCTCAAATAAATATAAAACGCATCTACACAACACCTGAAAGGCCCAAGGCATCACCATGTAATCGCCCCCCAGCATGACATGAGTCTGCCCAGGGCCTCCTACCAGTGGGACATGCCAGGGACATCTCTAACGGGAGGCGCCCAGGAGGCATCCTGATTAGATGGCCAAACCACCTCAACTGACGCCTTTCGACATGAAGGAGCAGTGGCTCTACTCTGAGCTCCCTCCGGATGTCCGAGCTCCTCACCCTATCTCTAAGGCTGAGCCCAGACACCCCAGACGAAGCTCATTTCGGCCACTTGTATCTGCAAACCTCATTCTTTCGGTCACTACCCGGAGCTCATGACCATAGGTGAGGGTTGGGACGTAGATGGACCAGTAAACTGAAAATTTCACCTTCCGGCTCAGTTTGATGACCATGTCAAAGTAAAGCAAACGGTGTACTTACGTTGGCCCCAGCGACCCGTGCGAGGGTTCAGGTAGTTTGGGTACAGCCCGTTGGGTCTGTCCATTTTGGCTAGCAGCTTCCGGATGTGCATCACCTTAAATCAACATCAGACATAAAAGGTTATAGAAACCAGAGCATATTTCTCTTGAAAAATGGTAAATCTTCCTCGTGTTTTTAATAACCTCCAACAAGGAGGTTATGTTTACAGTTTGTTTTGACTGTCAGTGGGATTACAGAAAGCAGATGCAAATCACTGATTTTTCACTTTTATTAAAATTGAGAGATCGGGTATTTGGCCTTGGCGAAGGTCTACGCTCTCCGAGTGCCCCTCTACTTTTGTACTGTGTCTTGCTCAATTAATTTAACCACTTCTTTTATTGTGCTGTTTACTTTTAGTATACAGAATATCACCTTTCTGTGTTTTGATGCAACTTTCTCTAATTTAAAGTACAAGACAGTGCACTTAGAGAGCACAGATCTCCGCCAAGGCCAGTGGTCCACTCTTCTATGGTATGCAAACAGGGACAATACAAAGCAGAGAGAAGATGCAGACATGCATACCCAATATGAAACCAATTATTACCTTCTGGTAGTAGGCAGGGTTTCCTGTCAGGTAGGTAAGGTGGACAAACTCCATGTGAAGAGTCCCAAACTCAGCCAAGATGCTGCTGCCTGCCGACGCCCAACCCCAGTTACGACCAACACCGCTGGAAGAGAAGGAGGAAGAGGAGAAGATGACAGTGAGGAGATCATAATAACAATAATAATACTAAAACCAAACCATAAATCATAAAATCAAGTAAGATACAACATATTAAAAGAGTTGCAGCAGCGTGAAGCCTAAAAGGAAAGATTTTCTGACCTGTATCAGGAAAGTCAGAGCTAGTTAAATGCTGAAGCGAACAGATATGTTGTTAGCTTTCTTTTAAAAAATATTTAGCGAGCTAGCTTCCCTGGTATCTATAGGTAGTGTGTTCCATAGATTTGGGGTGTCACTGACAAAGGCTGCATCCCTGATTTTCTCCTGGCTGTTGCTACTGTAGGACCTCCAATAAACCAGCAGCAGATGATCGCAGTGCTCTTGGAGGCAAATAGTTAACAAGGGAGTCAGCAATGTAGCTCAGTCCCAGCCCATGTAAGGCTTTGTATACAAGGAGGAGGAGCTTAAAATCAATTCTACATGTAACAGGAAGTCACTGCAGAGCAGCTCAGACTGGCCTGATGTGCTCTCTCCTCTTGGTTCTGGTTAACAGCCGAGCTGCAGAGTTTTGAATGAGCTGAAGTCTCTCAGTGGTGTTAATTGGAAGGCCTGTAAAAAGGGCATTACAATAGTCGAGTCAGCTTGAAATAAAAGCATGAATCAATTTCTCGGCATCTCTAACATTTAGAAATGGTTGTACCTCAGCTATGTTTCTGAGGTGGAAATATGATGTTTTCAACACCTTGTTAATGTGGGACTTGAAGCTCAGATCTGAGTGAAGGATCACACCAAGGCTTGTAACCTCAGATTTAATCCAGGGAGCTAAATTTCCCAGATTCTTAAGCAGCATTTCTCTTTTTGTTTGAGATGAAAGTGGTGATGAGAGGGAGAAGGCAAGAGGAGAACAGAGTTGGTTGTGGAGGGTGAGAAACAGATGTGATGGAGAGCAAGACAATAAGGAGGAGAGAGGAAGGTGGACAAAGAAACAACAATTCTACAAACCCAATATAAAAAGAGTAATAAAGGCTGTAACTGTCCCATAGACAGATGATGGGTGGATAAATAGATGACTTATGTCAGGTTGTGAGATTTCTAGCCTGAAATAGGGTCTTTCTGTGCTGAAATTAAATTTAAAAAAAAGCACCAACTACGAGCCTCTAGCATCTAAAACTGAGTAAATAGTGAAATGAAGAAGAAAGATCAAAAACAGGAATCTTGATAACTGCAATTTTAAGTCATCTGTGGTTTGATTTTCTAATAAATAATTCACAGAAAACTGAATCGCTGTAAATAATAATGTCTGAACAGGGATTTAAACATCACAGCAACTGTAATTCTCCCTAAATGTAAGACATTAAGATACTAGTGCACTTTTCCTGGCTGGACTCCTCATCTTTACAACACCATCAAACCAGAAAACATAACTTTCAGTCTAGTGAAACACACACACACTCAGTGTTGGTGTTGGACTGACTGCAACAGGTTCAGCACCAGTTCAGTAGAACGTCTCGGTCACATTTACACGGGACCATATGTGGCGCAGAAGGCATCTGGAACTGGTTTAATATTAAATGAGTGCATGTAACATTAATGGGCTGCAACCTGTGTGTGAGGAGGAAGTTTCTGTCATTGTCTGAACAAGCTAAAAAAGAGAGCGATATGTTGTATGGGTGTGTATTTAGACTAAATTTCTGTCCCTGCCATTATTCTTCTGGTATTTGTGTGTGTAGTTGCATTTTCTTGGGTGTTTTTGTTTGTTCGTCTTTTGGGAGACTGACAGGAAATCCCCACTTGAAGCCAGATGTGAGCAGAGTGTAAGCGTCCTGTCATCCAGTCCAAAAATGTCTCAGCCGTCTGTCAGCTGCAGCTCCTGGGGAGCTGAGTGGACGACACTAACCTGCCTTCACTAAATTGACAGCAGAAATTTACTGACCCAAAATAGTTTTCACGTCGGCTCTGTGGGAAGAAATCAGCCGTCGTTTCATGTATTGATTCATTGATTTTATTTCTCCGCCCACCGCAGTGAGTGAGAGGAATAACTCACAGCTCACAGAAAGAAGGAGAGCTTTGATCAATCAATGTAGATACAGTTAATAAGTTCACGACACATACACAGTGGAATATTTGTGGGATTTTAAAGGGATACTTTGGAGAATTTTAACCAGCCTTGTATCATATCAATATGGGTAGAATGTGTGAATGAACTCTGGGGTAAACGTCCCTCCAGCTAACCAGCACCCAGATCTCCCTGCTCATCTACCAGGTGGATTTTCACCAACTCAAGGGCTGTTGCTTGGACTACAGATTGAAATGCTGCATTGTCGTGTGAAGAATTTTCCTAGTCGACCAATAGTCGTCATTGAGGGCCATTAGTCGACTGGTCGCCCGCATGTTTGATATCAATTTAATGATTAAATGATATATTTTGGTGGTTTGAGTTGAAGGTGTGAGAAAGAATAGTATCAGTAACATTGTTAACACTGTGCTACATTACAGAGAAATACAAAACCGTACTAATGAACCTTCATTAATATAGGCCTATACTATACCACTTTGGATTTCCTGCCCGACATGTTATTAACTAGCCTGTGGAATAAAAGCAGGTACCAGCCCTGGAAATTAAGCTGACTCCTGTCTGACTGCTGAGCGTGGACACTTCCTGTGTCTGTCCTTTCAAATTAAATTCACACATGGTCCAGTCATATAGGTTTGCTTTAATTTGACAAGGCGCAGCTCTAATAGAGTTTGCGACTAAGCGACCAATGAAATCTTGCTGACTAATGACCTTTCTGGTCGACTAACATTTGGTCAACTATTGGGGGGCAGCCTTAGCTACATCACCCACCAGCAGGAGCATTTATTGATCCGGTGCAGCACAGTGCATTCTGGTAGATGTAGGTTGCGTACCTCATGAGCAAATACCACAGTCCTTTTTCCTTTCTTTTCTCTGACCATGTAGCACCAGTGTCAAAAGTATTTGTGTCTTTTTACTGTATAGACATCCTAGTTTTATGAAAAGACCATCAGTGAAATACTCATGCTCAAATAATCAGCTGTCTACACAAATTATGCTTCACTAAACTTGACAAAAATAGACTTTAAGTGTAAAAAAAATCTTGGTTGTCTCCATGAGACCTGTCTTCATGGATTTAATAAAATGGAGGCATATCTGGTCTGTGAGACGGGCGAGTTATGGATGTCTAAAACACTTCTAAAAATGCCTTTAGTTTGGACTGGCCATAAGACAAAACTTAAAAGTGTCTGCTCTCTTACGAATATGTCTTAATAGAGGCACTCTTGTAAAAAACACCTCTTCAACAAGGAGACCAGCGAGAAATGGAGGGAGATACAAAGTACACACACAGTAATGCTATGGTAATGTTAGACTTGAGGCTGAGGCTACAACAGGAAACTTGACCATTGTTACAAACCGCAGGTCAACAGGGTGACTACAGGTTTCTACAAGTTTAATTTAACACTCCTCTAACACTGTTTTTCTGCTTCTTATTAAATTGATTCAATGCTTCTCAGGTTGAAGTTGACTGAAGCGACGCTGGGAAAAACACAAGGGCACCAGATTATATAATGACCAGTGATGAAAGTGAGAGCACAGTTTGTACACACCCACACAGTCCTGTGAAGAGGTCTAATCAGGCTACAAAAGTCCAAACACCTGTGTGGGCAGACTGAATTTAAAAAGACATCTGGAGATGAGTTGCTGCAGTATAGTAACATGAAGAATGTATCTGCGAGGGACTCTGAGTAACAGCCATTTATGAGGCAGATATACATTGTATTTTACAATATACGGTATTTAAATTTTCACTTGAAACAGTATTTGTACACAGTGGTATCAGCATTTTCTCTCAAGTAAAAGATCTGAATACTTCCTCCACCACTGCACCTGAGTCAGGAGTTCCTCTCAGATCTACAAATACCCCTTTTTGACAGTTATGTGCTGGCTTGGTTTGGTTTGGTTTGGTTTGGGCCGTCAGCCCAGCACTGCAGGGATTTGTGTCTCCATTACAACAGGGCTACCTACTTGAAGTTGTGTCTTTAACTGATGACAACTTGTCTTGAGAGATGACGTTTAAATCGGAGTGCTGCTCCATGGCTAAAGTCCCCTGTTATTTTTGCTGCATGTGTTTTAATTTACCTGTTGGAGGTGAGCTGTTTGCAGAGGTGCAGTAAGAGCCTGTTGTCTGTAGCTCTTCATCAACATCTCACTGTGGCTGTTTCTGATTTCACTTTCCTCCCTGCTGTATTATTAGTCTTGTCTTTATTGAAGAAAAGCCGCTAACAAAGTTCAGCTAATTCAGTAATAACACATTTAATTTCCTGTAGACTCTTCACAATAAAAATCCCCCACTATTTTATTATGTAATACCTTTTATTGTGAAGCAGCAAAATAAGGAAATATTGAGTTTTCTAGCAGCAACTTCGCACAACTTCTAATACGGTGGATAGTGAACATGAAACAGTAAAATAAAGCAGATATCTAAAGCTTGTTTGAAGTGGAACGAACAGGTACATTACTTTAGTCACTGTCACTGGCGCATGCCGCTGCCAGGGGAAGAATATTGACAATTAAGCTCTAACCTGCAACCTGGAGAGTCCTGTGAGATGGAGTCAAATCTTCAAATTGTTATACATTTTCGGCCAAATTGCAGGTTTATAGCAGATGCAGTCAGCTATTAACCGCCTGTATCTGGTGAGTTAGACTACTGCTAAAGAGACAGGTATTTTCTCAGATGTTTGTAGACTTACAATCATCAGGTGGACACAAACATGACTCCATATGAATGATAATGTTTCTCTGAATCTGCTGGATGTGTAAGTCTACAACTGCTTGCTAACAAGCTTGCCGTTTCAATATAAGATGCTGTAATGTCAGTGTTGTGTTCACAGTCTCCACTGCCCCAAAGTGACCAACAAATCTATTATTGTGGGTATAAAATTTACTAATATACAGTGAGACATTTTTTGTCTTTAGGAAGAAACAGTAAAGAAGAAAAAGGCTGAAACTGACAAAAACAATCTGCCCACCAAGTTGTTTAACTGTCAGTGAGGTTGAGTGGCACATCTCACTTTATATTCATCTCAGCTGCTGGATAAAGGGGGTGGATTTCAGTGTCACTGACCTCTTAAGGTTGACCATGGCCCAGGGGATTCCTGTGGGGGTGTTAAAGGCAGGAAGCAGCTTCTCTGCTAGCTGGACCGCCTTCATCTTAAATACCTGGAGAGAGAGGAGAAGAGAAAAGGAGACGGTTAACTTAAAGACTGGTTTACTTTCCTTTTAACGCATTCACCTGAAATATTCTGCAGTCCATCAACCCTCCCCTGATTAATATTCTTCTCACAGCTGACAGGTACAAGCATAAAACAACTGCCAACCACCAAAACAAATGTAGGATGAAGGCAAATAAGGCAGAGTGAGATGTCAGGAGACAAACGATTGCTAAATGATGGTCACAGAGTGTCAGAGCCGAGCAGATTTATGGAGGAGACTGGCAGACTAATATATGCAAAAACCTCCCTTCAAACTGTGCTGCAGTAATATGAAATGTTGCAGAATACCACCGAGATGTCTGGAAGAAAAGCTTGGAGGTCAAACCGCAGCGAGTGAGCAGAGCGAGATACCACAGTACACAGTCAGAGTTGGGTTTCTATTATCGTGACTGGCGTCTAATTTATACTGAGTGAAGGAGGGAAATGGACATGTGTTCGTTTTGAGATTACACAAGTTCCTGCACTCGTCTGACAGATGAAGGATCACAAAAATCTGCTGAGGCCCTTGTTCTTTCCTCAGCGCGCCAATCAAAGAGATAAAAGCAAACTAAGGTTATTCTGCTGCTCAACTCGCTGCATACAAGCATACGCTGAAATCTGAAAATGTGACTGTAGAAAATGTAAAACTGTTGAAGACAGACAACTCAGGACGAATTAACAACAGGAAAATGCAAAATATCTACCTGCTAATATTTCACATTAAAACTATTCATACCGGCAGCAATGCAAAAAGAGCTGCAAAGATGAATCAATCAGTTGTCAACTAATAAATCAATCGCTAAATAAATTCATCAGAGATTAATCTGTAAGAAAAAAGTCTTTATTTTCTTATTCTGGCTTCTTAAATGTGATTTTTGCCCCTAGTTTCTTTACTCCTCTATGACAGTAAACTGAATATCTTTGGGTTATGGAAATTTTAAAGACATTTTTCACCATTTAGTGACATTTTATGGACCAAAAACTGATCAATTAATCTAGAAAATAATCAACCGATTAATCGAAAATGAAAATAATTGTTAGTTAATGCAAATTTCTGAGTCCTAGATGAAAATTTGCAATGGTTATTTGTTAAATAAAAGGCCAGTACAGATTTGTGGCAGCTCAATGAATCATCCAGTGGGACAATTGAGTTTCCTTTCAGCTAAATTCCCCAAGTGAATTTAAGTTTCAAATTAACATCCATCTATTTTCCTGTACCAACCGGTTTTCAGAATCTTTTATTCCCTTCTGCTATTTGTCTTTAAATTCTCTGTAAATTTTTGTTTTTCCTTACTTTTATGATAATCTGTCGACTGACTTTTATTAATTGATTCCTTTATTCCACTGAACTCCTTATTCTATTACTCATTTATTTGTGTCTACATGATACTGTATGTTATGTTATAGTATGTTTGCAAGGCAAGCTGTTCAAACAACCTGCCCCTAGTGGGATTAATAAAGTTGTCTGAAACTGAATTATCCGTAACCGCTTTTCTTAGACATGATCAAGACGACCTGCTGAAGTTCAACCTGACCATCAGAATGGGGAAGAAAGGTGATTTAAGTGACTTTGAACGTGGCATGGTTGTTGGTGCCAGACGGGCTGATCTGTCAGAAATTGCTGATCTACTGTCACACACAGCCATCTCTATGGTTTACAGAGGATGGTCCAAAAAAGAGAAAATATCCAGTGAGCCAAAATGCCTTGTTGATGCCAGAGGTCAGAGGAGAATGGCCAGACTGGTTCAAGATGATAGAAAGGCAACAGGAAGTCAAATAACCACTGGTTACAACCAAGGACTGCAGAAGACCATCTCTGAACCAACAACACGTCCAGCCTTGAAGCAGATGGGCTACAGCAGCAGAAGACCACACCAGGTGTCACTCCTGTCAGCTAACAACAGGAAACTGAGGCTACAGTTCACACAGGCTCACCAAAACTGGACAATAGAAGATTGGAAAAACGCTGCCTGGTCTGATGAGTCTGGATTTCTGCTGCTACATTCAGATGGTAGGGTCAGAATTTGGCGTCATGGATCCATCCTGCCTTGTATCAACGGTTCAGGCTGCTGCTGGTGGTGTAATGGTGTGGGGGAGATTTTCTTAGTACCAACTGAGCATGGTTTAAACACCACAGCCTACCTGAGTATTGTTGCTGGCCGTGTACCTAACAAAGTGGCCACTGAGTGCAATTTTTACTGCCATTTTCATAAACAGAAAGCAGACATATACAGTACAGGCCAAAAGTTTGGACACACCTTCTCATTCAATGCGTTTTCTTTATTTTCATGACTATTTACATTGTAGATTCTCACTGAAGGCATCAAAACTATGAATGAACACATGTGGAGTTATGTACTTAACAAAAAAAGGTGAAATAACTGAAAACATGTTTTATATTCTAGTTTCTTCAAAATAGCCACCCTTTGCTCTGATTACTGCTTTGCACACTCTTGGCATTCTCTCCATGAGCTTCAAGAGGTAGTCACCTGAAATGGTTTCCACTTCACAGGTGTGCCTTATCAGGGTTAATTAGTGGAATTTCTTGCTTTATCAATGGGGTTGGGAACATCAGTTGTGTTGTGCAGAAGTCAGGTTAATACACAGCCGACAGCCCTATTGGACAACTGTTAAAATTCATATTATGGCAAGAACCAATCAGCTAACTAAAGAAAAACGAGTGGCCATCATTACTTTAAGAAATGAAGGTCAGTCAGTCCGGAAAATTGCAAAAACTTTAAATGTGTCCCCAAGTGGAGTCGCAAAAACCATCAAGCGCTACAACGAAACTGGCACACATGAGGACCGACCCAGGAAAGGAAGACCAAGAGTCACCTCTGCTTCTGAGGATAAGTTCATCCGAGTCACCAGCCTCAGAAATCGCAAGTTAACAGCAGCTCAGATCAGAAACCAGATGAATGCCACACAGACTTCTAGCAGCAGACCCATCTCTAGAACAACTGTTAAGAGGAGACTGTGCGAATCAGGCCTTCATGGTCAAATAGCTGCTAGGAAACCACTGCTAAGGAGAGGCAACAAGCAGAAGAGATTTGTTTGGGCCAAGAAACACAAGGAATGGACATTAGACCAGTGGAAATCTGTGCTTTGGTCTGATGAGTCCAAATTTGAGATCTTTGGTTCCAACCGCCGTGTCTTTGTGAGACGCAGAAAAGGTGAACGGATGGATTCCACATGCCTGGTTCCCACTGTGAAGCATGGAGGAGGAGGTGTGATGGTGTGGGGGTGTTTTGCTGGTGACACTGTTGGGGATTTATTCAAAATTGAAGGCACACTGAACCAGCATGGCTACCACAGCATCCTGCAGCGACATGCCATCCCATCCGGTTTGCGTTTAGTTGGACGATCATTTATTTTTCAACAGGACAATGACCCCAAACACACCTCCAGGCTGTGTAAGGGCTATTTGACCAAGAAGGAGAGTGATGGAGTGCTGCGGCAGATGACCTGGCCTCCACAGTCACCGGACCTGAACCCAATCCAGATGGTTTGGGGTGAGCTGGACCGCAGAGTGAAGGCAAAGGGGCCAACAAGTGCTAAACACCTCTGGGAACTCCTTCAAGACTGTTGGAAAACCATTTCAGGTGACTACCTCTTGAAGCTCATGGAGAGAATGCCAAGAGTGTGCAAAGCAGTAATCAGAGCAAAGGGTGGCTATTTTGAAGAAACTAGAATATAAAACATGTTTTCAGTTATTTCACCTTTTTTTGTTAAGTACATAACTCCACATGTGTTCATTCATAGTTTTGATGCCTTCAGTGAGAATCTACGATGTAAATAGTCATGAAAATAAAGAAAACGCATTGAATGAGAAGGTGTGTCCAAACTTTTGGCCTGTACTGTATATATATATTTTCTATCTTGCTGCCATTTCTTTGCCTGAATGTACAATCTGTGTTACTCAGGCTGAGTTTTTATGTGAGACACCTGCAGAGCGAAATAAACCCACACAAATAGGATTTTTTTTACAAAGGTGTCACATTTATGTCCAAACAAAACATGAAATCTTATTTTAAAAATCTAATTATTCACAGCATGGCTTTCAAACCTCAGAAGTAAACATGACATTCACAGCAGGACGCGTTCTGTAAGAGCTGCTTTCTGGTTTTTGACAGCTGACGAGCACACCGCAGTCACACTGATGAAAATATGTATCCCATGAGCCAGGTCCCTGAAAAAAATATCTTAATCCCCAAGTGGCGCCGAGAGACAAAAATGGAGCTGACAAATAAATACAGCAAACTGACAACAAAAATTATAATTATAACTCAGAAGAGTGTTTACCAAATCATTATAGTGACATACCACTTGATGCTTCACCTTCTTCGCTTCAGTATTGTTACATTTCAAAATAAAACTGGGTGTCAATCTCAGCTGTGTTTTTGTTGAATAATGTGAAACATCTGCTGCACTTGTGATTTAGAAATACAAAAATCTGGTGTTACTCTCTACCTAAATGAAAAAAAAAAAAAAAAAAAAAAAAAAACCACGGTAAAAAGCAGGATGGAGTTTTTGACTATTTGATTCAAGGGGCCTGACTCGACTGCCGATCTCATGGTCGAATCATCACAGTTGCAGGAATATATGGTCATTTTATTTAACCAGAAAAAAACTCAAGATTAGGGGCTGAAATTGTGTGAGAGGCAGGGTACACCCTGGACAGGTCACCAGACAATCACAGGGCTGACACATAGAGACAGACAACCATTCACACTCATATTCACACCTACGGACAATTTAGAGCCACCAATTAAAGCCTAGTTCACATTACACGATTTTCACTGCGATTCTGGCGATCTTGAGAGCCACCTTGGGTCGGAGGTGAGTCGGCAGATAGTCTGCCATGACGAGTCCTCATGTGTGAACAAGCCTACGAGCAAGTCGCCCCCTCCTCTGAGACTGGGACTGGATATCTGACATAGAAAACTGGAGAAGTGTGACACGACTGACAAAGAGCATCAGCCAATGAGAGGCGGGATACGTCCCACGTCAGTACGTAGGAGGACGGAAGAAATGTGAGGAGGACAAGCCGCAGGGTTGCCACTTGCCAGGTCCGCTTATTAGCTGCGACTTTGGCCTTGTTTCTTATGGAGTTACTTATTTGGGCTTGCTCTCTAAACGTCACCTTACTCTATATATATATCCGTCTAATAAGTTATTTAAAAACGCATGATAGTATGTCGGACAGCAATTGCTTCTTTTGGGCTTGTTTCCATAGCCCTGGGTGCTTGTTTCTCTCCCTAGATCTGGCAACACTGACAAGCCGGCTGGCAAGCAACAACAACAATGGCGGCATCCACAGGATCACGGGGAGTGCGTTGTGTTTGGACCCAGGATAATAAAGAATATCAATGCCTTTACAATGTGTCGTCTCCAAGTTTGGTGACGTCACCATGTTATCTGGAGCTCTGATGGTGAGGGCTCGGTGGAGAAATCTTATGGTGTGCGCACACAGGTCGTAACGCAGTTGGCGAGACTCCCGCTGACAGAAACATACATCGCCAGGTATGAACACTCAAAAGATTACGATTGTCTCTGCGACGCAAAATCAGGGTGAATATTGTGTAACGTGAACTAGGCTTAACCTACATGTCTTTGACTGTCGGAGTACCCAGAGAAAACCCACGCTGACATGGGGAGAACATGCAAACTCTGCACAGAGGGGCTGCCCTACCCCTTGTTCAAACCAGGAACCCTCTTGCTGTGAGGCGACAATGCTAACCACTGCAACATTAGTACTCTTTGACTGGTGATCAGTTACTTAACGCGCTGTCATCCGTCACTACAACTTCTGACAGCCGTCAATCAGCTTTCAATCAGCTGTCGTCTGTTTGCAGCTCAGTCAATTTGACATATCGTCTGCTGTGCAGAGGATTGTGGGTCAGAATAGCCAGTGAAGCATGCTGGCTTAGATACTGCCAAGTCCGGCTGGATGTAGTAGAACATCCTGGTATTTTTGGCATACTGCATTTGACATACTTGGGACATACTAATTTTTTCCCGTGCACCGCGAGTGAGTCTAGCAAGAAACACACAAAGGATGTACTAGATATGATATAAATGATCTGATTATGATAAATAGGAAAATACGCACTCCATGCTCCCCCATAATTGTCAGTGGTATCTAAACAGAGCGAAGGAAGCATGGACACACACACGAGCAAACACAGACAGAGCTCGACGTGTGATTAGAAAAGAGCAGAGGAGCCAAAGAGCTTTATGAGCTGCACAAAAATGTGTTTCTGCTGTGGACAGCCAGGCGACTGCTGACGAGTGGCTGCATAAAGCTGACATATTTGGGTGCTTCAGCATCCAGTGTAAACATAGTGTTAATTGGGGACATCCCGTATCATACAGTATGTGAGCTTATTGAGGGATGATGGTACTTGTTTTTAGTTTTACTGCAGGATGTTCAAGAAAAGCTGACCCAAGTCTAAATACCAGACTACCAGCAGACAGGTGAATCAAAGATGCCCTTCCACTTTACAAAACTGTCTGCATGCTTACCTTAAATTCTGATCCAGGTTGTCAGAAAACTAAAGAAAAACCACCGACAAGATGTTCAAGTTCCACTTTTGCAACGTACATTTTACTTCTGAAGGACAGTCGTGGGATAAATGCACAAAGAGGGAGTTGTACAACTTGCAGACAGCAGCCAGGGAGAGCAGCGCCACAGAGAAAAGCACTTCAATACAGGGCCGACAGAGGCTGATTCATCAACACAATCTGTCAGGGCTGAGCAGTTTTATAGAGAGACCAGATCTATGGAAAATTCCTGCTGTCTCACAAAGTGAGAGGGAGCAATAACACATGGTGGTGTTTGCAGAATGCTTAAGCAGCCAGTGGGACATCTTACAGAGGAGCTGGAGGTCAAACTGTGGAGTTAAACACGGGACAAATAAAGATACAGACGAGGGGAGGGAGAGAGGGAGCAATGCAGAGATACAATATGATGAGCATGAGTGGGAAAGAAAACATATGAGCCAGGGGGATGAGAGTGGATGAAAAAGACAATAGGTGTGCTGTAAAGTTTAGTTGATTCAAAATACACAATAAACGTGACTTAATAGGGACAGTTGGCTTCAAACACTTGTCTTTATCTGGACACATTTTCCCCACAAATACAACATGCTAATGTTTTTAGCACAAGCCTATGGCATTTTACATTATATAAATTAGCGTAGTGGCTAGCGGAGATTTCCTCTGCTCATATAAAACCAGGTACCATTTAAAAAAGGTAACTTTACACGCTCCATTACAGCTCACAAGATTCACCGACAAAACAACTGTCTTATACTAAACACGTTTTCCAAACAAATTTAACATGCTAAAAATCACACACAAGACTTAAAATGCTATTTTTGTGGAGGCTTTATTGTCTTCACAATTTATTGTTTATCTGTGAAATAAAAATGAATAAAAGCTTGTTTCTACTGAGGAAAATGGTTTCAGCTTACAAAAACAGACAGGTCTGCATCGTGATGCATAGCTACATTTCTGGGGAGGTGCACGTATTTAAGTGTAATTCCTGTTTAAGCAAAAGGCAAAGGCATCTACTTTAATATTCAGTTTAGATTCAACCAGGGCAGTGACTGTAATTCATAAAGGGGAACTCCAGTATTTTTCAATCTGGGCCCCATTTTCTCATGTTCTTTTTTTTAAATTGGTCCAATACTGAGAAAGAGTGCTGCAGCTGGCAGAAATGAAAAAGGCTGAAATGCAACCGCTCTGCAGGTACTCACAGTCAGTTAAGGTTTATCAAAAGTGCTTGTTTTGCCCACTGATTGTTATTGTGAGTGTCTGACAACATTACGAAAACAACCCTGAAACATTTTTCCATACCTTTTGTTCGTCCCTGTTTGTTTTGGATCCAAGTCTCGGATTTTGCTGACTTTTCACATTGTTGAAATCAGCTACATATCCAACCAAGACAAATCCTTCATTCATCCAGTAGGATTCGCTCTCTGTACTCCAACACAAAAAACTATAACTGGCATCTGTCTCTCCAACTCTCACTGACATTTCCACTGTTTCCTTCCTGCAACAAGTCACCTCTTGATAGATTTTAGTCCTTTACCGAGACTTGAGCACAAAACAAACAGGAACAAGCTTTGAGTAAGGAAAAATGTAATGTTGCCAGACACTCATAATAACAACATGAACAAGCACTTTTATTGGACCTAAGTTGACGGGCACACCTGCCCCGAGTGGTTACATTACAACTTGTCTGCCTGCTGCAGCACTCTCTCTCAATATTGGACAAAAACGGTTGTTCCTATGAGTCACTTAGACACAAAAACATGAGAGAGGAGAGTCCAGCCTCTCATGGTTTCACCTCAGACTAACAGTGTTTGTGTCGATAAATAAAGAAGGCATCCCTTGGGTATTTGTGTGTGTGTGTGTTGGGTCATGGTGTGTGTAGTCATATCTGCCCAGTCATCATAAACGCCCTCCACTGATTCGTGGCCTGTCTTCTGGCCGCCCCGAGGCCCTTAACAAACTCCATTGCGTTTTATTAGCAATCCTGCTGCTGATGTCATCAAGCAGGGACAGGATCCAAACGACCCATCAGAGGAGACGGCCAGCCGCCCTCACAGATAAAACTCTGCAGTTTATGATAATCATCTTCCTCCGCTGCTCTCATCCACAGGCAGGGATGAAAGACAAGGCTGTAGCCACCAGGCCTTCTAAAGACACAAGCGTCTTATTGTTGTTTGTTAAAGGAAATAAACCTGCTGAGAGAAGGAGAGGAAGATAGAGTCGACTTAATTAGTGCCTCAACATTTTCCTTATCTTGTTTATATTTCTATGGAGCATTATCACACTTGAGACAAGTGGTGCTCTGACTGTTTTCACTTGTGTAGTTGAACTCAGCGCTCAGCATCTGCTGTGAACAGACTCAGGGGATATGGAACAATATGCTGTAAGCTACGCCACATAGATGTATGTGCATCTCAGCTGTTGATAGGCACATCACAATTACAGCTCTGATCAGGCCCAACAAAATCAGGCCCAACCTAACATGAACCCGCACAGTTTCTGTCCAAGGCAGACCCACGGCAGCATATTTGGGCCCGAGGCCAAACTAAAATTAGCCCAAATAAAAGCTGAGGGCTGGTGTGTTTCCTCACACCACTTCTCCCACTCCATCCTTTTTCATCCACTCATCCACGGCCAGATCACAGGGGCAGCAGGCCAAACAAAGCACCCGAGACGTCCCTCTCCCCAGCAACGCTTTCCAGCTCCTCCTGGAGGATCCTGGGGAGTTCCCAGGCCAGATGAGAAATGTAATCTCTCCAGCGTGTTCCTACCAGTGGAGGACCCTGATCAGATGCCCGAACCACCTCAACTGACCCCTTTCAATGCAAAGAAGCAGTAGCTCTACTCCAAGCTCCTTGCCCTATCTCTGAGGCTGAGCCCAGACACCACTTCTTCTTTTCTTCCTTGTTTTGATAGTCTGTTGTCACATGCACGACACATTCGGCAGAGCAGGTTATGCCCCTTGGTGCGTCTAGTGCACCGTTTTCTGTCTGTCTTTTGTGCAGGCTCTCACTTTCTCTCCCTCAGTTCTCCAATATATTGCACCTATTGCTCCGCTGTTCTGTCACAGGTAAGTTGAACCTGACCCGATTCAAGCCCATGGGAATAACAAGAAATTATAACCTGGCCGACCTGCATCCGATGAGTCAGATCAGGCCCAAACGGTAGCAAATACCAATACCAGTGAAATGAAACGATTCTTGATATCCTATTCAATATTGGTTTGCTACAGGTGTTTGTAGCAGAGCGTAAATATGTGGCTAAATATGTGTAATTACTACATTCACCTTTTTGCACTTGTACACACTGTTCTGTGTTTCTGTCTAGACTCTCAAATCTATCAGCGCTTTCTCTGCTCTACAGCGAGTTCAGTCTCTCCCAGCTGTTCGCAGCTTACAAATGATATCCTCATGTGTAATAACTGGATGATTGGCTGAGTTTAGGACGTGTTTGAGTGGCGGATTACAGCTCTCCCTGTCCCTGGGAACGTAACATTCATGTGTCATTTGGCAGACGATTTCATCCAAAGCTCCTTACAGAACCGCTGCGTGCATTTTGTTTTTTGCACGGCCGGTCCCAGTAGGAGTCAAACCTCTCACCCCGGCTGTGCTAACGTCATTCTCCACCATGAGGGGCCACAGAACCAGCCTGTGTCCCCCTCTAACCTCCTCACCCTTCCCTGCCATGCTCTAAATCTGCTGTCTGGGAATTCGGCCCATTGAAACAAACAACCCAGCGGCCTCGGGCGCCACTAATCCTGAAAGAGGGAGAGAGTGCAGAAAAGATTAATAGGAAAAGAGAAGTGGGATGGGGAGAGAAGTAGAGAGGGAGATAGGATGCTGCTAATGGTGAATAAAGAAAAGAGAGATAAGTGGAAACAGGCAGAGGAGGAATGGAGGAAGGAAGGAAGAAGAGAGATGTGTGTTTAAGCATCAGGGCTCAACGGATACTGGAATTATATTATAGTAATCTGATAACGACATGTTGGCTGATATTCAGTCCACAAACAGCAACAATATGTGACAAAGATCCCTGAAATTAGCATCTTAAAGTAATGAAAAATAAGCTTGTCATCACTCTCTGGTGGACAAACGATGTAACGGCGACACTGTCTCCAGACTAACTCCTATCGGACAACATATACGCTCCTACTGTCACATCTGTGATAAGTTAAATTTGGCTGATAATAATATTTCAGCCATGTGAGGTTTGTGTGTGCTCTTAAAAAATGTGCTGGGCCGAATTCATTGCCCCAGCTTGTCTCATTTCCCAAATCTCTAGGCATGTGTGTATGTGTTCGCTGACAGAGTCCATCCTTCAGTGATCGATTCTGAAGTGTGCTGTGATGCATTTTAAAAGGCTGAACAGTAAAGCTGTCAGACCCAGAGGGAGAATGATAGAAACAAGTTTGGGGAATCGCCAGACACCAAACTGTCTGGACTCGTCCCTCAAAGGATTTTATTTTCACCTCAAAGCTCTCAATATCTTAATCTTGTCTTCTTGCTACAGTAAATATGAAGTCAACTGGAGAGATGCACGTGGGCCATGTGGATGTTTTGCTGCAGTGATTTGGAGATGTGTCAAGGAGAAACAGGACAAAAACTTCACTTTACTGCTCATAATTCAGAGGTATATAGTGCAGGACTGTCGGTTAGCGATTATAAACACGCTTGCCAGTAAAGTGAACCTAAAAGCCAACACCAGATTCACTCTCATTTGGGGTTTCGTCTCACTATATTTGCATTTGCAAGAGAATAACATACAGTGGTATCGCATTAGGTATCAAGAATCGTGAAATTTTGGTATTGGTATCGACCACTAAACCACATGGATGGGGCTGAGCTGGCAGCTAGCAGCTAACAGTGCTAACTCCACAAACAGTGCTAACAATGGCAACAGTGCTGACAGAGCTAACGGTGTTAACCTGGAAGGAAACTGGAGGGTGAACGCTAAGCTACGCATTCTGATATCAGCAGTAACCACCAAATAAGCACAATGCAGAGTGGCAGCAATGAACTAGCCAGTGGGACAAACTCACACAGACTCAAGTGCAACACACACCGCCGCCAGCGCGGTGCTGTGGCCGTCAAGTCCCGCCCCCCAACACACACTGGCAGCGGCGCGCAGCAGCACCGTCGACGTGTATTTCCCACCCCAGCCTGCTAGGTGGCTGTACCTACAGTAGTTGCCAACGGTTGCCAACTACTAGTAACGGAAGAAGAAGAGGAAAACCTTTGAGGCAACAACAACTTGGATTTCACGGGTGAGTTTCTTATCAAAGTCGTCTTATTAAAAATTTGAAACAACCGGAGTTGATACTACGGCGGCCGGGACGTACATAAAAGGCTTTTCTCGCAGCGCCGCCATGAGCGCCAGCCGCGCTGGAAATAGAGCAGTGGGCTGAAGCAGAGTGGCGCGGCGCGGCGTGTCAGCCGGCACCAGTGTGGGTTGGTTCATAGAATATAATGGAGGCGGGCGTTTTGACACGCGGTGTATGGCGGCGGTGTGTGTTGCACTTCACGTGCACCAATATGCAAGCGCAGCCGGACTGTCTCGGACAGAAAGGCCCGGATTACAACACACAGAGGTAGCGTGACTCAATTCAACCCAGTGTGAACCTGGGAAGAGAATCAAAGCTCTAGACGCAGTTACTCCACTATATCTTTAAATAGCAAACAGTGGTTTACTGCTAAATTAATGCTCTGAATGTCACATACAAAACCGTTAAAGGTCAGGTGTGTAGGTGTGTGTTCGTTACCTGTGAATTAGCCATTTATAGCTACATTAAGGAGCTGACCCTCTTCTACGAAGTTTGCTATGTTGTTTCTACAGTTCTTGCATCGGCCAGCATAGTTCCCCGACATGCTTGGCACGTGGGCGGAGTTTCAGTTCTAAAGCAACCCAGCAAGCATTTTTTGGTTTAAAAAAACATCTAATAGCTGTCTACATGAAGACCTGACGTCTAGGTTAAATCACGGCTGAATTTGGGCTGTCAGTGAAAATTTGGTAGACGTCTAACCATAGCCAAAGTGTAGACGTCATCAATTATACGGCTATGTAGAGACCATGTCCAAAAAATGGAGATAAACATATTTTAATTACTGTTGACTCTCCATACGTGATTGAATATCATACCACACGCCATCTGCAATAGCGAAAATTACATTTAATCAATTTCAAAATTAAATTGGCTAGATTTGGGTTACGTGTAGCTAGACTAAATTGGAGCTAAATATAGCCAGTACGTTTAAATCATGACAGAGATCTTCATCAGGCATTTTGAAATCAGTTCTGCAACCTCACGGCTAGATGACACTTTTAACATATTGGTCTACCAAGTCTATGAAAATAAAACCCTTGTTGGGTTCTTTTGCTCAAAAGAATGTACCTGTTCCTACACTAACACTAACATACTAACACATAATTCAATAAGTCCAGGTAATATTAATTATTTTAATCACTAACTTGGTCCCTCTTGACCTGAAAGTCTCCATAACAAACACACTGTGTGAAGAGACTGATACTAAGCACTAAATGACTTAATGAGATCAGCATTTTTTACACTGCTATGAAGAATCTGTTACTACATACAGTACTAAACACTGTACACACACACACACACACACACACATACACACTGTACACAAGCAGACACCCACAGTCTCTGGTGTAAGCAGCGGGCCACTGTTGACATGTAATGGAGCCTCCTAACAGGATTAAGGGGTAGACTGTGAAATGTGCTGAACGCGCCTGCTTGGTAAGAAGGGCCCCGAGGGCCAGCAGGAGAGACAGGATTAAGTCACCCGCTGTGAGCGTGTGTGTGTGGTTACTGTGTGTCATTTCCATACTTTGTCATGCCACTTTGCCATCAGCTGATCCATTTGCTCATATTGTTTAGCATCCAGTGGGGCTGCATCAAAGGCAGCAGGCACAAAGATGAGCTGCCACGGAGACCATCGTCAAATTAGCCGCATGATCCCTGCGTTTGTTGCCATCTCACCGTATCACACTGACTGCTGTCAGCTGCGACAGATAATTTGCATTTAGCATTAATGGGAATGGTGCACTTGTGAAGTCTTGAAAAGGATATGACTGATGAGTTATTCTGCCCTCAGCACTCTAAAATAAATGTGGCTCGTTCTGTGGTGAAAGTCCCACCTGATGTGCCTATGCTGCATTAGTCCTCTAGACTCTCCTCTCTTCAATGTTACCGTCTTTTCCCCCTGAGGACGGCTGAAAATAGAACAAAGCTGAATATTTCTCCATGCAAGAAAACATTAAGTAAAATTAAAATGTGGGACATCCACTAAAGTAAAATAGAGGACGTCTAGAATAGTTCGCTGAGCCACTCCCTAAAACGCCTACTGTCCGATCCTCCATTAGCAACCATAACTAGACACAAGGGGCCAGTCGCGTCTTAAGAACAAGGGGGAAATACAGATACGGTGTGAATATGTAACCTGCAAGTCCAACAGCAGATATCTTCAAAGTTTAGAGGGAGCTGTCGTATTTTTCTTGCCTGATATCAGACAGAAATGTCAACTCATTAGATTCTGTTTCCATCTTCAGACTGACATCGGGTCAGCTCAACCGATTCCCCTGAGGAAGGGGATTCCATTTTATTTTTCACTACATACCAAAGTATCCGCCTGAATGTAATGTCATTTTAAGTCCACACCTGGGCTGGGCGATATGGCTAAAACTGTTACCATGATGAAAGTTTTCACATCAGTTGACAATAATTACATCGCTTAATTACAAGTCAAACTCATCATGTCTAAGTTTAAAGGCTGATTCTTGCTCTTGAGTAAAAACTGAAGAAATCATACGGTTCATTTTGGTTTAAACTATTATCTATTGTCTGAACATGACTAACAGCAGCATGTCAAACTCTTTGTGCAGACACTTTAAAACATTTGAGTGTTTTAGCTGACACTGTTAACAGAATAGACAAAACAAAAACAAAAATCTCAAAGTTGATCAGTACTTTCTGTACATGTTTTAAACGCACATTATGACATTTCAGCCGTTTCTCAATCAGAACAATAACAAAAGTTGGACTTTCCCTCTACAGCGCTCATTGGTTGTTTTTTTATTTCAACCCAGAAACTGCTAATTCATGTCACAATGCCACACAAATTTGTCAAGTTGCTGGAGTTGGCGAATTTGAAAGTCTCGACCCAGGAAACTATTTTTTCAATTTTCCAATGCGAAAAACAAGAGAAGAGGGATGTTGAGAATGCATTAAACAGTGTGGAAGACCTCACTCACAGCTTAAACAGCAACAAAAACTTCTTAATTTTCTCCAAGGTCAGACACCAATTAACGCTAGCTATCTTAAGATGTTAGCAAACAAAGATGGTTGAATATTAATGATAATTTACTTATGTTCAACATTAAGTTAGGTGGTTGTTTACCATTTGAGGCTGTTTACACTTTTAGCAAGATGGAAAAGTGGGATAATTTTGTTTTGCTAGCAAAACCCTAAAACATATATTAGATGATGAAAGCTGACATTACAGGACGTCATGCCTGAATGTCATCTTTAAACAAAACTTTATATCAACTTGTTCCTCCTGTGCAAGAACCTGGTTGCTCTCGTATGTTGGCCCTTCATGTGAACTGACCAATCCTACATCCCACCCTTTAGTTGCTGATGCTAAGCCAGACAAGCCTGACACAAAAAACATGGTGATGCCTGTTTCACTTAACTGCGTGTTTATTGAACAGTTTCTAATATAAACAAAGCAGTGGTTAGCATTGTCGACTCACAACAAGTCAGACCCATGCCAGTGTGGGTTTCTTCCAGGTACTCCAGCTTCCTCCCACAGTCCAAAGACATGCAGGTTAACTGGTGACACTAAATTGTCCGTAGGTGTGAATGTGAGTGTGAATGGTTGTCTGTCTCTATGTGTCAGCCCCGTGATAGTCTGGCGACCTGTCCAGGGTGAACCCTGCCTCTCACCCAATGTCAGCTGGGATAGGCTCTATCCTCTGACAAGATAAGCAGTTACAGACTGAATGAATGAATGTATAATATAAACAAAGGAACATTAGCCTTGAATGCTAACCCAACCTCTCTTGATGTAGCTCTATGTTGCCTAGCTAGTTAGCTGGCATTTTGCTAACATCGGCTAACTTAAAATGTGACTATATACAGAGTAATATATCCGTGAAAACTTTGACAGTCACCCAGCCACGTGTTTAATTCCGCAAAAAATCATAGAAAAAAGGGGCGGGACTTAGAAAGTACTTATTGTCAATGCGCTGATGCTTGCATTGAACTGTTCCCTTGATTTTAATATCCTCTTACATTCACAATACTCTGCCAAATATACTGTGAATATAGCTCTCAAATGCAAATTGTAGTCCTTCCTTAAAGGACTATTATTCCTGAAATTTGATATTAAGAAGGGTCAACGTGATGTACAGCTGAAGCCAAGTTTAACATTAGTGTTAAGTATTAAGTATTATTAGGTTCTCTGGGGGATGAACTCCAGCAGTTCTTGACCCAATGAAAAGTAGAACTTCCTATATGAACTACTGTACATCTGCACGTGTTCACCATTAATTCACACGGAGATATCATTTCCTTCATTTCCCACCCCACATTGTTCTCTTCTTTCCTTCATTAACTTGATTCGCTATCCCCTCTTTTTTTATATTCCGTACATGGTCCATTTCCCCACATCTTTCTGCTTGTCATCTCCGTTACAAAAATCCCTCACTCTTTTTCTGTCCTCCTCCCTCTCTACATCCATTCCTGTCTCTTCTCCACACCTCTCTGACTTAATCTCATTTGGACTGTCTTTTAACCTCGTTGTCCTTCCAACTCCTCTCCCCCTGTGAGTTTTGCAATGTGGTTGAATCATAATTATTAAAATCTAAGTGAGATAGATAACTTGTAATTTCCCCTTTGGTTTGTACAGGCACGGTAGGCCATTTGTTCGCAGAGTGGAATTCATAAAGCTGTGATGAAATTAAAATTTCTCTGCTGTTTGCAACACCATCTTTTCCCTCGGTCTCTCGGGGTGTGTGTGTGTGTGTGTGTGTGTGTGTGTGTGTGTGCCTGCCTGCTGGCACAGAGCAGCCAGTTACTGAGCATGTCATCACAGCAATATCTGCAGCAGGGGAAAGGACTCCCAGGGGAAGCTAGACGGCTGTTGCTAGAAACAACTGGGGTGGCCTCAATATGTGCTGCTCCGTTACAGGCGAGTGTCAAAACATTAAGGTTTCCAATTTTAAAATAACTGTCTCATACAAAGACTTTGCACAAATTATTTTCATAGTGTCAATTCACCCTTTTAACTAATGTGTCACTACAGATTTGTTCATTGTTATAACTGTTCTTCACACTTGCACCCGGACCGTAAGCACAGCCAGAAAACTCTCATTACACTCAATAAAACTGTCCTAACAAGCTGCAAGTGTTAAAGAGCAATTCAGAGGTCCTTGTTTCTCTTCATTTAAGGTTCATTTATTGCCACTGCACAACACAGGGTTGCATAAGGAAACGCAGTTGCAGGCAGTTAAGGCTGAGTGTCCACATGGCGGCTTTATTCAGTTGTTCCCAATAAGGAGAGAGCGTCCAGAAAAGCCTCACAGCGCTCTGACTTTTTTGTGCGGCCACTCTGAACCTCTGAACTGTTCAGAAAGGTGCTCGTGTCATCACTGACGCTCCTTCGGATACTGTCTATCTTGAGATGTATGATAGGTCAGTTGAGAACTATTACAACAAAGACAGAGAAACTCATTTGTGGGAGCAGAACGGCTGGACACTGCATGTTGTCTTAGCCTGAGGTGCACCTCCCTAGAAATTTAACTACCGGTCACATCGACGCAGACCTCCTGTCTATCTCTGTAAGCTGAAACCATTTCCCTCAGTGGAAACAAAGCTTTTATTTACTTTAATTTCACAGATAAGAAACAATAAATTGTGAAGACAATAAAGCCTCCACAAAAATAGCATTTTAAGTCTTGTGTGTGATTTATCCTGGCTTCATATGAGCACAGGAAATCTCCGCTAGCTGCTAGGCTAATTTATACAATGTAAAATGCCATAGGCTTGTGCTAATAACGTTAGCATGTTGTATTTGTTTGGAAAATGTGTTAAGTATGAGACAGTCAGTGAACCTCGTGAATTGTAATGGAGCTGAATGTGTGTTGTGAATCCACTAAACTTTACAGCACTTCACAGAAACCCTGCCGCCAGCTAGTGTTTTGGAGGTGTAACTGCTGTGCAGCTGCATATTTTATATCAGTCTGTTTTTATAAAGGTGCTTGTGACATCTCAAATGTGGCTTTGACCTGCAAGTGAAAATACCGAGATACATATTGTGTATCGCGAGTCAGTCTGTAAATACTGAGATATGAATTCTTGTGTAAAACACTCACTAGGCGAGGCAGGGATTGCTCAGTGCCATTTGATTTTATGTATGTAACCCAAGGACTTTCTATCCAGAAGTTACTGTAAATACACATTGTGATTCAGTCTATATGGCCAGCACATTAAAAATTATACACCAGGGAAATATTGTCCTTCAACCTTGACTAGATTAAGCATCACTGCTGCAAACGTAGAGTCCAACTTCCCTCGTCCCAAGGAAACGGGCTCTTGTACCCTTGTAACAGTCACCCTCTTTCTGTTTTGACCATCTTTATGTTGAAAACTAGTGAATGAGGAAAGTCTTATTCATGTTTATGTTTAGTTTTCCAGATCCAGAGTGGAGAGCCTCAAACTGCTGTTAGCACACAGTGATGATTTTATAATTACTCCACATCTCTTTGATTTGTTTTGCTTTCCCCAGAGAAAATCAGGGCACATTCACCTCCTCACAACTTTGCACTGTCTCACATTTGTGTGTTGCATCTCTAAAAAATTTTGATAATTTGCAGTGATGGCAACGCTAGCAAATCCCAGTCTTTCCTTTTATCCCCAGTGTGTCTCTCTGGGTTCCTGCTGGGCAGCAGCGCAGTGGCAGTCAGTCACAGAGAGAGAGAGTGCGATGCCCTGAATTTGTTTGACGGGTTCAGTGTTTGACAAAAAATGAGAGGGGAATCAAATGCTCCCTGGTGAGATCAAACAGACCGGCAGTGCAGTCATATCAGTCCCTGGACAACACGACAGCTAAGCTCTATATCACAGAGCAGACAGACAGAGACAGAGAGTGAGAGGGGAATAACAGGTAAAGTGCAAGGTAATGAAAGAGATACAGGGAGAGAACTGAGAGGATGAGGGAGCAAGACTGACAAGGATCTGTGGAGAGAAGGGGCAGGAAAATACAGGATGTCTTCAGCTTCAAGTCATGATTCTTGGTGGCAGAGACAAAAGGCATGAAAACTGACTTGTTATTTTGCTGCTGTTTATCACAATTCTGACCCTGTTTATGCTTCGTTTTTAAGTGTGTCTTAGCCGATCACATCAGAAGTGGACAGTGGGGCTGACCCCGAATACTCGACCAAACATTAGTCGACCAGAAAGGTCATTAGTCGGCAAGATTTCATCGGTTGCTTAGTCGCAGAAAAACAAAAACATGAAACTCTATTAGGAGCTGCACCTTGTCAAAATAAATCAAAACCTATATGACTGGACCATGTGGGAATTCAATTTGACTAGACAGACACAAATAGTCCTGTTAGTCACATTAATTTCCAGGGCTGGTACCTGCGGTTTTTCCACAGGCTAGTTAACATGTCGGGCAGGAAATCCAAAGTGTGGGATCATTTTGAGAAGGTGAAGGACGAACCCAAGGTGATATGTAAACTCATCTTCATTGGTCGACTACAAACATGACGTATCATCTGAAACATGGAAGTAGCTACATGCCCATTAGCCCACAGCGTCATTAACAGGCAGCTCGCTCAGCGTGTGACGTGCACTTGTAGATAAAATATAGGCCTATATTAATGAAGGTTCATTAGTACGGTTTTGTATTTCTCAATCCACCAAAATATGTCATTTAATAATTACATTAATATCATAAACATGCGGGCGACTAGTCGACTAACGGCCCTAAATGACAACTATTGGTTGACTAGGAAAATTCTTAGTCAGGGGGCAGCCCTAGTGCTAAATACAGATGTAAACAACCACCAAAACGTATTGTGATCAGATCTATCAAACCACTTGCCGGGGTGGTCAGGGACGCATTTGACCACAAAGAGGGTTCTTAAAAAGTTAAAACTTCCTACATTTTGTTTCACCCTCTATGTTCTAAACGAGTGAATCAGCAGAGTTTTATTTAACATGATCACCATCATTATTGTCATTATCTCTGCCCCCCATGTCTCTCTACCACCCTAACCTTCATTCCCTGTTCAGTTTCTGTCCTCTCCTATGTCTTTATGTGCTTTCCATCCCTCCCTCCCTTCCTCCATCCGTTCACAGGGTGGTTGTGCTGTAGCATTTATGCCTGCAGAGTCTGCAGCTTTCCCTTTTAGACGTTCTCATCTCGTTATCCTACATTACAGGGCTCGGCTTGCTCCCCTGACCTTCTCCCGTCTCTGCGCAATCTGCTGTTCCTCGCTCATCATCCCTGTGGTTCCAGCCCTGCTTATTTTTGTTTGTTTGAGGGGACAAGGAGAAAAAGTTTCACACTGTGTTTTTTAAACTCCTTACATGTATAATGTATTTCAGACGGGAAAAACAAAAATTAGAGGAAAATGGAGAAAAAAGTATAAAGTCTTTTTTGTACTTGAATCTAAAGTGATAATTCTATCACAAAATTAAATTCATCAGTGAACATCACTCCTGTTGGCCTAAAGAATACTGTCAGGTAAAGTGTAAGTCTTGTAGTTCAACATTTAAATACAACTAGGTGCCATCTTGGACCTCAGTCTGCTCTTGTTTGGTGTCATAGGAGAAAATCCTCACTGATGCATGTAGAGCCAAATAAGGCCTGACTACACAGAAAGTGTTTTGCAGGTTGTAAAACACGAGGCGCACTACACAGCCTTTTTTTAAAAAGTTGAGTGCCACTAGTAAAAAAAAAAAAAACACGCTTGCTGCGCCTTTTCATTGTTGCCAGGCAACCACCCCGTTACCTCCTTACCCTAACCTTCCTGTGTAATCAAGCTACCATTTTTCCCCAGTAATTAGTACCTAATTCCTAAAATGTTGAGTCAGAGGGTACTGTCTGTAGCTCTGGTTGAGGGTGAGACGCTGTCAGCAGATAAACAGAGATCTGTGTGGGTACATGAGACCCTAAAAAAGAGGGTGGGTCATGGGGAGTACCACCAGTTGGTCCAGGAGCTTCTCCTCCATGATGGCAATTTCCAGACATATTTTAAGATGACTCGGGGGCAGTTTGACAACCTGCTGTCTATCGTCGGGCCGTATAGCTCTGGGTATCCAGCAACTGCTACCACCAGTTTCTCCTCCATTGTTTACCAACTGTAAACTTGTTGTCGTGACCACCACAGAAGGCCCGCCTCACAAATCATCCAACTGGACAATGGGAAAAATGACAGAAAAAGAGATGACTTGGTGGCGTTTTTCCGCTTTGAGTTTAAGTTCTTTCAACTCCAGGAGTTCAGAGCGCTCTGGCAAAAATGCAAGACACCTAGAGTGCAGAAACGATAGGTGCGTAGCAACGCAAATAAAAATAAAAAAAGCGAGCAAAAAGCTTCATTCTCATTAAAACTATTACAAAAAGCCGCCTCCAGCTGCTAAAATGCTTTCTAAGCTCAGCATCCTCTAGGAACGGAGCCTCATCTGGGGACATTTTATACAAAGCATTCACATAACAAAACAGCATGTTCTTGGAATGTGAAATGACTCACTACTAACAGAGCAAACACCTTTGTGCTAAAACGCTGGCGAATGATATAGCCTACGGATGTGCTGGGACACATCGTCAGTGATGCATCGTGGGTTCATCGGGTTTCTTGGGTCTCACAGCATCATACACCCTCGCCCAGGCGACCCAACTGGGGTTCATCAAGCGCCGACTTGCATCCCAGCAGCATTAGTCCAAGAATCGCCCTTCTTTATCTGAAGCCACCTGGAGGCTCTCTCTGCTGCGTCTGTCGCTGCCCTGATGGCTTTTTTCTTTATGGGCCTGCTCATTCCAAAGCAAGGTGATTCATCTAGATACCAAACATGTTCAGGAATTATATTTATCTTCTTATGAAACTGTTGGAGACACAGTAAACAAGCATATTTTTCAAAACACTGGAGTCGCAGTTTCTTAGTTGCATTGAGTTCTATTTACTTAATTAGGTATGACATTGTGAAATTTTGTCTGTAGTAGAGTCCCAGATGCAGCAAAAATGCAGAGAGAACAACTTCTGTATCACAGCTTCTCTAACATTGCGTGAGTGACACAAGTACAACACGACACAACAATCCAGATATCAACACTGGCGGCCAGCGTACCTGCCTGCATACAGCACACCCTGCTGCAGCTTTACTATCACACTTCTTGTAACGACCAGAGGATAGTGTGTCAGACTGGGAGGAAAACACCAGCCAAATGTGGTATACTGTTACTACAGCTGCTAAGTTTCTGTGTTTAAAACAACAGAACGGTAAACACACCAGTGTGCTAATGAGCTGCAGGTACCTGCAGGACAACTCAAGACGAGAGAAAAAGACACACTCACCGAAACAGAAAAAGCAGACAAAACATTGTGTTTGATTGAAATAGTTTTTTTTCAAGTTGGAGCTGTTTTCTTTCTCTCTAGTCAGGTTTCTCCACCTGCCAGTAAAAGTAGCTGGTGTAGATTTATCAGGCACGTTATCCTCGAGCTCTCCTCTACTTCCTGCTGCTTTGAAGGTACACAGAGAGCTAATGAGCTCCTCAAAATAAGGGTGTGATTAAAGACGTACAAAAGATATCAACAGATCCTTCAAACAAAGTTACTGAAAACCCCAAAATGTCAAAAGTTTAGGGCTGTGTCTGACTAAGGATTTCAACCAACAGTCATCATTTAGTCGACTAGTCGCCCACATGTTTCTGATATTAATGTAATGATTAAATGATATATTTTGGTGGTTTGAGTTGAAGGTGTGAGAAAGAATAGTATCAGTAACATTGTTAACACTGTGCTACATTACAGAGAAATACAAAACCGTACTAATGAACCTTCATTAATATACGCCTATATTTTATCTACAAGTGCACGTCACACACTGAGCGAGCCGCCTGTTAATGACGCTGTGGGATAATGGGCATGGAGCTACTTCCATGTTTCAGATGATACGTCACGTTTGTAGTCGACCAATGAAGATGAGTTTACATATCACCTTGGGTTCGTCCTTCACCTTCTCAAAATGATCCCACACTTTGGATTTCCTGCCCGACATGTTAAAAATGACCACCTGGCTCTAACTCAACTCTTGTCTGGTGCATCTTTACATCACAGTGAGGAGGAGGGAAAAGGACGAGCAGTGATGGAGTTCTCAAGGAAAAAGGGGAAGACGAAGCAGGAGAGCGACGTCGATGTGATGAGAAGCTCGAAAAAAGGAGGAAGAGCCATTTACTGATGTAAAGATTAAAGGAGGTAAAGGATTAAAGGGTGTGAGATGTACTGGAGAGATGCGAGAAAAAAGGAAAGGAAAAGGAAGGGGACGAAGTGAAAGATGTGGAAAACAGATGAAAGCAGGAGGTAAAAGAAAAAAATGGATTTTTATAAAAGAGGAGGATTAAAGACTAAATGCAGATAGCAGGAAAGAAGATGGGAAGAAAATGTGATGTGGACAGAACACAGAAATCAGGAAAGAGATGGAGCAAAGAAACAAGTAAGGATGTAGAGTGAAAGTCTTAAAATGAGATGAGAAAGTGAGACAGAAAGGAGTAAGGAAACTAAAAATGAAAGAGGAAATAGGGGAAAGACAAGGAGGAGAAAATTACACATGAAGGGGAATTAGGAGAAAGGGAAATAAGAACAGAGGACACATGAAAATGGAAAACAGAATTAGGAGTAAAAGAGATTAAAAACAAAAAGAAAATGGGGAGAAGAGGAATGAGAAACACAGTAAGCACAGTTAAGAGGAGAGAAAAAGGGGGAGGACAAGATGAATAAATAAAGATGGAGGAACAAAGGAAAAAAAAGAGTTAGAAAAGAGAAATAGCAGCATGGAAATGAAGGAGAAGTGATGATGTAGTTAGATTGGTGCAGGCGGGTGACCACGAGAGCAGAACAGAAGTGAGAAAAGAGAGAAGAAGGTGGTGAGGACATCGGAAAAAGAGGTAGAAACAGAAGGAGAGACTAAAAGAATAACGCTGGGGACAGACAGAGGAGTAAACACAATCCATCACTGCTGCTGAACAGAGACCAACACCTCGTCCTCCTGAATGCTGATCTCCGACTCTTATTCTCTGAATCACGCTCTCCTTTCTCTTCGTTTTTCTATGCTTGTCTGTTGTGCTCCTGTCCTCCCCGTCTGTATTACCCTCTCTGTCTCTTTCTTTCCTCTTGTATTTGGTCTTAAATTATTCTCCTTTGTCCTTTATTCTGTTGGTCTTAAAAGAAGACGGATGCCTTGGAAATCTTTTATCACTATGTTTCTTCAGTTCCAGCAGCTTTCTACTTACAGGACTGAAAATCTGAGTCTTAACTTGAGCAGTCTGACTTGCATTCCTTAACTTTGCTGATGCACGGCCTTCATTTTCTTTAATGTCCTCATAAAAAGCTTGTTTCTGTTATTCAACTTAGAGCTCCGATGGGGCCAAAGACATCAGGCTCTCTGGTTCTGTGAGGCCCAGTTTAATATTGCACAGACCCACAACAGTTTAAAGTAAAGGGGCTGCACTTGCATAGCCCTTTTCTAGTCTTTTGACCACTCAAAGCACTTTAACACTACATATAAAATGCAATTTGGGGTTCAGTATCTTGCCACAGGATACTTAGACATGCTAAATGGAGGAGCCAGGGATCAAACTGACGATTTTCAAATTGGTGGACAACCTGCTCTACCTTCTAAGCCACAGCCGCCCCAGGAATACTTCAAAAGGAAAAGGAATACTTCAACCCCCAAATGAACATTTCTATATCCATTACTCACCCTGTTAGTCTACATTTCTGAGGAAAACTTTGTTTCTGTAGTGGTGATGACAACAAGTTGAAGTTAGCTGAAGTTGGCTCACTTTCATCATTGCCCTATTAGGGAAGTTGCAAGACACGTCTGAACAAACTATAGCCTGAAGTATTTTCAAATGTTATACCAATTGCAATCAGGCCGACGATTGAAAACAGTTGGTCAAACTGTCCCATATTGACCTTTCGCTAAGCCCTGTCCCTTTGTGATGGTCCGACAAGCTGTCGCAGTAAGCATGGAGCCCACACTGTAACTAACTGCACTCCCTGAAATATGATCATATTTTTGGAAAAACGAAAGAGTGATTCCAGAGAGAAGCAGACAGAGGGGTCTACAGTCTGTGTTTGAAGGATATATCCAGGATGTCAAACTGACTCAGCAGCAACAACAGGTTAAAAAGACAAAGACAGTTAGAAGCTAAAGCCGAACTATAGGCTACAGATCACAGTGTAAAAGTGAACCACCACATCACTGCTGATCGCCACACAAGACAATGCATATCTACACACACACTGTGATGACACACAGCTGGATGAATATCAGCAAAGTTTCGCTGCTTCCCTTCACTGGTTCCTGTACAGCAGGGTCGCTCTTTGTTTCACTGTTATAATCATTAAAAAGCAAAACCAGCATGTGTATACATTCAGTAGGCTATATCTTCAGTAGCTAGCTAGCTAACCCTACACTTTTCAGGGTTTGATTTTGGTTTTGGAGCAGTTTTCCAACCTCTCCAGGTAACGAGTATCATTAGTACACGACGTGCCCCAGACACAACATTTAGCTCCAAATCCACAAAACCAGCCTGGAAATGAAGTTAATTAGAGTCAGTGGAGCACAGCTGTGTGTAAGAGTCTGCCTGATGCTACGGTATGACCCGTCAGCCTGCGTCCGGGGGTGGGACTTAGCAAAGGGCCAGTTCACCCTAAAATAAGCCTCAAACCAACCACCATCCAGGTGGAGCTCCTGGACCAGTTGGTAGTACTCCTGTGATATCCCCTTTTTCTGAGAGTCTCATCTACCCGCACAGATCTCTATTTCCCCAAGTCAAGCGTAGTACATAGGAACAACAGAGCTAGTGTCCTCCACCTGTCCAATTTTTAGGGTTTTTTTAAAGTCAACTCAGTCAGTTTACTTTATAGCAAAATAGTCATTGAGATAAGGACAGGTGATTGGTGGTTGCCCACAGCATCAACAGCAAAACCTTTCCTGTTACCCTGCATCCCATCCATCTTTACATCATACATCTCTGTCTCCTACTTTGTAACCTTTGTTTCACTCCTTCCTTCAGTCTTCATTCAGCCCTGCTTCTTCTCTGGTCGACTCCCCCTCTTCTCCCTGTGCTTCAGCCCCTCCCTCCCTCAATCACAGCTTCATCCCTAACGACATGCTAACGTCCAACTGGGAGAGATGCTGATAAACTCTACGTCTGCTGGGAGCCGGCTTCATATTCACGCTGCTACACACAACTTCCCCCTGGGGGAGCCTCCCAGTAACACCCATTTATCCTGCTGCTGGTTGACTGGAGCAGTTGAGGGGTTAAGTGCCTTGCTCAAGGACATGTCCAATGAGAGTGAAGAATGATTCTCACCCGCTTTCTCTCCCCACCTCGGCCATTCATCATCCTCATCCTCCACTCCCATCTCTTTATCTGTAAGCATCACCTTCACACACCCTCCGCTCATCCTCGCTGTCCCGTCCCAGTTGTTCCACCGCCCTCTCCTCAGCTCCCTCCATCACTGTCTCTCCTCCGAGCCCTCCCATGCTCCATCTCCCTCCTTTCCCACCACCCACTGCTTCTATTATTGCTCGGCTAGGCTCTGATGAATGACTGGGTTTGATTTTTTGTGTGTGTATGGGGGGGGGTTGAATCGAATGAGAGCGACTTTAAGTTTTGCCTGTGAGGCACTTGAGCATATGTTGTTATTCAGAGTGATGTAAAATCTCTCTTCATCAGTTTCAAAAAGCCAACGCATAACCTCTGCATCACTCGGGCAAAGTTTAATGGGTGTTTTCAACGTTAGGGGCGTTATTCGTGGGAGTAAGCAAAACTTGTAGGTGATTAGATCAGCTTTTACTGATTTTTATTGCTTTTACCGACCCACAGATGACTAATATGTTCTCTGCTTTGTTATATCACCTGATGAGAGGAACGTTTATGAAGCTGCGGTTCTGCTTTTGATTTTTAAATTCAATAAAACACTGCAGCTTCTGATAATGAAGGAGAATTCCTTTTTAACTACCCACCAAAGTCAAACATTAAATCAATACATTTTCTATGTGTAATTGTTCTCTGTGAGGCTCTTTTGAACTTTGTGCCAAGGCCTTATCATTATTTTTTCCTCCTTTTTTTTCAATACTTTTCTCTCACTATATTTATGTTATGCACCAATACATCAAAGCACATCACTTGTAGATGAAAACCCACTAGACAAAAACACAAGCCTTTTTTTAAACAGGAATTGTGCAAATTTGCAGAAAAGCCCAATCAGTCTTCGTTCAGCATTGGCAGTATAAAAACAAAATCGGGGAGTGCAGCAAAATGCCGCCTACCTACTTTTGTTTATACAGAATGCGCCTTTTTTGGGGCAATGGGGGGCGTGAGCAAGTAACAAAACGTGTAGCTCAGCATGTGACGTAAACAGTGACGTGGGAGGGAAGCCGCGGCTGGTCAGTCCTTCGGCGATTCTCTCATAAGTCGGCCCGTCCTTCACCGTCCCCGTCATCTGATGGTTAATGGCCTCTTTGTTTGCGAGGGCAAGGAGGGCGCACAATTCCTTGTCTCCCCAGTTGCTCATCTTTACAGTGTCTGTCAGGTTTGTGTTTCCCTCTTGCTACTAGCTGCTCGCTAATTCCTGCTATCAGCTGTTTTCTGTTTATCCACTGCCAGTGGGTCGCACATGCGGCGTCATCAACAGCTCCTCCCATGGCGGAAGGCCACCTCGGTCTGTTTAAACTAAATAGGTTCTGCCAATATGACTACCCTATGAGGTGGAAAATTGGGCACCTCGGATCAACTCGCCAATCCAGCTCTGTGTGTCTAAACGCTCTCAGCTTGCCAGCGAATCGGTCCAACATTTGCGGAAAATGTGGCAGTGTAAAAGGGGCTACAGGATTCTGAATCTGAGTTGAATGTGAGAATACACTTGTTTCCTTGAACACCCTATTCAAGTTTGCAATTTCTCATTAATAGGGCTGCCCCCTAATAGTCAACCAAATGTTAGTCAAACAGAAAAGTCATTAGTCGGCAAGATTTCAGTGGTCACTTAGTCTTAAAACCTATATGACTGGACCATGTGGGAATTCAATTTGACTAGACAGACACAAATAGTCCTGTTAGTCACATTAATTTCCAGGGCTGGTACCTGCGGTTTTTCCACAGGCTAGTTAATATGTCGGGCAGGAAATCCAAAGTGTGGGATCATTTTGAGAAGGTGAAGGACGAACCCAAGGTGATATGTAAACTCATCTTCATTGGGCGACTACAAACATGACGTATCATCTGAAACATGGAAGTAGCTACATGCCCATTAGCCCACAGCGTCATTAACAGGCAGCTCGCTCAGCGTGTGACGTGCACTTGTAGATAAAATATAGGCCTATATTAATGAAGGTTCATTAGTACGGTTTTGTATTTCTCTGTAATGTAGCTCAGTGTTAACAATGTTACTGATACTATTATACTAGTATGATGCAGAATATTTAAACTGTGTGGACCTTAAACTAATGACTAAGGACAAATCTGGACCAGTTGGGAACCACTGCTTTAAAATATGTCTGGACAGGGACTTAAATAAATCACGACTGGCAGAAAAACCTCTACAATTAAATATTCTGATTTACCAGTGTTTAATTAAGCTGAATGACTAATGACACAAACAGAATTCTCAACTTTAAATGACCAGGGCAGCAAGAAAAAGCGGAAAAAAAACAACAATAGGAAATCAATCAGGGTTCATAGAGCTGATACTGAAATCCGTAAATGTGTTTCAGGCAGTATTTTAAATAAAATAAAAACACCTACAGTGAATGTGGACGTTGTGCTGAACACATATTTGATGCATCTGCTCCCATTACAGAGGGAGCACTGCTTGGCTGGGCATGAAAGCTAGGAATGGATGGGACGGACAGAGAGAGATACACTCAACTTCCACCAGCTCCTTAACCAAGAGCCAAAATCTGCCTGCTGACCTTAATAGGAGCAGAGCAGAGGATAGATGAGAGGAGGAAGTGTCGATGAAAAGAAAAAGAAAATAGGAGAGGGGAGACGATAAAGCCTTCTGCTTCTCTTTCAACGATAACACAAACACACACACAGAGAAGTACTCACTTCCTGTCCAGAGAGGTAGTAGGCGGCCAGGAGTCCTCCTATGAATCGAATGTTGACCTCGAACACAGACACCTCGGCATTCTGGGGAAAAAAGAAAGAACAAGAAAAGACATCAGACAGGATAACACAAACAATTTGTTTATTTTTACATTTCTATATGGACATCCTGATGTTTTTATTCCATCGTCTTCAATCAGAAGTTCTAATTTCCCATGAATCAAATCCAGTTCACTGTCATCTTACCACCCAGCTCTGTGCGAGCCAGAATGAGAGAGTGTCTCTGTGGGATCAAGGTGCAACATAAATAACACTGTATACAAGAACACAAACATTTACACAGCACGACACAGTCCCAGAGCCCACATACCTAAGATGGATGGAGTGCAAGTTAAAAAAAAGTAAAACGATAAAGCAACAGTAGTTTGAAGTTGTAACAAGACTGTGTCCAGTTCAGACAAAATCTCTCATCGACATCCACTCATGGACAACAGGTTGGTGCTCATGACAGCAAGAGATGTAACAATGATGGCGTCCTCTTCGGCTGAGCTGCAACGTTAGCTAGCTCAGTGGTGCTACGTGAGCTAGCAGTAGATGCACGCTTCCTTCTGCGCAGTGATACAGTTGGTGGATGTAGTTCAGTTGAAAGAAAATAGTTCCTACATAAAACAGCTCACAACAAGGTCTGTGGATTATCTTACCAGTAACCAGGTCATGATTTCTGCAAAGAGACATTGCTGTTGAGTTTATCAAATGTATTTTTTGGTGCTTTGAGCACCACAAGCTGAGTGACATCGAGTTCCATTATATTTAAGAGAAGGCAGACATCACTGCGGCTGATATCTCCAACACTCGGAAGCTCAAACCAAACAAATTTAAACTGATAAACAGCACCACAGGTAAGAGGAACAATATGTATTTCTGATTTTGGAGTAAACTGTCTCTTTAAGCTGGGAGGAATCAGAGAGATGGGTTGGCTGTTCAGCAGCCTGATGGCCTGTGGGCAGAAGCTGTTAAACAGTATTGTGATCTTTGCTCTGATGGACCCGAACCTCCTGCCTGATGGCAGAGGAGCAAAATATTTTTTAAAAAAAAAAAAAGGAAAGGGGAAAAAAGGAAAATTAAATAGGGGCATTCCTTATGAGCTACTGGGGGGGTTTCTGTACCAACAGCACAAGTTGTGTGTGTCTCATTTCTATGCTATCAATCTTATTACCTCAGCTGTCATATAATCACAGATCATCGGGAACATAGTCTTTTATACAGCTCAACCATTCTCCCATCTGTCTTCAAGAAAATAAAAAAAATATGCACTTGATTTCTGACTCTCATGGTAATTTCGAATATCTCTTTCACAAAATCCTTCCATTTAAGTTATCTTTTTTTAATATATACTTTATTTTTATTTTTGTTGTCCAAACACAAAACACAAAACGGCTGGTACAGTACATTTAATTTATCTTTTAACCAGTTCCTAATAATTTGTTTAACCCTTTGAAACCTGGAGCAACATCACTTTTCTTGTACTTCTTTCAGACGCAGTATTTAACCCTTTAAACTCTGAGAAAAAAAAAAAGAAATAATAACAATAAAAAAAACCTAGGGGGAAAAAGAAAAAGGAAAAAAACAGGGAAGGAGAAAAAAGGGGGAAAGGGAAAAAAGGAAAAATAGGGAGAAAAAAAAGGAAAAAAGAAATAAACTGGAAGAGAAAAAAGGGAAAAGAGAAAAAACCATTGGGGAAAAAGACAAAAAGGGAAAAAAACAGGAAAAAAGAGAGAAAATGGGAAAAAGATAAAACTTCGGAAATAGAAAAAAACTTGGGAAAAAAAAGGAAAAAAAAACAGGGAAAGAGGGAAAAAAATAGGGAAAAAGAAAAAGTTTGGAAAACATAATTAAAAAAAAAACCTATGGAAAAAAGAAAAAAAACTAGGGGGAAAAAAAGAGAAAATTAGGAAAAAAAGAGAAAATTGGGAAAAAAGAAAAAATAGTGAAAGAGAAAAAAACAAACAAACTAACAAACAGTGACTTTCACCCAGGACAGCGGCGTTCATGTTCACAAGATTATAAAGCCAAACCTTGCTCTTTTTTGGCCAACACCTTACCTTCTGCCCATGTTTTTGAGAGAAATCAACTTTCTCAGGTTTCAAAGTGTCAATCACTGCTACCCTGATTATTAAAACCAGTTAGTTTTTATAATGTAACGTTTGGACACTGAAAAATCATTTCTAATGGTTAAATGGGAAAAGGCTACACAGAACAAAGGGTACAAAGAAAAGACAGAAACAGAGATTGAACCTCCCTCCCACAGTCCTCCCTGGGGGGTAACATAAGAGTTTTAACTGTGTTGGTCCAGCCTTGTACGTTAGCTAATAAAGTTTTTTCTACCTTGACTTGTGCACACAGAGATGGATAATTATCTCTAAGATGTCAGAATACATTTAAAGTGTTGGACTTCTTTGTAGACACTGCTTGAAGGACAAGCTTTGCAAATTGAATATCCATCTTCTACAACAACTCCCTGGTCATTTTGTAGATATCCAAAATGCTCCCACACTGCCTGTTTAAGGTATTTTTTTGGCAGATACAAGAATGAGATGTCAGCTAGCTGTGGCATGTTTACTACAAATTCTCTTCTCAATGCTTCAGGTAAGCGGCACAACTCTCTCTCACACAAAAAACAACTGTACACGCTACGTGACTCATGAGAAAAGATCTCACCGCACACACAAACAACATGACTCACAAGATTCTTTTTCCCTGGACAACAATGCAGGAATCAGGACGCCACAGTTATCACAGCTTCTACCTTTTATGATGTAACCACAGTTATGGCAAAACTTACCAGCAACTCCTGTTCTCTTTTGCTACAACAACGACATGAACACTGATACATGTAATATTCAACTGTAACATGTGATAGTGAATTGTCTGTAACTGTTTTATATGTGATGTGTTTCTTGCTATAATGCAACATGTTCTGACCTGTTTTACATGCTGTATTTTATTGTTATTTTTAATTTTTCTTCAAATCCTTCAAATCAAGAATGCCTAGCCTTAATAAACACAAAAAAAAATCCAACAGAATTATGAAATGATTATCAATTTTTTTTATATTCTAAGATGGTTAAATTGGGTTATTTTCTGACTTTGGCAGTGGTGGTATCAAATAAGCGAAAAAGCAGACTGCAACACATGCCAACATGGCTGACCTAAATGCTGATTTTTGTAGCATGGCTTCCTTCGGTGTGCAGCCAAGGAGGTTGGTGCTTTCTTTATTTTTTAAATTTCTATTTTATTGTTTATTTTTGCAGGACCAATGCACAATTAAAAGTAATTGCATTACAGTTAGCTAGCAGCTAATTTGCATCTGTTGTCCCTGGGCTGGTAAACATAAAAACAACAACAACAACAACAACAACAACAACAGAGCAGCGAATACACTATAAAAGACAGCACCATACATAAAAAGTGGAAGGAAATTTGCATTCATAAATGAATCCTGGACGACAGAGGAAAATGTGAAATCAGAAACCCTCCATGTGAAATAATACTTGCATCAAAATTGCCTACAGACTGATGTGGAGCTGTGCAAAATGCATGTGTGAATGCCTTAAACGTCGCCTCCAGAGCTAAATGAACTTTAAACTAAATCCAGATATTTACAATAAGTCAATGTTGTGTGTATAAATATTGCACACAAGGTTTATGCATATATTTCTCCTACTAATTAAGCTCACTGCTGTCACACTGGCTATTATTTTGTAGCTTGGGGTGCTGCAAGGGAGGAGAGAGAGTATGCTGATGTTCACCCCAATTTTCTTGTTTGCTAAGCACGGCTTAATTGGGGCTAAATCTCAACAAAATCTTCTATTTTTCCCGCTCTAATGTACCCTAAAGAATAATCACCCTGCTGCTGGGCTTCGTCTAGTTTAGTCAGCTTTCCCAGAGACCACAGCTGTCTCAATGGCCTCCGGTCAGCATGTGGACCTTCAGCAGACAATTTAAAAATACTTCAGATTATCACAGTAAAGTAATGAATGTGAAATTAGGATATTTTCATGACGGACGACTTCCTCGGTGCCATGGCAACCCTGATGCAGTAAGAGTACACCCTGCAGCCCTGTGCGTTCAATTGCCGAGAGCTACCTGCAAATTAAAATGTGACCTCGCTCCGATATTTTCACAGAAGAAATGAAAACATAGAAGAGACGAGGACTTCACCCGCGCATCTCTCTAAAGGGCAGTCTCAATGACCTCCATTTACAGTAAATGCACTCCAGAGGAGATAGACACAGAGAGCGGAGGAGGAGGAGGAAGAGGAGGAGGAGGAGGAGGAGGAGGAGAACAGGAGCACTGAATTTTAAAAATGGGGCTCTAACATGTACTACTGGAGGTCAACACAACGACCATGATTGAGGCTTTTACACTGATTTGTGCTCTCTTTCTGTCACTGGATGAAGTAGCTGTAATCTTCAGTCAGGAGCAGGTGTCCTCACACAACATTCATAACCCGTTTCAATGCTCAACGGTAACACCCTCCAGTTTCGGGTCAGCAGCGGCAGCGGCCACCAAATCAATGCCAATTTGCCCTCGACTTCCAGCTACCTTCCACTAACTTAAAGGAATATTTCAACCGCAAAATGACCATTTGTGTATCAGTTACTCACCGTGCGATACTGTCAATTTGAGAAAAAGACAGTGAACGAAGAATCCAAAAAAGGCGAACATTCTATATGAACCTAAGTGAACAGGGTCTGCGTTTAACCCTCTGAAACCAGAGCAAAGTGGCTTGATTTCTTTTTAAAACAGGGCATTTCTTACCAAGTTGCTCGTTGCCTATTTTACCCATGTTTTTTAAAAGAAATCAACCAATTCACTCGTGTTTCAAAATTTAAATACATGCAAAAGGCGTCTGAAAGCAGCACAAGAAAAGTGATGGTACTCCAGGTTTCAAAGGGTTGACAACAGCAAATCTTTATTAAAACATCCGTTTACAAACTCTCACAGAACTCATGCAGGTTAATCCAAGTCTCACAGGCTCAGTACTTCCCAAACAAATTCCCAAACATCGGATTACTTCTATTAGTAAAGAATGTTTGCCTTCTTTTGGGATTCTCCATTCACTGTAGAGGCATACAAGAAAACTTCTTCACATATTTAAGGTAACGCATGGTGAGTCTAGTTGTTTTGATCTGTCATAAACTGTCATGTTGCGGGGGAACGACCAGTCTTCTTGACACCGCTCCTCCCACAGGGCTATAAAAACAGTTTCACCTGAATGTTTTTCTAATCCACCAGGAACCACAGCATTATGTGCAGAGCACTGTGGATCATGTGGGGCTTCCTTTCAACATCAAACCTCTTATCCCATCATCTGAGAGCCGTTTGTAGCTGGTTGGATTTTGGCCTCTTGGTTGTAACAAATCAAACTCCCTCCTGAAACAAAGGGGTACTGATTCACCTGCATCTCTACAACTGGTCTCCCTCTAGAGTCGGCAGAAGACAGCGAGGGCGTAGCAGCACCTACAATCGACCTTGAGTTAAAATGATTTTGCACACTTGTCAGAATGTGTGATAATGCAGCCATGTCACTCGCAGCTGGGTCCTCCCTCACACCCCATGTGAGCAGTTGTGCTGGCAGGGAGAGAGTGTAGAGTCCTGACTGTAAAATGACGAATGACTTGAGGAGTGTGTCTCATCTCCACAGCTCCACCTACGTTATTTTCTTCTTGAGTAGATCCCACTTTGTCCCAGACCCCTGAGAGCGTATCTCAACCGCTCTTGCTTTTTTTCTTCCCTCTACAAGGTTCCCTCTCTGTTTTTATCATCCGTCTTTTGTTTGCACATTTCATGCATTTGCAATAAGGTCAATACAGATAAATAAATATGCATTAACCTTGTAAGTTCCTACTGCAGAGAGTTCTCTCTTGAAATTGGAACACTGGAGCAAAATTAGCATACGTACCATAAAATGTTTGTCTCATTTTCTCAATAATTAACCCAGTGCAAATTTTTCCACACTAAATTATAGCAAGCAAATAATCATATTAAACTGATTACAGAAAGGTATTTATATGTCTACAGACACTTTTCACCCACCAACCATCATTCTAACATGAGTGTAAGCTGCCATATAAACCTCTATTCACCTTACAAGTGTTTGATGGAAGCCAACATGCCAGAGACAATTCTTTTAAATATTCAAGATGAAAATGGGAGCAACATGATCTTTTAAAGTGTTCATCTGAAGTAGGAATGTTTCTGACCAGTAATTTTTAAGAAGAATTGCCAAATGACACAACTGACTCAGTGAGTTTTAGCGCTGCGGTTCGAAGGGCTATCTATTTAGAGGTGGTGAAATTTAAATGTTTTGTGTCTTGCCCTTGATTTCAGTTTCTGTTGGCTCTTCTAACAGACAGGCAGCGAGCTGTGCTTGACATGCAGAAACATGGTGACCGCTGCACACGCTCTGGACTCCAGTGAGTAGCTAGTCTTGGTGGCTTTGCACTCTACACAACCTGGGTTTAGTGGGAGCTATCTAGCGGTGGTGCATATTCCGCTATTACAGCTGTACAACCTATGGTGGCTGAACGGCGTTGTTGCAGAAAGACAGTGGCAATCCTCTGGTCTCCCTCCAGTTTGGCCCGGAGAGTAAGCAGCTGAATTTTGAGCTACACCAACAATCACGTGGACATTGCTAACAGTGCTAACAGAGCTAACAATAGTTAACAATGCTAAGGGGCAGTATACATGCCATGTTTTTGCACCCTCAAATTCATTGTTCTCATCGTAGACGCACAGTAGGCCCGCTCAAACACCAGAGAGGCGCCGTAGCACCACACACGTTTCCAGGTGCTTTTTTTTTTTTTTTTTTTTTTTTTTTTTTAGGGCGTGATGGTTGCGCCCTTAGATAAACAGAGTTCAACTTTTGGAATGCAGCAGTGCACATTGCACGTCACGTGACAAGGACCAACCAATCACAGCCAATAGACATCCTTCCCTTCTTTTGTAATTATCAGTCTGTGATAAATACGGAGGAGAAGTTGATCACTTTAGTGCAGCGCTGCCGGAGCTTTACATCTGTCAATATTTTTGGCCTAATACACACTTGAAAAACAACACCTGGAAGAAGATCACCTCTGCACTCAGGATTTCTGGTAAGTAGGCTATGTTACGGTGCTGTTTATGGTCACTGAGCAACCTCAGAAGCAACCTGCCTCTGGGCCTTTGAAAGTTAGCACAGAGTAGGCACAACAGTAGCAGCCGGTGCCCAACCTTGCGTTATCCAGACGGTTAAAGGTGCAGCATGTATACGGCCCCTTAGGGGGTTTTGTGGCTCAAAATTATAATGCCTTATCACCAGAGCGACCTGGTGGGAGACCAAATGGCGGGCACAGCGGTGTCATCTCGCCATCATGGGTCAGGCACTGCTAGCTAGCTCCCATCCAGCTATGATGGCAGTGGGCAGTGCAGTAAACTGAAGCAAACCCATGGACCAATATGCATAACTCGCATAGACTGTATTAAATAACAGTGCTACTACTGTAGCTACTGTGACGTCACCGAGTGGTTTGTGGACTCCTGTTTTCAAGCATTGAGTTCGGCATTTCAGCTGTCGCTGTGACACCATGTTTTTTTTTTTTTTTTGGAGCCAGAAGTAACCATATTTGGATAAGAGGATGACGCTGTGGAGGAGCAAAGGGTGGATCTGAACCCCGTACAGTTGTCACGACGATGTCACAACATTGAAGTTAGCTATAGAGTCCAAAACTACTTTTTGCTCCAGGCTGTAAACATGTTTATTTCCACTGTAAAGTTGGGGGTCTGTGGGGATTGACTCCCTCCTGGAGCCAGCCTCAAGTGGTCATTCAAGGAACTGCTGTTTTTGGCAGTTCTGCATTGGCTCAGTTTTCAGCCCGCGAGATTGCCGCTTGATAACCGGTCGAAAACATCTTGAAGGTTAACCAATTAACAGTGACTGTTGACATCCCTAATCTGAAGAATAACAGAGCCACAGCACATCAGGAGGCACAGAGCAAAACAACAGGGGCTGCTCAACATGGAGTGGATGTTGTGCTGGACTGAGTGATGAAGGGACGGGAAGCTCTCGTAAAGCTCAAGGCCAGCTTTGTTCGGCAGCATCCATCTATCTAACTCCCTGTCTGTCACTCACCCTCGCTCGTTAGCCATTTACAGCTGTGGTTTAGGAGGCCAGACCCCAATGAGCAGAGGAGCTGTAAAACCAGCCCTCATTTAAAAACGCCTGCAGTGAACACAGAGAAGACGGCGAGGAATCACGTAGCTCATGTGCGACGGTGCGTGACAAGAATACAAGTTTTGATTAAAATGAATTGTTTTGTTCTGAAAATACAAAATAGGACAGCAGAATCATTTCAGTCTGTGATTTCTGAACATGAGATATCTCTTAATGACATACTGTACTCGCTGTCCCCCGAGAATTACATCCACTTCCAACCTTTTCTACTTTCTCTATTAATATCCACCACGTTCCAGAATAAACAGAAATCTGTCAACATATTTCATAAACCGTTTCTTTTTCAAGTCAAAGATAATCACTGTTGTTTACTTCAATTGGATCCTGTCACTACTGTAAGAATGCCTTTTCCTTTGGACGCAGGAAAAGTTTGATTAATGTATAGCAGAGGTGGAAAATAACTACAGTAGTATATTTACTCAAGTACTGTAGTTAAGTACAATTTTGAGGTTCTTGTAATTTATTTGAGTAATCAAAATTAAGTAAACTCAATTACTTCACAAAGTCAGATCATTAATAAAAAATATTTCTGCATAAGTGCTTTTATTTTTGGTGTTTAAAGTATATTTGATGTCAATACTTTTTGTACTTTTACTTAGTAATATTTTGAATGTAACAGAGTATTTACAGACCACCTTGCCAGGAGGAGAGCAGGCAGCAGCTCAGGTTAGACCTGGCACTGCTGCTGCCCACCAGCTCGCTGATAGAGGGGCAGCTGTGGCTCAGAGGTAGAGCAGGCTGTCAACCAATCGGAAGATCAGCACATCAGTTCCGCAGCTCCTCCAGTCTGCATGTCCAAGTATCCTTGAGCAAGATACTGAACCCCAAATTGCTCCCGATGGCTGTTCAATCAGTGTGTGTGTGTGTGTGTGTGTGTGTGTGTGTTGAAACTGAGTAGCAGGTGGCACCTCGGTAGCACCTGATTGGGAATGTGACTCGAAGTGTCCTACTCGTGTGACATTAGCTATGTTTCCATGCAAAAGTGATTTGAATTATTGGGAAATGTACATTAAAAGAAATACGAATCCTGTGTGTTTCCATTAAATGTACGGACTTTGGTGAAAACTACGAACTCGTGCGAGTTTTCCGCAGAACCGGAAACAAAACAAGTCTTGCATTCTTCTTCTTCTACGTTTTCTGGCGTTGGCAACCAGCTTGTAAATGCATTACCGCCTTCCCGACCCGGAGTGTGGATATCACCATGGAGAGAGGTGCGCTACGTTAGACTTAATTCGAACATAACTGTTTCCATCCCCCGTTTTGCGAATCAACATTTTTTCGAATGAACCACATCCCGGCTAAAGCGAGAGTATTTTAGTTTGTGCGAATCAGGGGATTTTAATTCGAATTTTGGCGTTTCCATCATAATTTTCTGATGCGATACTTCAAGATGCGCATCTAAACAGGCTGATGGAAACATGGCTAATGTGACTCGTAGTGTAAAAAAAGCGCTTCGAGTGGTCAGACGACTAGAAAGGCACTATACAAGTCCATTTACCGCTTCCATTTCCATCTGGTGCTGGGGGATTTGCGCAAATCTGAGCTGCTACAGCCACTGACTAAAGGTCCATCTCCCGAGCTGCTGCCCGCTCTCCTCTTGGGGAAGCAGTCCAAAGTGGCGGGGAGTGAGACGGAGGGACTGTGGGGTGGCTACCTAGCTAGCTAACTCTTGTTTCATTTGTAGTCTGATAAACAGACAGAGCAGGGCAGGGTGGGGCTGAGTGAATGCACTGCATGCAACTCTAGACTGAAATAAGATTAAATAAAACAATGTATGGGAAACACTGGGTTACTGTATGAAGTGTGTTCATATGCCCGTGGTTGTTTGGTGGGAGGGGCTTAGGACAGAGGGGGGAGAGCTGCAGGAAGAGGGTATATTTTCAAATTGTGACTTTTTTTTTTTTTTAAACTTTTTTCAGCTTTAACTGGCAGAAAGAGAACAAAGAGATAGACCTTATGTGTGTGACTTCTTTCTCTATCTGCCACTTTTTCTAAATTAATTGATGTTAACTGATGTTAGTATTAAAATATCTGTGATTGAGGTAAGGTGAGTAGCTCTCAGCACAGTAAGACCATTTTATCATCCCTTTAGAGAGCATGGTTCTTCCAGGTGCTGTATACACTTTGTTTTGCCCCTGCTTACTTATACCCAGTATTCTGTGTGTTATATAATAAATGCCTTTACAGGAGTAAGTGAAAGTGCATAAAAACCTTCAGCATTAATCTCTTATTAGCCCCTTCTCTTCCACACAGTATTTCCTGCATCTGTCTTGCATTTCTACAGCACCATGTATATTGTAACACAGGCACTGCATACATATTGCATGATTTATTTTTCTCTTTTTCCCATTCGCAGTATGCGGTGTCTATCTGTGTGTGCAGGTGTATGCAGCCTAACACAAGTCTGGGCTCAAATATTTCACTAGAGCATGACAGAAATGTGATGATAGTCCTTGAAGTTTGAAGGCAAACAACTAGAAAAACATGTCATCCGGGCGACTCGTCTAAAATATTAAATTCTGCGATGACTTGTCATTGCGGATGACAAGATAGAGGAACACACAGAGCCTGGGAAGTCACTGTCAAATGTCTTTCACCTTCAGCAAGAGGGGGGCGTCTAATCATGACAAACATGACAGCTTTCACCATGTAGGACCGAGAAAGCTCTGCAATGTCATGAAAAATAAACAGCAGAATGTTACTCAGGAGGCCATCTTTCCCGCCGCTTGTGTCTGAGAGAACACGGTGCCACATGGAACAGTTCGGAGCTGCTGTTTCCACCATGTAAACTGCTATAAAAAAAAATTCCGAATAAGGAACTCTTGCTCCTTTATGATTAAATCTGATTAATCAAGCTGAGCTGGAACGTACCCTTTGACAGCTACCGTTAATTTATCTCTCCATCTCTGCCGCTTCGTCTCTGATCAAATCCTCAATTTAACTGAGGTTATTAATGCGTCAGTTAACGGAGTCCATTAATTTGGTGGATCTTTGAGCCTGGCGGTGGATGCAGACCTCACGCCAACACATCCATCATCTGAGGGCAAGCTGCAGAGCGGGGGCCCCCACCAGGACACGGGAGACTCCAACAATGACTCACTGCTTGGCTCAACCTGACATGGCAGCTATTTAATCATTCATTAGTGGTGGTGGCTGGTGGATGTGGTGGGTGGCTGGATTGAGAGGCTGTTGAGTTAAGGTGTGACACTCCCAACAAACGTGCATGGATTTGTTAAAAGCATAAAACTGATTTTAAGCGAGCAGACTGTTTGACACAAACAAGGATACTAGACCTCAGACAACATGCAGTTAATGGCGTTTACGTGGGATCCAACTAAGTGAAATTATGTCAGGACCCTGCACACATAAACTTAGAGGGTCTGACACTTTTCTACTTTAGCTGAAGTGTCTCACAGCAGAGTACAAGTCTTAAATTTTACTGGGAGCTGACTCCAAATAAGCTTGAACCATAATTACAGTTTATTACAACTTGGAACTTGGTTTCTATTGGTCGTGGTAACATTTGGGCTCTGGGAATGAAGCTTTGCAGGCGCTTTCACTTTGGGTTTTGAATGCAAAGTGGGATGGATACAGAGAGCTGGCTTAACTGATGGCTAGTTTACAACACGTCTGATTACTGTGTGGAAAATTCTTGTCGGGGTGTAATGATCCATCTATCTGAGCTGATTTATCGATCCACTATTGTTGATGCTAAGTGAAAATATCAATCTAAATCATCATTTTAGGTAATGTTCCACTTTTATTCAGGGTCCTAACACCCGCCAAGCACCAAAAGCAGGTAGATTTTCCATTCTTAGAAAGCTATTTGCCACACTGGCAGGTAAAGGTACCTAAATAGTCATGTAAAAGAAAACTAGGCTGAGTCTCTACCATGTTTTGGTGTTATTTAGACCAGTGGTTCCCAACTGGTGGGTCGCGGATCTGTTCTGAAAGGACTCAAAGTGACTCGCAAACATGTCTAGTTTGTAAAAAAAAACAACAACTTTATTTTTAAGTACAGTAAATTTCTGGCACAGACCTTTTATTTTGAAGTGCAGACAGCTACTTGACAGAAACATCAAACTAGCTTGACGACATGACCAAACACAAGTATGACGCTGAATGTATTAAACTGTGTGGACCTTGGAACGAATGACTTAGGAAAAATCTGGATCCTGTGGCTGGACCAGTTGGGAACCATTGGTTTAGGGGCATGCTGCTCTGCTGGTCCTCTGCTGTCAGTGTCAGAGACATAGACACACACACAGTACAGACATGTTTTTATGTAAAGTTACATCTTAACGGTGCTCTCGCGCTCCTCGCTTTGCAGCACTTTGGTACTTAAATTACTTCACTCATCAAATGAAGGTGATAAAATAATACCACAAAGGCTCTGTAGCTTCTGTAAGCTTCTCCGGAGACTGACTGCGTTAAATGGGCATATGATATCATCTTAAATTGACCACAGGCCCCTAGGGTTGGGTATCAAACTCTGTACTGTGGAGGGCACCAACCGAATTTCGTCTGCTTTATTGAGTATTTAGATATGTCAAATTTATCGTGGTACCTGAGAGCACCAGGTTTAGAAAGTAAAAGTCCCAAAGCCAGGAAGCTGGCCACGGAGCTCTGTCAGCTGCTCCGTTGGCTTCCCAGCAAGCCAAAACTATGGCCCAAATCTGACGTGATAGTTTCAGCATCTGGACTATTTTTTTTCTTTATTATTTTAGTAATGGCCTAGTATCACTGCTGGATGAGCAGACACACATACAGAAATGCTCATACAAGCACATAGACAGAGACAGAAGATTAGCTCAATGTGTGATCAGAAAAGAGCAGATGGGGGTGCACATTAGCTCACCGAGTAGAGCAGGTGCCCCATGTACAAAGGCTCTGTCCTAGTTGCAGTGGCCATGGGTCCGATTCCGACTTACAGCCCTTTGCTGCATGTGGTCCCCCCTCTTTTCTCCCTTTCATGCTAACAACTGTCCTATCAATTAAAGACAAAAAAGCCCTAAAAATACTTTTAGAAAAAGAAAAGAGCTGATGAGCAGAACCGCGTCACACACCCCACTGCAGCTTGCTCAAGAACTACATTTTTGTTTCTACAGAAACAGTAAAGTAACCAAAAATGAATTCCAGGTACCAGGTTCAAATGTGAATGGTGCAGAATCCTACAAGCGCCTGCGATAGGAACACAATACCCACGTGAACGCACTAATTTTAGCTCCTTTACTGGCAAGAAACAATGACGGGCCACCACAAAATACCATCCGTCTCCATCTAAGCAGCACTCAAACATCAATACAAATTAGTCTGCATCAAGTTTGAAAGAGAGAATGGATAAAGTTTTCATCGGCATCCATGCTTCTCTCTACTGTTTACTTGTTCTGAATTGAGCTGAATCAAAATTGTGTTGCAGCAGACTTCACCAAATGTCATAACGTTGTCTATAGAATTTGTATACTATCATATTGTGATGAAACTAGTGATTTACACCCGTTTGTTTCTTGTCCCATCAGTCCTCCATGGAGCAATATGTTCACAGATCTCAGCAGTAAAGATGAGCACAATGTTAACTTGATGTCAAAACTACAATAATAAAGGAAGTAATTATCCTTGAAGGGAAATGGGACACATAAACGTCATTTTAAGACATGCTAATTTAAAAACCAACCCGAAGTCAGTCCTGATCTTAAAATTTAATCTGATAAAGTGAAAAAGGTTAAAAACATCCTCAATATAAAAGGTCAAACTGGCTCTAACAGAGATGACGCGCGCACACACATGCACAGCGGCAGTTAAGGTCAATGTAATGTTAGGCAAGTTGGCTTCACACATGCATGCGCGGCAGAGTGATTAAACTCGACTGAGAGTGATGTCTTTAATCTCCTACATGGAAATCTAGGCCGTGCCCTTATTCCTGCCTCAGAGCTCTGACTGGAGAAGCTGGGTGTGGCTGCACCCTTTGGGTTGAACAAATCTTTGATTTTTCACAAGGGCCAAGCTTAATAACACTTTTGCTGCCAATTATACCACCAGGCCACTGCAGGCTTGAAAAGTACTGCTCCCAGTGAGCCGGGGAATTACCTGTTTTGTAAAAAGCCTGAGCAGAAAGCCAGAGTAATGCCACGGCCATATTGCTACGAGTCAGCCAAAGCTAGCTTAACGTTTCATGAATGCTACAGTAGCTGAAAGCTAATGCCTGAATCCTTCGCCTAATGCATGCAGGTATAAAGGCATCAAACCAAGCCGTTAATGAAAACATATCGACACACCTCCCTCCTTCTCTCGCTCGTTAACAACAGCTTCAAGTCTCATCTTCTCTTCTCCTCCCTCTAATCTCTTCTCTCCTGTGTAACCAAAGGGTCTCTCCTGTACTGTCTCAGATTCTTATTACTCGATTCAAACACATTTGCAATTTTTTCTCATTGTCTCATATTCCTGTCACTGTTATTGCATTTGTAATACTCTTAATAATTCGCCACCTTTTTCATAAGGCATGAATCCCATAGTGTTTGTTGCTGAGGAGGGTTTTATTACAGTGGCTGCTCCTGCAGGTATTTTGGATATCACTGTGCTGGAAAACAGCTTTCACTTCAACATTTCTATTTAATGAATCCCAGCGTTGCTGTTGTCAGGTGAATGTGTTTATTTTCATTCCTATCTGCAGCACATTACTGGTTTTCTTGGTTTGATAACTACACAAAGGCCCAAGTTCCCAATTACATCTAAATATCTTTCCCTCTTTTTCTGCATTATTCTATCACAGCCTAATGTGCTGTGTCTCTTTATTTTCCACTTAACCATCCTCCATCTCAGCATTTCTTGAGATCCGTATGGAAAATCCAAAGCGCTTAGGTGCACCTGAATATAGTCCTCCTGATATGTACCACATTATGGACATTTTTAAACTTTATGAAGTTCCACAGACAGCCACCTTTTAACACTTGACTGATGCAATTAGCAACTATTGTCTGAGTTATAACTTAATCAAATCTGAACACACACGTGTTGCATGTATTTTTAGATTTAGTGTGAAAAATGAACAAAAAAAGGTGTTAATTTTAACTGTAGATCCTTCTTGATAATTATCACGTTTAAAAGTATTCTTCAGTACCAAAATAGAAAGTGTGAAGGTAATGTCCTCCTGCGACCCGAACTTTTGTTTGATATGCATTTTTAATTTCTCCTAGCTAGTTGGGATCAGTAGGACCCAATTTGTATAAAAACCTAATCACTGTCAATGATAACCAAGTCCCAATGTCTTCAAACAAGAAAGTAAAGTGCTAATGCTAATTAATGGTGTCTTATCTTGTTACTGTTGCTAAAATTGGTCATATTTGTTGCCATATCAAACTACAAACATTATTAATCATAAATAAACAAGTTTCAACCATAAAATGTGATCAGGTTTTGGACCTTGTTCACTTTTGTGCAGGATCAACTGCAGACTGAGTTGGCAGAGATGGCTGCCATCCTGTTTTTACATGGATTAGTGTATTGTGCTCTTACTACCACTAGATGGCACAAAAAAGTGTCCACGATTGAGGACAACAGGTCTGACAAGTATATACAAGTATAATAAAGTATAAGGTCAAATAAACCCAAAATGAGAGGTCTTCATATGAGGACACAGGGTCTCAGGAGGATATACAGTGGCCTATATTCCAATAACACGTTAGGAACCACCATACTCATGCAGCGTAATTCTCACCACAGCCATGTCCATATGTTGATTATCAGAAAGAGAGTTTAACCCTTCAGTATAGTCTATATATTTTCCATGTGTTGTCATAAAATGTGACTTGAGAATGTGGAATTTAAAATCCTTGGATAAATCTTACTTAATTTTACTAGTGATAGCCTTTTTAGGAGCTGCTAGCAAAGGTCTTGAAGGTAAAGCTGGGTTTGTACGTCTACGTGGAGTTGACACCAACTCCAATCTGTGCAGATGCGTGCCCTACGCTGCAGCTTGACATGCAACTCCTCAGATATGTAACTACACATGGTGATGACGCAGACCTCCTGTGTATTTTATTGTAAAGGGAAAACCATTTCCCTCATCTTTTATTTTCTTTTAATTCTGACTTCCTACGTGCCAGGACATACCTTTGAGGTCCAGAGGCCTGGCTGAAAATTGAAGGGGACAGAGTGTTTGCTGTCAGGACCACGAGGTTCTGGAACAATCTGACCGAGGAAATCAAGGTTGGCCAAGTCAGTGACCTCTTTTAAGTCCCTTCTTAAAGCATACTTTTATCAGAGAGCCTTTCCTGATTTTACTTTAGCTTTAAGTTCACTTTTTACATACCAAAGTGTTTTTATCAGTTCTTTTAAAAGTTGCTGTTTTCATGTCTTGTCTGTTTTAATTACTGACATGTAAAGTACTTTGTAACTCTGTTTTTAAAAGTGTTTTATAAATTAAGATTATTATTACAATATTGTCATAAGAAACAATAATTTGTGAAAACAATAAAGCCCTCACAAAATATGTGTATTTGTGTGTGATTTATCCTGGCTTCATATGAGCAGAGGTTAATCCACTAGCCACGAGGCTAATTTATACAATGGGAAATGTCATATACTCAAGCTAATACTGTTAGTGTGTTGTATATGTGGTGAAAACATCTGTAGTATAAGACAACTGTTTTGTCAGTGAACCTTGTGAGTTATAATGGAGCTGAATTTTGTAACATCACCTTTGTTAAATGCTGTCATAGGCTCATGCTAATGATGTTAGCAAGTTGTACTTGTGGGGAAAATGTGTCCAGATAAAGACCTGTTTTGTCTGTGAACCATGTGAGTTTTAAAGGAGCCAAATATTGTACTTTTGTTTAATATTGTTGCTTTTAAGCCATGTTTTGTGTGCTTTTTAGGTGTATTAGTTGAATCAATCAAACTTTATTCCACTTCACAGAAACTCAACACAACCGGCGGTTTGGCGGTGTAATTGCAGAGTAACGCAGACACACTACCACAGAAGTATAAACGCTCACAATGGCTTAGGCCACTTACATAGGCTATGGTGTAGAGCCTACACAGAAGTATGAGGGTTGTAGATTGTATGTACTGTATGTCGTGGGTAATGTTTCTTTGTTTGTTGTTGTCTGGGAATGTGCTCTCCTTTGCGTGGGCAGAGAGTGCCACTGAGCACAAGCATTTCACTGTAATTTTTTTTTTTAACATATGACACTGATTCGAACCTGAACTTGAAAAGTGGGCAGACAGACAAGACGGTACAGTACACCTGAGTAAACCATGCTAGCAGGTGAGTCTTTAGATTTGTTGTTGTTGTAGAGTAAGACTGCTTCTATGTACAAAGTCAACAAATGGCCTTTAAATTTGTTGGAAATTTTGCCATCTACAGTGTAAAACCCCAAATACTTGGACAAACTGCTTCTCAGGTGCTGTGGGCTGGTGATTGCCAGATCAGAAAGGCTTTGCTTGTGAGTGTCCTCATTCATTTCTATTTATTAGCTCAGCTTACTGATAGGTAACAAAAAACCTGCTAACATCTGGCTTTTCAATGCAGTGGGAAAGGTTTTAATAGGCAGTTATCACAGGTATTTACCGCCTCCAGCTCTGATCGGCAACATCCAGGTGAACGCACTAATTTTAGCTCTTTTACTGGCGAGAGACAATGATGAGCCATGGTCAAAATTTGTCTCCACCAAGTTTGAAAGAGAGACTGAATAAGTAAGATTTTTTTTAAAAAAAAAGAAGTAACCACGATAAAGTTTTCATAGGCCTCCATGCTCCTCTCGACTGTACTCTCTACTCGAGTTCAAAGGTTCAACTCCCCTCCCCCTCTTTCACCTCACTCTATCCCCCAACTGTCTTTGTTTCCGTCTTTTCTTTGCTTCCTCTGTCTCATACCTATCTTCGCTGCCCATTTCTATCCCCCTCAATCTCTTCCCAGCTGATCTTCCCTCCTCCTTTCCTCTATCCATCCAAACTCCTACCTCCTCTGTGATTAATCTTCACTGGTCTCTCTGTCTTCCACGTCTCTATCCCTGATGCTTCTTCCTTCACACTTCTCTTGCTGCCTCCTCTGTGCTTTATCCTCCATTTCTGCCTCATCCTCTGTTCAATTTAAGCCTCTCTCCTCCTTTCCCTCTTTCTCCATACCCAATCCCTCCCTGCATCTCTCTTTCCACTGCTCGACCACGGTGATCCTGAGGTTAATTAGCCCTCCAAGTGTCAGACTGTTAGATCCCCTCTGCCTACCTGCTAGCTACCCTGTGATTGCCTCAGTAGGAGGGCTAACAAGCTCGGGAATCAGACATTGAAGCAGGCAGAAAGTAAGAGGAGGGGGGAAAAATGAAAAGAGGAAGAGCAAGGAGAAAGCATGGAGAGAATAATGATTTCAAGGGAAATTTAGGGGGAGACAGATGTGAGGGAGGAGAGGGGAAAGGAGAGATGACAGCTGAGCCATAATGGGGAAGCAGAGAGAACAGAGGAGAAGAGACAAGAGGTAATGTAGAACAAATGAGAGGGGGATATGTAAGGATAGTGAGGGGATAGAAGAGGGAGTGAGAGCTGTGTCAGGTGGACGGGTAAATGAAGGAAGCCTAGTTAGGTGCGAATAAATGTGGATGAACCAATCAGACAGTAGAAGGAAAAAATAAATGACAGGAGACATAGAAAAGGGGGATTTAATTTAGTATTAAGTAGGAGAATAATGGACTGTGCGATATATCGATATATTTTCAAGCAAGATATAAATTTAGACAACACCATTTATGTCAATATAGGGTCAAGGTGCGTTACATGACGCACACCAGTGTGCATCTCTCCTCTGTCACACTCTGCACAGCTGCAGCAACACTTTTTAGAGCCCTGGCCTGACATACACCTCCCCAGAAATGTAACTACACTTCGCGGCGACGCAGACCTCCTGTCTATTTCTGTAAGCTGAAACCATTTCCCTCAGTGGAAACAAAGCTTTATTTACTTTAATTTCACACATAAGAAACAATAAATTGTGAAGACAATAAAGCCTCCACAAAAATACCATTTTAGCATTGTGAGTTGTAATGGAGCTGAATTTTGTAACGTTACCTTTGTTAAAAGTTGCTGTTGTCCCTGGCTTCATATGAGTAGAGGAAAAGTCTGCTAGCTGCTGGGCTATTCTATACAATGTAAAATGCCATAGGCTTGTGCTAATAACGTTAGCATGTTGTATTTGTGGGGAAAATATGTCCAGATAAAGACAAGTGTTTGTCTGTGAATGCTGCGAGTTATAGTGAAGTTGATTTGTGTACTTGTGTTTGAAATTGTCTCTATTAAACCATGATTAATGTGTGTTTTGGAGGCGTAACTGTTGTGCAGCTGCATATTTTCAAACAGGAACAAAATCCCTGTCTTTGCATTTTATTTTTATCAGTCTGTTTATATGAAACTTCTTGTGACATCTCAAATGTGGCTTTGACTTGCAACTGAAAACATGTGGTCCATTTCATAGAAGATACTGATATATATATTGTGTATCGCCAGTCAGCCTGTAAAAAAAGAGATATGAATTTTTGTCCATGACACTCAGCCCTAGCGAAGTGACAGGATAAAAGATAGAGGGCATGAAATAAATACAAAGAAAACGCCTGAGAATTATGGAGGTAAAAAGAAAACAATAAATGAAAAACTAGGAGGACTGACAGAGTAAAAAGATACGTGATAGATGTGGCAGATGATGGATAGAGGCACAGATACAAATTGTGATTGTCAAATGTATGAAAGATGGCAGATCAAGGACAATAAAGTGGCCAAATACACACACTATAAAGAGGTTATAAAAGGAAAAACCGCAGGGACAGAGTGACAGTAAAGAGACAATAGGGAAGGAAAAGATAATTAAAAAAGAGAAGGCTGAAGATGGGGGTCGTAAGAATGTAAGAATGTATGGAGGTGATTGACAGAAGGAAGGAAGCCAGTAATAGGAGAGGATGACTGAAACAGAGAAATAAATGAGGAGCGCTGCAGATCTGATGGACGGGAGAGATGGAAAAGAGAGGAGGCTGTTAACCAAAAGACTGAGAGGAGAAAGATAGGAATGAAAAGTAGATAGAAAGGGACAGAAAGGTAGATGCGGGATGATATAAAAGTGTAAACAGACAATGAGGTAGAAAATCAAGCAAAGAGTGCTGAGATAATAACTTTGAAATTGTCATTACTGTTATTGTTACTCAATTAAATTCAACCCTCTTGACTGTGTTAAACAAGAGCAGGTATTCCAACTGTGAGGAAACTTGCCAATGATTACACAAGCAATTTGCAACCTCATAAAAAAAGATGGGGAAAAGAAACTCTTAGGAAGGGTTGTGTGTGTGAGACAAATGATAAAATAAACAAATACTTGCACTTCAAGATTTTCTTTTGAATCCTAATCAAAAGAATAATTTTTAACCAGTTCAACATTTGCAGGAGAATCATGAACAAACACTTATTAAGCTTCTAGACAAAACTGGACTGATCCAGATCAGCTCGTTGATGACCATATGATGCCATTTTAACACTGCCTTGATTTGAATCCAACTTGAGCAACACCTGCATATTATCTATGGTCTAATGGTGCTGGATGTCATGTGAAAACTGTGTCAAGGAAACTGCATCAACTCTATGAACTCTTTATGTTTCTGTAATTGTTTGTCTCTCAGTGCTAATTCATCAGGCTCTCATCAGTGAAGCAGGACTATCAAAGTGATTGGCCAAAATGAGCACTTGGCTATTGACCTTAATTGGAAATTATGATTTGTGATTCCAGAGGTCTTTCTTCTTGGTGTGTTTTCACAGCAGGGGCAGGTAATCAAACTAGTGTTCAATCCAAAGTAGCAACAATGCCACCCAAGCGACAGCTGGATTTGTCAAAAAAACAGGCGACTACTTGCAATGCGCCGTTCTGCAACATTCTCAAGACCTGCTGGTTCACACCAATGCAACTAGGTGAGATTGCGTATCATCTCTATGCAACAACTCTCTGTACTTCTGTTCTGATTTGCAGCTTTTCAGGTTTATTTTGTGGCTGAATATAATTTGTAGCTTCTTAAAATATGAATGAGGATAGTGATAGTGAGATACTGGCTATAGCTGCATTTGTAGTGATGAAACAAAAAAACAAAACGAGTATCAGATGGACTGTATAAATACACCACAATAATATAAGAAAGTAGCGCCAGAAGGACGGAAACAGAGGGCTTGGCGGGGATGCAGCACCTGCCTTAGCAAGTGAACACGCCGTCTGCTGTCATTTTGACTTGACCAGCGGACGTCAGGACAAGCCAGCTGGCTGTAGAAACAGGTGATGTGCCTTAAAACCAGCCGTGGGTGATTTGAACAGCGGAGTTGCAGGTGACACCATCAGGTGGCTTCAGTCAAGCTCAGATCGGCCAGCTCACACCGTTGGAAATATGGAAATGACTGAAAATATCCATCCCCAATTTTCATATGTATACAAAATCTGTGAGAAACTAGTTTCCGCTTATGGTCCGAGTAGAATTGACCGATCACGTTTGAGCTGGTTTTGGTTGCCTACAGATAAATAACCTGTGTGGAGAGACAACAATGTGAAACATATTGGCCCATCTGCAATCTCAGAACTCTTGGGCTATCGTCCGACCTCGATTTTACTATTTAGTAGCTTTGTACTATTTTATCAGCGTTTACATCTGTTAAAAGAGATCAGAAATGTAGTCCAGGCTAATCTAACGGAAGTCTGGACTGGATATCTGTTGGCAATGTGGGAACCACCAAGATATGGGCCAGACACAGAATTTAGACCATCAACAACCAAGAACTCCTGATCGTGTTGTTATTTTCATGTGTATAAAAAGAAGTTCAGGTACACACCACGCCAAAATCCAGATTCTGTTCGATCCACTCCTGGCCGTCCTTGAACTCCTCGTGCAGGCCCATGATGTAGAGGGTGTCTAAGGCATCCACAATGGTCGCCCCTAGTTGGGAATTGCCTGCAAAAGACAAACGGTAAAACAATTAGGAAAATGAGATTCATTTGTCCAGTCACGCACGAACTAATTCCCTTCATACAAAACCTCACACCTCTGGGAGTTATGAGTGGAAAACTAATCACAAAACACAATGGGCCTAATTTGTGGAAGGAGAAACTAAGATAGTATTTGTTGCATTGGAATATAAGACAGTACTCAGATGAATTTTAATTTATGCAATTAAAACTTTGCTGCATGTTCATCCATGCACAGCAACACAGGAAGAAGATGCAAACTCAATTTAGAAAGAGATGTAAATTGTGCTCAGACAATCACTGGGGGGAATCAATTGATATGTTAAATGAAGATGAGTCAGATAACATCTTGCTTGGAGAAAAGACATCTCTTCCAAGCAATTAAATCTGTGCAATGTTACCCACCAACCAGCATGAGGCACTGTGACATGAGCTGACCGGTTAAACACTGAGCACATACTGTGAATGGGTCTGTTCAGCTCTTTTTGTATCAATCATCTGACGACTTCTCCTGTTTACACACTCATTCTTCCTATTTTTTCAACTCTCATGTATAATTTTTTGTATATTCTTTCTTTCTCTTCCTCTTTGGCCAACAGCAAGAACCAGAGAGAACTACTGGTGGGTGAAAGTGAGCATGTATTGGAAGAATAAGAAGGTTGTGGACAAAAATAAACAAAGTGTGAATTGAGAGGAGCAAAGCAGGGCTTGTAAACAGACCAGAGAAGCTAAAGAAATATCAGGAAGCCTCAAAATAATTGTACTACTGACTATGATTTTAGTTATTCACCAGGAGAGCCTCTCTCTTCATTGGTATTTCATTAAATTATATTAAAATTAGTCTGATCAATATTCCCATCCTCTAAACCACCTTGCATGAACAAACATACAGGAGAATATTGAAATCTGACTACACTATTATTATGATTAATATGCAACAAGGACTGGGTAATATGGCCTATAAATAATATTCTGATAAATCAAGCACTGTTATATAAAGTTAAATAAAGTGCTGTTACGTAAAATTAAATAAAGTACTGTAGCATGAAGTTAAATAAAATACTGTTAAAATAAAGTTAAATAAAGTACTGTTACATAAAGGTAAATGAAGTACTGTAGCATGAAGTTAAATAAAATACTGTTAAAATAAAGTTAAATAAAGTACTGTTACATAATTAAAATTAAGTATTGTTACATAAAGTTAAATAAAGTGCTGTTACATAAAGTTAAATAAAGTACTGTTACATAAAGTTAAATAAAGTACTGTTACGTTAAGTTAAATAAAGTACTGTTACATCAAGTTAAATGAAGTACTGTTACAATGAAGTTTAAAAAAGTACTGTTGCATAAAGTTAAATAAAGTACTGTTACGTTAAGTTAAATAAAGTAGTTACGTAAAGTTAAATAAAGTGCTGTTACATAAAGTTAAGTAAAATACTGTTACATAAAGTTAAATAAAATACTGTTACATAAAGTTAAATGAAGTACTGTTACAATAAAGTTTAAAAAAGTACTTTTACATAAAAATAAAGTACTATTACATAAAGTTAAATAAAGTACTGTTATGTTAAGCTAAATAAAGTACTGTTACAATAAAGTTAAATAAATCACTGTCTTAATAAAGTTAAATAAAGTACTGTGACGGAAAGTTAAATAAAGTAGTTACATAAAGTTAAATTAAGTATTGTTACATAAAGTAAAATCAAGTACTGTTACAATTAAGGTTAATAAAGTACTGTTGCATTAAGTAAAATACAGTATAGTTATAATCAATTTAAATAAAGTACTGTTACAATAAAGTTAAATACAGTACAGTCATTATAAAGCTAAATAAAGTTCTCTGGTTTGTATATTGATCATATTTGCAAGTCGCACCAGTGGTCTTCTGGTTAACAAATGCGTCTACACGGTCTCGGCCTGGAGCCCTATAGAAACAAAAACACACACACTATCACCCAGGACAGAGTGGTCTGGATGGGCGGGGGAGTGTTTGTCATCTTTTATCTTCCCTATGTGTCTCTGAGAGGCAGAGAGCCACAGGAGAGAGAGCGAAAGAACCAAAACACCAAAGCGAATCTCATGCTGTGATATATTCATTTCACACATCCCACATGAAACAAGACGCAATACATGGAGTAAAATCAATATATCTCCCACCCTTACATGCAACATCTCCACTGACTGCAAAGTAAAGTAATGGACATGCAGCTGTAGCTTTGTTGCCCTTGCACAGAGCATCCAACTGCACTGGGGATGTTCAGTGCCCTGCAGCCATGTATCTCTTGTATCAAGGTTAAAATGAATATTTGAACAGCCCTCATATGATGTACGATGGCCCCCATCAACCTGCATCTGTGACCAGCGGGAATTAAAACATTGTTGTGCCTCAACCCATCTACATCCCCTGAATTACAGCAATCTGCAGCTGACACATTTGGGTCAACGTCTCGCAACAGAGATAAGACATCAAGTTAATTAGTACAGAGATGAAATATCAAAGGTGTCACATCATCATAAATAATTTGCTGCGTTCACTTGTGAGCCGTGGCTCAGATGCCATGGACGTTACAGCTGAAAAGCGTTGTGATTCTATTCATATTTATAACATAGCTTTCTGTCAATAGGGAGAAACACATTACAGTACAAGCCACAACTCTCAGATAGAAGTATAGACAATGTTGTTTCCCTATCATTGATCAGCTGCACTGTAAACCCCTGCACATACATTATTTGGTGTAACAGTGAAATAAAACGTTGCTTATTGCTCCTTTAAGTAAGCTGCAACTCATCAAGCATTGTTGGTTCAACTCACTGCTACGTTTTCACTCTTGATACTGTTCATCATTGTAATATTACTCCAGCTGATGTCAGCAGTTCTCTGGCTCCAGCTTTGGGACTGTTATCTCCTAATAACGCTCAGCCATTAATGTTGTGCTTTTTAAGTACTGCAGGCTTTGAATGTCTTGTTACAATCACATCCCCACAAGGTAAACAAGGTGACCTTCATTTACAAACCGGGAACACAAGTCAGTCAGTCTTTGTGCTTCAGCCTGGGCGGTTTTTTAAATCCGTGTAATTTCCTTTATTCCGTTAATTGTGGTGATGCTCCACAGCTGGACAAGTGAATATGAGTCATTTCATCTTGCTGCTTTCAAAGGTTTATTAAATGTTTAATTTTGTGCTGTTCGTCATTGTTGTGTTTTCTCCGCCTGGTGATGGATATCTGCATGTTTTTGTTTCTGCACTCCTGCGACAGAAAATGTCAGCACATCATTTAGTTAAGATAAAAATGCAAGAGTTATGCTAATGAGATCAATAATTAATTAGAGATACTTATCATGAGTTGCACATGTTGTGACAATCAGGAATTTTAAATGTATAGAACACAGTGTTTCCCCTCAGTTGATTGCTTTGGCATCACGGAGGATGGGGGGTAGGGGCTAGGACTCTAGGGGCGGGAATCTCCAGGCACCTCAGGATACGATTTGATTACAATTCAGAGGGTAACGACTCGGTAATGAAATGATCGATGCATCACAATGTTTGCCTTCAACACATGATTTATTTTTCTCTTTCTTTTAAAACATAGCAGACTGTACTTTTAGTGATCCATTATTAAACAAACTGATTATTTACTTGCATACCGCTTGGCTCTTGTTGAGGTCCCTTTCCATTTCAACCTTCCTCCATACCCTCACTTCTGAACCAGGGGGTGCCAGTCGTACCATCTGTTGTATCCATCTGCGGATGCTCTCGCTTGTCCATTGTGGGATATAAATGTATATGGGATATACACACACCTGCGTAGGGTCCAGTGTTTGCACAGCCTACTGTAATATTTCCCCTGAAACAGAATGCAGTTCACATTCTGTTAATATATGGTCCTGGTCAGCTGGTTTACATGCTGCTCCTCTTGTTAATGTTAGTCTCATTCTCAGCTTTAACACTTTACAGTTTCTTTAGATATCTTTCGATTACTTTTCCAAATTCTATCAGTCCACAATCCACACATACGACTCTTCACACCGGCATAAATTTGATCCACCGCACAGCATTTACTGAATTATAAAATAATTCACTTTTAAAGCTGGTTACTGCTGT